>NW_028255909.1:0-600000 GCF_971803275.1 Cyanistes caeruleus | reverse complement strand
AGCAAGAAAGGCAGAAGCCTCGATTCCGGAGTTCGGAGAGGGTAACCGCAAGAGGCGAGCCTCCTTCGGCAGAAGCTGCTTTCCGGAGTTCTTGGCAACCGGCCGAAATACCATGTGTGTCTGAGAGAGAGTGCCGGTCAGCGCGCGGGCGGTGGAAAGCGAGAGCGCTGCGGGCAGGCGAATAAGGAAGGTGTTTAAAAGGCATCTGGTGCGCGAGACTTTCAGACTGCAAGTGGAAAGCGTCTGCCACTCGCACGCTTGCTGATTAGTAGCTAGTTGTCGTGTGGAAGAAGTAAGATCACTACTTCCTTCTGCTGCTCCCTACTGCTGTTGCTGCTCTCAGCGACAACAATTGCTCTTTCCCTTTACTTCCAGATGCAGAGAAATGCCCTGCGCATCACAGAAACCTGTCACACCATGAGTGGCATAGGGTGTTGCAAATTCAAGCTTACATCAGTGGCAGGGGTATACTGCACAAACATGTGCTGTCCTGTCACACGTTCTCCTTGCTAGACACAGTGCAGAAGCTTTCCGCTTGCTCTAAGAGCAAGAAAGGCAGAAGCCTCGATTCCGGAGTTCGGAGAGGGTAACCGCAAGAGGCGAGCCTCCTTCGGCAGAAGCTGCTTTCCGGAGTTCTTGGCAACCGGCCGAAATACCATGTGTGTCTGAGAGAGAGTGCCGGTCAGCGCGCGGGCGGTGGAAAGCGAGAGCGCTGCGGGCAGGAGAATAAGGAAGGTGTTTAAAAGACATCTGGTGCGCGAGACTTTCAGACTGCAAGTGTAAAGCGTCTGCCACTCGCACGCTTGCTGATTAGTAGCTAGTTGTCGTGTGGAAGAAGTAAGATCACTACTTCCTTCTGTTGCTCCCTACTGCTGTTGCTGCTCTCTGCGACAACAATTGCTCTTTCCCTTTACTTCCAGATGCAGAGAAATGCCCTGCCCAGCACAGAAACCTGTCACACCATGAGTGGCATAGGGTGTTGCAAATTCGGGCTTACATCAGTGGCAGGGGTATACTGCACAAACATGTGCTGTCCTGTCACACGTTCTCCTCGCTAGACACAGTGCAGAAGCTTTCCGCTTGCATTAAGAGCAAGAAAGGCAGAAGCCTCGATTCCGGAGTTCGGAGAGGGTAACCGCAAGAGGCGAGCCTCCTTCGGCAGAAGCTGCTTTCCGGAGTTCTTGGCAACCGGCCGAAATACCATGTGTGTCTGAGAGAGAGTGCCGGTCAGCGCGCGGGCGGTGGAAAGCGAGAGCGCTGCGGACAGGCGAATAAGGAAGGTGTTTAAAAGGCATCTGGTGCGCGAGACTTTCAGACTGCAAGTGGAAAGCGTCTACCACTCGCACGCTTGCTGATTAGTAGCTAGTTGTCGTGTGGAAGAAGTAAGATCACTACTTCCTTCTGCTGCTCCCTACTGCTGTTGCTGCTCTCTGCGACAACAATTGCTCTTTCCCTTTACTTCCAGATGCAGAGAAATGCCCTGCCCAGCACAGAAACCTGTCACACCATGAGTGGCATAGGGTGTTGCAAATTCGGGCTTACATCAGTGGCAGGGGTATACTGCACAAACATGTGCTGTCCTGTCACACGTTCTCCTTGCTAGACACAGTGCAGAAGCTTTCCGCTTGCTCTAAGAGCAAGAAAGGCAGAAGCCTCGATTCCGGAGTTCGGAGAGGGTAACCGCAAGAGGCGAGCCTCCTTCGGCAGAAGCTGCTTTCCGGAGTTCTTGGCAACCGGCCGAAATACCATGTGTGTCTGAGAGAGAGTGCCGGTAAGGGCGCGGGCGGTGGAAAGCGAGAGCGCTGCGGGCAGGCGAATAAGGAAGGTGTTTAAAAGGCATCTGGTGCACGAGACTTTCAGACTGCAAGTGGAAAGCGTCTGCCACTCGCACGCTTGCTGATTAGTAGCTAGTTGTCGTGTGGAAGAAGTAAGATCACTACTTCCTTCTGCTGCTCCCTACTGCTGTTGCTGCTCTCTGCGACAACAATTGCTCTTTCCCTTTACTTCCAGATGCAGAGAAATGCCCTGCGCAGCACAGAAACCTGTCACACCATGAGAGGCATAGGGTGTTGCAAATTCGGGCTTACATCAGTGGCAGGGGTATACTGCACAAACATGTGCTGTACTGTCACACGTTCTCCTCGCTAGACACAGTGCAGAAGCTTTCCGCTTGCATTAAGAGCAAGAAAGGCAGAAGCCTCGATTCCGGCGTTCGGAGAGGGTAACCGCAAGAGGCGAGCCTCCTTCGGCAGAAGCTGCTTTCCGGAGTTCTTGGCAACCGGCCGAAATACCATGTGTGTCTGAGAGAGAGTGCCGGTCAGCGCGCGGGCGGTGGAAAGCGAGAGCGCTGCGGGCAGGCGAATAAGGAAGGTGTTTAAAAGACATCTGGTGCGCGAGACTTTCAGACTGCAAGTGTAAAGCGTCTGCCACTCGCACGCTTGCTGATTAGTAGCTAGTTGTCGTGTGGAAGAAGTAAGATCACTACTTCCTTCTGTTGCTCCCTACTGCTGTTGCTGCTCTCTGCGACAACAATTGCTCTTTCCCTTTACTTCCAGATGCAGAGAAATGCCCTGCCCAGCACAGAAACCTGTCACACCATGAGTGGCATAGGGTGTTGCAAATTCGGGCTTACATCAGTGGCAGGGGTATACTGCACAAACATGTGCTGTCCTGTCACACGTTCTCCTCGCTAGACACAGTGCAGAAGCTTTCCGCTTGCATTAAGAGCAAGAAAGGCAGAAGCCTCGATTCCGGAGTTCGGAGAGGGTAACCGCAAGAGGCGAGCCTCCTTCGGCAGAAGCTGCTTTCCGGAGTTCTTGGCAACCGGCCGAAATACCATGTGTGTCTGAGAGAGAGTGCCGGTCAGCGCGCGGGCGGTGGAAAGCGAGAGCGCTGCGGACAGGCGAATAAGGAAGGTGTTTAAAAGGCATCTGGTGCGCGAGACTTTCAGACTGCAAGTGGAAAGCGTCTACCACTCGCACGCTTGCTGATTAGTAGCTAGTTGTCGTGTGGAAGAAGTAAGATCACTACTTCCTTCTGCTGCTCCCTACTGCTGTTGCTGCTCTCTGCGACAACAATTGCTCTTTCCCTTTACTTCCAGATGCAGAGAAATGCCCTGCGCAGCACAGAAACCTGTCACACCATGAGTGGCATAGGGTGTTGCAAATTCGGGCTTACATCAGTGGCAGGGGTATACTGCACAAACATGTGCTGTCCTGTCACACGTTCTCCTTGCTAGACACAGTGCAGAAGCTTTCCGCTTGCTCTAAGAGCAAGAAAGGCAGAAGCCTCGATTCCGGAGTTCGGAGAGGGTAACCGCAAGAGGCGAGCCTCCTTCGGCAGAAGCTGCTTTCCGGAGTTCTTGGCAACCGGCCGAAATACCATGTGTGTCTGAGAGAGAGTGCCGGTCAGCGCGCGGGCGGTGGAAAGCGAGAGCGCTGCGGGCAGGCGAATAAGGAAGGTGTTTAAAAGGCATCTGGTGCGCGAGACTTTCAGACTGCAAGTGGAAAGCGTCTGCCACTCGCACGCTTGCTGATTAGTAGCTAGTTGTCGTGTGGAAGAAGTAAGATCACTACTTCCTTCTGCTGCTCCCTACTGCTGTTGCTGCTCTCTGCGACAACAATTGCTCTTTCCCTTTACTTCCAGATGCAGAGAAATGCCCTGCGCAGCACAGAAACCTGTCACACCATGAGTGGCATAGGGTGTTGCAAATTCGGGCTTACATCAGTGGCAGGGGTATACTGCACAAACATGTGCTGTCCTGTCACACGTTCTCCTTGGTAGACACAGTGCAGAAGCTTTCCGCTTGCTCTAAGAGCAAGAAAGGCAGAAGCCTCGATTCCGGAGTTCGGAGAGGGTAACCGCAAGAGGCGAGCCTCCTTCGGCAGAAGCTGCTTTCCGGAGTTCTTGGCAACCGGCCGAAATACCATGTGTGTCTGAGAGAGAGTGCCGGTCAGCGCGCGGGCGGTGGAAAGCGAGAGCGCTGCGGGCAGGCGAATAAGGAAGGTGTTTAAAAGGCATCTGGTGCGCGAGACTTTCAGACTGCAAGTGGAAAGCTTCTGCCACTCGCACGCTTGCTGATTAGTAGCTAGTTGTCGTGTGGAAGAAGTAAGATCACTACTTCCTTCTGCTGCTCCCTACTGCTGTTGCTGCTCTCTGCGACAACAATTGCTCTTTCCCTTTACTTCCAGATGCAGAGAAATGCCCTGCCCAGCACAGAAACCTGTCACACCATGAGTGGCATAGGGTGTTGCAAATTCGGGCTTACATCAGTGGCAGGGGTATACTGCACAAACATGTGCTGTACTGTCACACGTTCTCCTCGCTAGACACAGTGCAGAAGCTTTCCGCTTGCATTAAGAGCAAGAAAGGCAGAAGCCTCGATTCCGGAGTTCGGAGAGGGTAACCGCAAGAGGCGAGCCTCCTTCGGCAGAAGCTGCTTTCCGGAGTTCTTGGCAACCGGCCGAAATACCATGTGTGTCTGAGAGAGAGTGCCGGTCAGCGCGCGGGCGGTGGAAAGCGAGAGCGCTGCGGGCAGGCGAATAAGGAAGGTGTTTAAAAGGCATCTGGTGCGCGAGACTTTCAGACTGCAAGTGGAAAGCGTCTGCCACTCGCACGCTTGCTGATTAGTAGCTAGTTGTCGTGTGGAAGAAGTAAGATCACTACTTCCTTCTGCTGCTCCCTACTGCTGTTGCTGCTCTCAGCGACAACAATTGCTCTTTCCCTTTACTTCCAGATGCAGAGAAATGCCCTGCGCATCACAGAAACCTGTCACACCATGAGTGGCATAGGGTGTTGCAAATTCAAGCTTACATCAGTGGCAGGGGTATACTGCACAAACATGTGCTGTACTGTCACACGTTCTCCTCGCTAGACACAGTGCAGAAGCTTTCCGCTTGCATTAAGAGCAAGAAAGGCAGAAGCCTCGATTCCGGAGTTCGGAGAGGGTAACCGCAAGAGGCGAGCCTCCTTCGGCAGAAGCTGCTTTCCGGAGTTCTTGGCAACCGGCCGAAATACCATGTGTGTCTGAGAGAGAGTGCCGGTCAGCGCGCGGGCGGTGGAAAGCGAGAGCGCTGCGGGCAGGCGAATAAGGAAAGTGTTTAAAAGGCATCTGGTGCGCGAGACTTTCAGACTGCAAGTGGAAAGCGTCTGCCACTCGCACGCTTGCTGATTAGTAGCTAGTTGTCGTGTGGAAGAAGTAAGATCACTACTTCCTTCTGTTGCTCCCTACTGCTGTTGCTGCTCTCTGCGACAACAATTGCTCTTTCCCTTTACTTCCAGATGCAGAGAAATGCCCTGCCCAGCACAGAAACCTGTCACACCATGAGTGGCATAGGGTGTTGCAAATTCGGGCTTACATCAGTGGCAGGGGTATACTGCACAAACATGTGCTGTCCTGTCACACGTTCTCCTCGCTAGACACAGTGCAGAAGCTTTCCGCTTGCATTAAGAGCAAGAAAGGCAGAAGCCTCGATTCCGGAGTTCGGAGAGGGTAACCGCAAGAGGCGAGCCTCCTTCGGCAGAAGCTGCTTTCCGGAGTTCTTGGCAACCGGCCGAAATACCATGTGTGTCTGAGAGAGAGTGCCGGTCAGCGCGCGGGCGGTGGAAAGCGAGAGCGCTGCGGACAGGCGAATAAGGAAGGTGTTTAAAAGGCATCTGGTGCGCGAGACTTTCAGACTGCAAGTGGAAAGCGTCTACCACTCGCACGCTTGCTGATTAGTAGCTAGTTGTCGTGTGGAAGAAGTAAGATCACTACTTCCTTCTGCTGCTCCCTACTGCTGTTGCTGCTCTCTGCGACAACAATTGCTCTTTCCCTTTACTTCCAGATGCAGAGAAATGCCCTGCGCAGCACAGAAACCTGTCACACCATGAGTGGCATAGGGTGTTGCAAATTCGGGCTTACATCAGTGGCAGGGGTATACTGCACAAACATGTGCTGTCCTGTCACACGTTCTCCTTGCTAGACACAGTGCAGAAGCTTTCCGCTTGCTCTAAGAGCAAGAAAGGCAGAAGCCTCGATTCCGGAGTTCGGAGAGGGTAACCGCAAGAGGCGAGCCTCCTTCGGCAGAAGCTGCTTTCCGGAGTTCTTGGCAACCGGCCGAAATACCATGTGTGTCTGAGAGAGAGTGCCGGTAAGGGCGCGGGCGGTGGAAAGCGAGAGCGCTGCGGGCAGGCGAATAAGGAAGGTGTTTAAAAGGCATCTGGTGCGCGAGACTTTCAGACTGCAAGTGGAAAGCGTCTGCCACTCGCACGCTTGCTGATTAGTAGCTAGTTGTCGTGTGGAAGAAGTAAGATCACTACTTCCTTCTGCTGCTCCCTACTGCTGTTGCTGCTCTCTGCGACAACAATTGCTCTTTCCCTTTACTTCCAGATGCAGAGAAATGCCCTGCGCAGCACAGAAACCTGTCACACCATGAGAGGCATAGGGTGTTGCAAATTCGGGCTTACATCAGTGGCAGGGGTATACTGCACAAACATGTGCTGTACTGTCACACGTTCTCCTCGCTAGACACAGTGCAGAAGCTTTCCGCTTGCATTAAGAGCAAGAAAGGCAGAAGCCTCGATTCCGGCGTTCGGAGAGGGTAACCGCAAGAGGCGAGCCTCCTTCGGCAGAAGCTGCTTTCCGGAGTTCTTGGCAACCGGCCGAAATACCATGTGTGTCTGAGAGAGAGTGCCGGTCAGCGCGCGGGCGGTGGAAAGCGAGAGCGCTGCGGGCAGGCGAATAAGGAAGGTGTTTAAAAGACATCTGGTGCGCGAGACTTTCAGACTGCAAGTGTAAAGCGTCTGCCACTCGCACGCTTGCTGATTAGTAGCTAGTTGTCGTGTGGAAGAAGTAAGATCACTACTTCCTTCTGTTGCTCCCTACTGCTGTTGCTGCTCTCTGCGACAACAATTGCTCTTTCCCTTTACTTCCAGATGCAGAGAAATGCCCTGCCCAGCACAGAAACCTGTCACACCATGAGTGGCATAGGGTGTTGCAAATTCGGGCTTACATCAGTGGCAGGGGTATACTGCACAAACATGTGCTGTCCTGTCACACGTTCTCCTCGCTAGACACAGTGCAGAAGCTTTCCGCTTGCATTAAGAGCAAGAAAGGCAGAAGCCTCGATTCCGGAGTTCGGAGAGGGTAACCGCAAGAGGCGAGCCTCCTTCGGCAGAAGCTGCTTTCCGGAGTTCTTGGCAACCGGCCGAAATACCATGTGTGTCTGAGAGAGAGTGCCGGTCAGCGCGCGGGCGGTGGAAAGCGAGAGCGCTGCGGACAGGCGAATAAGGAAGGTGTTTAAAAGGCATCTGGTGCGCGAGACTTTCAGACTGCAAGTGGAAAGCGTCTACCACTCGCACGCTTGCTGATTAGTAGCTAGTTGTCGTGTGGAAGAAGTAAGATCACTACTTCCTTCTGCTGCTCCCTACTGCTGTTGCTGCTCTCTGCGACAACAATTGCTCTTTCCCTTTACTTCCAGATGCAGAGAAATGCCCTGCGCAGCACAGAAACCTGTCACACCATGAGTGGCATAGGGTGTTGCAAATTCGGGCTTACATCAGTGGCAGGGGTATACTGCACAAACATGTGCTGTCCTGTCACACGTTCTCCTTGGTAGACACAGTGCAGAAGCTTTCCGCTTGCTCTAAGAGCAAGAAAGGCAGAAGCCTCGATTCCGGAGTTCGGAGAGGGTAACCGCAAGAGGCGAGCCTCCTTCGGCAGAAGCTGCTTTCCGGAGTTCTTGGCAACCGGCCGAAATACCATGTGTGTCTGAGAGAGAGTGCCGGTCAGCGCGCGGGCGGTGGAAAGCGAGAGCGCTGCGGGCAGGCGAATAAGGAAGGTGTTTAAAAGGCATCTGGTGCGCGAGACTTTCAGACTGCAAGTGGAAAGCTTCTGCCACTCGCACGCTTGCTGATTAGTAGCTAGTTGTCGTGTGGAAGAAGTAAGATCACTACTTCCTTCTGCTGCTCCCTACTGCTGTTGCTGCTCTCTGCGACAACAATTGCTCTTTCCCTTTACTTCCAGATGCAGAGAAATGCCCTGCCCAGCACAGAAACCTGTCACACCATGAGTGGCATAGGGTGTTGCAAATTCGGGCTTACATCAGTGGCAGGGGTATACTGCACAAACATGTGCTGTCCTGTCACACGTTCTCCTCGCTAGACACAGTGCAGAAGCTTTCCGCTTGCATTAAGAGCAAGAAAGGCAGAAGCCTCGATTCCGGAGTTCGGAGAGGGTAACCGCAAGAGGCGAGCCTCCTTCGGCAGAAGCTGCTTTCCGGAGTTCTTGGCAACCGGCCGAAATACCATGTGTGTCTGAGAGAGAGTGCCGGTCAGCGCGCGGGCGGTGGAAAGCGAGAGCGCTGCGGGCAGGCGAATAAGGAAGGTGTTTAAAAGGCATCTGGTGCGCGAGACTTTCAGACTGCAAGTGGAAAGCGTCTGCCACTCGCACGCTTGCTGATTAGTAGCTAGTTGTCGTGTGGAAGAAGTAAGATCACTACTTCCTTCTGCTGCTCCCTACTGCTGTTGCTGCTCTCAGCGACAACAATTGCTCTTTCCCTTTACTTCCAGATGCAGAGAAATGCCCTGCGCATCACAGAAACCTGTCACACCATGAGTGGCATAGGGTGTTGCAAATTCAAGCTTACATCAGTGGCAGGGGTATACTGCACAAACATGTGCTGTACTGTCACACGTTCTCCTCGCTAGACACAGTGCAGAAGCTTTCCGCTTGCATTAAGAGCAAGAAAGGCAGAAGCCTCGATTCCGGAGTTCGGAGAGGGTAACCGCAAGAGGCGAGCCTCCTTCGGCAGAAGCTGCTTTCCGGAGTTCTTGGCAACCGGCCGAAATACCATGTGTGTCTGAGAGAGAGTGCCGGTCAGCGCGCGGGCGGTGGAAAGCGAGAGCGCTGCGGGCAGGCGAATAAGGAAGGTGTTTAAAAGGCATCTGGTGCGCGAGACTTTCAGACTGCAAGTGGAAAGCGTCTGCCACTCGCACGCTTGCTGATTAGTAGCTAGTTGTCGTGTGGAAGAAGTAAGATCACTACTTCCTTCTGTTGCTCCCTACTGCTGTTGCTGCTCTCTGCGACAACAATTGCTCTTTCCCTTTACTTCCAGATGCAGAGAAATGCCCTGCCCAGCACAGAAACCTGTCACACCATGAGTGGCATAGGGTGTTGCAAATTCGGGCTTACATCAGTGGCAGGGGTATACTGCACAAACATGTGCTGTCCTGTCACACGTTCTCCTCGCTAGACACAGTGCAGAAGCTTTCCGCTTGCATTAAGAGCAAGAAAGGCAGAAGCCTCGATTCCGGAGTTCGGAGAGGGTAACCGCAAGAGGCGAGCCTCCTTCGGCAGAAGCTGCTTTCCGGAGTTCTTGGCAACCGGCCGAAATACCATGTGTGTCTGAGAGAGAGTGCCGGTCAGCGCGCGGGCGGTGGAAAGCGAGAGCGCTGCGGGCAGGCGAATAAGGAAGGTGTTTAAAAGACATCTGGTGCGCGAGACTTTCAGACTGCAAGTGTAAAGCGTCTGCCACTCGCACGCTTGCTGATTAGTAGCTAGTTGTCGTGTGGAAGAAGTAAGATCACTACTTCCTTCTGTTGCTCCCTACTGCTGTTGCTGCTCTCTGCGACAACAATTGCTCTTTCCCTTTACTTCCAGATGCAGAGAAATGCCCTGCCCAGCACAGAAACCTGTCACACCATGAGTGGCATAGGGTGTTGCAAATTCGGGCTTACATCAGTGGCAGGGGTATACTGCACAAACATGTGCTGTCCTGTCACACGTTCTCCTCGCTAGACACAGTGCAGAAGCTTTCCGCTTGCATTAAGAGCAAGAAAGGCAGAAGCCTCGATTCCGGAGTTCGGAGAGGGTAACCGCAAGAGGCGAGCCTCCTTCGGCAGAAGCTGCTTTCCGGAGTTCTTGGCAACCGGCCGAAATACCATGTGTGTCTGAGAGAGAGTGCCGGTCAGCGCGCGGGCGGTGGAAAGCGAGAGCGCTGCGGACAGGCGAATAAGGAAGGTGTTTAAAAGGCATCTGGTGCGCGAGACTTTCAGACTGCAAGTGGAAAGCGTCTACCACTCGCACGCTTGCTGATTAGTAGCTAGTTGTCGTGTGGAAGAAGTAAGATCACTACTTCCTTCTGCTGCTCCCTACTGCTGTTGCTGCTCTCTGCGACAACAATTGCTCTTTCCCTTTACTTCCAGATGCAGAGAAATGCCCTGCGCAGCACAGAAACCTGTCACACCATGAGTGGCATAGGGTGTTGCAAATTCGGGCTTACATCAGTGGCAGGGGTATACTGCACAAACATGTGCTGTCCTGTCACACGTTCTCCTTGCTAGACACAGTGCAGAAGCTTTCCGCTTGCTCTAAGAGCAAGAAAGGCAGAAGCCTCGATTCCGGAGTTCGGAGAGGGTAACCGCAAGAGGCGAGCCTCCTTCGGCAGAAGCTGCTTTCCGGAGTTCTTGGCAACCGGCCGAAATACCATGTGTGTCTGAGAGAGAGTGCCGGTCAGCGCGCGGGCGGTGGAAAGCGAGAGCGCTGCGGGCAGGCGAATAAGGAAGGTGTTTAAAAGGCATCTGGTGCGCGAGACTTTCAGACTGCAAGTGGAAAGCGTCTGCCACTCGCACGCTTGCTGATTAGTAGCTAGTTGTCGTGTGGAAGAAGTAAGATCACTACTTCCTTCTGCTGCTCCCTACTGCTGTTGCTGCTCTCTGCGACAACAATTGCTCTTTCCCTTTACTTCCAGATGCAGAGAAATGCCCTGCGCAGCACAGAAACCTGTCACACCATGAGAGGCATAGGGTGTTGCAAATTCGGGCTTACATCAGTGGCAGGGGTATACTGCACAAACATGTGCTGTACTGTCACACGTTCTCCTCGCTAGACACAGTGCAGAAGCTTTCCGCTTGCATTAAGAGCAAGAAAGGCAGAAGCCTCGATTCCGGCGTTCGGAGAGGGTAACCGCAAGAGGCGAGCCTCCTTCGGCAGAAGCTGCTTTCCGGAGTTCTTGGCAACCGGCCGAAATACCATGTGTGTCTGAGAGAGAGTGCCGGTCAGCGCGCGGGCGGTGGAAAGCGAGAGCGCTGCGGGCAGGCGAATAAGGAAGGTGTTTAAAAGACATCTGGTGCGCGAGACTTTCAGACTGCAAGTGTAAAGCGTCTGCCACTCGCACGCTTGCTGATTAGTAGCTAGTTGTCGTGTGGAAGAAGTAAGATCACTACTTCCTTCTGTTGCTCCCTACTGCTGTTGCTGCTCTCTGCGACAACAATTGCTCTTTCCCTTTACTTCCAGATGCAGAGAAATGCCCTGCCCAGCACAGAAACCTGTCACACCATGAGTGGCATAGGGTGTTGCAAATTCGGGCTTACATCAGTGGCAGGGGTATACTGCACAAACATGTGCTGTCCTGTCACACGTTCTCCTCGCTAGACACAGTGCAGAAGCTTTCCGCTTGCATTAAGAGCAAGAAAGGCAGAAGCCTCGATTCCGGAGTTCGGAGAGGGTAACCGCAAGAGGCGAGCCTCCTTCGGCAGAAGCTGCTTTCCGGAGTTCTTGGCAACCGGCCGAAATACCATGTGTGTCTGAGAGAGAGTGCCGGTCAGCGCGCGGGCGGTGGAAAGCGAGAGCGCTGCGGACAGGCGAATAAGGAAGGTGTTTAAAAGGCATCTGGTGCGCGAGACTTTCAGACTGCAAGTGGAAAGCGTCTACCACTCGCACGCTTGCTGATTAGTAGCTAGTTGTCGTGTGGAAGAAGTAAGATCACTACTTCCTTCTGCTGCTCCCTACTGCTGTTGCTGCTCTCTGCGACAACAATTGCTCTTTCCCTTTACTTCCAGATGCAGAGAAATGCCCTGCGCAGCACAGAAACCTGTCACACCATGAGTGGCATAGGGTGTTGCAAATTCGGGCTTACATCAGTGGCAGGGGTATACTGCACAAACATGTGCTGTCCTGTCACACGTTCTCCTTGCTAGACACAGTGCAGAAGCTTTCCGCTTGCTCTAAGAGCAAGAAAGGCAGAAGCCTCGATTCCGGAGTTCGGAGAGGGTAACCGCAAGAGGCGAGCCTCCTTCGGCAGAAGCTGCTTTCCGGAGTTCTTGGCAACCGGCCGAAATACCATGTGTGTCTGAGAGAGAGTGCCGGTCAGCGCGCGGGCGGTGGAAAGCGAGAGCGCTGCGGGCAGGCGAATAAGGAAGGTGTTTAAAAGGCATCTGGTGCGCGAGACTTTCAGACTGCAAGTGGAAAGCGTCTGCCACTCGCACGCTTGCTGATTAGTAGCTAGTTGTCGTGTGGAAGAAGTAAGATCACTACTTCCTTCTGCTGCTCCCTACTGCTGTTGCTGCTCTCTGCGACAACAATTGCTCTTTCCCTTTACTTCCAGATGCAGAGAAATGCCCTGCGCAGCACAGAAACCTGTCACACCATGAGTGGCATAGGGTGTTGCAAATTCGGGCTTACATCAGTGGCAGGGGTATACTGCACAAACATGTGCTGTCCTGTCACACGTTCTCCTCGGTAGACACAGTGCAGAAGCTTTCCGCTTGCTCTAAGAGCAAGAAAGGCAGAAGCCTCGATTCCGGAGTTCGGAGAGGGTAACCGCAAGAGGCGAGCCTCCTTCGGCAGAAGCTGCTTTCCGGAGTTCTTGGCAACCGGCCGAAATACCATGTGTGTCTGAGAGAGAGTGCCGGTCAGCGCGCGGGCGGTGGAAAGCGAGAGCGCTGCGGGCAGGCGAATAAGGAAGGTGTTTAAAAGGCATCTGGTGCGCGAGACTTTCAGACTGCAAGTGGAAAGCTTCTGCCACTCGCACGCTTGCTGATTAGTAGCTAGTTGTCGTGTGGAAGAAGTAAGATCACTACTTCCTTCTGCTGCTCCCTACTGCTGTTGCTGCTCTCTGCGACAACAATTGCTCTTTCCCTTTACATCCAGATGCAGAGAAATGCCCTGCCCAGCACAGAAACCTGTCACACCATGAGTGGCATAGGGTGTTGCAAATTCGGGCTTACATCAGTGGCAGGGGTATACTGCACAAACATGTGCTGTCCTGTCACACGTTCTCCTCGCTAGACACAGTGCAGAAGCTTTCCGCTTGCATTAAGAGCAAGAAAGGCAGAAGCCTCGATTCCGGAGTTCGGAGAGGGTAACCGCAAGAGGCGAGCCTCCTTCGGCAGAAGC
This sequence comes from Cyanistes caeruleus, assembly GCF_971803275.1. Lineage (NCBI taxonomy): Eukaryota > Metazoa > Chordata > Aves > Passeriformes > Paridae > Cyanistes > Cyanistes caeruleus. The sequence goes on along the minus strand of NW_028255909.1, from coordinate 586,844 downwards.
TGCTTTCCGGAGTTCTTGGCAACCGGCCGAAATACCATGTGTGTCTGAGAGAGAGTGCCGGTCAGCGCGCGGGCGGTGGAAAGCGAGAGCGCTGCGGGCAGGCGAATAAGGAAAGTGTTTAAAAGGCATCTGGTGCGCGAGACTTTCAGACTGCAAGTGGAAAGCGTCTGCCACTCGCACGCTTGCTGATTAGTAGCTAGTTGTCGTGTGGAAGAAGTAAGATCACTACTTCCTTCTGCTGCTCCCTACTGCTGTTGCTGCTCTCTGCGACAACAATTGCTCTTTCCCTTTACTTCCAGATGCAGAGAAATGCCCTGCGCAGCACAGAAACCTGTCACACCATGAGTGGCATAGGGTGTTGCAAATTCGGGCTTACATCAGTGGCAGGGGTATACTGCACAAACATGTGCTGTCCTGTCACACGTTCTCCTCGCTAGACACAGTGCAGAAGCTTTCCGCTTGCATTAAGAGCAAGAAAGGCAGAAGCCTCGATTCCGGAGTTCGGAGAGGGTAACCGCAAGAGGCGAGCCTCCTTCGGCAGAAGCTGCTTTCCGGAGTTCTTGGCAACCGGCCGAAATACCATGTGTGTCTGAGAGAGAGTGCCGGTCAGCGCGCGGGCGGTGGAAAGCGAGAGCGCTGCGGGCAGGCGAATAAGGAAGGTGTTTAAAAGGCATCTGGTGCGCGAGACTTTCAGACTGCAAGTGGAAAGCGTCTGCCACTCGCACGCTTGCTGATTAGTAGCTAGTTGTCGTGTGGAAGAAGTAAGATCACTACTTCCTTCTGCTGCTCCCTACTGCTGTTGCTGCTCTCTGCGACAACAATTGCTCTTTCCCTTTACTTCCAGATGCAGAGAAATGCCCTGCCCAGCACAGAAACCTGTCACACCATGAGTGGCATAGGGTGTTGCAAATTCGGGCTTACATCAGTGGCAGGGGTATACTGCACAAACATGTGCTGTCCTGTCACACGTTCTCCTCGCTAGACACAGTGCAGAAGCTTTCCGCTTGCTCTAAGAGCAAGAAAGGCAGAAGCCTCGATTCCGGAGTTCGGAGAGGGTAACCGCAAGAGGCGAGCCTCCTTCGGCAGAAGCTGCTTTCCGGAGTTCTTGACAACCGGCCGAAATACCATGTGTGTCTGAGAGAGAGTGCCGGTCAGCGCGCGGGCGGTGGAAAGCGAGAGCGCTGCGGGCAGGCGAATAAGGAAAGTGTTTAAAAGGCATCTGGTGCGCGAGACTTTCAGACTGCAAGTGGAAAGCGTCTGCCACTCGCACGCTTGCTGATTAGTAGCTAGTTGTCGTGTGGAAGAAGTAAGATCACTACTTCCTTCTGCTGCTCCCTACTGCTGTTGCTGCTCTCTGCGACAACAATTGCTCTTTCCCTTTACTTCCAGATGCAGAGAAATGCCCTGCGCAGCACAGAAACCTGTCACACCATGAGAGGCATAGGGTGTTGCAAATTCGGGCTTACATCAGTGGCAGGGGTATACTGCACAAACATGTGCTGTCCTGTCACACGTTCTCCTCGCTAGACACAGTGCAGAAGCTTTCCGCTTGCTCTAAGAGCAAGAAAGGCAGAAGCCTCGATTCCGGAGTTCGGAGAGGGTAACCGCAAGAGGCGAGCCTCCTTCGGCAGAAGCTGCTTTCCGGAGTTCTTGACAACCGGCCGAAATACCATGTGTGTCTGAGAGAGAGTGCCGGTCAGCGCGCGGGCGGTGGAAAGCGAGAGCGCTGCGGACAGGCGAATAAGGAAGGTGTTTAAAAGGCATCTGGTGCGCGAGACTTTCAGACTGCAAGTGGAAAGCGTCTGCCACTCGCACGCTTGCTGATTAGTAGCTAGTTGTCGTGTGGAAGAAGTAAGATCACTACTTCCTTCTGCTGCTCCCTACTGCTGTTGCTGCTCTCTGCGACAACAATTGCTCTTTCCCTTTACTTCCAGATGCAGAGAAATGCCCTGCGCAGCACAGAAACCTGTCACACCATGAGTGGCATAGGGTGTTGCAAATTCGGGCTTACATCAGTGGCAGGGGTATACTGCACAAACATGTGCTGTCCTGTCACACGTTCTCCTCGCTAGACACAGTGCAGAAGCTTTCCGCTTGCATTAAGAGCAAGAAAGGCAGAAGCCTCGATTCCGGAGTTCGGAGAGGGTAACCGCAAGAGGCGAGCCTCCTTCGGCAGAAGCTGCTTTCCGGAGTTCTTGGCAACCGGCCGAAATACCATGTGTGTCTGAGAGAGAGTGCCGGTCAGCGCGCGGGCGGTGGAAAGCGAGAGCGCTGCGGGCAGGCGAATAAGGAAGGTGTTTAAAAGGCATCTGGTGCGCGAGACTTTCAGACTGCAAGTGGAAAGCGTCTGCCACTCGCACGCTTGCTGATTAGTAGCTAGTTGTCGTGTGGAAGAAGTAAGATCACTACTTCCTTCTGCTGCTCCCTACTGCTGTTGCTGCTCTCTGCGACAACAATTGCTCTTTCCCTTTACTTCCAGATGCAGAGAAATGCCCTGCGCAGCACAGAAACCTGTCACACCATGAGAGGCATAGGGTGTTGCAAATTCGGGCTTACATCAGTGGCAGGGGTATACTGCACAAACATGTGCTGTACTGTCACACGTTCTCCTCGCTAGACACAGTGCAGAAGCTTTCCGCTTGCATTAAGAGCAAGAAAGGCAGAAGCCTCGATTCCGGAGTTCGGAGAGGGTAACCGCAAGAGGCGAGCCTCCTTCGGCAGAAGCTGCTTTCCGGAGTTCTTGGCAACCGGCCGAAATACCATGTGTGTCTGAGAGAGAGTGCCGGTCAGCGCGCGGGCGGTGGAAAGCGAGAGCGCTGCGGGCAGGCGAATAAGGAAGGTGTTTAAAAGACATCTGGTGCGCGAGACTTTCAGACTGCAAGTGTAAAGCGTCTGCCACTCGCACGCTTGCTGATTAGTAGCTAGTTGTCGTGTGGAAGAAGTAAGATCACTACTTCCTTCTGTTGCTCCCTACTGCTGTTGCTGCTCTCTGCGACAACAATTGCTCTTTCCCTTTACTTCCAGATGCAGAGAAATGCCCTGCCCAGCACAGAAACCTGTCACACCATGAGTGGCATAGGGTGTTGCAAATTCGGGCTTACATCAGTGGCAGGGGTATACTGCACAAACATGTGCTGTCCTGTCACACGTTCTCCTCGCTAGACACAGTGCAGAAGCTTTCCGCTTGCATTAAGAGCAAGAAAGGCAGAAGCCTCGATTCCGGAGTTCGGAGAGGGTAACCGCAAGAGGCGAGCCTCCTTCGGCAGAAGCTGCTTTCCGGAGTTCTTGGCAACCGGCCGAAATACCATGTGTGTCTGAGAGAGAGTGCCGGTCAGCGCGCGGGCGGTGGAAAGCGAGAGCGCTGCGGACAGGCGAATAAGGAAGGTGTTTAAAAGGCATCTGGTGCGCGAGACTTTCAGACTGCAAGTGGAAAGCGTCTACCACTCGCACGCTTGCTGATTAGTAGCTAGTTGTCGTGTGGAAGAAGTAAGATCACTACTTCCTTCTGCTGCTCCCTACTGCTGTTGCTGCTCTCTGCGACAACAATTGCTCTTTCCCTTTACTTCCAGATGCAGAGAAATGCCCTGCGCAGCACAGAAACCTGTCACACCATGAGTGGCATAGGGTGTTGCAAATTCGGGCTTACATCAGTGGCAGGGGTATACTGCACAAACATGTGCTGTCCTGTCACACGTTCTCCTCGCTAGACACAGTGCAGAAGCTTTCCGCTTGCTCTAAGAGCAAGAAAGGCAGAAGCCTCGATTCCGGAGTTCGGAGAGGGTAACCGCAAGAGGCGAGCCTCCTTCGGCAGAAGCTGCTTTCCGGAGTTCTTGGCAACCGGCCGAAATACCATGTGTGTCTGAGAGAGAGTGCCGGTCAGCGCGCGGGCGGTGGAAAGCGAGAGCGCTGCGGGCAGGCGAATAAGGAAGGTGTTTAAAAGGCATCTGGTGCGCGAGACTTTCAGACTGCAAGTGGAAAGCGTCTGCCACTCGCACGCTTGCTGATTAGTAGCTAGTTGTCGTGTGGAAGAAGTAAGATCACTACTTCCTTCTGCTGCTCCCTACTGCTGTTGCTGCTCTCTGCGACAACAATTGCTCTTTCCCTTTACTTCCAGATGCAGAGAAATGCCCTGCGCAGCACAGAAACCTGTCACACCATGAGAGGCATAGGGTGTTGCAAATTCGGGCTTACATCAGTGGCAGGGGTATACTGCACAAACATGTGCTGTACTGTCACACGTTCTCCTCGCTAGACACAGTGCAGAAGCTTTCCGCTTGCATTAAGAGCAAGAAAGGCAGAAGCCTCGATTCCGGAGTTCGGAGAGGGTAACCGCAAGAGGCGAGCCTCCTTCGGCAGAAGCTGCTTTCCGGAGTTCTTGGCAACCGGCCGAAATACCATGTGTGTCTGAGAGAGAGTGCCGGTCAGCGCGCGGGCGGTGGAAAGCGAGAGCGCTGCGGGCAGGCGAATAAGGAAGGTGTTTAAAAGACATCTGGTGCGCGAGACTTTCAGACTGCAAGTGTAAAGCGTCTGCCACTCGCACGCTTGCTGATTAGTAGCTAGTTGTCGTGTGGAAGAAGTAAGATCACTACTTCCTTCTGTTGCTCCCTACTGCTGTTGCTGCTCTCTGCGACAACAATTGCTCTTTCCCTTTACTTCCAGATGCAGAGAAATGCCCTGCCCAGCACAGAAACCTGTCACACCATGAGTGGCATAGGGTGTTGCAAATTCGGGCTTACATCAGTGGCAGGGGTATACTGCACAAACATGTGCTGTCCTGTCACACGTTCTCCTCGCTAGACACAGTGCAGAAGCTTTCCGCTTGCATTAAGAGCAAGAAAGGCAGAAGCCTCGATTCCGGAGTTCGGAGAGGGTAACCGCAAGAGGCGAGCCTCCTTCGGCAGAAGCTGCTTTCCGGAGTTCTTGGCAACCGGCCGAAATACCATGTGTGTCTGAGAGAGAGTGCCGGTCAGCGCGCGGGCGGTGGAAAGCGAAAGCGCTGCGGGCAGGCAAATAAGGAAGGTGTTTAAAAGGCATCTGGTGCGCGAGACTTTCAGACTGCAAGTGGAAAGCGTCTACCACTCGCACGCTTGCTGATTAGTAGCTAGTTGTCGTGTGGAAGAAGTAAGATCACTACTTCCTTCTGCTGCTCCCTACTGCTGTTGCTGCTCTCTGCGACAACAATTGCTCTTTCCCTTTACTTCCAGATGCAGAGAAATGCCCTGCGCAGCACAGAAACCTGTCACACCATGAGTGGCATAGGGTGTTGCAAATTCGGGCTTACATCAGTGGCAGGGGTATACTGCACAAACATGTGCTGTCCTGTCACACGTTCTCCTTGCTAGACACAGTGCAGAAGCTTTCCGCTTGCTCTAAGAGCAAGAAAGGCAGAAGCCTCGATTCCGGAGTTCGGAGAGGGTAACCGCAAGAGGCGAGCCTCCTTCGGCAGAAGCTGCTTTCCGGAGTTCTTGGCAACCGGCCGAAATACCATGTGTGTCTGAGAGAGAGTGCCGGTCAGCGCGCGGGCGGTGGAAAGCGAGAGCGCTGCGGGCAGGCGAATAAGGAAGGTGTTTAAAAGGCATCTGGTGCGCGAGACTTTCAGACTGCAAGTGGAAAGCGTCTGCCACTCGCACGCTTGCTGATTAGTAGCTAGTTGTCGTGTGGAAGAAGTAAGATCACTACTTCCTTCTGCTGCTCCCTACTGCTGTTGCTGCTCTCTGCGACAACAATTGCTCTTTCCCTTTACTTCCAGATGCAGAGAAATGCCCTGCGCAGCACAGAAACCTGTCACACCATGAGAGGCATAGGGTGTTGCAAATTCGGGCTTACATCAGTGGCAGGGGTATACTGCACAAACATGTGCTGTACTGTCACACGTTCTCCTCGCTAGACACAGTGCAGAAGCTTTCCGCTTGCATTAAGAGCAAGAAAGGCAGAAGCCTCGATTCCGGAGTTCGGAGAGGGTAACCGCAAGAGGCGAGCCTCCTTCGGCAGAAGCTGCTTTCCGGAGTTCTTGGCAACCGGCCGAAATACCATGTGTGTCTGAGAGAGAGTGCCGGTCAGCGCGCGGGCGGTGGAAAGCGAGAGCGCTGCGGGCAGGCGAATAAGGAAGGTGTTTAAAAGACATCTGGTGCGCGAGACTTTCAGACTGCAAGTGTAAAGCGTCTGCCACTCGCACGCTTGCTGATTAGTAGCTAGTTGTCGTGTGGAAGAAGTAAGATCACTACTTCCTTCTGTTGCTCCCTACTGCTGTTGCTGCTCTCTGCGACAACAATTGCTCTTTCCCTTTACTTCCAGATGCAGAGAAATGCCCTGCCCAGCACAGAAACCTGTCACACCATGAGTGGCATAGGGTGTTGCAAATTCGGGCTTACATCAGTGGCAGGGGTATACTGCACAAACATGTGCTGTCCTGTCACACGTTCTCCTCGCTAGACACAGTGCAGAAGCTTTCCGCTTGCATTAAGAGCAAGAAAGGCAGAAGCCTCGATTCCGGAGTTCGGAGAGGGTAACCGCAAGAGGCGAGCCTCCTTCGGCAGAAGCTGCTTTCCGGAGTTCTTGGCAACCGGCCGAAATACCATGTGTGTCTGAGAGAGAGTGCCGGTCAGCGCGCGGGCGGTGGAAAGCGAGAGCGCTGCGGACAGGCGAATAAGGAAGGTGTTTAAAAGGCATCTGGTGCGCGAGACTTTCAGACTGCAAGTGGAAAGCGTCTACCACTCGCACGCTTGCTGATTAGTAGCTAGTTGTCGTGTGGAAGAAGTAAGATCACTACTTCCTTCTGCTGCTCCCTACTGCTGTTGCTGCTCTCTGCGACAACAATTGCTCTTTCCCTTTACTTCCAGATGCAGAGAAATGCCCTGCGCAGCACAGAAACCTGTCACACCATGAGTGGCATAGGGTGTTGCAAATTCGGGCTTACATCAGTGGCAGGGGTATACTGCACAAACATGTGCTGTCCTGTCACACGTTCTCCTTGCTAGACACAGTGCAGAAGCTTTCCGCTTGCTCTAAGAGCAAGAAAGGCAGAAGCCTCGATTCCGGAGTTCGGAGAGGGTAACCGCAAGAGGCGAGCCTCCTTCGGCAGAAGCTGCTTTCCGGAGTTCTTGGCAACCGTCCGAAATACCATGTGTGTCTGAGAGAGAGTGCCGGTCAGCGCGCGGGCGGTGGAAAGCGAGAGCGCTGCGGGCAGGCGAATAAGGAAGGTGTTTAAAAGGCATCTGGTGCGCGAGACTTTCAGACTGCAAGTGGAAAGCTTCTGCCACTCGCACGCTTGCTGATTAGTAGCTAGTTGTCGTGTGGAAGAAGTAAGATCACTACTTCCTTCTGCTGCTCCCTACTGCTGTTGCTGCTCTCTGCGACAACAATTGCTCTTTCCCTTTACTTCCAGATGCAGAGAAATGCCCTGCCCAGCACAGAAACCTGTCACACCATGAGTGGCATAGGGTGTTGCAAATTCGGGCTTACATCAGTGGCAGGGGTATACTGCACAAACATGTGCTGTCCTGTCACACGTTCTCCTCGCTAGACACAGTGCAGAAGCTTTCCGCTTGCATTAAGAGCAAGAAAGGCAGAAGCCTCGATTCCGGAGTTCGGAGAGGGTAACCGCAAGAGGCGAGCCTCCTTCGGCAGAAGCTGCTTTCCGGAGTTCTTGGCAACCGGCCGAAATACCATGTGTGTCTGAGAGAGAGTGCCGGTCAGCGCGCGGGCGGTGGTAAGCGAGAGCGCTGCGGGCAGGCGAATAAGGAAGGTGTTTAAAAGGCATCTGGTGCGCGAGACTTTCAGACTGCAAGTGTAAAGCGTCTGCCACTCGCACGCTTGCTGATTAGTAGCTAGTTGTCGTGTGGAAGAAGTAAGATCACTACTTCCTTCTGCTGCTCCCTACTGCTGTTGCTGCTCTCTGCGACAACAATTGCTCTTTCCCTTTACTTCCAGATGCAGAGAAATGCCCTGCGCAGCACAGAAACCTGTCACACCATGAGAGGCATAGGGTGTTGCAAATTCGGGCTTACATCAGTGGCAGGGGTATACTGCACAAACATGTGCTGTACTGTCACACGTTCTCCTCGCTAGACACAGTGCAGAAGCTTTCCGCTTGCATTAAGAGCAAGAAAGGCAGAAGCCTCGATTCCGGAGTTCGGAGAGGGTAACCGCAAGAGGCGAGCCTCCTTCGGCAGAAGCTGCTTTCCGGAGTTCTTGGCAACCGGCCGAAATACCATGTGTGTCTGAGAGAGAGTGCCGGTCAGCGCGCGGGCGGTGGAAAGCGAGAGCGCTGCGGGCAGGCGAATAAGGAAGGTGTTTAAAAGACATCTGGTGCGCGAGACTTTCAGACTGCAAGTGTAAAGCGTCTGCCACTCGCACGCTTGCTGATTAGTAGCTAGTTGTCGTGTGGAAGAAGTAAGATCACTACTTCCTTCTGTTGCTCCCTACTGCTGTTGCTGCTCTCTGCGACAACAATTGCTCTTTCCCTTTACTTCCAGATGCAGAGAAATGCCCTGCCCAGCACAGAAACCTGTCACACCATGAGTGGCATAGGGTGTTGCAAATTCGGGCTTACATCAGTGGCAGGGGTATACTGCACAAACATGTGCTGTCCTGTCACACGTTCTCCTCGCTAGACACAGTGCAGAAGCTTTCCGCTTGCATTAAGAGCAAGAAAGGCAGAAGCCTCGATTCCGGAGTTCGGAGAGGGTAACCGCAAGAGGCGAGCCTCCTTCGGCAGAAGCTGCTTTCCGGAGTTCTTGGCAACCGGCCGAAATACCATGTGTGTCTGAGAGAGAGTGCCGGTCAGCGCGCGGGCGGTGGAAAGCGAGAGCGCTGCGGACAGGCGAATAAGGAAGGTGTTTAAAAGGCATCTGGTGCGCGAGACTTTCAGACTGCAAGTGGAAAGCGTCTACCACTCGCACGCTTGCTGATTAGTAGCTAGTTGTCGTGTGGAAGAAGTAAGATCACTACTTCCTTCTGCTGCTCCCTACTGCTGTTGCTGCTCTCTGCGACAACAATTGCTCTTTCCCTTTACTTCCAGATGCAGAGAAATGCCCTGCGCAGCACAGAAACCTGTCACACCATGAGTGGCATAGGGTGTTGCAAATTCGGGCTTACATCAGTGGCAGGGGTATACTGCACAAACATGTGCTGTCCTGTCACACGTTCTCCTCGCTAGACACAGTGCAGAAGCTTTCCGCTTGCTCTAAGAGCAAGAAAGGCAGAAGCCTCGATTCCGGAGTTCGGAGAGGGTAACCGCAAGAGGCGAGCCTCCTTCGGCAGAAGCTGCTTTCCGGAGTTCTTGGCAACCGGCCGAAATACCATGTGTGTCTGAGAGAGAGTGCCGGTCAGCGCGCGGGCGGTGGAAAGCGAGAGCGCTGCGGGCAGGCGAATAAGGAAGGTGTTTAAAAGGCATCTGGTGCGCGAGACTTTCAGACTGCAAGTGGAAAGCGTCTGCCACTCGCACGCTTGCTGATTAGTAGCTAGTTGTCGTGTGGAAGAAGTAAGATCACTACTTCCTTCTGCTGCTCCCTACTGCTGTTGCTGCTCTCTGCGACAACAATTGCTCTTTCCCTTTACTTCCAGATGCAGAGAAATGCCCTGCGCAGCACAGAAACCTGTCACACCATGAGTGGCATAGGGTGTTGCAAATTCGGGCTTACATCAGTGGCAGGGGTATACTGCACAAACATGTGCTGTACTGTCACACGTTCTCCTCGCTAGACACAGTGCAGAAGCTTTCCGCTTGCATTAAGAGCAAGAAAGGCAGAAGCCTCGATTCCGGAGTTCGGAGAGGGTAACCGCAAGAGGCGAGCCTCCTTCGGCAGAAGCTGCTTTCCGGAGTTCTTGGCAACCGGCCGAAATACCATGTGTGTCTGAGAGAGAGTGCCGGTCAGCGCGCGGGCGGTGGAAAGCGAGAGCGCTGCGGGCAGGCGAATAAGGAAGGTGTTTAAAAGGCATCTGGTGCGCGAGACTTTCAGACTGCAAGTGGAAAGCGTCTGCCACTCGCACGCTTGCTGATTAGTAGCTAGTTGTCGTGTGGAAGAAGTAAGATCACTACTTCCTTCTGCTGCTCCCTACTGCTGTTGCTGCTCTCAGCGACAACAATTGCTCTTTCCCTTTACTTCCAGATGCAGAGAAATGCCCTGCGCAGCACAGAAACCTGTCACACCATGAGTGGCATAGGGTGTTGCCAATTCAAGCTTACATCAGTGGCAGTGGTATACTGCACAAACATGTGCTGTACTGTCACACGTTCTCCTCGCTAGACACAGTGCAGAAGCTTTCCGCTTGCATTAAGAGCAAGAAAGGCAGAAGCCTCGATTCCGGAGTTCGGAGAGGGTAACCGCAAGAGGCGAGCCTCCTTCGGCAGAAGCTGCTTTCCGGAGTTCTTGGCAACCGGCCGAAATACCATGTGTGTCTGAGAGAGAGTGCCGGTCAGCGCGCGGGCAGTGGAAAGCGAGAGCGCTGCGGGCAGGCGAATAAGGAAGGTGTTTAAAAGGCATCTGGTGCGCGAGACTTTCAGACTGCAAGTGGAAAGCGTCTGCCACTCGCACGCTTGCTGATTAGTAGCTAGTTGTCGTGTGGAAGAAGTAAGATCACTACTTCCTTCTGCTGCTCCCTACTGCTGTTGCTGCTCTCTGCGACAACAATTGCTCTTTCCCTTTACTTCCAGATGCAGAGAAATGCCCTGCGCAGCACAGAAACCTGTCACACCATGAGTGGCATAGGGTGTTGCAAATTCGGGCTTACATCAGTGGCAGGGGTATACTGCACAAACATGTGCTGTCCTGTCACACGTTCTCCTCGGTAGACACAGTGCAGAAGCTTTCCGCTTGCTCTAAGAGCAAGAAAGGCAGAAGCCTCGATTCCGGAGTTCGGAGAGGGTAACCGCAAGAGGCGAGCCTCCTTCGGCAGAAGCTGCTTTCCGGAGTTCTTGGCAACCGGCCGAAATACCATGTGTGTCTGAGAGAGAGTGCCGGTCAGCGCGCGGGCGGTGGAAAGCGAGAGCGCTGCGGGCAGGCGAATAAGGAAGGTGTTTAAAAGGCATCTGGTGCGCGAGACTTTCAGACTGCAAGTGGAAAGCTTCTGCCACTCGCACGCTTGCTGATTAGTAGCTAGTTGTCGTGTGGAAGAAGTAAGATCACTACTTCCTTCTGCTGCTCCCTACTGCTGTTGCTGCTCTCTGCGACAACAATTGCTCTTTCCCTTTACATCCAGATGCAGAGAAATGCCCTGCCCAGCACAGAAACCTGTCACACCATGAGTGGCATAGGGTGTTGCAAATTCGGGCTTACATCAGTGGCAGGGGTATACTGCACAAACATGTGCTGTCCTGTCACACGTTCTCCTCGCTAGACACAGTGCAGAAGCTTTCCGCTTGCATTAAGAGCAAGAAAGGCAGAAGCCTCGATTCCGGAGTTCGGAGAGGGTAACCGCAAGAGGCGAGCCTCCTTCGGCAGAAGCTGCTTTCCGGAGTTCTTGGCAACCGGCCGAAATACCATGTGTGTCTGAGAGAGAGTGCCGGTCAGCGCGCGGGCGGTGGAAAGCGAGAGCGCTGCGGGCAGGCGAATAAGGAAAGTGTTTAAAAGGCATCTGGTGCGCGAGACTTTCAGACTGCAAGTGGAAAGCGTCTGCCACTCGCACGCTTGCTGATTAGTAGCTAGTTGTCGTGTGGAAGAAGTAAGATCACTACTTCCTTCTGCTGCTCCCTACTGCTGTTGCTGCTCTCTGCGACAACAATTGCTCTTTCCCTTTACTTCCAGATGCAGAGAAATGCCCTGCGCAGCACAGAAACCTGTCACACCATGAGTGGCATAGGGTGTTGCAAATTCGGGCTTACATCAGTGGCAGGGGTATACTGCACAAACATGTGCTGTACTGTCACACGTTCTCCTCGCTAGACACAGTGCAGAAGCTTTCCGCTTGCATTAAGAGCAAGAAAGGCAGAAGCCTCGATTCCGGAGTTCGGAGAGGGTAACCGCAAGAGGCGAGCCTCCTTCGGCAGAAGCTGCTTTCCGGAGTTCTTGGCAACCGGCCGAAATACCATGTGTGTCTGAGAGAGAGTGCCGGTCAGCGCGCGGGCGGTGGAAAGCGAGAGCGCTGCGGGCAGGCGAATAAGGAAGGTGTTTAAAAGGCATCTGGTGCGCGAGACTTTCAGACTGCAAGTGGAAAGCGTCTGCCACTCGCACGCTTGCTGATTAGTAGCTAGTTGTCGTGTGGAAGAAGTAAGATCACTACTTCCTTCTGCTGCTCCCTACTGCTGTTGCTGCTCTCTGCGACAACAATTGCTCTTTCCCTTTACTTCCAGATGCAGAGAAATGCCCTGCCCAGCACAGAAACCTGTCACACCATGAGTGGCATAGGGTGTTGCAAATTCGGGCTTACATCAGTGGCAGGGGTATACTGCACAAACATGTGCTGTCCTGTCACACGTTCTCCTCGCTAGACACAGTGCAGAAGCTTTCCGCTTGCTCTAAGAGCAAGAAAGGCAGAAGCCTCGATTCCGGAGTTCGGAGAGGGTAACCGCAAGAGGCGAGCCTCCTTCGGCAGAAGCTGCTTTCCGGAGTTCTTGACAACCGGCCGAAATACCATGTGTGTCTGAGAGAGAGTGCCGGTCAGCGCGCGGGCGGTGGTAAGCGAGAGCGCTGCGGGCAGGCGAATAAGGAAAGTGTTTAAAAGGCATCTGGTGCGCGAGACTTTCAGACTGCAAGTGGAAAGCGTCTGCCACTCGCACGCTTGCTGATTAGTAGCTAGTTGTCGTGTGGAAGAAGTAAGATCACTACTTCCTTCTGCTGCTCCCTACTGCTGTTGCTGCTCTCTGCGACAACAATTGCTCTTTCCCTTTACTTCCAGATGCAGAGAAATGCCCTGCGCAGCACAGAAACCTGTCACACCATGAGAGGCATAGGGTGTTGCAAATTCGGGCTTACATCAGTGGCAGGGGTATACTGCACAAACATGTGCTGTCCTGTCACACGTTCTCCTCGCTAGACACAGTGCAGAAGCTTTCCGCTTGCTCTAAGAGCAAGAAAGGCAGAAGCCTCGATTCCGGAGTTCGGAGAGGGTAACCGCAAGAGGCGAGCCTCCTTCGGCAGAAGCTGCTTTCCGGAGTTCTTGACAACCGGCCGAAATACCATGTGTGTCTGAGAGAGAGTGCCGGTCAGCGCGCGGGCGGTGGAAAGCGAGAGCGCTGCGGACAGGCGAATAAGGAAGGTGTTTAAAAGGCATCTGGTGCGCGAGACTTTCAGACTGCAAGTGGAAAGCGTCTGCCACTCGCACGCTTGCTGATTAGTAGCTAGTTGTCGTGTGGAAGAAGTAAGATCACTACTTCCTTCTGCTGCTCCCTACTGCTGTTGCTGCTCTCTGCGACAACAATTGCTCTTTCCCTTTACTTCCAGATGCAGAGAAATGCCCTGCGCAGCACAGAAACCTGTCACACCATGAGTGGCATAGGGTGTTGCAAATTCGGGCTTACATCAGTGGCAGGGGTATACTGCACAAACATGTGCTGTCCTGTCACACGTTCTCCTCGCTAGACACAGTGCAGAAGCTTTCCGCTTGCATTAAGAGCAAGAAAGGCAGAAGCCTCGATTCCGGAGTTCGGAGAGGGTAACCGCAAGAGGCGAGCCTCCTTCGGCAGAAGCTGCTTTCCGGAGTTCTTGGCAACCGGCCGAAATACCATGTGTGTCTGAGAGAGAGTGCCGGTCAGCGCGCGGGCGGTGGAAAGCGAGAGCGCTGCGGGCAGGCGAATAAGGAAGGTGTTTAAAAGGCATCTGGTGCGCGAGACTTTCAGACTGCAAGTGGAAAGCGTCTGCCACTCGCACGCTTGCTGATTAGTAGCTAGTTGTCGTGTGGAAGAAGTAAGATCACTACTTCCTTCTGCTGCTCCCTACTGCTGTTGCTGCTCTCTGCGACAACAATTGCTCTTTCCCTTTACTTCCAGATGCAGAGAAATGCCCTGCGCAGCACAGAAACCTGTCACACCATGAGAGGCATAGGGTGTTGCAAATTCGGGCTTACATCAGTGGCAGGGGTATACTGCACAAACATGTGCTGTACTGTCACACGTTCTCCTCGCTAGACACAGTGCAGAAGCTTTCCGCTTGCATTAAGAGCAAGAAAGGCAGAAGCCTCGATTCCGGAGTTCGGAGAGGGTAACCGCAAGAGGCGAGCCTCCTTCGGCAGAAGCTGCTTTCCGGAGTTCTTGGCAACCGGCCGAAATACCATGTGTGTCTGAGAGAGAGTGCCGGTCAGCGCGCGGGCGGTGGAAAGCGAGAGCGCTGCGGGCAGGCGAATAAGGAAGGTGTTTAAAAGACATCTGGTGCGCGAGACTTTCAGACTGCAAGTGTAAAGCGTCTGCCACTCGCACGCTTGCTGATTAGTAGCTAGTTGTCGTGTGGAAGAAGTAAGATCACTACTTCCTTCTGTTGCTCCCTACTGCTGTTGCTGCTCTCTGCGACAACAATTGCTCTTTCCCTTTACTTCCAGATGCAGAGAAATGCCCTGCCCAGCACAGAAACCTGTCACACCATGAGAGGCATAGGGTGTTGCAAATTCGGGCTTACATCAGTGGCAGGGGTATACTGCACAAACATGTGCTGTACTGTCACACGTTCTCCTCGCTAGACACAGTGCAGAAGCTTTCCGCTTGCATTAAGAGCAAGAAAGGCAGAAGCCTCGATTCCGGAGTTCGGAGAGGGTAACCGCAAGAGGCGAGCCTCCTTCGGCAGAAGCTGCTTTCCGGAGTTCTTGGCAACCGGCCGAAATACCATGTGTGTCTGAGAGAGAGTGCCGGTCAGCGCGCGGGCGGTGGAAAGCGAGAGCGCTGCGGACAGGCGAATAAGGAAGGTGTTTAAAAGGCATCTGGTGCGCGAGACTTTCAGACTGCAAGTGGAAAGCGTCTACCACTCGCACGCTTGCTGATTAGTAGCTAGTTGTCGTGTGGAAGAAGTAAGATCACTACTTCCTTCTGCTGCTCCCTACTGCTGTTGCTGCTCTCTGCGACAACAATTGCTCTTTCCCTTTACTTCCAGATGCAGAGAAATGCCCTGCGCAGCACAGAAACCTGTCACACCATGAGTGGCATAGGGTGTTGCAAATTCGGGCTTACATCAGTGGCAGGGGTATACTGCACAAACATGTGCTGTCCTGTCACACGTTCTCCTTGCTAGACACAGTGCAGAAGCTTTCCGCTTGCTCTAAGAGCAAGAAAGGCAGAAGCCTCGATTCCGGAGTTCGGAGAGGGTAACCGCAAGAGGCGAGCCTCCTTCGGCAGAAGCTGCTTTCCGGAGTTCTTGGCAACCGGCCGAAATACCATGTGTGTCTGAGAGAGAGTGCCGGTCAGCGCGCGGGCGGTGGAAAGCGAGAGCGCTGCGGGCAGGCGAATAAGGAAGGTGTTTAAAAGGCATCTGGTGCGCGAGACTTTCAGACTGCAAGTGGAAAGCGTCTGCCACTCGCACGCTTGCTGATTAGTAGCTAGTTGTCGTGTGGAAGAAGTAAGATCACTACTTCCTTCTGCTGCTCCCTACTGCTGTTGCTGCTCTCTGCGACAACAATTGCTCTTTCCCTTTACTTCCAGATGCAGAGAAATGCCCTGCGCAGCACAGAAACCTGTCACACCATGAGAGGCATAGGGTGTTGCAAATTCGGGCTTACATCAGTGGCAGGGGTATACTGCACAAACATGTGCTGTACTGTCACACGTTCTCCTCGCTAGACACAGTGCAGAAGCTTTCCGCTTGCATTAAGAGCAAGAAAGGCAGAAGCCTCGATTCCGGAGTTCGGAGAGGGTAACCGCAAGAGGCGAGCCTCCTTCGGCAGAAGCTGCTTTCCGGAGTTCTTGGCAACCGGCCGAAATACCATGTGTGTCTGAGAGAGAGTGCCGGTCAGCGCGCGGGCGGTGGAAAGCGAGAGCGCTGCGGGCAGGCGAATAAGGAAGGTGTTTAAAAGACATCTGGTGCGCGAGACTTTCAGACTGCAAGTGTAAAGCGTCTGCCACTCGCACGCTTGCTGATTAGTAGCTAGTTGTCGTGTGGAAGAAGTAAGATCACTACTTCCTTCTGTTGCTCCCTACTGCTGTTGCTGCTCTCTGCGACAACAATTGCTCTTTCCCTTTACTTCCAGATGCAGAGAAATGCCCTGCCCAGCACAGAAACCTGTCACACCATGAGTGGCATAGGGTGTTGCAAATTCGGGCTTACATCAGTGGCAGGGGTATACTGCACAAACATGTGCTGTCCTGTCACACGTTCTCCTCGCTAGACACAGTGCAGAAGCTTTCCGCTTGCATTAAGAGCAAGAAAGGCAGAAGCCTCGATTCCGGAGTTCGGAGAGGGTAACCGCAAGAGGCGAGCCTCCTTCGGCAGAAGCTGCTTTCCGGAGTTCTTGGCAACCGGCCGAAATACCATGTGTGTCTGAGAGAGAGTGCCGGTCAGCGCGCGGGCGGTGGAAAGCGAGAGCGCTGCGGACAGGCGAATAAGGAAGGTGTTTAAAAGGCATCTGGTGCGCGAGACTTTCAGACTGCAAGTGGAAAGCGTCTACCACTCGCACGCTTGCTGATTAGTAGCTAGTTGTCGTGTGGAAGAAGTAAGATCACTACTTCCTTCTGCTGCTCCCTACTGCTGTTGCTGCTCTCTGCGACAACAATTGCTCTTTCCCTTTACTTCCAGATGCAGAGAAATGCCCTGCGCAGCACAGAAACCTGTCACACCATGAGTGGCATAGGGTGTTGCAAATTCGGGCTTACATCAGTGGCAGGGGTATACTGCACAAACATGTGCTGTCCTGTCACACGTTCTCCTTGCTAGACACAGTGCAGAAGCTTTCCGCTTGCTCTAAGAGCAAGAAAGGCAGAAGCCTCGATTCCGGAGTTCGGAGAGGGTAACCGCAAGAGGCGAGCCTCCTTCGGCAGAAGCTGCTTTCCGGAGTTCTTGGCAACCGGCCGAAATACCATGTGTGTCTGAGAGAGAGTGCCGGTCAGCGCGCGGGCGGTGGAAAGCGAGAGCGCTGCGGGCAGGCGAATAAGGAAGGTGTTTAAAAGGCATCTGGTGCGCGAGACTTTCAGACTGCAAGTGGAAAGCGTCTGCCACTCGCACGCTTGCTGATTAGTAGCTAGTTGTCGTGTGGAAGAAGTAAGATCACTACTTCCTTCTGCTGCTCCCTACTGCTGTTGCTGCTCTCTGCGACAACAATTGCTCTTTCCCTTTACTTCCAGATGCAGAGAAATGCCCTGCGCAGCACAGAAACCTGTCACACCATGAGAGGCATAGGGTGTTGCAAATTCGGGCTTACATCAGTGGCAGGGGTATACTGCACAAACATGTGCTGTACTGTCACACGTTCTCCTCGCTAGACACAGTGCAGAAGCTTTCCGCTTGCATTAAGAGCAAGAAAGGCAGAAGCCTCGATTCCGGAGTTCGGAGAGGGTAACCGCAAGAGGCGAGCCTCCTTCGGCAGAAGCTGCTTTCCGGAGTTCTTGGCAACCGGCCGAAATACCATGTGTGTCTGAGAGAGAGTGCCGGTCAGCGCGCGGGCGGTGGAAAGCGAGAGCGCTGCGGACAGGCGAATAAGGAAGGTGTTTAAAAGGCATCTGGTGCGCGAGACTTTCAGACTGCAAGTGGAAAGCGTCTACCACTCGCACGCTTGCTGATTAGTAGCTAGTTGTCGTGTGGAAGAAGTAAGATCACTACTTCCTTCTGCTGCTCCCTACTGCTGTTGCTGCTCTCTGCGACAACAATTGCTCTTTCCCTTTACTTCCAGATGCAGAGAAATGCCCTGCGCAGCACAGAAACCTGTCACACCATGAGTGGCATAGGGTGTTGCAAATTCGGGCTTACATCAGTGGCAGGGGTATACTGCACAAACATGTGCTGTCCTGTCACACGTTCTCCTTGCTAGACACAGTGCAGAAGCTTTCCGCTTGCTCTAAGAGCAAGAAAGGCAGAAGCCTCGATTCCGGAGTTCGGAGAGGGTAACCGCAAGAGGCGAGCCTCCTTCGGCAGAAGCTGCTTTCCGGAGTTCTTGGCAACCGGCCGAAATACCATGTGTGTCTGAGAGAGAGTGCCGGTCAGCGCGCGGGCGGTGGAAAGCGAGAGCGCTGCGGGCAGGCGAATAAGGAAGGTGTTTAAAAGGCATCTGGTGCGCGAGACTTTCAGACTGCAAGTGGAAAGCTTCTGCCACTCGCACGCTTGCTGATTAGTAGCTAGTTGTCGTGTGGAAGAAGTAAGATCACTACTTCCTTCTGCTGCTCCCTACTGCTGTTGCTGCTCTCTGCGACAACAATTGCTCTTTCCCTTTACTTCCAGATGCAGAGAAATGCCCTGCCCAGCACAGAAACCTGTCACACCATGAGTGGCATAGGGTGTTGCAAATTCGGGCTTACATCAGTGGCAGGGGTATACTGCACAAACATGTGCTGTCCTGTCACACGTTCTCCTCGCTAGACACAGTGCAGAAGCTTTCCGCTTGCATTAAGAGCAAGAAAGGCAGAAGCCTCGATTCCGGAGTTCGGAGAGGGTAACCGCAAGAGGCGAGCCTCCTTCGGCAGAAGCTGCTTTCCGGAGTTCTTGGCAACCGGCCGAAATACCATGTGTGTCTGAGAGAGAGTGCCGGTCAGCGCGCGGGCGGTGGAAAGCGAGAGCGCTGCGGACAGGCGAATAAGGAAGGTGTTTAAAAGGCATCTGGTGCGCGAGACTTTCAGACTGCAAGTGGAAAGCGTCTACCACTCGCACGCTTGCTGATTAGTAGCTAGTTGTCGTGTGGAAGAAGTAAGATCACTACTTCCTTCTGCTGCTCCCTACTGCTGTTGCTGCTCTCTGCGACAACAATTGCTCTTTCCCTTTACTTCCAGATGCAGAGAAATGCCCTGCGCAGCACAGAAACCTGTCACACCATGAGTGGCATAGGGTGTTGCAAATTCGGGCTTACATCAGTGGCAGGGGTATACTGCACAAACATGTGCTGTCCTGTCACACGTTCTCCTTGCTAGACACAGTGCAGAAGCTTTCCGCTTGCTCTAAGAGCAAGAAAGGCAGAAGCCTCGATTCCGGAGTTCGGAGAGGGTAACCGCAAGAGGCGAGCCTCCTTCGGCAGAAGCTGCTTTCCGGAGTTCTTGGCAACCGGCCGAAATACCATGTGTGTCTGAGAGAGAGTGCCGGTCAGCGCGCGGGCGGTGGAAAGCGAGAGCGCTGCGGGCAGGCGAATAAGGAAGGTGTTTAAAAGGCATCTGGTGCGCGAGACTTTCAGACTGCAAGTGGAAAGCGTCTGCCACTCGCACGCTTGCTGATTAGTAGCTAGTTGTCGTGTGGAAGAAGTAAGATCACTACTTCCTTCTGCTGCTCCCTACTGCTGTTGCTGCTCTCTGCGACAACAATTGCTCTTTCCCTTTACTTCCAGATGCAGAGAAATGCCCTGCGCAGCACAGAAACCTGTCACACCATGAGTGGCATAGGGTGTTGCAAATTCGGGCTTACATCAGTGGCAGGGGTATACTGCACAAACATGTGCTGTCCTGTCACACGTTCTCCTCGGTAGACACAGTGCAGAAGCTTTCCGCTTGCTCTAAGAGCAAGAAAGGCAGAAGCCTCGATTCCGGAGTTCGGAGAGGGTAACCGCAAGAGGCGAGCCTCCTTCGGCAGAAGCTGCTTTCCGGAGTTCTTGGCAACCGGCCGAAATACCATGTGTGTCTGAGAGAGAGTGCCGGTCAGCGCGCGGGCGGTGGAAAGCGAGAGCGCTGCGGGCAGGCGAATAAGGAAGGTGTTTAAAAGGCATCTGGTGCGCGAGACTTTCAGACTGCAAGTGGAAAGCTTCTGCCACTCGCACGCTTGCTGATTAGTAGCTAGTTGTCGTGTGGAAGAAGTAAGATCACTACTTCCTTCTGCTGCTCCCTACTGCTGTTGCTGCTCTCTGCGACAACAATTGCTCTTTCCCTTTACATCCAGATGCAGAGAAATGCCCTGCCCAGCACAGAAACCTGTCACACCATGAGTGGCATAGGGTGTTGCAAATTCGGGCTTACATCAGTGGCAGGGGTATACTGCACAAACATGTGCTGTCCTGTCACACGTTCTCCTCGCTAGACACAGTGCAGAAGCTTTCCGCTTGCATTAAGAGCAAGAAAGGCAGAAGCCTCGATTCCGGAGTTCGGAGAGGGTAACCGCAAGAGGCGAGCCTCCTTCGGCAGAAGCTGCTTTCCGGAGTTCTTGGCAACCGGCCGAAATACCATGTGTGTCTGAGAGAGAGTGCCGGTCAGCGCGCGGGCGGTGGAAAGCGAGAGCGCTGCGGGCAGGCGAATAAGGAAAGTGTTTAAAAGGCATCTGGTGCGCGAGACTTTCAGACTGCAAGTGGAAAGCGTCTGCCACTCGCACGCTTGCTGATTAGTAGCTAGTTGTCGTGTGGAAGAAGTAAGATCACTACTTCCTTCTGCTGCTCCCTACTGCTGTTGCTGCTCTCTGCGACAACAATTGCTCTTTCCCTTTACTTCCAGATGCAGAGAAATGCCCTGCGCAGCACAGAAACCTGTCACACCATGAGTGGCATAGGGTGTTGCAAATTCGGGCTTACATCAGTGGCAGGGGTATACTGCACAAACATGTGCTGTCCTGTCACACGTTCTCCTCGCTAGACACAGTGCAGAAGCTTTCCGCTTGCATTAAGAGCAAGAAAGGCAGAAGCCTCGATTCCGGAGTTCGGAGAGGGTAACCGCAAGAGGCGAGCCTCCTTCGGCAGAAGCTGCTTTCCGGAGTTCTTGGCAACCGGCCGAAATACCATGTGTGTCTGAGAGAGAGTGCCGGTCAGCGCGCGGGCGGTGGAAAGCGAGAGCGCTGCGGGCAGGCGAATAAGGAAGGTGTTTAAAAGGCATCTGGTGCGCGAGACTTTCAGACTGCAAGTGGAAAGCGTCTGCCACTCGCACGCTTGCTGATTAGTAGCTAGTTGTCGTGTGGAAGAAGTAAGATCACTACTTCCTTCTGCTGCTCCCTACTGCTGTTGCTGCTCTCTGCGACAACAATTGCTCTTTCCCTTTACTTCCAGATGCAGAGAAATGCCCTGCCCAGCACAGAAACCTGTCACACCATGAGTGGCATAGGGTGTTGCAAATTCGGGCTTACATCAGTGGCAGGGGTATACTGCACAAACATGTGCTGTCCTGTCACACGTTCTCCTCGCTAGACACAGTGCAGAAGCTTTCCGCTTGCTCTAAGAGCAAGAAAGGCAGAAGCCTCGATTCCGGAGTTCGGAGAGGGTAACCGCAAGAGGCGAGCCTCCTTCGGCAGAAGCTGCTTTCCGGAGTTCTTGACAACCGGCCGAAATACCATGTGTGTCTGAGAGAGAGTGCCGGTCAGCGCGCGGGCGGTGGAAAGCGAGAGCGCTGCGGGCAGGCGAATAAGGAAAGTGTTTAAAAGGCATCTGGTGCGCGAGACTTTCAGACTGCAAGTGGAAAGCGTCTGCCACTCGCACGCTTGCTGATTAGTAGCTAGTTGTCGTGTGGAAGAAGTAAGATCACTACTTCCTTCTGCTGCTCCCTACTGCTGTTGCTGCTCTCTGCGACAACAATTGCTCTTTCCCTTTACTTCCAGATGCAGAGAAATGCCCTGCGCAGCACAGAAACCTGTCACACCATGAGAGGCATAGGGTGTTGCAAATTCGGGCTTACATCAGTGGCAGGGGTATACTGCACAAACATGTGCTGTCCTGTCACACGTTCTCCTCGCTAGACACAGTGCAGAAGCTTTCCGCTTGCTCTAAGAGCAAGAAAGGCAGAAGCCTCGATTCCGGAGTTCGGAGAGGGTAACCGCAAGAGGCGAGCCTCCTTCGGCAGAAGCTGCTTTCCGGAGTTCTTGACAACCGGCCGAAATACCATGTGTGTCTGAGAGAGAGTGCCGGTCAGCGCGCGGGCGGTGGAAAGCGAGAGCGCTGCGGACAGGCGAATAAGGAAGGTGTTTAAAAGGCATCTGGTGCGCGAGACTTTCAGACTGCAAGTGGAAAGCGTCTGCCACTCGCACGCTTGCTGATTAGTAGCTAGTTGTTGTGTGGAAGAAGTAAGATCACTACTTCCTTCTGCTGCTCCCTACTGCTGTTGCTGCTCTCTGCGACAACAATTGCTCTTTCCCTTTACTTCCAGATGCAGAGAAATGCCCTGCGCAGCACAGAAACCTGTCACACCATGAGTGGCATAGGGTGTTGCAAATTCGGGCTTACATCAGTGGCAGGGGTATACTGCACAAACATGTGCTGTCCTGTCACACGTTCTCCTCGCTAGACACAGTGCAGAAGCTTTCCGCTTGCATTAAGAGCAAGAAAGGCAGAAGCCTCGATTCCGGAGTTCGGAGAGGGTAACCGCAAGAGGCGAGCCTCCTTCGGCAGAAGCTGCTTTCCGGAGTTCTTGGCAACCGGCCGAAATACCATGTGTGTCTGAGAGAGAGTGCCGGTCAGCGCGCGGGCGGTGGAAAGCGAGAGCGCTGCGGGCAGGCGAATAAGGAAGGTGTTTAAAAGGCATCTGGTGCGCGAGACTTTCAGACTGCAAGTGGAAAGCGTCTGCCACTCGCACGCTTGCTGATTAGTAGCTAGTTGTCGTGTGGAAGAAGTAAGATCACTACTTCCTTCTGCTGCTCCCTACTGCTGTTGCTGCTCTCTGCGACAACAATTGCTCTTTCCCTTTACTTCCAGATGCAGAGAAATGCCCTGCGCAGCACAGAAACCTGTCACACCATGAGAGGCATAGGGTGTTGCAAATTCGGGCTTACATCAGTGGCAGGGGTATACTGCACAAACATGTGCTGTACTGTCACACGTTCTCCTCGCTAGACACAGTGCAGAAGCTTTCCGCTTGCATTAAGAGCAAGAAAGGCAGAAGCCTCGATTCCGGAGTTCGGAGAGGGTAACCGCAAGAGGCGAGCCTCCTTCGGCAGAAGCTGCTTTCCGGAGTTCTTGGCAACCGGCCGAAATACCATGTGTGTCTGAGAGAGAGTGCCGGTCAGCGCGCGGGCGGTGGAAAGCGAGAGCGCTGCGGGCAGGCGAATAAGGAAGGTGTTTAAAAGACATCTGGTGCGCGAGACTTTCAGACTGCAAGTGTAAAGCGTCTGCCACTCGCACGCTTGCTGATTAGTAGCTAGTTGTCGTGTGGAAGAAGTAAGATCACTACTTCCTTCTGTTGCTCCCTACTGCTGTTGCTGCTCTCTGCGACAACAATTGCTCTTTCCCTTTACTTCCAGATGCAGAGAAATGCCCTGCCCAGCACAGAAACCTGTCACACCATGAGTGGCATAGGGTGTTGCAAATTCGGGCTTACATCAGTGGCAGGGGTATACTGCACAAACATGTGCTGTCCTGTCACACGTTCTCCTCGCTAGACACAGTGCAGAAGCTTTCCGCTTGCATTAAGAGCAAGAAAGGCAGAAGCCTCGATTCCGGAGTTCGGAGAGGGTAACCGCAAGAGGCGAGCCTCCTTCGGCAGAAGCTGCTTTCCGGAGTTCTTGGCAACCGGCCGAAATACCATGTGTGTCTGAGAGAGAGTGCCGGTCAGCGCGCGGGCGGTGGAAAGCGAGAGCGCTGCGGACAGGCGAATAAGGAAGGTGTTTAAAAGGCATCTGGTGCGCGAGACTTTCAGACTGCAAGTGGAAAGCGTCTACCACTCGCACGCTTGCTGATTAGTAGCTAGTTGTCGTGTGGAAGAAGTAAGATCACTACTTCCTTCTGCTGCTCCCTACTGCTGTTGCTGCTCTCTGCGACAACAATTGCTCTTTCCCTTTACTTCCAGATGCAGAGAAATGCCCTGCGCAGCACAGAAACCTGTCACACCATGAGTGGCATAGGGTGTTGCAAATTCGGGCTTACATCAGTGGCAGGGGTATACTGCACAAACATGTGCTGTCCTGTCACACGTTCTCCTCGCTAGACACAGTGCAGAAGCTTTCCGCTTGCTCTAAGAGCAAGAAAGGCAGAAGCCTCGATTCCGGAGTTCGGAGAGGGTAACCGCAAGAGGCGAGCCTCCTTCGGCAGAAGCTGCTTTCCGGAGTTCTTGGCAACCGGCCGAAATACCATGTGTGTCTGAGAGAGAGTGCCGGTCAGCGCGCGGGCGGTGGAAAGCGAGAGCGCTGCGGACAGGCGAATAAGGAAGGTGTTTAAAAGGCATCTGGTGCGCGAGACTTTCAGACTGCAAGTGGAAAGCGTCTACCACTCGCACGCTTGCTGATTAGTAGCTAGTTGTCGTGTGGAAGAAGTAAGATCACTACTTCCTTCTGCTGCTCCCTACTGCTGTTGCTGCTCTCTGCGACAACAATTGCTCTTTCCCTTTACTTCCAGATGCAGAGAAATGCCCTGCGCAGCACAGAAACCTGTCACACCATGAGTGGCATAGGGTGTTGCAAATTCGGGCTTACATCAGTGGCAGGGGTATACTGCACAAACATGTGCTGTCCTGTCACACGTTCTCCTTGCTAGACACAGTGCAGAAGATTTCCGCTTGCTCTAAGAGCAAGAAAGGCAGAAGCCTCGATTCCGGAGTTCGGAGAGGGTAACCGCAAGAGGCGAGCCTCCTTCGGCAGAAGCTGCTTTCCGGAGTTCTTGGCAACCGGCCGAAATACCATGTGTGTCTGAGAGAGAGTGCCGGTCAGCGCGCGGGCGGTGGAAAGCGAGAGCGCTGCGGGCAGGCGAATAAGGAAGGTGTTTAAAAGGCATCTGGTGCGCGAGACTTTCAGACTGCAAGTGGAAAGCGTCTGCCACTCGCACGCTTGCTGATTAGTAGCTAGTTGTCGTGTGGAAGAAGTAAGATCACTACTTCCTTCTGCTGCTCCCTACTGCTGTTGCTGCTCTCTGCGACAACAATTGCTCTTTCCCTTTACTTCCAGATGCAGAGAAATGCCCTGCGCAGCACAGAAACCTGTCACACCATGAGAGGCATAGGGTGTTGCAAATTCGGGCTTACATCAGTGGCAGGGGTATACTGCACAAACATGTGCTGTACTGTCACACGTTCTCCTCGCTAGACACAGTGCAGAAGCTTTCCGCTTGCATTAAGAGCAAGAAAGGCAGAAGCCTCGATTCCGGAGTTCGGAGAGGGTAACCGCAAGAGGCGAGCCTCCTTCGGCAGAAGCTGCTTTCCGGAGTTCTTGGCAACCGGCCGAAATACCATGTGTGTCTGAGAGAGAGTGCCGGTCAGCGCGCGGGCGGTGGAAAGCGAGAGCGCTGCGGGCAGGCGAATAAGGAAGGTGTTTAAAAGACATCTGGTGCGCGAGACTTTCAGACTGCAAGTGTAAAGCGTCTGCCACTCGCACGCTTGCTGATTAGTAGCTAGTTGTCGTGTGGAAGAAGTAAGATCACTACTTCCTTCTGTTGCTCCCTACTGCTGTTGCTGCTCTCTGCGACAACAATTGCTCTTTCCCTTTACTTCCAGATGCAGAGAAATGCCCTGCCCAGCACAGAAACCTGTCACACCATGAGTGGCATAGGGTGTTGCAAATTCGGGCTTACATCAGTGGCAGGGGTATACTGCACAAACATGTGCTGTCCTGTCACACGTTCTCCTCGCTAGACACAGTGCAGAAGCTTTCCGCTTGCATTAAGAGCAAGAAAGGCAGAAGCCTCGATTCCGGAGTTCGGAGAGGGTAACCGCAAGAGGCGAGCCTCCTTCGGCAGAAGCTGCTTTCCGGAGTTCTTGGCAACCGGTCGAAATACCATGTGTGTCTGAGAGAGAGTGCCGGTCAGCGCGCGGGCGGTGGAAAGCGAGAGCGCTGCGGACAGGCGAATAAGGAAGGTGTTTAAAAGGCATCTGGTGCGCGAGACTTTCAGACTGCAAGTGGAAAGCGTCTACCACTCGCACGCTTGCTGATTAGTAGCTAGTTGTCGTGTGGAAGAAGTAAGATCACTACTTCCTTCTGCTGCTCCCTACTGCTGTTGCTGCTCTCTGCGACAACAATTGCTCTTTCCCTTTACTTCCAGATGCAGAGAAATGCCCTGCGCAGCACAGAAACCTGTCACACCATGAGTGGCATAGGGTGTTGCAAATTCGGGCTTACATCAGTGGCAGGGGTATACTGCACAAACATGTGCTGTCCTGTCACACGTTCTCCTTGCTAGACACAGTGCAGAAGCTTTCCGCTTGCTCTAAGAGCAAGAAAGGCAGAAGCCTCGATTCCGGAGTTCGGAGAGGGTAACCGCAAGAGGCGAGCCTCCTTCGGCAGAAGCTGCTTTCCGGAGTTCTTGGCAACCGTCCGAAATACCATGTGTGTCTGAGAGAGAGTGCCGGTCAGCGCGCGGGCGGTGGAAAGCGAGAGCGCTGCGGGCAGGCGAATAAGGAAGGTGTTTAAAAGGCATCTGGTGCGCGAGACTTTCAGACTGCAAGTGGAAAGCTTCTGCCACTCGCACGCTTGCTGATTAGTAGCTAGTTGTCGTGTGGAAGAAGTAAGATCACTACTTCCTTCTGCTGCTCCCTACTGCTGTTGCTGCTCTCTGCGACAACAATTGCTCTTTCCCTTTACTTCCAGATGCAGAGAAATGCCCTGCCCAGCACAGAAACCTGTCACACCATGAGTGGCATAGGGTGTTGCAAATTCGGGCTTACATCAGTGGCAGGGGTATACTGCACAAACATGTGCTGTCCTGTCACACGTTCTCCTCGCTAGACACAGTGCAGAAGCTTTCCGCTTGCATTAAGAGCAAGAAAGGCAGAAGCCTCGATTCCGGAGTTCGGAGAGGGTAACCGCAAGAGGCGAGCCTCCTTCGGCAGAAGCTGCTTTCCGGAGTTCTTGGCAACCGGCCGAAATACCATGTGTGTCTGAGAGAGAGTGCCGGTCAGCGCGCGGGCGGTGGAAAGCGAGAGCGCTGCGGACAGGCGAATAAGGAAGGTGTTTAAAAGGCATCTGGTGCGCGAGACTTTCAGACTGCAAGTGGAAAGCGTCTACCACTCGCACGCTTGCTGATTAGTAGCTAGTTGTCGTGTGGAAGAAGTAAGATCACTACTTCCTTCTGCTGCTCCCTACTGCTGTTGCTGCTCTCTGCGACAACAATTGCTCTTTCCCTTTACTTCCAGATGCAGAGAAATGCCCTGCGCAGCACAGAAACCTGTCACACCATGAGTGGCATAGGGTGTTGCAAATTCGGGCTTACATCAGTGGCAGGGGTATACTGCACAAACATGTGCTGTCCTGTCACACGTTCTCCTCGCTAGACACAGTGCAGAAGCTTTCCGCTTGCTCTAAGAGCAAGAAAGGCAGAAGCCTCGATTCCGGAGTTCGGAGAGGGTAACCGCAAGAGGCGAGCCTCCTTCGGCAGAAGCTGCTTTCCGGAGTTCTTGGCAACCGGCCGAAATACCATGTGTGTCTGAGAGAGAGTGCCGGTCAGCGCGCGGGCGGTGGAAAGCGAGAGCGCTGCGGGCAGGCGAATAAGGAAGGTGTTTAAAAGGCATCTGGTGCGCGAGACTTTCAGACTGCAAGTGGAAAGCGTCTGCCACTCGCACGCTTGCTGATTAGTAGCTAGTTGTCGTGTGGAAGAAGTAAGATCACTACTTCCTTCTGCTGCTCCCTACTGCTGTTGCTGCTCTCTGCGACAACAATTGCTCTTTCCCTTTACTTCCAGATGCAGAGAAATGCCCTGCGCAGCACAGAAACCTGTCACACCATGAGAGGCATAGGGTGTTGCAAATTCGGGCTTACATCAGTGGCAGGGGTATACTGCACAAACATGTGCTGTACTGTCACACGTTCTCCTCGCTAGACACAGTGCAGAAGCTTTCCGCTTGCATTAAGAGCAAGAAAGGCAGAAGCCTCGATTCCGGAGTTCGGAGAGGGTAACCGCAAGAGGCGAGCCTCCTTCGGCAGAAGCTGCTTTCCGGAGTTCTTGGCAACCGGCCGAAATACCATGTGTGTCTGAGAGAGAGTGCCGGTCAGCGCGCGGGCGGTGGAAAGCGAGAGCGCTGCGGGCAGGCGAATAAGGAAGGTGTTTAAAAGACATCTGGTGCGCGAGACTTTCAGACTGCAAGTGTAAAGCGTCTGCCACTCGCACGCTTGCTGATTAGTAGCTAGTTGTCGTGTGGAAGAAGTAAGATCACTACTTCCTTCTGTTGCTCCCTACTGCTGTTGCTGCTCTCTGCGACAACAATTGCTCTTTCCCTTTACTTCCAGATGCAGAGAAATGCCCTGCCCAGCACAGAAACCTGTCACACCATGAGTGGCATAGGGTGTTGCAAATTCGGGCTTACATCAGTGGCAGGGGTATACTGCACAAACATGTGCTGTCCTGTCACACGTTCTCCTCGCTAGACACAGTGCAGAAGCTTTCCGCTTGCATTAAGAGCAAGAAAGGCAGAAGCCTCGATTCCGGAGTTCGGAGAGGGTAACCGCAAGAGGCGAGCCTCCTTCGGCAGAAGCTGCTTTCCGGAGTTCTTGGCAACCGGCCGAAATACCATGTGTGTCTGAGAGAGAGTGCCGGTCAGCGCGCGGGCGGTGGAAAGCGAGAGCGCTGCGGACAGGCGAATAAGGAAGGTGTTTAAAAGGCATCTGGTGCGCGAGACTTTCAGACTGCAAGTGGAAAGCGTCTACCACTCGCACGCTTGCTGATTAGTAGCTAGTTGTCGTGTGGAAGAAGTAAGATCACTACTTCCTTCTGCTGCTCCCTACTGCTGTTGCTGCTCTCTGCGACAACAATTGCTCTTTCCCTTTACTTCCAGATGCAGAGAAATGCCCTGCGCAGCACAGAAACCTGTCACACCATGAGTGGCATAGGGTGTTGCAAATTCGGGCTTACATCAGTGGCAGGGGTATACTGCACAAACATGTGCTGTCCTGTCACACGTTCTCCTTGCTAGACACAGTGCAGAAGCTTTCCGCTTGCTCTAAGAGCAAGAAAGGCAGAAGCCTCGATTCCGGAGTTCGGAGAGGGTAACCGCAAGAGGCGAGCCTCCTTCGGCAGAAGCTGCTTTCCGGAGTTCTTGGCAACCGTCCGAAATACCATGTGTGTCTGAGAGAGAGTGCCGGTCAGCGCGCGGGCGGTGGAAAGCGAGAGCGCTGCGGGCAGGCGAATAAGGAAGGTGTTTAAAAGGCATCTGGTGCGCGAGACTTTCAGACTGCAAGTGGAAAGCTTCTGCCACTCGCACGCTTGCTGATTAGTAGCTAGTTGTCGTGTGGAAGAAGTAAGATCACTACTTCCTTCTGCTGCTCCCTACTGCTGTTGCTGCTCTCTGCGACAACAATTGCTCTTTCCCTTTACTTCCAGATGCAGAGAAATGCCCTGCCCAGCACAGAAACCTGTCACACCATGAGTGGCATAGGGTGTTGCAAATTCGGGCTTACATCAGTGGCAGGGGTATACTGCACAAACATGTGCTGTCCTGTCACACGTTCTCCTCGCTAGACACAGTGCAGAAGCTTTCCGCTTGCATTAAGAGCAAGAAAGGCAGAAGCCTCGATTCCGGAGTTCGGAGAGGGTAACCGCAAGAGGCGAGCCTCCTTCGGCAGAAGCTGCTTTCCGGAGTTCTTGGCAACCGGCCGAAATACCATGTGTGTCTGAGAGAGAGTGCCGGTCAGCGCGCGGGCGGTGGAAAGCGAGAGCGCTGCGGACAGGCGAATAAGGAAGGTGTTTAAAAGGCATCTGGTGCGCGAGACTTTCAGACTGCAAGTGGAAAGCGTCTACCACTCGCACGCTTGCTGATTAGTAGCTAGTTGTCGTGTGGAAGAAGTAAGATCACTACTTCCTTCTGCTGCTCCCTACTGCTGTTGCTGCTCTCTGCGACAACAATTGCTCTTTCCCTTTACTTCCAGATGCAGAGAAATGCCCTGCGCAGCACAGAAACCTGTCACACCATGAGTGGCATAGGGTGTTGCAAATTCGGGCTTACATCAGTGGCAGGGGTATACTGCACAAACATGTGCTGTCCTGTCACACGTTCTCCTCGCTAGACACAGTGCAGAAGCTTTCCGCTTGCTCTAAGAGCAAGAAAGGCAGAAGCCTCGATTCCGGAGTTCGGAGAGGGTAACCGCAAGAGGCGAGCCTCCTTCGGCAGAAGCTGCTTTCCGGAGTTCTTGGCAACCGGCCGAAATACCATGTGTGTCTGAGAGAGAGTGCCGGTCAGCGCGCGGGCGGTGGTAAGCGAGAGCGCTGCGGGCAGGCGAATAAGGAAGGTGTTTAAAAGGCATCAGGTGCGCGAGACTTTCAGACTGCAAGTGTAAAGCGTCTGCCACTCGCACGCTTGCTGATTAGTAGCTAGTTGTCGTGTGGAAGAAGTAAGATCACTACTTCCTTCTGCTGCTCCCTACTGCTGTTGCTGCTCTCTGCGACAACAATTGCTCTTTCCCTTTACTTCCAGATGCAGAGAAATGCCCTGCGCAGCACAGAAACCTGTCACACCATGAGAGGCATAGGGTGTTGCAAATTCGGGCTTACATCAGTGGCAGGGGTATACTGCACAAACATGTGCTGTACTGTCACACGTTCTCCTCGCTAGACACAGTGCAGAAGCTTTCCGCTTGCATTAAGAGCAAGAAAGGCAGAAGCCTCGATTCCGGAGTTCGGAGAGGGTAACCGCAAGAGGCGAGCCTCCTTCGGCAGAAGCTGCTTTCCGGAGTTCTTGGCAACCGGCCGAAATACCATGTGTGTCTGAGAGAGAGTGCCGGTCAGCGCGCGGGCGGTGGAAAGCGAGAGCGCTGCGGGCAGGCGAATAAGGAAGGTGTTTAAAAGACATCTGGTGCGCGAGACTTTCAGACTGCAAGTGTAAAGCGTCTGCCACTCGCACGCTTGCTGATTAGTAGCTAGTTGTCGTGTGGAAGAAGTAAGATCACTACTTCCTTCTGTTGCTCCCTACTGCTGTTGCTGCTCTCTGCGACAACAATTGCTCTTTCCCTTTACTTCCAGATGCAGAGAAATGCCCTGCCCAGCACAGAAACCTGTCACACCATGAGTGGCATAGGGTGTTGCAAATTCGGGCTTACATCAGTGGCAGGGGTATACTGCACAAACATGTGCTGTCCTGTCACACGTTCTCCTCGCTAGACACAGTGCAGAAGCTTTCCGCTTGCATTAAGAGCAAGAAAGGCAGAAGCCTCGATTCCGGAGTTCGGAGAGGGTAACCGCAAGAGGCGAGCCTCCTTCGGCAGAAGCTGCTTTCCGGAGTTCTTGGCAACCGGCCGAAATACCATGTGTGTCTGAGAGAGAGTGCCGGTCAGCGCGCGGGCGGTGGAAAGCGAGAGCGCTGCGGACAGGCGAATAAGGAAGGTGTTTAAAAGGCATCTGGTGCGCGAGACTTTCAGACTGCAAGTGGAAAGCGTCTACCACTCGCACGCTTGCTGATTAGTAGCTAGTTGTCGTGTGGAAGAAGTAAGATCACTACTTCCTTCTGCTGCTCCCTACTGCTGTTGCTGCTCTCTGCGACAACAATTGCTCTTTCCCTTTACTTCCAGATGCAGAGAAATGCCCTGCGCAGCACAGAAACCTGTCACACCATGAGTGGCATAGGGTGTTGCAAATTCGGGCTTACATCAGTGGCAGGGGTATACTGCACAAACATGTGCTGTCCTGTCACACGTTCTCCTTGCTAGACACAGTGCAGAAGCTTTCCGCTTGCTCTAAGAGCAAGAAAGGCAGAAGCCTCGATTCCGGAGTTCGGAGAGGGTAACCGCAAGAGGCGAGCCTCCTTCGGCAGAAGCTGCTTTCCGGAGTTCTTGGCAACCGGCCGAAATACCATGTGTGTCTGAGAGAGAGTGCCGGTCAGCGCGC
This sequence comes from Cyanistes caeruleus, assembly GCF_971803275.1. Lineage (NCBI taxonomy): Eukaryota > Metazoa > Chordata > Aves > Passeriformes > Paridae > Cyanistes > Cyanistes caeruleus. The sequence goes on along the minus strand of NW_028255909.1, from coordinate 555,164 downwards.
GGGCGGTGGAAAGCGAGAGCGCTGCGGGCAGGCGAATAAGGAAGGTGTTTAAAAGGCATCTGGTGCGCGAGACTTTCAGACTGCAAGTGGAAAGCGTCTGCCACTCGCACGCTTGCTGATTAGTAGCTAGTTGTCGTGTGGAAGAAGTAAGATCACTACTTCCTTCTGCTGCTCCCTACTGCTGTTGCTGCTCTCTGCGACAACAATTGCTCTTTCCCTTTACTTCCAGATGCAGAGAAATGCCCTGCGCAGCACAGAAACCTGTCACACCATGAGTGGCATAGGGTGTTGCAAATTCGGGCTTACATCAGTGGCAGGGGTATACTGCACAAACATGTGCTGTACTGTCACACGTTCTCCTCGCTAGACACAGTGCAGAAGCTTTCCGCTTGCATTAAGAGCAAGAAAGGCAGAAGCCTCGATTCCGGAGTTCGGAGAGGGTAACCGCAAGAGGCGAGCCTCCTTCGGCAGAAGCTGCTTTCCGGAGTTCTTGGCAACCGGCCGAAATACCATGTGTGTCTGAGAGAGAGTGCCGGTCAGCGCGCGGGCGGTGGAAAGCGAGAGCGCTGCGGGCAGGCGAATAAGGAAGGTGTTTAAAAGGCATCTGGTGCGCGAGACTTTCAGACTGCAAGTGGAAAGCGTCTGCCACTCGCACGCTTGCTGATTAGTAGCTAGTTGTCGTGTGGAAGAAGTAAGATCACTACTTCCTTCTGCTGCTCCCTACTGCTGTTGCTGCTCTCAGCGACAACAATTGCTCTTTCCCTTTACTTCCAGATGCAGAGAAATGCCCTGCGCAGCACAGAAACCTGTCACACCATGAGTGGCATAGGGTGTTGCCAATTCAAGCTTACATCAGTGGCAGTGGTATACTGCACAAACATGTGCTGTACTGTCACACGTTCTCCTCGCTAGACACAGTGCAGAAGCTTTCCGCTTGCATTAAGAGCAAGAAAGGCAGAAGCCTCGATTCCGGAGTTCGGAGAGGGTAACCGCAAGAGGCGAGCCTCCTTCGGCAGAAGCTGCTTTCCGGAGTTCTTGGCAACCGGCCGAAATACCATGTGTGTCTGAGAGAGAGTGCCGGTCAGCGCGCGGGCAGTGGAAAGCGAGAGCGCTGCGGGCAGGCGAATAAGGAAGGTGTTTAAAAGGCATCTGGTGCGCGAGACTTTCAGACTGCAAGTGGAAAGCGTCTGCCACTCGCACGCTTGCTGATTAGTAGCTAGTTGTCGTGTGGAAGAAGTAAGATCACTACTTCCTTCTGCTGCTCCCTACTGCTGTTGCTGCTCTCTGCGACAACAATTGCTCTTTCCCTTTACTTCCAGATGCAGAGAAATGCCCTGCGCAGCACAGAAACCTGTCACACCATGAGTGGCATAGGGTGTTGCAAATTCGGGCTTACATCAGTGGCAGGGGTATACTGCACAAACATGTGCTGTCCTGTCACACGTTCTCCTCGGTAGACACAGTGCAGAAGCTTTCCGCTTGCTCTAAGAGCAAGAAAGGCAGAAGCCTCGATTCCGGAGTTCGGAGAGGGTAACCGCAAGAGGCGAGCCTCCTTCGGCAGAAGCTGCTTTCCGGAGTTCTTGGCAACCGGCCGAAATACCATGTGTGTCTGAGAGAGAGTGCCGGTCAGCGCGCGGGCGGTGGAAAGCGAGAGCGCTGCGGGCAGGCGAATAAGGAAGGTGTTTAAAAGGCATCTGGTGCGCGAGACTTTCAGACTGCAAGTGGAAAGCTTCTGCCACTCGCACGCTTGCTGATTAGTAGCTAGTTGTCGTGTGGAAGAAGTAAGATCACTACTTCCTTCTGCTGCTCCCTACTGCTGTTGCTGCTCTCTGCGACAACAATTGCTCTTTCCCTTTACATCCAGATGCAGAGAAATGCCCTGCCCAGCACAGAAACCTGTCACACCATGAGTGGCATAGGGTGTTGCAAATTCGGGCTTACATCAGTGGCAGGGGTATACTGCACAAACATGTGCTGTCCTGTCACACGTTCTCCTCGCTAGACACAGTGCAGAAGCTTTCCGCTTGCATTAAGAGCAAGAAAGGCAGAAGCCTCGATTCCGGAGTTCGGAGAGGGTAACCGCAAGAGGCGAGCCTCCTTCGGCAGAAGCTGCTTTCCGGAGTTCTTGGCAACCGGCCGAAATACCATGTGTGTCTGAGAGAGAGTGCCGGTCAGCGCGCGGGCGGTGGAAAGCGAGAGCGCTGCGGGCAGGCGAATAAGGAAAGTGTTTAAAAGGCATCTGGTGCGCGAGACTTTCAGACTGCAAGTGGAAAGCGTCTGCCACTCGCACGCTTGCTGATTAGTAGCTAGTTGTCGTGTGGAAGAAGTAAGATCACTACTTCCTTCTGCTGCTCCCTACTGCTGTTGCTGCTCTCTGCGACAACAATTGCTCTTTCCCTTTACTTCCAGATGCAGAGAAATGCCCTGCGCAGCACAGAAACCTGTCACACCATGAGTGGCATAGGGTGTTGCAAATTCGGGCTTACATCAGTGGCAGGGGTATACTGCACAAACATGTGCTGTACTGTCACACGTTCTCCTCGCTAGACACAGTGCAGAAGCTTTCCGCTTGCATTAAGAGCAAGAAAGGCAGAAGCCTCGATTCCGGAGTTCGGAGAGGGTAACCGCAAGAGGCGAGCCTCCTTCGGCAGAAGCTGCTTTCCGGAGTTCTTGGCAACCGGCCGAAATACCATGTGTGTCTGAGAGAGAGTGCCGGTCAGCGCGCGGGCGGTGGAAAGCGAGAGCGCTGCGGGCAGGCGAATAAGGAAGGTGTTTAAAAGGCATCTGGTGCGCGAGACTTTCAGACTGCAAGTGGAAAGCGTCTGCCACTCGCACGCTTGCTGATTAGTAGCTAGTTGTCGTGTGGAAGAAGTAAGATCACTACTTCCTTCTGCTGCTCCCTACTGCTGTTGCTGCTCTCTGCGACAACAATTGCTCTTTCCCTTTACTTCCAGATGCAGAGAAATGCCCTGCCCAGCACAGAAACCTGTCACACCATGAGTGGCATAGGGTGTTGCAAATTCGGGCTTACATCAGTGGCAGGGGTATACTGCACAAACATGTGCTGTCCTGTCACACGTTCTCCTCGCTAGACACAGTGCAGAAGCTTTCCGCTTGCTCTAAGAGCAAGAAAGGCAGAAGCCTCGATTCCGGAGTTCGGAGAGGGTAACCGCAAGAGGCGAGCCTCCTTCGGCAGAAGCTGCTTTCCGGAGTTCTTGACAACCGGCCGAAATACCATGTGTGTCTGAGAGAGAGTGCCGGTCAGCGCGCGGGCGGTGGTAAGCGAGAGCGCTGCGGGCAGGCGAATAAGGAAAGTGTTTAAAAGGCATCTGGTGCGCGAGACTTTCAGACTGCAAGTGGAAAGCGTCTGCCACTCGCACGCTTGCTGATTAGTAGCTAGTTGTCGTGTGGAAGAAGTAAGATCACTACTTCCTTCTGCTGCTCCCTACTGCTGTTGCTGCTCTCTGCGACAACAATTGCTCTTTCCCTTTACTTCCAGATGCAGAGAAATGCCCTGCGCAGCACAGAAACCTGTCACACCATGAGAGGCATAGGGTGTTGCAAATTCGGGCTTACATCAGTGGCAGGGGTATACTGCACAAACATGTGCTGTCCTGTCACACGTTCTCCTCGCTAGACACAGTGCAGAAGCTTTCCGCTTGCTCTAAGAGCAAGAAAGGCAGAAGCCTCGATTCCGGAGTTCGGAGAGGGTAACCGCAAGAGGCGAGCCTCCTTCGGCAGAAGCTGCTTTCCGGAGTTCTTGACAACCGGCCGAAATACCATGTGTGTCTGAGAGAGAGTGCCGGTCAGCGCGCGGGCGGTGGAAAGCGAGAGCGCTGCGGACAGGCGAATAAGGAAGGTGTTTAAAAGGCATCTGGTGCGCGAGACTTTCAGACTGCAAGTGGAAAGCGTCTGCCACTCGCACGCTTGCTGATTAGTAGCTAGTTGTCGTGTGGAAGAAGTAAGATCACTACTTCCTTCTGCTGCTCCCTACTGCTGTTGCTGCTCTCTGCGACAACAATTGCTCTTTCCCTTTACTTCCAGATGCAGAGAAATGCCCTGCGCAGCACAGAAACCTGTCACACCATGAGTGGCATAGGGTGTTGCAAATTCGGGCTTACATCAGTGGCAGGGGTATACTGCACAAACATGTGCTGTCCTGTCACACGTTCTCCTCGCTAGACACAGTGCAGAAGCTTTCCGCTTGCATTAAGAGCAAGAAAGGCAGAAGCCTCGATTCCGGAGTTCGGAGAGGGTAACCGCAAGAGGCGAGCCTCCTTCGGCAGAAGCTGCTTTCCGGAGTTCTTGGCAACCGGCCGAAATACCATGTGTGTCTGAGAGAGAGTGCCGGTCAGCGCGCGGGCGGTGGAAAGCGAGAGCGCTGCGGGCAGGCGAATAAGGAAGGTGTTTAAAAGGCATCTGGTGCGCGAGACTTTCAGACTGCAAGTGGAAAGCGTCTGCCACTCGCACGCTTGCTGATTAGTAGCTAGTTGTCGTGTGGAAGAAGTAAGATCACTACTTCCTTCTGCTGCTCCCTACTGCTGTTGCTGCTCTCTGCGACAACAATTGCTCTTTCCCTTTACTTCCAGATGCAGAGAAATGCCCTGCGCAGCACAGAAACCTGTCACACCATGAGAGGCATAGGGTGTTGCAAATTCGGGCTTACATCAGTGGCAGGGGTATACTGCACAAACATGTGCTGTACTGTCACACGTTCTCCTCGCTAGACACAGTGCAGAAGCTTTCCGCTTGCATTAAGAGCAAGAAAGGCAGAAGCCTCGATTCCGGAGTTCGGAGAGGGTAACCGCAAGAGGCGAGCCTCCTTCGGCAGAAGCTGCTTTCCGGAGTTCTTGGCAACCGGCCGAAATACCATGTGTGTCTGAGAGAGAGTGCCGGTCAGCGCGCGGGCGGTGGAAAGCGAGAGCGCTGCGGGCAGGCGAATAAGGAAGGTGTTTAAAAGACATCTGGTGCGCGAGACTTTCAGACTGCAAGTGTAAAGCGTCTGCCACTCGCACGCTTGCTGATTAGTAGCTAGTTGTCGTGTGGAAGAAGTAAGATCACTACTTCCTTCTGTTGCTCCCTACTGCTGTTGCTGCTCTCTGCGACAACAATTGCTCTTTCCCTTTACTTCCAGATGCAGAGAAATGCCCTGCCCAGCACAGAAACCTGTCACACCATGAGTGGCATAGGGTGTTGCAAATTCGGGCTTACATCAGTGGCAGGGGTATACTGCACAAACATGTGCTGTCCTGTCACACGTTCTCCTCGCTAGACACAGTGCAGAAGCTTTCCGCTTGCATTAAGAGCAAGAAAGGCAGAAGCCTCGATTCCGGAGTTCGGAGAGGGTAACCGCAAGAGGCGAGCCTCCTTCGGCAGAAGCTGCTTTCCGGAGTTCTTGGCAACCGGCCGAAATACCATGTGTGTCTGAGAGAGAGTGCCGGTCAGCGCGCGGGCGGTGGAAAGCGAGAGCGCTGCGGACAGGCGAATAAGGAAGGTGTTTAAAAGGCATCTGGTGCGCGAGACTTTCAGACTGCAAGTGGAAAGCGTCTACCACTCGCACGCTTGCTGATTAGTAGCTAGTTGTCGTGTGGAAGAAGTAAGATCACTACTTCCTTCTGCTGCTCCCTACTGCTGTTGCTGCTCTCTGCGACAACAATTGCTCTTTCCCTTTACTTCCAGATGCAGAGAAATGCCCTGCGCAGCACAGAAACCTGTCACACCATGAGTGGCATAGGGTGTTGCAAATTCGGGCTTACATCAGTGGCAGGGGTATACTGCACAAACATGTGCTGTCCTGTCACACGTTCTCCTTGCTAGACACAGTGCAGAAGCTTTCCGCTTGCTCTAAGAGCAAGAAAGGCAGAAGCCTCGATTCCGGAGTTCGGAGAGGGTAACCGCAAGAGGCGAGCCTCCTTCGGCAGAAGCTGCTTTCCGGAGTTCTTGGCAACCGGCCGAAATACCATGTGTGTCTGAGAGAGAGTGCCGGTCAGCGCGCGGGCGGTGGAAAGCGAGAGCGCTGCGGGCAGGCGAATAAGGAAGGTGTTTAAAAGGCATCTGGTGCGCGAGACTTTCAGACTGCAAGTGGAAAGCGTCTGCCACTCGCACGCTTGCTGATTAGTAGCTAGTTGTCGTGTGGAAGAAGTAAGATCACTACTTCCTTCTGCTGCTCCCTACTGCTGTTGCTGCTCTCTGCGACAACAATTGCTCTTTCCCTTTACTTCCAGATGCAGAGAAATGCCCTGCGCAGCACAGAAACCTGTCACACCATGAGAGGCATAGGGTGTTGCAAATTCGGGCTTACATCAGTGGCAGGGGTATACTGCACAAACATGTGCTGTACTGTCACACGTTCTCCTCGCTAGACACAGTGCAGAAGCTTTCCGCTTGCATTAAGAGCAAGAAAGGCAGAAGCCTCGATTCCGGAGTTCGGAGAGGGTAACCGCAAGAGGCGAGCCTCCTTCGGCAGAAGCTGCTTTCCGGAGTTCTTGGCAACCGGCCGAAATACCATGTGTGTCTGAGAGAGAGTGCCGGTCAGCGCGCGGGCGGTGGAAAGCGAGAGCGCTGCGGGCAGGCGAATAAGGAAGGTGTTTAAAAGACATCTGGTGCGCGAGACTTTCAGACTGCAAGTGTAAAGCGTCTGCCACTCGCACGCTTGCTGATTAGTAGCTAGTTGTCGTGTGGAAGAAGTAAGATCACTACTTCCTTCTGTTGCTCCCTACTGCTGTTGCTGCTCTCTGCGACAACAATTGCTCTTTCCCTTTACTTCCAGATGCAGAGAAATGCCCTGCCCAGCACAGAAACCTGTCACACCATGAGTGGCATAGGGTGTTGCAAATTCGGGCTTACATCAGTGGCAGGGGTATACTGCACAAACATGTGCTGTCCTGTCACACGTTCTCCTCGCTAGACACAGTGCAGAAGCTTTCCGCTTGCATTAAGAGCAAGAAAGGCAGAAGCCTCGATTCCGGAGTTCGGAGAGGGTAACCGCAAGAGGCGAGCCTCCTTCGGCAGAAGCTGCTTTCCGGAGTTCTTGGCAACCGGCCGAAATACCATGTGTGTCTGAGAGAGAGTGCCGGTCAGCGCGCGGGCGGTGGAAAGCGAGAGCGCTGCGGACAGGCGAATAAGGAAGGTGTTTAAAAGGCATCTGGTGCGCGAGACTTTCAGACTGCAAGTGGAAAGCGTCTACCACTCGCACGCTTGCTGATTAGTAGCTAGTTGTCGTGTGGAAGAAGTAAGATCACTACTTCCTTCTGCTGCTCCCTACTGCTGTTGCTGCTCTCTGCGACAACAATTGCTCTTTCCCTTTACTTCCAGATGCAGAGAAATGCCCTGCGCAGCACAGAAACCTGTCACACCATGAGTGGCATAGGGTGTTGCAAATTCGGGCTTACATCAGTGGCAGGGGTATACTGCACAAACATGTGCTGTCCTGTCACACGTTCTCCTCGCTAGACACAGTGCAGAAGCTTTCCGCTTGCATTAAGAGCAAGAAAGGCAGAAGCCTCGATTCCGGAGTTCGGAGAGGGTAACCGCAAGAGGCGAGCCTCCTTCGGCAGAAGCTGCTTTCCGGAGTTCTTGGCAACCGGCCGAAATACCATGTGTGTCTGAGAGAGAGTGCCGGTCAGCGCGCGGGCGGTGGAAAGCGAGAGCGCTGCGGGCAGGCGAATAAGGAAGGTGTTTAAAAGGCATCTGGTGCGCGAGACTTTCAGACTGCAAGTGGAAAGCGTCTGCCACTCGCACGCTTGCTGATTAGTAGCTAGTTGTCGTGTGGAAGAAGTAAGATCACTACTTCCTTCTGCTGCTCCCTACTGCTGTTGCTGCTCTCTGCGACAACAATTGCTCTTTCCCTTTACTTCCAGATGCAGAGAAATGCCCTGCGCAGCACAGAAACCTGTCACACCATGAGAGGCATAGGGTGTTGCAAATTCGGGCTTACATCAGTGGCAGGGGTATACTGCACAAACATGTGCTGTACTGTCACACGTTCTCCTCGCTAGACACAGTGCAGAAGCTTTCCGCTTGCATTAAGAGCAAGAAAGGCAGAAGCCTCGATTCCGGAGTTCGGAGAGGGTAACCGCAAGAGGCGAGCCTCCTTCGGCAGAAGCTGCTTTCCGGAGTTCTTGGCAACCGGCCGAAATACCATGTGTGTCTGAGAGAGAGTGCCGGTCAGCGCGCGGGCGGTGGAAAGCGAGAGCGCTGCGGACAGGCGAATAAGGAAGGTGTTTAAAAGGCATCTGGTGCGCGAGACTTTCAGACTGCAAGTGGAAAGCGTCTACCACTCGCACGCTTGCTGATTAGTAGCTAGTTGTCGTGTGGAAGAAGTAAGATCACTACTTCCTTCTGCTGCTCCCTACTGCTGTTGCTGCTCTCTGCGACAACAATTGCTCTTTCCCTTTACTTCCAGATGCAGAGAAATGCCCTGCGCAGCACAGAAACCTGTCACACCATGAGTGGCATAGGGTGTTGCAAATTCGGGCTTACATCAGTGGCAGGGGTATACTGCACAAACATGTGCTGTCCTGTCACACGTTCTCCTTGCTAGACACAGTGCAGAAGCTTTCCGCTTGCTCTAAGAGCAAGAAAGGCAGAAGCCTCGATTCCGGAGTTCGGAGAGGGTAACCGCAAGAGGCGAGCCTCCTTCGGCAGAAGCTGCTTTCCGGAGTTCTTGGCAACCGGCCGAAATACCATGTGTGTCTGAGAGAGAGTGCCGGTCAGCGCGCGGGCGGTGGAAAGCGAGAGCGCTGCGGGCAGGCGAATAAGGAAGGTGTTTAAAAGGCATCTGGTGCGCGAGACTTTCAGACTGCAAGTGGAAAGCTTCTGCCACTCGCACGCTTGCTGATTAGTAGCTAGTTGTCGTGTGGAAGAAGTAAGATCACTACTTCCTTCTGCTGCTCCCTACTGCTGTTGCTGCTCTCTGCGACAACAATTGCTCTTTCCCTTTACTTCCAGATGCAGAGAAATGCCCTGCCCAGCACAGAAACCTGTCACACCATGAGTGGCATAGGGTGTTGCAAATTCGGGCTTACATCAGTGGCAGGGGTATACTGCACAAACATGTGCTGTCCTGTCACACGTTCTCCTCGCTAGACACAGTGCAGAAGCTTTCCGCTTGCATTAAGAGCAAGAAAGGCAGAAGCCTCGATTCCGGAGTTCGGAGAGGGTAACCGCAAGAGGCGAGCCTCCTTCGGCAGAAGCTGCTTTCCGGAGTTCTTGGCAACCGGCCGAAATACCATGTGTGTCTGAGAGAGAGTGCCGGTCAGCGCGCGGGCGGTGGAAAGCGAGAGCGCTGCGGACAGGCGAATAAGGAAGGTGTTTAAAAGGCATCTGGTGCGCGAGACTTTCAGACTGCAAGTGGAAAGCGTCTACCACTCGCACGCTTGCTGATTAGTAGCTAGTTGTCGTGTGGAAGAAGTAAGATCACTACTTCCTTCTGCTGCTCCCTACTGCTGTTGCTGCTCTCTGCGACAACAATTGCTCTTTCCCTTTACTTCCAGATGCAGAGAAATGCCCTGCGCAGCACAGAAACCTGTCACACCATGAGTGGCATAGGGTGTTGCAAATTCGGGCTTACATCAGTGGCAGGGGTATACTGCACAAACATGTGCTGTCCTGTCACACGTTCTCCTCGCTAGACACAGTGCAGAAGCTTTCCGCTTGCTCTAAGAGCAAGAAAGGCAGAAGCCTCGATTCCGGAGTTCGGAGAGGGTAACCGCAAGAGGCGAGCCTCCTTCGGCAGAAGCTGCTTTCCGGAGTTCTTGGCAACCGGCCGAAATACCATGTGTGTCTGAGAGAGAGTGCCGGTCAGCGCGCGGGCGGTGGAAAGCGAGAGCGCTGCGGGCAGGCGAATAAGGAAGGTGTTTAAAAGGCATCTGGTGCGCGAGACTTTCAGACTGCAAGTGTAAAGCGTCTGCCACTCGCACGCTTGCTGATTAGTAGCTAGTTGTCGTGTGGAAGAAGTAAGATCACTACTTCCTTCTGCTGCTCCCTACTGCTGTTGCTGCTCTCTGCGACAACAATTGCTCTTTCCCTTTACTTCCAGATGCAGAAAAATGCCCTGCGCAGCACAGAAACCTGTCACACCATGAGAGGCATAGGGTGTTGCAAATTCGGGCTTACATCAGTGGCAGGGGTATACTGCACAAACATGTGCTGTACTGTCACACGTTCTCCTCGCTAGACACAGTGCAGAAGCTTTCCGCTTGCATTAAGAGCAAGAAAGGCAGAAGCCTCGATTCCGGAGTTCGGAGAGGGTAACCGCAAGAGGCGAGCCTCCTTCGGCAGAAGCTGCTTTCCGGAGTTCTTGGCAACCGGCCGAAATACCATGTGTGTCTGAGAGAGAGTGCCGGTCAGCGCGCGGGCGGTGGAAAGCGAGAGCGCTGCGGGCAGGCGAATAAGGAAGGTGTTTAAAAGACATCTGGTGCGCGAGACTTTCAGACTGCAAGTGTAAAGCGTCTGCCACTCGCACGCTTGCTGATTAGTAGCTAGTTGTCGTGTGGAAGAAGTAAGATCACTACTTCCTTCTGTTGCTCCCTACTGCTGTTGCTGCTCTCTGCGACAACAATTGCTCTTTCCCTTTACTTCCAGATGCAGAGAAATGCCCTGCCCAGCACAGAAACCTGTCACACCATGAGTGGCATAGGGTGTTGCAAATTCGGGCTTACATCAGTGGCAGGGGTATACTGCACAAACATGTGCTGTCCTGTCACACGTTCTCCTCGCTAGACACAGTGCAGAAGCTTTCCGCTTGCATTAAGAGCAAGAAAGGCAGAAGCCTCGATTCCGGAGTTCGGAGAGGGTAACCGCAAGAGGCGAGCCTCCTTCGGCAGAAGCTGCTTTCCGGAGTTCTTGGCAACCGGCCGAAATACCATGTGTGTCTGAGAGAGAGTGCCGGTCAGCGCGCGGGCGGTGGAAAGCGAGAGCGCTGCGGACAGGCGAATAAGGAAGGTGTTTAAAAGGCATCTGGTGCGCGAGACTTTCAGACTGCAAGTGGAAAGCGTCTACCACTCGCACGCTTGCTGATTAGTAGCTAGTTGTCGTGTGGAAGAAGTAAGATCACTACTTCCTTCTGTTGCTCCCTACTGCTGTTGCTGCTCTCTGCGACAACAATTGCTCTTTCCCTTTACTTCCAGATGCAGAGAAATGCCCTGCGCAGCACAGAAACCTGTCACACCATGAGTGGCATAGGGTGTTGCAAATTCGGGCTTACATCAGTGGCAGGGGTATACTGCACAAACATGTGCTGTCCTGTCACACGTTCTCCTTGCTAGACACAGTGCAGAAGCTTTCCGCTTGCTCTAAGAGCAAGAAAGGCAGAAGCCTCGATTCCGGAGTTCGGAGAGGGTAACCGCAAGAGGTGAGCCTCCTTCGGCAGAAGCTGCTTTCCGGAGTTCTTGGCAACCGGCCGAAATACCATGTGTGTCTGAGAGAGAGTGCCGGTCAGCGCGCGGGCGGTGGAAAGCGAGAGCGCTGCGGGCAGGCGAATAAGGAAAGTGTTTAAAAGGCATCTGGTGCGCGAGACTTTCAGACTGCAAGTGGAAAGCGTCTGCCACTCGCACGCTTGCTGATTAGTAGCTAGTTGTCGTGTGGAAGAAGTAAGATCACTACTTCCTTCTGCTGCTCCCTACTGCTGTTGCTGCTCTCTGCGACAACAATTGCTCTTTCCCTTTACTTCCAGATGCAGAGAAATGCCCTGCGCAGCACAGAAACCTGTCACACCATGAGTGGCATAGGGTGTTGCAAATTCGGGCTTACATCAGTGGCAGGGGTATACTGCACAAACATGTGCTGTACTGTCACACGTTCTCCTCGCTAGACACAGTGCAGAAGCTTTCCGCTTGCATTAAGAGCAAGAAAGGCAGAAGCCTCGATTCCGGAGTTCGGAGAGGGTAACCGCAAGAGGCGAGCCTCCTTCGGCAGAAGCTGCTTTCCGGAGTTCTTGGCAACCGGCCGAAATACCATGTGTGTCTGAGAGAGAGTGCCGGTCAGCGCGCGGGCGGTGGAAAGCGAGAGCGCTGCGGGCAGGCGAATAAGGAAGGTGTTTAAAAGGCATCTGGTGCGCGAGACTTTCAGACTGCAAGTGGAAAGCGTCTGCCACTCGCACGCTTGCTGATTAGTAGCTAGTTGTCGTGTGGAAGAAGTAAGATCACTACTTCCTTCTGCTGCTCCCTACTGCTGTTGCTGCTCTCTGCGACAACAATTGCTCTTTCCCTTTACTTCCAGATGCAGAGAAATGCCCTGCGCAGCACAGAAACCTGTCACACCATGAGTGGCATAGGGTGTTGCCAATTCAAGCTTACATCAGTGGCAGTGGTATACTGCACAAACATGTGCTGTACTGTCACACGTTCTCCTCGCTAGACACAGTGCAGAAGCTTTCCGCTTGCATTAAGAGCAAGAAAGGCAGAAGCCTCGATTCCGGAGTTCGGAGAGGGTAACCGCAAGAGGCGAGCCTCCTTCGGCAGAAGCTGCTTTCCGGAGTTCTTGGCAACCGGCCGAAATACCATGTGTGTCTGAGAGAGAGTGCCGGTCAGCGCGCGGGCGGTGGAAAGCGAGAGCGCTGCGGGCAGGCGAATAAGGAAGGTGTTTAAAAGGCATCTGGTGCGCGAGACTTTCAGACTGCAAGTGGAAAGCGTCTGCCACTCGCACGCTTGCTGATTAGTAGCTAGTTGTCGTGTGGAAGAAGTAAGATCACTACTTCCTTCTGCTGCTCCCTACTGCTGTTGCTGCTCTCTGCGACAACAATTGCTATTTCCCTTTACTTCCAGATGCAGAGAAATGCCCTGCGCAGCACAGAAACCTGTCACACCATGAGAGGCATAGGGTGTTGCAAATTCGGGCTTACATCAGTGGCAGGGGTATACTGCACAAACATGTGCTGTCCTGTCACACGTTCTCCTCGCTAGACACAGTGCAGAAGCTTTCCGCTTGCATTAAGAGCAAGAAAGGCAGAAGCCTCGATTCCGGAGTTCGGAGAGGGTAACCGCAAGAGGCGAGCCTCCTTCGGCAGAAGCTGCTTTCCGGAGTTCTTGGCAACCGGCCGAAATACCATGTGTGTCTGAGAGAGAGTGCCGGTCAGCGCGCGGGCGGTGGAAAGCGAGAGCGCTGCGGGCAGGCGAATAAGGAAGGTGTTTAAAAGACATCTGGTGCGCGAGACTTTCAGACTGCAAGTGGAAAGCTTCTGCCACTCGCACGCTTGCTGATTAGTAGCTAGTTGTCGTGTGGAAGAAGTAAGATCACTACTTCCTTCTGCTGCTCCCTACTGCTGTTGCTGCTCTCTGCGACAACAATTGCTATTTCCCTTTACTTCCAGATGCAGAGAAATGCCCTGCGCAGCACAGAAACCTGTCACACCATGAGTGGCATAGGGTGTTGCAAATTCGGGCTTACATCAGTGGCAGGGGTATACTGCACAAACATGTGCTGTCCTGTCACACGTTCTCCTCGGTAGACACAGTGCAGAAGCTTTCCGCTTGCATTAAGAGCAAGAAAGGCAGAAGCCTCGATTCCGGAGTTCGGAGAGGGTAACCGCAAGAGGCGAGCCTCCTTCGGCAGAAGCTGCTTTCCGGAGTTCTTGGCAACCGGCCGAAATACCATGTGTGTCTGAGAGAGAGTGCCGGTCAGCGCGCGGGCGGTGGAAAGCGAGAGCGCTGCGGGCAGGCGAATAAGGAAGGTGTTTAAAAGGCATCTGGTGCGCGAGACTTTCAGACTGCAAGAGTAAAGCGTCTGCCACTCGCACGCTTGCTGATTAGTAGCTAGTTGTCGTGTGGAAGAAGTAAGATCACTACTTCCTTCTGCTGCTCCCTACTGCTGTTGCTGCTCTCTGCGACAACAATTGCTCTTTCCCTTTACTTCCAGATGCAGAGAAATGCCCTGCGCAGCACAGAAACCTGTCACACCATGAGTGGCATAGGGTGTTGCAAATTCGGGCTTACATCAGTGGCAGGGGTATACTGCACAAACATGTGCTGTCCTGTCACACGTTCTCCTCGCTAGACACAGTGCAGAAGCTTTCCGCTTGCATTAAGAGCAAGAAAGGCAGAAGCCTCGATTCCGGAGTTCGGAGAGGGTAACCGCAAGAGGCGAGCCTCCTTCGGCAGAAGCTGCTTTCCGGAGTTCTTGGCAACCGGCCGAAATACCATGTGTGTCTGAGAGAGAGTGCCGGTCAGCGCGCGGGCGGTGGAAAGCGAGAGCGCTGCGGGCAGGCGAATAAGGAAGGTGTTTAAAAGGCATCTGGTGCGCGAGACTTTCAGACTGCAAGTGGAAAGCGTCTGCCACTCGCACGCTTGCTGATTAGTAGCTAGTTGTCGTGTGGAAGAAGTAAGATCACTACTTCCTTCTGCTGCTCCCTACTGCTGTTGCTGCTCTCTGCGACAACAATTGCTCTTTCCCTTTACTTCCAGATGCAGAGAAATGCCCTGCCCAGCACAGAAACCTGTCACACCATGAGAGGCATAGGGTGTTGCAAATTCGGGCTTACATCAGTGGCAGGGGTATACTGCACAAACATGTGCTGTACTGTCACACGTTCTCCTCGCTAGACACAGTGCAGAAGCTTTCCGCTTGCATTAAGAGCAAGAAAGGCAGAAGCCTCGATTCCGGAGTTCGGAGAGGGTAACCGCAAGAGGCGAGCCTCCTTCGGCAGAAGCTGCTTTCCGGAGTTCTTGGCAACCGGCCGAAATACCATGTGTGTCTGAGAGAGAGTGCCGGTCAGCGCGCGGGCGGTGGAAAGCGAGAGCGCTGCGGGCAGGCGAATAAGGAAGGTGTTTAAAAGACATCTGGTGCGCGAGACTTTCAGACTGCAAGTGTAAAGCGTCTGCCACTCGCACGCTTGCTGATTAGTAGCTAGTTGTCGTGTGGAAGAAGTAAGATCACTACTTCCTTCTGTTGCTCCCTACTGCTGTTGCTGCTCTCTGCGACAACAATTGCTCTTTCCCTTTACTTCCAGATGCAGAGAAATGCCCTGCCCAGCACAGAAACCTGTCACACCATGAGTGGCATAGGGTGTTGCAAATTCGGGCTTACATCAGTGGCAGGGGTATACTGCACAAACATGTGCTGTCCTGTCACACGTTCTCCTCGCTAGACACAGTGCAGAAGCTTTCCGCTTGCATTAAGAGCAAGAAAGGCAGAAGCCTCGATTCCGGAGTTCGGAGAGGGTAACCGCAAGAGGCGAGCCTCCTTCGGCAGAAGCTGCTTTCCGGAGTTCTTGGCAACCGGCCGAAATACCATGTGTGTCTGAGAGAGAGTGCCGGTCAGCGCGCGGGCGGTGGAAAGCGAGAGCGCTGCGGGCAGGCGAATAAGGAAGGTGTTTAAAAGGCATCTGGTGCGCGAGACTTTCAGACTGCAAGTGGAAAGCGTCTGCCACTCGCACGCTTGCTGATTAGTAGCTAGTTGTCGTGTGGAAGAAGTAAGATCACTACTTCCTTCTGCTGCTCCCTACTGCTGTTGCTGCTCTCTGCGACAACAATTGCTCTTTCCCTTTACTTCCAGATGCAGAGAAATGCCCTGCGCAGCACAGAAACCTGTCACACCATGAGAGGCATAGGGTGTTGCAAATTCGGGCTTACATCAGTGGCAGGGGTATACTGCACAAACATGTGCTGTACTGTCACACGTTCTCCTCGCTAGACACAGTGCAGAAGCTTTCCGCTTGCATTAAGAGCAAGAAAGGCAGAAGCCTCGATTCCGGAGTTCGGAGAGGGTAACCGCAAGAGGCGAGCCTCCTTCGGCAGAAGCTGCTTTCCGGAGTTCTTGGCAACCGGCCGAAATACCATGTGTGTCTGAGAGAGAGTGCCGGTCAGCGCGCGGGCGGTGGAAAGCGAGAGCGCTGCGGGCAGGCGAATAAGGAAGGTGTTTAAAAGACATCTGGTGCGCGAGACTTTCAGACTGCAAGTGTAAAGCGTCTGCCACTCGCACGCTTGCTGATTAGTAGCTAGTTGTCGTGTGGAAGAAGTAAGATCACTACTTCCTTCTGTTGCTCCCTACTGCTGTTGCTGCTCTCTGCGACAACAATTGCTCTTTCCCTTTACTTCCAGATGCAGAGAAATGCCCTGCCCAGCACAGAAACCTGTCACACCATGAGTGGCATAGGGTGTTGCAAATTCGGGCTTACATCAGTGGCAGGGGTATACTGCACAAACATGTGCTGTCCTGTCACACGTTCTCCTCGCTAGACACAGTGCAGAAGCTTTCCGCTTGCATTAAGAGCAAGAAAGGCAGAAGCCTCGATTCCGGAGTTCGGAGAGGGTAACCGCAAGAGGCGAGCCTCCTTCGGCAGAAGCTGCTTTCCGGAGTTCTTGGCAACCGGCCGAAATACCATGTGTGTCTGAGAGAGAGTGCCGGTCAGCGCGCGGGCGGTGGAAAGCGAGAGCGCTGCGGGCAGGCGAATAAGGAAGGTGTTTAAAAGGCATCTGGTGCGCGAGACTTTCAGACTGCAAGTGGAAAGCGTCTGCCACTCGCACGCTTGCTGATTAGTAGCTAGTTGTCGTGTGGAAGAAGTAAGATCACTACTTCCTTCTGCTGCTCCCTACTGCTGTTGCTGCTCTCTGCGACAACAATTGCTCTTTCCCTTTACTTCCAGATGCAGAGAAATGCCCTGCGCAGCACAGAAACCTGTCACACCATGAGAGGCATAGGGTGTTGCAAATTCGGGCTTACATCAGTGGCAGGGGTATACTGCACAAACATGTGCTGTACTGTCACACGTTCTCCTCGCTAGACACAGTTCAGAAGCTTTCCGCTTGCATTAAGAGCAAGAAAGGCAGAAGCCTCGATTCCGGAGTTCGGAGAGGGTAACCGCAAGAGGCGAGCCTCCTTCGGCAGAAGCTGCTTTCCGGAGTTCTTGGCAACCGGCCGAAATACCATGTGTGTCTGAGAGAGAGTGCCGGTCAGCGCGCGGGCGGTGGAAAGCGAGAGCGCTGCGGGCAGGCGAATAAGGAAGGTGTTTAAAAGACATCTGGTGCGCGAGACTTTCAGACTGCAAGTGTAAAGCGTCTGCCACTCGCACGCTTGCTGATTAGTAGCTAGTTGTCGTGTGGAAGAAGTAAGATCACTACTTCCTTCTGTTGCTCCCTACTGCTGTTGCTGCTCTCTGCGACAACAATTGCTCTTTCCCTTTACTTCCAGATGCAGAGAAATGCCCTGCCCAGCACAGAAACCTGTCACACCATGAGTGGCATAGGGTGTTGCAAATTCGGGCTTACATCAGTGGCAGGGGTATACTGCACAAACATGTGCTGTCCTGTCACACGTTCTCCTCGCTAGACACAGTGCAGAAGCTTTCCGCTTGCATTAAGAGCAAGAAAGGCAGAAGCCTCGATTCCGGAGTTCGGAGAGGGTAACCGCAAGAGGCGAGCCTCCTTCGGCAGAAGCTGCTTTCCGGAGTTCTTGGCAACCGGCCGAAATACCATGTGTGTCTGAGAGAGAGTGCCGGTCAGCGCGCGGGCGGTGGAAAGCGAGAGCGCTGCGGGCAGGCGAATAAGGAAGGTGTTTAAAAGGCATCTGGTGCGCGAGACTTTCAGACTGCAAGTGGAAAGCGTCTGCCACTCGCACGCTTGCTGATTAGTAGCTAGTTGTCGTGTGGAAGAAGTAAGATCACTACTTCCTTCTGCTGCTCCCTACTGCTGTTGCTGCTCTCTGCGACAACAATTGCTCTTTCCCTTTACTTCCAGATGCAGAGAAATGCCCTGCGCAGCACAGAAACCTGTCACACCATGAGAGGCATAGGGTGTTGCAAATTCGGGCTTACATCAGTGGCAGGGGTATACTGCACAAACATGTGCTGTACTGTCACACGTTCTCCTCGCTAGACACAGTGCAGAAGCTTTCCGCTTGCATTAAGAGCAAGAAAGGCAGAAGCCTCGATTCCGGAGTTCGGAGAGGGTAACCGCAAGAGGCGAGCCTCCTTCGGCAGAAGCTGCTTTCCGGAGTTCTTGGCAACCGGCCGAAATACCATGTGTGTCTGAGAGAGAGTGCCGGTCAGCGCGCGGGCGGTGGAAAGCGAGAGCGCTGCGGGCAGGCGAATAAGGAAGGTGTTTAAAAGACATCTGGTGCGCGAGACTTTCAGACTGCAAGTGTAAAGCGTCTGCCACTCGCACGCTTGCTGATTAGTAGCTAGTTGTCGTGTGGAAGAAGTAAGATCACTACTTCCTTCTGTTGCTCCCTACTGCTGTTGCTGCTCTCTGCGACAACAATTGCTCTTTCCCTTTACTTCCAGATGCAGAGAAATGCCCTGCCCAGCACAGAAACCTGTCACACCATGAGTGGCATAGGGTGTTGCAAATTCGGGCTTACATCAGTGGCAGGGGTATACTGCACAAACATGTGCTGTCCTGTCACACGTTCTCCTCGCTAGACACAGTGCAGAAGCTTTCCGCTTGCATTAAGAGCAAGAAAGGCAGAAGCCTCGATTCCGGAGTTCGGAGAGGGTAACCGCAAGAGGCGAGCCTCCTTCGGCAGAAGCTGCTTTCCGGAGTTCTTGGCAACCGGCCGAAATACCATGTGTGTCTGAGAGAGAGTGCCGGTCAGCGCGCGGGCGGTGGAAAGCGAGAGCGCTGCGGACAGGCGAATAAGGAAGGTGTTTAAAAGGCATCTGGTGCGCGAGACTTTCAGACTGCAAGTGGAAAGCGTCTACCACTCGCACGCTTGCTGATTAGTAGCTAGTTGTCGTGTGGAAGAAGTAAGATCACTACTTCCTTCTGCTGCTCCCTACTGCTGTTGCTGCTCTCTGCGACAACAATTGCTCTTTCCCTTTACTTCCAGATGCAGAGAAATGCCCTGCGCAGCACAGAAACCTGTCACACCATGAGTGGCATAGGGTGTTGCAAATTCGGGCTTACATCAGTGGCAGGGGTATACTGCACAAACATGTGCTGTCCTGTCACACGTTCTCCTTGCTAGACACAGTGCAGAAGCTTTCCGCTTGCTCTAAGAGCAAGAAAGGCAGAAGCCTCGATTCCGGAGTTCGGAGAGGGTAACCGCAAGAGGCGAGCCTCCTTCGGCAGAAGCTGCTTTCCGGAGTTCTTGGCAACCGGCCGAAATACCATGTGTGTCTGAGAGAGAGTGCCGGTCAGCGCGCGGGCGGTGGAAAGCGAGAGCGCTGCGGGCAGGCGAATAAGGAAGGTGTTTAAAAGGCATCTGGTGCGCGAGACTTTCAGACTGCAAGTGGAAAGCGTCTGCCACTCGCACGCTTGCTGATTAGTAGCTAGTTGTCGTGTGGAAGAAGTAAGATCACTACTTCCTTCTGCTGCTCCCTACTGCTGTTGCTGCTCTCTGCGACAACAATTGCTCTTTCCCTTTACTTCCAGATGCAGAGAAATGCCCTGCGCAGCACAGAAACCTGTCACACCATGAGAGGCATAGGGTGTTGCAAATTCGGGCTTACATCAGTGGCAGGGGTATACTGCACAAACATGTGCTGTACTGTCACACGTTCTCCTCGCTAGACACAGTGCAGAAGCTTTCCGCTTGCATTAAGAGCAAGAAAGGCAGAAGCCTCGATTCCGGAGTTCGGAGAGGGTAACCGCAGGAGGCGAGCCTCCTTCGGCAGAAGCTGCTTTCCGGAGTTCTTGGCAACCGGCCGAAATACCATGTGTGTCTGAGAGAGAGTGCCGGTCAGCGCGCGGGCGGTGGAAAGCGAGAGCGCTGCGGGCAGGCGAATAAGGAAGGTGTTTAAAAGACATCTGGTGCGCGAGACTTTCAGACTGCAAGTGTAAAGCGTCTGCCACTCGCACGCTTGCTGATTAGTAGCTAGTTGTCGTGTGGAAGAAGTAAGATCACTACTTCCTTCTGTTGCTCCCTACTGCTGTTGCTGCTCTCTGCGACAACAATTGCTCTTTCCCTTTACTTCCAGATGCAGAGAAATGCCCTGCCCAGCACAGAAACCTGTCACACCATGAGTGGCATAGGGTGTTGCAAATTCGGGCTTACATCAGTGGCAGGGGTATACTGCACAAACATGTGCTGTCCTGTCACACGTTCTCCTCGCTAGACACAGTGCAGAAGCTTTCCGCTTGCATTAAGAGCAAGAAAGGCAGAAGCCTCGATTCCGGAGTTCGGAGAGGGTAACCGCAAGAGGCGAGCCTCCTTCGGCAGAAGCTGCTTTCCGGAGTTCTTGGCAACCGGCCGAAATACCATGTGTGTCTGAGAGAGAGTGCCGGTCAGCGCGCGGGCGGTGGAAAGCGAGAGCGCTGCGGACAGGCGAATAAGGAAGGTGTTTAAAAGGCATCTGGTGCGCGAGACTTTCAGACTGCAAGTGGAAAGCGTCTACCACTCGCACGCTTGCTGATTAGTAGCTAGTTGTCGTGTGGAAGAAGTAAGATCACTACTTCCTTCTGCTGCTCCCTACTGCTGTTGCTGCTCTCTGCGACAACAATTGCTCTTTCCCTTTACTTCCAGATGCAGAGAAATGCCCTGCGCAGCACAGAAACCTGTCACACCATGAGTGGCATAGGGTGTTGCAAATTCGGGCTTACATCAGTGGCAGGGGTATACTGCACAAACATGTGCTGTCCTGTCACACGTTCTCCTTGCTAGACACAGTGCAGAAGCTTTCCGCTTGCTCTAAGAGCAAGAAAGGCAGAAGCCTCGATTCCGGAGTTCGGAGAGGGTAACCGCAAGAGGCGAGCCTCCTTCGGCAGAAGCTGCTTTCCGGAGTTCTTGGCAACCGGCCGAAATACCATGTGTGTCTGAGAGAGAGTGCCGGTCAGCGCGCGGGCGGTGGAAAGCGAGAGCGCTGCGGGCAGGCGAATAAGGAAGGTGTTTAAAAGGCATCTGGTGCGCGAGACTTTCAGACTGCAAGTGGAAAGCTTCTGCCACTCGCACGCTTGCTGATTAGTAGCTAGTTGTCGTGTGGAAGAAGTAAGATCACTACTTCCTTCTGCTGCTCCCTACTGCTGTTGCTGCTCTCTGCGACAACAATTGCTCTTTCCCTTTACTTCCAGATGCAGAGAAATGCCCTGCCCAGCACAGAAACCTGTCACACCATGAGTGGCATAGGGTGTTGCAAATTCGGGCTTACATCAGTGGCAGGGGTATACTGCACAAACATGTGCTGTCCTGTCACACGTTCTCCTCGCTAGACACAGTGCAGAAGCTTTCCGCTTGCATTAAGAGCAAGAAAGGCAGAAGCCTCGATTCCGGAGTTCGGAGAGGGTAACCGCAAGAGGCGAGCCTCCTTCGGCAGAAGCTGCTTTCCGGAGTTCTTGGCAACCGGCCGAAATACCATGTGTGTCTGAGAGAGAGTGCCGGTCAGCGCGCGGGCGGTGGAAAGCGAGAGCGCTGCGGACAGGCGAATAAGGAAGGTGTTTAAAAGGCATCTGGTGCGCGAGACTTTCAGACTGCAAGTGGAAAGCGTCTACCACTCGCACGCTTGCTGATTAGTAGCTAGTTGTCGTGTGGAAGAAGTAAGATCACTACTTCCTTCTGCTGCTCCCTACTGCTGTTGCTGCTCTCTGCGACAACAATTGCTCTTTCCCTTTACTTCCAGATGCAGAGAAATGCCCTGCGCAGCACAGAAACCTGTCACACCATGAGTGGCATAGGGTGTTGCAAATTCGGGCTTACATCAGTGGCAGGGGTATACTGCACAAACATGTGCTGTCCTGTCACACGTTCTCCTCGCTAGACACAGTGCAGAAGCTTTCCGCTTGCTCTAAGAGCAAGAAAGGCAGAAGCCTCGATTCCGGAGTTCGGAGAGGGTAACCGCAAGAGGCGAGCCTCCTTCGGCAGAAGCTGCTTTCCGGAGTTCTTGGCAACCGGCCGAAATACCATGTGTGTCTGAGAGAGAGTGCCGGTCAGCGCGCGGGCGGTGGAAAGCGAGAGCGCTGCGGGCAGGCGAATAAGGAAGGTGTTTAAAAGGCATCTGGTGCGCGAGACTTTCAGACTGCAAGTGTAAAGCGTCTGCCACTCGCACGCTTGCTGATTAGTAGCTAGTTGTCGTGTGGAAGAAGTAAGATCACTACTTCCTTCTGCTGCTCCCTACTGCTGTTGCTGCTCTCTGCGACAACAATTGCTCTTTCCCTTTACTTCCAGATGCAGAAAAATGCCCTGCGCAGCACAGAAACCTGTCACACCATGAGAGGCATAGGGTGTTGCAAATTCGGGCTTACATCAGTGGCAGGGGTATACTGCACAAACATGTGCTGTACTGTCACACGTTCTCCTCGCTAGACACAGTGCAGAAGCTTTCCGCTTGCATTAAGAGCAAGAAAGGCAGAAGCCTCGATTCCGGAGTTCGGAGAGGGTAACCGCAAGAGGCGAGCCTCCTTCGGCAGAAGCTGCTTTCCGGAGTTCTTGGCAACCGGCCGAAATACCATGTGTGTCTGAGAGAGAGTGCCGGTCAGCGCGCGGGCGGTGGAAAGCGAGAGCGCTGCGGGCAGGCGAATAAGGAAGGTGTTTAAAAGACATCTGGTGCGCGAGACTTTCAGACTGCAAGTGGAAAGCGTCTGCCACTCGCACGCTTGCTGATTAGTAGCTAGTTGTCGTGTGGAAGAAGTAAGATCACTACTTCCTTCTGTTGCTCCCTACTGCTGTTGCTGCTCTCTGCGACAACAATTGCTCTTTCCCTTTACTTCCAGATGCAGAGAAATGCCCTGCCCAGCACAGAAACCTGTCACACCATGAGTGGCATAGGGTGTTGCAAATTCGGGCTTACATCAGTGGCAGGGGTATACTGCACAAACATGTGCTGTCCTGTCACACGTTCTCCTCGCTAGACACAGTGCAGAAGCTTTCCGCTTGCATTAAGAGCAAGAAAGGCAGAAGCCTCGATTCCGGAGTTCGGAGAGGGTAACCGCAAGAGGCGAGCCTCCTTCGGCAGAAGCTGCTTTCCGGAGTTCTTGGCAACCGGCCGAAATACCATGTGTGTCTGAGAGAGAGTGCCGGTCAGCGCGCGGGCGGTGGAAAGCGAGAGCGCTGCGGACAGGCGAATAAGGAAGGTGTTTAAAAGGCATCTGGTGCGCGAGACTTTCAGACTGCAAGTGGAAAGCGTCTACCACTCGCACGCTTGCTGATTAGTAGCTAGTTGTCGTGTGGAAGAAGTAAGATCACTACTTCCTTCTGCTGCTCCCTACTGCTGTTGCTGCTCTCTGCGACAACAATTGCTCTTTCCCTTTACTTCCAGATGCAGAGAAATGCCCTGCGCAGCACAGAAACCTGTCACACCATGAGTGGCATAGGGTGTTGCAAATTCGGGCTTACATCAGTGGCAGGGGTATACTGCACAAACATGTGCTGTCCTGTCACACGTTCTCCTTGCTAGACACAGTGCAGAAGCTTTCCGCTTGCTCTAAGAGCAAGAAAGGCAGAAGCCTCGATTCCGGAGTTCGGAGAGGGTAACCGCAAGAGGCGAGCCTCCTTCGGCAGAAGCTGCTTTCCGGAGTTCTTGGCAACCGGCCGAAATACCATGTGTGTCTGAGAGAGAGTGCCGGTCAGCGCGCGGGCGGTGGAAAGCGAGAGCGCTGCGGGCAGGCGAATAAGGAAAGTGTTTAAAAGGCATCTGGTGCGCGAGACTTTCAGACTGCAAGTGGAAAGCGTCTACCACTCGCACGCTTGCTGATTAGTAGCTAGTTGTCGTGTGGAAGAAGTAAGATCACTACTTCCTTCTGCTGCTCCCTACTGCTGTTGCTGCTCTCAGCGACAACAATTGCTATTTCCCTTTACTTCCAGATGCAGAGAAATGCCCTGCGCAGCACAGAAACCTGTCACACCATGAGTGGCATAGGGTGTTGCAAATTCGGGCTTACATCAGTGGCAGGGGTATACTGCACAAACATGTGCTGTACTGTCACACGTTCTCCTCGCTAGACACAGTGCAGAAGCTTTCCGCTTGCATTAAGAGCAAGAAAGGCAGAAGCCTCGATTCCGGAGTTCGGAGAGGGTAACCGCAAGAGGCGAGCCTCCTTCGGCAGAAGCTGCTTTCCGGAGTTCTTGGCAACCGGCCGAAATACCATGTGTGTCTGAGAGAGAGTGCCGGTCAGCGCGCGGGCGGTGGAAAGCGAGAGCGCTGCGGGCAGGCGAATAAGGAAGGTGTTTAAAAGGCATCTGGTGCGCGAGACTTTCAGACTGCAAGTGGAAAGCGTCTGCCACTCGCACGCTTGCTGATTAGTAGCTAGTTGTCGTGTGGAAGAAGTAAGATCACTACTTCCTTCTGCTGCTCCCTACTGCTGTTGCTGCTCTCTGCGACAACAATTGCTCTTTCCCTTTACTTCCAGATGCAGAGAAATGCCCTGCGCAGCACAGAAACCTGTCACACCATGAGTGGCATAGGGTGTTGCCAATTCAAGCTTACATCAGTGGCAGTGGTATACTGCACAAACATGTGCTGTACTGTCACACGTTCTCCTCGCTAGACACAGTGCAGAAGCTTTCCGCTTGCATTAAGAGCAAGAAAGGCAGAAGCCTCGATTCCGGAGTTCGGAGAGGGTAACCGCAAGAGGCGAGCCTCCTTCGGCAGAAGCTGCTTTCCGGAGTTCTTGGCAACCGGCCGAAATACCATGTGTGTCTGAGAGAGAGTGCCGGTCAGCGCGCGGGCGGTGGAAAGCGAGAGCGCTGCGGGCAGGCGAATAAGGAAGGTGTTTAAAAGACATCTGGTGCGCGAGACTTTCAGACTGCAAGTGGAAAGCTTCTGCCACTCGCACGCTTGCTGATTAGTAGCTAGTTGTCGTGTGGAAGAAGTAAGATCACTACTTCCTTCTGCTGCTCCCTACTGCTGTTGCTGCTCTCTGCGACAACAATTGCTATTTCCCTTTACTTCCAGATGCAGAGAAATGCCCTGCGCAGCACAGAAACCTGTCACACCATGAGTGGCATAGGGTGTTGCAAATTCGGGCTTACATCAGTGGCAGGGGTATACTGCACAAACATGTGCTGTCCTGTCACACGTTCTCCTCGGTAGACACAGTGCAGAAGCTTTCCGCTTGCATTAAGAGCAAGAAAGGCAGAAGCCTCGATTCCGGAGTTCGGAGAGGGTAACCGCAAGAGGCGAGCCTCCTTCGGCAGAAGCTGCTTTCCGGAGTTCTTGGCAACCGGCCGAAATACCATGTGTGTCTGAGAGAGAGTGCCGGTCATCGCGCGGGCGGTGGAAAGCGAGAGCGCTGCGGGCAGGCGAATAAGGAAGGTGTTTAAAAGGCATCTGGTGCGCGAGACTTTCAGACTGCAAGAGTAAAGCGTCTGCCACTCGCACGCTTGCTGATTAGTAGCTAGTTGTCGTGTGGAAGAAGTAAGATCACTACTTCCTTCTGCTGCTCCCTACTGCTGTTGCTGCTCTCTGCGACAACAATTGCTCTTTCCCTTTACTTCCAGATGCAGAGAAATGCCCTGCGCAGCACAGAAACCTGTCACACCATGAGTGGCATAGGGTGTTGCAAATTCGGGCTTACATCAGTGGCAGGGGTATACTGCACAAACATGTGCTGTCCTGTCACACGTTCTCCTTGCTAGACACAGTGCAGAAGCTTTCCGCTTGCTCTAAGAGCAAGAAAGGCAGAAGCCTCGATTCCGGAGTTCGGAGAGGGTAACCGCAAGAGGCGAGCCTCCTTCGGCAGAAGCTGCTTTCCGGAGTTCTTGGCAACCGGCCGAAATACCATGTGTGTCTGAGAGAGAGTGCCGGTCAGCGCGCGGGCGGTGGAAAGCGAGAGCGCTGCGGGCAGGCGAATAAGGAAAGTGTTTAAAAGGCATCTGGTGCGCGAGACTTTCAGACTGCAAGTGGAAAGCATCTGCCACTCGCACGCTTGCTGATTAGTAGCTAGTTGTCGTGTGGAAGAAGTAAGATCACTACTTCCTTCTGCTGCTCCCTACTGCTGTTGCTGCTCTCTGCGACAACAATTGCTCTTTCCCTTTACTTCCAGATGCAGAGAAATGCCCTGCGCAGCACAGAAACCTGTCACACCATGAGTGGCATAGGGTGTTGCAAATTCGGGCTTACATCAGTGGCAGGGGTATACTGCACAAACATGTGCTGTACTGTCACACGTTCTCCTCGCTAGACACAGTGCAGAAGCTTTCCGCTTGCATTAAGAGCAAGAAAGGCAGAAGCCTCGATTCCGGAGTTCGGAGAGGGTAACCGCAAGAGGCGAGCCTCCTTCGGCAGAAGCTGCTTTCCGGAGTTCTTGGCAACCGGCCGAAATACCATGTGTGTCTGAGAGAGAGTGCCGGTCAGCGCGCGGGCGGTGGAAAGCGAGAGCGCTGCGGGCAGGCGAATAAGGAAGGTGTTTAAAAGGCATCTGGTGCGCGAGACTTTCAGACTGCAAGTGGAAAGCGTCTGCCACTCGCACGCTTGCTGATTAGTAGCTAGTTGTCGTGTGGAAGAAGTAAGATCACTACTTCCTTCTGCTGCTCCCTACTGCTGTTGCTGCTCTCAGCGACAACAATTGCTCTTTCCCTTTACTTCCAGATGCAGAGAAATGCCCTGCGCAGCACAGAAACCTGTCACACCATGAGTGGCATAGGGTGTTGCCAATTCAAGCTTACATCAGTGGCAGTGGTATACTGCACAAACATGTGCTGTACTGTCACACGTTCTCCTCGCTAGACACAGTGCAGAAGCTTTCCGCTTGCATTAAGAGCAAGAAAGGCAGAAGCCTCGATTCCGGAGTTCGGAGAGGGTAACCGCAAGAGGCGAGCCTCCTTCGGCAGAAGCTGCTTTCCGGAGTTCTTGGCAACCGGCCGAAATACCATGTGTGTCTGAGAGAGAGTGCCGGTCAGCGCGCGGGCGGTGGAAAGCGAGAGCGCTGCGGGCAGGCGAATAAGGAAGGTGTTTAAAAGGCATCTGGTGCGCGAGACTTTCAGACTGCAAGTGGAAAGCGTCTGCCACTCGCACGCTTGCTGATTAGTAGCTAGTTGTCGTGTGGAAGAAGTAAGATCACTACTTCCTTCTGCTGCTCCCTACTGCTGTTGCTGCTCTCTGCGACAACAATTGCTATTTCCCTTTACTTCCAGATGCAGAGAAATGCCCTGCGCAGCACAGAAACCTGTCACACCATGAGAGGCATAGGGTGTTGCAAATTCGGGCTTACATCAGTGGCAGGGGTATACTGCACAAACATGTGCTGTCCTGTCACACGTTCTCCTCGCTAGACACAGTGCAGAAGCTTTCCGCTTGCATTAAGAGCAAGAAAGGCAGAAGCCTCGATTCCGGAGTTCGGAGAGGGTAACCGCAAGAGGCGAGCCTCCTTCGGCAGAAGCTGCTTTCCGGAGTTCTTGGCAACCGGCCGAAATACCATGTGTGTCTGAGAGAGAGTGCCGGTCAGCGCGCGGGCGGTGGAAAGCGAGAGCGCTGCGGGCAGGCGAATAAGGAAGGTGTTTAAAAGACATCTGGTGCGCGAGACTTTCAGACTGCAAGTGGAAAGCTTCTGCCACTCGCACGCTTGCTGATTAGTAGCTAGTTGTCGTGTGGAAGAAGTAAGATCACTACTTCCTTCTGCTGCTCCCTACTGCTGTTGCTGCTCTCTGCGACAACAATTGCTATTTCCCTTTACTTCCAGATGCAGAGAAATGCCCCGCGCAGCACAGAAACCTGTCACACCATGAGTGGCATAGGGTGTTGCAAATTCGGGCTTACATCAGTGGCAGGGGTATACTGCACAAACATGTGCTGTCCTGTCACACGTTCTCCTCGGTAGACACAGTGCAGAAGCTTTCCGCTTGCATTAAGAGCAAGAAAGGCAGAAGCCTCGATTCCGGAGTTCGGAGAGGGTAACCGCAAGAGGCGAGCCTCCTTCGGCAGAAGCTGCTTTCCGGAGTTCTTGGCAACCGGCCGAAATACCATGTGTGTCTGAGAGAGAGTGCCGGTCAGCGCGCGGGCGGTGGAAAGCGAGAGCGCTGCGGGCAGGCGAATAAGGAAGGTGTTTAAAAGGCATCTGGTGCGCGAGACTTTCAGACTGCAAGTGTAAAGCGTCTGCCACTCGCACGCTTGCTGATTAGTAGCTAGTTGTCGTGTGGAAGAAGTAAGATCACTACTTCCTTCTGCTGCTCCCTACTGCTGTTGCTGCTCTCTGCGACAACAATTGCTCTTTCCCTTTACTTCCAGATGCAGAGAAATGCCCTGCGCAGCACAGAAACCTGTCACACCATGAGTGGCATAGGGTGTTGCAAATTCGGGCTTACATCAGTGGCAGGGGTATACTGCACAAACATGTGCTGTCCTGTCACACGTTCTCCTCGCTAGACACAGTGCAGAAGCTTTCCGCTTGCTCTAAGAGCAAGAAAGGCAGAAGCCTCGATTCCGGAGTTCGGAGAGGGTAACCGCAAGAGGCGAGCCTCCTTCGGCAGAAGCTGCTTTCCGGAGTTCTTGACAACCGGCCGAAATACCATGTGTGTCTGAGAGAGAGTGCCGGTCAGCGCGCGGGCGGTGGAAAGCGAGAGCGCTGCGGACAGGCGAATAAGGAAGGTGTTTAAAAGGCATCTGGTGCGCGAGACTTTCAGACTGCAAGTGGAAAGCGTCTGCCACTCGCACGCTTGCTGATTAGTAGCTAGTTGTCGTGTGGAAGAAGTAAGATCACTACTTCCTTCTGCTGCTCCCTACTGCTGTTGCTGCTCTCTGCGACAACAATTGCTCTTTCCCTTTACTTCCAGATGCAGAGAAATGCCCTGCGCAGCACAGAAACCTGTCACACCATGAGTGGCATAGGGTGTTGCAAATTCGGGCTTACATCAGTGGCAGGGGTATACTGCACAAACATGTGCTGTCCTGTCACACGTTCTCCTCGCTAGACACAGTGCAGAAGCTTTCCGCTTGCATTAAGAGCAAGAAAGGCAGAAGCCTCGATTCCGGCGTTCGGAGAGGGTAACCGCAAGAGGCGAGCCTCCTTCGGCAGAAGCTGCTTTCCGGAGTTCTTGGCAACCGGCCGAAATACCATGTGTGTCTGAGAGAGAGTGCCGGTCAGCGCGCGGGCGGTGGAAAGCGAGAGCGCTGCGGGCAGGCGAATAAGGAAGGTGTTTAAAAGGCATCTGGTGCGCGAGACTTTCAGACTGCAAGTGGAAAGCGTCTGCCACTCGCACGCTTGCTGATTAGTAGCTAGTTGTCATGTGGAAGAAGTAAGATCACTACTTCCTTCTGCTGCTCCCTACTGCTGTTGCTGCTCTCTGCGACAACAATTGCTCTTTCCCTTTACTTCCAGATGCAGAGAAATGCCCTGCCCAGCACAGAAACCTGTCACACCATGAGTGGCATAGGGTGTTGCAAATTCGGGCTTACATCAGTGGCAGGGGTATACTGCACAAACATGTGCTGTCCTGTCACACGTTCTCCTCGCTAGACACAGTGCAGAAGCTTTCCGCTTGCATTAAGAGCAAGAAAGGCAGAAGCCTCGATTCCGGCGTTCGGAGAGGGTAACCGCAAGAGGCGAGCCTCCTTCGGCAGAAGCTGCTTTCCGGAGTTCTTGGCAACCGGCCGAAATACTATGTGTGTCTGAGAGAGAGTGCCGGTAAGGGCGCGGGCGGTGGAAAGCGAGAGCGCTGCGGGCAGGCGAATAAGGAAAGTGTTTAAAAGGCATCTGGTGCGCGAGACTTTCAGACTGCAAGTGGAAAGCGTCTGCCACTCGCACGCTTGCTGATTAGTAGCTAGTTGTCGTGTGGAAGAAGTAAGATCACTACTTCCTTCTGCTGCTCCCTACTGCTGTTGCTGCTCTCTGCGACAACAATTGCTCTTTCCCTTTACTTCCAGATGCAGAGAAATGCCCTGCGCAGCACAGAAACCTGTCACACCATGAGTGGCATAGGGTGTTGCAAATTCGGGCTTACATCAGTGGCAGGGGTATACTGCACAAACATGTGCTGTCCTGTCACACGTTCTCCTTGCTAGACACAGTGCAGAAGCTTTCCGCTTGCTCTAAGAGCAAGAAAGGCAGAAGCCTCGATTCCGGAGTTCGGAGAGGGTAACCGCAAGAGGCGAGCCTCCTTCGGCAGAAGCTGCTTTCCGGAGTTCTTGGCAACCGGCCGAAATACCATGTGTGTCTGAGAGAGAGTGCCGGTCAGCGCGCGGGCGGTGGAAAGCGAGAGCGCTGCGGACAGGCGAATAAGGAAGGTGTTTAAAAGGCATCTGGTGCGCGAGACTTTCAGACTGCAAGTGGAAAGCGTCTGCCACTCGCACGCTTGCTGATTAGTAGCTAGTTGTCGTGTGGAAGAAGTAAGATCACTACTTCCTTCTGCTGCTCCCTACTGCTGTTGCTGCTCTCTGCGACAACAATTGCTCTTTCCCTTTACTTCCAGATGCAGAGAAATGCCCTGCGCAGCACAGAAACCTGTCACACCATGAGTGGCATAGGGTGTTGCAAATTCGGGCTTACATCAGTGGCAGGGGTATACTGCACAAACATGTGCTGTCCTGTCACACGTTCTCCTCGCTAGACACAGTGCAGAAGCTTTCCGCTTGCTCTAAGAGCAAGAAAGGCAGAAGCCTCGATTCCGGAGTTCGGAGAGGGTAACCGCAAGAGGCGAGCCTCCTTCGGCAGAAGCTGCTTTCCGGAGTTCTTGGCAACCGGCCGAAATACCATGTGTGTCTGAGAGAGAGTGCCGGTCAGCGCGCGGGCGGTGGAAAGCGAGAGCGCTGCGGGCAGGCGAATAAGGAAGGTGTTTAAAAGGCATCTGGTGCGCGAGACTTTCAGACTGCAAGTGGAAAGCGTCTGCCACTCGCACGCTTGCTGATTAGTAGCTAGTTGTCGTGTGGAAGAAGTAAGATCACTACTTCCTTCTGCTGCTCCCTACTGCTGTTGCTGCTCTCTGCGACAACAATTGCTCTTTCCCTTTACTTCCAGATGCAGAGAAATGCCCTGCGCAGCACAGAAACCTGTCACACCATGAGTGGCATAGGGTGTTGCAAATTCGGGCTTACATCAGTGGCAGGGGTATACTGCACAAACATGTGCTGTCCTGTCACACGTTCTCCTCGCTAGACACAGTGCAGAAGCTTTCCGCTTGCATTAAGAGCAAGAAAGGCAGAAGCCTCGATTCCGGAGTTCGGAGAGGGTAACCGCAAGAGGCGAGCCTCCTTCGGCAGAAGCTGCTTTCCGGAGTTCTTGGCAACCGGCCGAAATACCATGTGTGTCTGAGAGAGAGTGCCGGTCAGCGCGCGGGCGGTGGAAAGCGAGAGCGCTGCGGGCAGGCGAATAAGGAAGGTGTTTAAAAGGCATCTGGTGCGCGAGACTTTCAGACTGCAAGTGGAAAGCGTCTGCCACTCGCACGCTTGCTGATTAGTAGCTAGTTGTCGTGTGGAAGAAGTAAGATCACTACTTCCTTCTGCTGCTCCCTACTGCTGTTGCTGCTCTCTGCGACAACAATTGCTCTTTCCCTTTACTTCCAGATGCAGAGAAATGCCCTGCGCAGCACAGAAACCTGTCACACCATGAGTGGCATAGGGTGTTGCAAATTCGGGCTTACATCAGTGGCAGGGGTATAATGCACAAACATGTGCTGTCCTGTCACACGTTCTCCTCGCTAGACACAGTGCAGAAGCTTTCCGCTTGCTCTAAGAGCAAGAAAGGCAGAAGCCTCGATTCCGGAGTTCGGAGAGGGTAACCGCAAGAGGCGAGCCTCCTTCGGCAGAAGCTGCTTTCCGGAGTTCTTGGCAACCGGCCGAAATACCATGTGTGTCTGAGAGAGAGTGCCGGTCAGGGCGCGGGCGGTGGAAAGCGAGAGCGCGGTGGGCAGGCGAATAAGGAAGGTGTTTAAAAGGCATCTGGTGCGCGAGACTTTCAGACTGCAAGTGGAAAGCGTCTGCCACTCGCACGCTTGCTGATTAGTAGCTAGTTGTCGTGTGGAAGAAGTAAAATCACTACTTCCTTCTGCTGCTCCCTACTGCTGTTGCTGCTCTCTGCGACAACAATTGCTCTTTCCCTTTACTTCCAGATGCAGAGAAATGCCCTGCCCAGCACAGAAACCTGTCACACCATGAGTGACATAGGGTGTTGCAAATTCGGGCTTACATCAGTGGCAGGGGTATACTGCACAAACATGTGTTGTCCTGTCACACGTTCTCCTCGCTAGACACAGTGCAGAAGCTTTCCGCTTGCATTAAGAGCAAGAAAGGCAGAAGCCTCGATTCCGGAGTTCGGAGAGGGTAACCGCAAGAGGCGAGCCTCCTTCGGCAGAAGCTGCTTTCCGGAGTTCTTGGCAACCGGCCGAAATACCATGTGTGTCTGAGAGAGAGTGCCGGTCAGCGCGCGGGCGGTGGAAAGCGAGAGCGCTGCGGGCAGGCGAATAAGGAAGGTGTTTAAAAGGCATCTGGTGCGCGAGACTTTCAGACTGCAAGTGGAAAGCGTCTGCCACTCGCACGCTTGCTGATTAGTAGCTAGTTGTCGTGTAGAAGAAGTAAGATCACTACTTCCTTCTGCTGCTCCCTACTGCTGTTGCTGCTCTCTGCGACAACAATTGCTATTTCCCTTTACTTCCAGATGCAGAGAAATGCCCTGCCCAGCACAGAAACCTGTCACACCATGAGTGGCATAGGGTGTTGCAAATTCGGGCTTACATCAGTGGCAGGGGTATACTGCACAAACATGTGCTGTCCTGTCACACGTTCTCCTCGCTAGACACAGTGCAGAAGCTTTCCGCTTGCATTAAGAGCAAGAAAGGCAGAAGCCTCGATTCCGGAGTTCGGAGAGGGTAACCGCAAGAGGCGAGCCTCCTTCGGCAGAAGCTGCTTTCCGGAGTTCTTGGCAACCGGCCGAAATACCATGTGTGTCTGAGAGAGAGTGCCGGTCAGCGCGCGGGCGGTGGAAAGCGAGAGCGCTGCGGGCAGGCGAATAAGGAAGGTGTTTAAAAGGCATCTGGTGCGCGAGACTTTCAGACTGCAAGAGTAAAGCGTCTGCCACTCGCACGCTTGCTGATTAGTAGCTAGTTGTCGTGTGGAAGAAGTAAGATCACTACTTCCTTCTGCTGCTCCCTACTGCTGTTGCTGCTCTCTGCGACAACAATTGCTATTTCCCTTTACTTCCAGATGCAGAGAAATGCCCTGCGCAGCACAGAAACTTGTCACACCATGAGTGGCATAGGGTGTTGCAAATTCGGGCTTACATCAGTGGCAGGGGTATACTGCACAAACATGTGCTGTCCTGTCACACGTTCTCCTCGCTAGACACAGTGCAGAAGCTTTCCGCTTGCTCTAAGAGCAAGAAAGGCAGAAGCCTCGATTCCGGAGTTCGGAGAGGGTAACCGCAAGAGGCGAGCCTCCTTCGGCAGAAGCTGCTTTCCGGAGTTCTTGGCAACCGGCCGAAATACCATGTGTGTCTGAGAGAGAGTGCCGGTCAGCGCGCGGGCGGTGGAAAGCGAGAGCGCTGCAGGCAGGCGAATAAGGAAGGTGTTTAAAAGGCATCTGGTGCGCGAGACTTTCAGACTGCAAGTGGAAAGCGTCTGCCACTCGCACGCTTGCTGATTAGTAGCTAGTTGTCGTGTGGAAGAAGTAAGATCACTACTTCCTTCTGCTGCTCCCTACTGCTGTTGCTGCTCTCTGCGACAACAATTGCTCTTTCCCTTTACTTCCAGATGCAGAGAAATGCCCTGCGCAGCACAGAAACCTGTCACACCATGAGTGGCATAGGGTGTTGCAAATTCGGGCTTACATCAGTGGCAGGGGTATACTGCACAAACATGTGCTGTCCTGTCACACGTTCTCCTCGCTAGACACAGTGCAGAAGCTTTCCGCTTGCATTAAGAGCAAGAAAGGCAGAAGCCTCGATTCCGGAGTTCGGAGAGGGTAACCGCAAGAGGCGAGCCTCCTTCGGCAGAAGCTGCTTTCCGGAGTTCTTGGCAACCGGCCGAAATACCATGTGTGTCTGAGAGAGAGTGCCGGTCAGCGCGCGGGCGGTGGAAAGCGAGAGCGCTGCGGGCAGGCGAATAAGGAAGGTGTTTAAAAGGCATCTGGTGCGCGAGACTTTCAGACTGCAAGTGGAAAGCGTCTGCCACTCGCACGCTTGCTGATTAGTAGCTAGTTGTCGTGTGGAAGAAGTAAGATCACTACTTCCTTCTGCTGCTCCCTACTGCTGTTGCTGCTCTCTGCGACAACAATTGCTCTTTCCCTTTACTTCCAGATGCAGAGAAATGCCCTGCGCAGCACAGAAACCTGTCACACCATGAGTGGCATAGGGTGTTGCAAATTCGGGCTTACATCAGTGGCAGGGGTATACTGCACAAACATGTGCTGTCCTGTCACACGTTCTCCTCGCTAGACACAGTGCAGAAGCTTTCCGCTTGCATTAAGAGCAAGAAAGGCAGAAGCCTCGATTCCGGAGTTCGGAGAGGGTAACCGCAAGAGGCGAGCCTCCTTCGGCAGAAGCTGCTTTCCGGAGTTCTTGGCAACCGGCCGAAATACCATGTGTGTCTGAGAGAGAGTGCCGGTCAGCGCGCGGGCGGTGGAAAGCGAGAGCGCTGCGGGCAGGCGAATAAGGAAGGTGTTTAAAAGGCATCTGGTGCGCGAGACTTTCAGACTGCAAGTGTAAAGCGTCTGCCACTCGCACGCTTGCTGATTAGTAGCTAGTTGTCGTGTGGAAGAAGTAAGATCACTACTTCCTTCTGCTGCTCCCTACTGCTGTTGCTGCTAACTGCGACAACAATTGCTATTTCCCTTTACTTCCAGATGCAGAGAAATGCCCTGCGCAGCACAGAAACCTGTCACACCATGAGTGGCATAGGGTGTTGCAAATTCGGGCTTACATCAGTGGCAGGGGTATACTGCACAAACATGTGCTGTCCTGTCACACGTTCTCCTCGCTAGACACAGTGCAGAAGCTTTCCGCTTGCTCTAAGAGCAAGAAAGGCAGAAGCCTCGATTCCGGAGTTCGGAGAGGGTAACCGCAAGAGGCGAGCCTCCTTCGGCAGAAGCTGCTTTCCGGAGTTCTTGGCAACCGGCCGAAATACCATGTGTGTCTGAGAGAGAGTGCCGGTCAGCGCGCGGGCGGTGGAAAGCGAGAGCGCTGCGGGCAGGCGAATAAGGAAGGTGTTTAAAAGGCATCTGGTGCGCGAGACTTTCAGACTGCAAGTGGAAAGCGTCTGCCACTCGCACGCTTGCTGATTAGTAGCTAGTTGTCGTGTGGAAGAAGTAAAATCACTACTTCCTTCTGCTGCTCCCTACTGCTGTTGCTGCTCTCTGCGACAACAATTGCTCTTTCCCTTTACTTCCAGATGCAGAGAAATGCCCTGCCCAGCACAGAAACCTGTCACACCATGAGTGGCATAGGGTGTTGCAAATTCGGGCTTACATCAGTGGCAGGGGTATACTGCACAAACATGTGTTGTCCTGTCACACGTTCTCCTCGCTAGACACAGTGCAGAAGCTTTCCGCTTGCATTAAGAGCAAGAAAGGCAGAAGCCTCGATTCCGGAGTTCGGAGAGGGTAACCGCAAGAGGCGAGCCTCCTTCGGCAGAAGCTGCTTTCCGGAGTTCTTGGCAACCGGCCGAAATACCATGTGTGTCTGAGAGAGAGTGCCGGTCAGCGCGCGGGCGGTGGAAAGCGAGAGCGCTGCGGGCAGGCGAATAAGGAAGGTGTTTAAAAGGCATCTGGTGCGCGAGACTTTCAGACTGCAAGTGGAAAGCGTCTGCCACTCGCACGCTTGCTGATTAGTAGCTAGTTGTCGTGTGGAAGAAGTAAGATCACTACTTCCTTCTGCTCCCTACTGCTGTTGCTGCTCTCTGCGACAACAATTGCTCTTTCCCTTTACTTCCAGATGCAGAGAAATGCCCTGCGCAGCACAGAAACCTGTCATACCATGAGTGGCATAGGGTGTTGCAAATTCGGGCTTACATCAGTGGCAGGGGTATACTGCACAAACATGTGCTGTCCTGTCACACGTTCTCCTCGCTAGACACAGTGCAGAAGCTTTCCGCTTGCATTAAGAGCAAGAAAGGCAGAAGCCTCGATTCCGGAGTTCGGAGAGGGTAACCGCAAGAGGCGAGCCTCCTTCGGCAGAAGCTGCTTTCCGGAGTTCTTGGCAACCGGCCGAAATACCATGTGTGTCTGAGAGAGAGTGCCGGTCAGCGCGCGGGCGGTGGAAAGCGAGAGCGCTGCGGACAGGCGAATAAGGAAGGTGTTTAAAAGGCATCTGGTGCGCGAGACTTTCAGACTGCAAGTGTAAAGCGTCTGCCACTCGCACGCTTGCTGATTAGTAGCTAGTTGTCGTGTGGAAGAAGTAAGATCACTACTTCCTTCTGCTGCTCCCTACTGCTGTTGCTGCTCTCTGCGACAACAATTGCTATTTCCCTTTACTTCCAGATGCAGAGAAATGCCCTGCGCAGCACAGAAACCTGTCACACCATGAGTGGCATAGGGTGTTGCAAATTCGGGCTTACATCAGTGGCAGGGGTATACTGCACAAACATGTGCTGTCCTGTCACACGTTCTCCTCGCTAGACACAGTGCAGAAGCTTTCCGCTTGCTCTAAGAGCAAGAAAGGCAGAAGCCTCGATTCCGGAGTTCGGAGAGGGTAACCGCAAGAGGCGAGCCTCCTTCGGCAGAAGCTGCTTTCCGGAGTTCTTGGCAACCGGCCGAAATACCATGTGTGTCTGAGAGAGAGTGCCGGTCAGCGCGCGGGCGGTGGAAAGCGAGAGCGCTGCGGGCAGGCGAATAAGGAAGGTGTTTAAAAGGCATCTGGTGCGCGAGACTTTCAGACTGCAAGTGGAAAGCGTCTGCCACTCGCACGCTTGCTGATTAGTAGCTAGTTGTCGTGTGGAAGAAGTAAGATCACTACTTCCTTCTGCTGCTCCCTACTGCTGTTGCTGCTCTCTGCGACAACAATTGCTCTTTCCCTTTACTTCCAGATGCAGAGAAATGCCCTGCGCAGCACAGAAACTTGTCACGCCATGAGTGGCATAGGGTGTTGCAAATTCGGGCTTACATCAGTGGCAGGGGTATACTGCACAAACATGTGCTGTCCTGTCACACGTTCTCCTCGCTAGACACAGTGCAGAAGCTTTCCGCTTGCTCTAAGAGCAAGAAAGGCAGAAGCCTCGATTCCGGAGTTCGGAGAGGGTAACCGCAAGAGGCGAGCCTCCTTCGGCAGAAGCTGCTTTCCGGAGTTCTTGGCAACCGGCCGAAATACCATGTGTGTCTGAGAGAGAGTGCCGGTCAGCGCGCGGGCGGTGGAAAGCGAGAGCGCTGCGGGCTGGCGAATAAGGAAGGTGTTTAAAAGGCATCTGGTGCGCGAGACTTTCAGACTGCAAGTGGAAAGCGTCTGCCACTCGCACGCTTGCTGATTAGTAGCTAGTTGTCGTGTGGAAGAAGTAAGATCACTACTTCCTTCTGCTGCTCCCTACTGCTGTTGCTGCTCTCTGCGACAACAATTGCTCTTTCCCTTTACTTCCAGATGCAGAGAAATGCCCTGCGCAGCACAGAAACCTGTCACACCATGAGTGGCATAGGGTGTTGCAAATTCGGGCTTACATCAGTGGCAGGGGTATACTGCACAAACATGTGCTGTACTGTCACACGTTCTCCTCGCTAGACACAGTGCAGAAGCTTTCCGCTTGCTCTAAGAGCAAGAAAGGCAGAAGCCTCGATTCCGGAGTTCGGAGAGGGTAACCGCAAGAGGCGAGCCTCCTTCGGCAGAAGCTGCTTTCCGGAGTTCTTGGCAACCGGCCGAAATACCATGTGTGTCTGAGAGAGAGTGCCGGTCAGCGCGCGGGCGGTGGAAAGCGAGAGCGCTGCGGGCAGGCGAATAAGGAAGGTGTTTAAAAGGCATCTGGTGCGCGAGACTTTCAGACTGCAAGAGTAAAGCGTCTGCCACTCGCACGCTTGCTGATTAGTAGCTAGTTGTCGTGTGGAAGAAGTAAGATCACTACTTCCTTCTGCTGCTCCCTACTGCTGTTGCTGTTCTCTGCGACAACAATTGCTCTTTCCCTTTACTTCCAGATGCAGAGAAATGCCCTGCGCAGCACAGAAACCTGTCACACCATGAGTGGCATAGGGTGTTGCAAATTCGGGCTTACATCAGTGGCAGGGGTATACTGCACAAACATGTGCTGTCCTGTCACACGTTCTCCTCGCTAGACACAGTGCAGAAGCTTTCCGCTTGCATTAAGAGCAAGAAAGGCAGAAGCCTCGATTCCGGAGTTCGGAGAGGGTAACCGCAAGAGGCGAGCCTCCTTCGGCAGAAGCTGCTTTCCGGAGTTCTTGGCAACCGGCCGAAATACCATGTGTGTCTGAGAGAGAGTGCCGGTCAGCGCGCGGGCGGTGGAAAGCGAGAGCGCTGCGGGCAGGCGAATAAGGAAAGTGTTTAAAAGGCATCTGGTGCGCGAGACTTTCAGACTGCAAGTGGAAAGCGTCTGCCACTCGCACGCTTGCTGATTAGTAGCTAGTTGTCGTGTGGAAGAAGTAAGATCACTACTTCCTTCTGCTGCTCCCTACTGCTGTTGCTGCTCTCTGCGACAACAATTGCTCTTTCCCTTTACTTCCAGATGCAGAGAAATGCCCTGCGCAGCACAGAAACCTGTCATACCATGAGTGGCATAGGGTGTTGCAAATTCGGGCTTACATCAGTGGCAGGGGTATACTGCACAAACATGTGCTGTCCTGTCACACGTTCTCCTCGCTAGACACAGTGCAGAAGCTTTCCGCTTGCATTAAGAGCAAGAAAGGCAGAAGCCTCGATTCCGGAGTTCGGAGAGGGTAACCGCAAGAGGCGAGCCTCCTTCGGCAGAAGCTGCTTTCCGGAGTTCTTGGCAACCGGCCGAAATACCATGTGTGTCTGAGAGAGAGTGCCGGTCAGCGCGCGGGCGGTGGAAAGCGAGAGCGCTGCGGACAGGCGAATAAGGAAGGTGTTTAAAAGGCATCTGGTGCGCGAGACTTTCAGACTGCAAGTGTAAAGCGTCTGCCACTCGCACGCTTGCTGATTAGTAGCTAGTTGTCGTGTGGAAGAAGTAAGATCACTACTTCCTTCTGCTGCTCCCTACTGCTGTTGCTGCTCTCTGCGACAACAATTGCTATTTCCCTTTACTTCCAGATGCAGAGAAATGCCCTGCGCAGCACAGAAACCTGTCACACCATGAGTGGCATAGGGTGTTGCAAATTCGGGCTTACATCAGTGGCAGGGGTATACTGCACAAACATGTGCTGTCCTGTCACACGTTCTCCTCGCTAGACACAGTGCAGAAGCTTTCCGCTTGCTCTAAGAGCAAGAAAGGCAGAAGCCTCGATTCCGGAGTTCGGAGAGGGTAACCGCAAGAGGCGAGCCTCCTTCGGCAGAAGCTGCTTTCCGGAGTTCTTGGCAACCGGCCGAAATACCATGTGTGTCTGAGAGAGAGTGCCGGTCAGCGCGCGGGCGGTGGAAAGCGAGAGCGCTGCGGGCAGGCGAATAAGGAAGGTGTTTAAAAGGCATCTGGTGCGCGAGACTTTCAGACTGCAAGTGGAAAGCGTCTGCCACTCGCACGCTTGCTGATTAGTAGCTAGTTGTCGTGTGGAAGAAGTAAGATCACTACTTCCTTCTGCTGCTCCCTACTGCTGTTGCTGCTCTCTGCGACAACAATTGCTCTTTCCCTTTACTTCCAGATGCAGAGAAATGCCCTGCGCAGCACAGAAACTTGTCACGCCATGAGTGGCATAGGGTGTTGCAAATTCGGGCTTACATCAGTGGCAGGGGTATACTGCACAAACATGTGCTGTCCTGTCACACGTTCTCCTCGCTAGACACAGTGCAGAAGCTTTCCGCTTGCTCTAAGAGCAAGAAAGGCAGAAGCCTCGATTCCGGAGTTCGGAGAGGGTAACCGCAAGAGGCGAGCCTCCTTCGGCAGAAGCTGCTTTCCGGAGTTCTTGGCAACCGGCCGAAATACCATGTGTGTCTGAGAGAGAGTGCCGGTCAGCGCGCGGGCGGTGGAAAGCGAGAGCGCTGCGGGCTGGCGAATAAGGAAGGTGTTTAAAAGGCATCTGGTGCGCGAGACTTTCAGACTGCAAGTGGAAAGCGTCTGCCACTCGCACGCTTGCTGATTAGTAGCTAGTTGTCGTGTGGAAGAAGTAAGATCACTACTTCCTTCTGCTGCTCCCTACTGCTGTTGCTGCTCTCTGCGACAACAATTGCTCTTTCCCTTTACTTCCAGATGCAGAGAAATGCCCTGCGCAGCACAGAAACCTGTCACACCATGAGTGGCATAGGGTGTTGCAAATTCGGGCTTACATCAGTGGCAGGGGTATACTGCACAAACATGTGCTGTACTGTCACACGTTCTCCTCGCTAGACACAGTGCAGAAGCTTTCCGCTTGCTCTAAGAGCAAGAAAGGCAGAAGCCTCGATTCCGGAGTTCGGAGAGGGTAACCGCAAGAGGCGAGCCTCCTTCGTCAGAAGCTGCTTTCCGGAGTTCTTGGCAACCGGCCGAAATACCATGTGTGTCTGAGAGAGAGTGCCGGTCAGCGCGCGGGCGGTGGAAAGCGAGAGCGCTGCGGGCAGGCGAATAAGGAAGGTGTTTAAAAGGCATCTGGTGCGCGAGACTTTCAGACTGCAAGAGTAAAGCGTCTGCCACTCGCACGCTTGCTGATTAGTAGCTAGTTGTCGTGTGGAAGAAGTAAGATCACTACTTCCTTCTGCTGCTCCCTACTGCTGTTGCTGTTCTCTGCGACAACAATTGCTCTTTCCCTTTACTTCCAGATGCAGAGAAATGCCCTGCGCAGCACAGAAACCTGTCACACCATGAGTGGCATAGGGTGTTGCAAATTCGGGCTTACATCAGTGGCAGGGGTATACTGCACAAACATGTGCTGTCCTGTCACACGTTCTCCTCGCTAGACACAGTGCAGAAGCTTTCCGCTTGCATTAAGAGCAAGAAAGGCAGAAGCCTCGATTCCGGAGTTCGGAGAGGGTAACCGCAAGAGGCGAGCCTCCTTCGGCAGAAGCTGCTTTCCGGAGTTCTTGGCAACCGGCCGAAATACCATGTGTGTCTGAGAGAGAGTGCCGGTCAGCGCGCGGGCGGTGGAAAGCGAGAGCGCTGCGGGCAGGCGAATAAGGAAAGTGTTTAAAAGGCATCTGGTGCGCGAGACTTTCAGACTGCAAGTGGAAAGCGTCTGCCACTCGCACGCTTGCTGATTAGTAGCTAGTTGTCGTGTGGAAGAAGTAAGATCACTACTTCCTTCTGCTGCTCCCTACTGCTGTTGCTGCTCTCTGCGACAACAATTGCTCTTTCCCTTTACTTCCAGATGCAGAGAAATGCCCTGCCCAGCACAGAAACTTGTCACACCATGAGTGGCATAGGGTGTTGCAAATTCGGGCTTACATCAGTGGCAGGGGTATACTGCACAAACATGTGCTGTCCTGTCACACGTTCTCCTCGCTAGACACAGTGCAGAAGCTTTCCGCTTGCTCTAAGAGCAAGAAAGGCAGAAGCCTCGATTCCGGAGTTCGGAGAGGGTAACCGCAAGAGGCGAGCCTCCTTCGGCAGAAGCTGCTTTCCGGAGTTCTTGGCAACCGGCCGAAATACCATGTGTGTCTGAGAGAGAGTGCCGGTCAGCGCGCGGGCGGTGGAAAGCGAGAGCGCTGTGGGCATGCGAATAAGGAAGGTGTTTAAAAGGCATCTGGTGCGCGAGACTTTCAGACTGCAAGTGGAAAGCGTCTGCCACTCGCACGCTTGCTGATTAGTAGCTAGTTGTCGTGTGGAAGAAGTAAGATCACTACTTCCTTCTGCTGCTCCCTACTGCTGTTGCTGCTCTCTGCGACAATAGTTGAACATTCCCTTTTACTCCAAGCTGCAGAGAAATGTCCTGAGCAGCACAGAAGCCTGTCACACCATGGGTGGCATAGGGTGCTGCAAATTCGGGGTTACATCAGTGGCAGGGGTATACTGCACAAACATGTGCTGTCCTGTCACACGTTCTCCTCGCTAGACACAGTGCAGAAGCTTTCCGCTTGCATTAAGAGCAAGAAAGGCAGAAGCCTCGATTCCGGAGTTCGGAGAGGGTAACCGCAAGAGGCGAGCCTCCTTCGGCAGAAGCTGCTTTCCGGAGTTCTTGGCAACCGGCCGAAATACCATGTGTGTCTGAGAGAGAGTGCCGGTCAGCGCGCGGGCGGTGGAAAGCGAGAGCGCTGCGGGCAGGCGAATAAGGAAGGTGTTTAAAAGGCATCTGGTGCGCGAGACTTTCAGACTGCAAGTGGAAAGCGTCTGCCACTCGCACGCTTGCTGATTAGTAGCTAGTTGTCTTGTGGAAGAAGTAAGATCACTACTTCCTTCTGCTGCTCCCTACTGCTGTTGCTGCTCTCTGCGACAACAATTGCTATTTCCCTTTACTTCCAGATGCAGAGAAATGCCCTGCGCAGCACAGAAACCTGTCACACCATGAGTGGCATAGGGTGTTGCAAATTCGGGCTTACATCAGTGGCAGGGGTATACTGCACAAACATGTGCTGTCCTGTCACACGTTCTCCTCGCTAGACACAGTGCAGAAGCTTTCCGCTTGCATTAAGAGCAAGAAAGGCAGAAGCCTCGATTCCGGAGTTCGGAGAGGGTAACCGCAAGAGGCGAGCCTCCTTCGGCAGAAGCTGCTTTCCGGAGTTCTTGGCAACCGGCCGAAATACCATGTGTGTCTGAGAGAGAGTGCTGGTCAGCGTGCGGGCGGTGGAAAGCGAGAGCGCTGCGGGCAGGCGAATAAGGAAGGTGTTTAAAAGGCATTTGGTGCGCGAGACCTTCAGACTGCAAGTGGAAAGCGTCTGCCACTCGCACGCTTGCTGATTAGTAGCTAGTTGTCGTGTGGAAGAAGTAAGATCACTACTTCCTTCTGCTGCTCCCTACTGCTGTTGCTGCTCTCTGCGACAACAATTGCTCTTTCCCTTTACTTCCAGATGCAGAGAAATGCCCTGCGCAGCACAGAAACTTGTCACACCATGAGTGGCATAGGGTGTTGCAAATTCGGGCTTACATCAGTGGCAGGGGTATACTGCACAAACATGTGCTGTCCTGTCACACGTTCTCCTCGCTAGACACAGTGCAGAAGCTTTCCGCTTGCTCTAAGAGCAAGAAAGGCAGAAGCCTCGATTCCAGAGTTCGGAGAGGGTAACCGCAAGAGGCGAGCCTCCTTCGGCAGAAGCTGCTTTCCGGAGTTCTTGGCAACCGGCCGAAATACCATGTGTGTCTGAGAGAGAGTGCCGGTCAGCGCGCGGGCGGTGGAAAGCGAGAGCGCTGCGGGCAGGCGAATAAGGAAGGTGTTTAAAAGGCATCTGGTGCGCGAGACTTTCAGACTGCAAGTGGAAAGCGTCTGCCACTCGCACGCTTGCTGATTAGTAGCTAGTTGTCGTGTGGAAGAAGTAAGATCACTACTTCCTTCTGCTGCTCCCTACTGCTGTTGCTGCTCTCTGCGACAACAATTGCTCTTTCCCTTTACTTCCAGATGCAGAGAAATGCCCTGCCCAGCACAGAAACCTGTCACACCATGAGTGGCATAGGGTGTTCCAAATTCGGGCTTACATCAGTGGCAGGGGTATACTGCACAAACATGTGCTGTCCTGTCACACGTTCTCCTCGCTAGACACAGTGCAGAAGCTTTCCGCTTGCATTAAGAGCAAGAAAGGCAGAAGCCTCGATTCCGGAGTTCGGAGAGGGTAACCGCAAGAGGCGAGCCTTCTTCGGCAGAAGCTGCTTTCCGGAGTTCTTGGCAACCGGCCGAAATACCATGTGTGTCTGAGAGAGAGTGCCGGTCAGCGCGCGGGCGGTGGAAAGCGAGAGCGCTGCGGGCAGG
Organism: Cyanistes caeruleus; assembly: GCF_971803275.1. Classification (NCBI taxonomy): domain Eukaryota; kingdom Metazoa; phylum Chordata; class Aves; order Passeriformes; family Paridae; genus Cyanistes; species Cyanistes caeruleus. Next base: position 511,534 of record NW_028255909.1, on the reverse strand, counting down.
CGAATAAGGAAGGTGTTTAAAAGGCATCTGGTGCGCGAGACTTTCAGACTGCAAGTGGAAAGCGTCTGCCACTCGCACGCTTGCTGATTAGTAGCTAGTTGTCGTGTGGAAGAAGTAAGATCACTACTTCCTTCTGCTGCTCCCTACTGCTGTTGCTGCTCTCTGCGACAACAATTGCTCTTTCCCTTTACTTCCAGATGCAGAGAAATGCCCTGCGCAGCACAGAAACCTGTCACACCATGAGTGGCATAGGGTGTTGCAAATTCGGGCTTACATCAGTGGCAGGGGTATACTGCACAAACATGTGCTGTACTGTCACACGTTCTCCTCGCTAGACACAGTGCAGAAGCTTTCCGCTTGCATTAAGAGCAAGAAAGGCAGAAGCCTCGATTCCGGAGTTCGGAGAGGGTAACCGCAAGAGGCGAGCCTCCTTCGGCAGAAGCTGCTTTCCGGAGTTCTTGGCAACCGGCCGAAATACCATGTGTGTCTGAGAGAGAGTGCCGGTCAGCGCGCGGGCGGTGGAAAGCGAGAGCGCTGCGGGCAGGCGAATAAGGAAGGTGTTTAAAAGGCATCTGGTGCGCGAGACTTTCAGACTGCAAGTGGAAAGCGTCTGCCACTCGCACGCTTGCTGATTAGTAGCTAGTTGTCGTGTGGAAGAAGTAAGATCACTACTTCCTTCTGCTGCTCCCTACTGCTGTTGCTGCTCTCTGCGACAACAATTGCTCTTTCCCTTTACTTCCAGATGCAGAGAAATGCCCTGCGCAGCACAGAAACCTGTCACACCATGAGTGGCATGGGGTGTTGCAAATTCGGGCTTACATCAGTGGCAGGGGTATACTGCACAAACATGTGCTGTCCTGTCACACGTTCTCCTCGCTAGACACAGTGCAGAAGCTTTCCGCTTGATCTAAGAGCAAGAAAGGCAGAAGCCTCGATTCCGGAGTTCGGAGAGGGTAACCGCAAGAGGCGAGCCTCCTTCGGCAGAAGCTGCTTTCCGGAGTTCTTGGCAACCGGCCGAAATACCATGTGTGTCTGAGAGAGAGTGCCGGTCAGCGCGCGGGCGGTGGAAAGCGAGAGCGCTGCGGGCAGGCGAATAAGGAAGGTGTTTAAAAGGCATCTGGTGCGCGAGACTTTCAGACTGCAAGTGGAAAGCGTCTGCCACTCGCACGCTTGCTGATTAGTAGCTAGTTGTCGTGTGGAAGAAGTAAGATCACTACTTCCTTCTGCTGCTCCCTACTGCTGTTGCTGCTCTCTGCGACAACAATTGCTCTTTCCCTTTACTTCCAGATGCAGAGAAATGCCCTGCCCAGCACAGAAACCTGTCACACCATGAGTGGCATAGGGTGTTGCAAATTCGGGCTTACATCAGTGGCAGGGGTATACTGCACAAACATGTGCTGTCCTGTCACACATTCTCCTGGCTAGACACAGTGCAGAAGCTTTCCGCTTGCATTAAGAGCAAGAAAGGCAGAAGCCTCGATTCCGGAGTTCGGAGAGGGTAACCGCAAGAGGCGAGCCTCCTTTGGCAGAAGCTGCTTTCCGGAGTTCTTGGCAACCGGCCGAAATACCATGTGTGTCTGAGAGAGAGTGCCGGTCAGCGCGCGGGCGGTGGAAAGCGAGAGCGCTGCGGGCAGGCGAATAAGGAAGGTGTTTAAAAGGCATCTGGTGCGCGAGACTTTCAGACTGCAAGTGGAAAGCGTCTGCCACTCGCACGCTTGCTGATTAGTAGCTAGTTGTCTTGTGGAAGAAGTAAGATCACTACTTCCTTCTGCTGCTCCCTACTGCTGTTGCTGCTCTCTGCGACAACAATTGCTATTTCCCTTTACTTCCAGATGCAGAGAAATGCCCTGCGCAGCACAGAAACCTGTCACACCATGAGTGGCATAGGGTGTTGCAAATTCGGGCTTACATCAGTGGCAGGGGTATACTGCACAAACATGTGCTGTCCTGTCACACGTTCTCCTCGCTAGACACAGTGCAGAAGCTTTCCGCTTGCATTAAGAGCAAGAAAGGCAGAAGCCTCGATTCCGGAGTTCGGAGAGGGTAACCGCAAGAGGCGAGCCTCCTTCGGCAGAAGCTGCTTTCCGGAGTTCTTGGCAACCGGCCGAAATACCATGTGTGTCTGAGAGAGAGTGCCGGTCAGCGCGCGGGCGGTGGAAAGCGAGAGCGCTGCGGGCAGGCGAATAAGGAAGGTGTTTAAAAGGCATCTGGTGCGCGAGACTTTCAGACTGCAAGTGGAAAGCGTCTGCCACTCGCACGCTGGCTGATTAGTAGCTAGTTGTCTTGTGGAAGAAGTAAGATCACTACTTCCTTCTGCTGCTCCCTACTGCTGTTGCTGCTCTCTGCGACAACAATTGCTATTTCCCTTTACTTCCAGATGCAGAGAAATGCCCTGCGCAGCACAGAAACCTGTCACACCATGAGTGGCATAGGGTGTTGCAAATTCGGGCTTACATCAGTGGCAGGGGTATACTGCACAAACATGTGCTGTCCTGTCACACGTTCTCCTCGCTAGACACAGTGCAGAAGCTTTCCGCTTGCATTAAGAGCAAGAAAGGCAGAAGCCTCGATTCCGGAGTTCGGAGAGGGTAACCGCAAGAGGCGAGCCTCCTTCGGCAGAAGCTGCTTTCCGGAGTTCTTGGCAACTGGCCGAAATACCATGTGTGTCTGAGAGAGAGTGCCGGTCAGCGCGCGGGCGGTGGAAAGCGAGAGCGCTGCGGGCAGGCGAATAAGGAAGGTGTTTAAAAGGCATCTGGTGCGCGAGACTTTCAGACTGCAAGTGGAAAGCGTCTGCCACTCGCACGCTTGCTGATTAGTAGCTAGTTGTCGTGTGGAAGAAGTAAGATCACTACTTCCTTCTGCTGCTCCCTACTGCTGTTGCTGCTCTCTGCGACAACAATTGCTCTTTCCCTTTACTTCCAGATGCAGAGAAATGCCCTGCGCAGCACAGAAACTTGTCACACCATGAGTGGCATAGGGTGTTGCAAATTCGGGCTTACATCAGTGGCAGGGGTATACTGCACAAACATGTGCTGTCCTGTCACACGTTCTCCTCGCTAGACACAGTGCAGAAGCTTTCCGCTTGCTCTAAGAGCAAGAAAGGCAGAAGCCTCGATTCCAGAGTTCGGAGAGGGTAACCGCAAGAGGCGAGCCTCCTTCGGCAGAAGCTGCTTTCCGGAGTTCTTGGCAACCGGCCGAAATACCATGTGTGTCTGAGAGAGAGTGCCGGTCAGGGCGCGGGCGGTGGAAAGCGAGAGCGCTGCGGGCAGGCGAATAAGGAAGGTGTTTAAAAGGCATCTGGTGCGCGAGACTTTCAGACTGCAAGTGGAAAGCGTCTGCCACTCGCACGCTTGCTGATTAGTAGCTAGTTGTCTTGTGGAAGAAGTAAGATCACTACTTCCTTCTGCTGCTCCCTACTGCTGTTGCTGCTCTCTGCGACAACAATTGCTATTTCCCTTTACTTCCAGATGCAGAGAAATGCCCTGCGCAGCACAGAAACCTGTCACACCATGAGTGGCATAGGGTGTTGCAAATTCGGGCTTACATCAGTGGCAGGGGTATACTGCACAAACATGTGCTGTACTGTCACACGTTCTCCTCGCTAGACACAGTGCAGAAGCTTTCCGCTTGCATTAAGAGCAAGAAAGGCAGAAGCCTCGATTCCGGAGTTCGGAGAGGGTAACCGCAAGAGGCGAGCCTCCTTCGGCAGAAGCTGCTTTCCGGAGTTCTTGGCAACCGGCCGAAATACCATGTGTGTCTGAGAGAGAGTGCCGGTCAGCGCGCGGGCGGTGGAAAGCGAGAGCGCTGCGGGCAGGCGAATAAGGAAGGTGTTTAAAAGGCATCTGGTGCGCGAGACTTTCAGACTGCAAGTGGAAAGCGTCTGCCACTCGCACGCTTGCTGATTAGTAGCTAGTTGTCGTGTGGAAGAAGTAAGATCACTACTTCCTTCTGCTCCCTACTGCTGTTGCTGCTCTCTGCGACAACAATTGCTCTTTCCCTTTACTTCCAGATGCAGAGAAATGCCCTGCGCAGCACAGAAACCTGTCATACCATGAGTGGCATAGGGTGTTGCAAATTCGGGCTTACATCAGTGGCAGGGGTATACTGCACAAACATGTGCTGTCCTGTCACACGTTCTCCTCGCTAGACACAGTGCAGAAGCTTTCCGCTTGCATTAAGAGCAAGAAAGGCAGAAGCCTCGATTCCGGAGTTCGGAGAGGGTAACCGCAAGAGGCGAGCCTCCTTCGGCAGAAGCTGCTTTCCGGAGTTCTTGGCAACCGGCCGAAATACCATGTGTGTCTGAGAGAGAGTGCCGGTCAGCGCGCGGGCGGTGGAAAGCGAGAGCGCTGCGGACAGGCGAATAAGGAAGGTGTTTAAAAGGCATCTGGTGCGCGAGACTTTCAGACTGCAAGTGTAAAGCGTCTGCCACTCGCACGCTTGCTGATTAGTAGCTAGTTGTCGTGTGGAAGAAGTAAGATCACTACTTCCTTCTGCTGCTCCCTACTGCTGTTGCTGCTCTCTGCGACAACAATTGCTCTTTCCCTTTACTTCCAGATGCAGAGAAATGCCCTGCGCAGCACAGAAACCTGTCACACCATGAGTGGCATAGGGTGTTGCAAATTCGGGCTTACATCAGTGGCAGGGGTATACTGCACAAACATGTGCTGTCCTGTCACACGTTCTCCTCGCTAGACACAGTGCAGAAGCTTTCCGCTTGCTCTAAGAGCAAGAAAGGCAGAAGCCTCGATTCCGGAGTTCGGAGAGGGTAACCGCAAGAGGCGAGCCTCCTTCGGCAGAAGCTGCTTTCCGGAGTTCTTGGCAACCGGCCGAAATACCATGTGTGTCTGAGAGAGAGTGCCGGTCAGCGCGCGGGCGGTGGAAAGCGAGAGCGCTGCGGGCAGGCGAATAAGGAAGGTGTTTAAAAGGCATCTGGTGCGCGAGACTTTCAGACTGCAAGTGGAAAGCGTCTGCCACTCGCACGCTTGCTGATTAGTAGCTAGTTGTCGTGTGGAAGAAGTAAGATCACTACTTCCTTCTGCTGCTCCCTACTGCTGTTGCTGCTCTCTGCGACAACAATTGCTCTTTCCCTTTACTTCCAGATGCAGAGAAATGCCCTGCGCAGCACAGAAACTTGTCACGCCATGAGTGGCATAGGGTGTTGCAAATTCGGGCTTACATCAGTGGCAGGGGTATACTGCACAAACATGTGCTGTCCTGTCACACGTTCTCCTCGCTAGACACAGTGCAGAAGCTTTCCGCTTGCTCTAAGAGCAAGAAAGGCAGAAGCCTCGATTCCGGAGTTCGGAGAGGGTAACCACAAGAGGCGAGCCTCCTTCGGCAGAAGCTGCTTTCCGGAGTTCTTGGCAACCGGCCGAAATACCATGTGTGTCTGAGAGAGAGTGCCGGTCAGCGCGCGGGCGGTGGAAAGCGAGAGCGCTGTGGGCATGCGAATAAGGAAGGTGTTTAAAAGGCATCTGGTGCGCGAGACTTTCAGACTGCAAGTGTAAAGCGTCTGCCACTCGCACGCTTGCTGATTAGTAGCTAGTTGTCGTGTGGAAGAAGTAAGATCACTACTTCCTTCTGCTGCTCCCTACTGCTGTTGCTGCTCTCTGCGACAACAATTGCTCTTTCCCTTTATTTCCAGATGCAGAGAAATGCCCTGCCCAGCACAGAAACCTGTCACACCATGAGTGGCATAGGGTGTTGCAAATTCGGGCTTACATCAGTGGCAGGGGTATACTGCACAAACATGTGCTGTCCTGTCACACGTTCTCCTCGCTAGACACAGTGCAGAAGCTTTCCGCTTGCTCTAAGAGCAAGAAAGGCAGAAGCCTCGATTCCGGAGTTCGGAGAGGGTAACCGCAAGAGGCGAGCCTCCTTCGGCAGAAGCTGCTTTCCGGAGTTCTTGGCAACCGGCCGAAATACCATGTGTGTCTGAGAGAGAGTGCCGGTCAGCGCGCGGGCGGTGGAAAGCGAGAGCGCTGCGGGCAGGCGAATAAGGAAGGTGTTTAAAAGGCATCTGGTGCGCGAGACTTTCAGACTGCAAGTGGAAAGCGTCTGCCACTCGCACGCTTGCTGATTAGTAGCTAGTTGTCGTGTGGAAGAAGTAAGATCACTACTTCCTTCTGCTGCTCCCTACTGCTGTTGCTGCTCTCTGCGACAACAATTGCTCTTTCCCTTTACTTCCAGATGCAGAGAAATGCCCTGCGCAGCACAGAAACCTGTCACACCATGAGTGGCATAGGGTGTTGCAAATTCGGGCTTACATCAGTGGCAGGGGTATACTGCACAAACATGTGCTGTCCTGTCACACGTTCTCCTCGCTAGACACAGTGCAGAAGCTTTCCGCTTGCTCTAAGAGCAAGAAAGGCAGAAGCCTTAATTCCGGAGTTCGGAGAGGGTAACCGCAAGAGGCGAGCCTCCTTCGGCAGAAGCTGCTTTCCGGAGTTCTTGGCAACCGGCCGAAATACCATGTGTGTCTGAGAGAGAGTGCCGGTCAGCGCGCGGGCGGTGGAAAGCGAGAGCGCTGCGGGCAGGCGAATAAGGAAGGTGTTTAAAAGGCATCTGGTGCGCGAGACTTTCAGACTGCAAGTGGAAAGCGTCTGCCACTCGCACGCTTGCTGATTAGTAGCTAGTTGTCTTGTGGAAGAAGTAAGATCACTACTTCCTTCTGCTGCTCCCTACTGCTGTTGCTGCTCTCAGCGACAACAATTGCTATTTCCCTTTACTTCCAGATGCAGAGAAATGCCCTGCGCAGCACAGAAACCTGTCACACCATGAGTGGCATAGGGTGTTGCAAATTCGGGCTTACATCAGTGGCAAGGGTATACTGCACAAACATGTGCTGTCCTGTCACACGTTCTCCTCGCTAGACACAGTGCAGAAGCTTTCCGCTTGCTCTAAGAGCAAGAAAGGCAGAAGCCTCGATTCCGGAGTTCGGAGAGGGTAACCGCAAGAGGCGAGCCTCCTTCGGCAGAAGCTGCTTTCCGGAGTTCTTGGCAACCGGCCGAAATACCATGTGTGTCTGAGAGAGAGTGCCGGTCAGCGCGCGGGCGGTGGAAAGCGAGAGCGCTGCGGGCAGGCGAATAAGGAAGGTGTTTAAAAGGCATCTGGTGCGCGAGACTTTCAGACTGCAAGTGGAAAGTGTCTGCCACTCGCACGCTTGCTGATTAGTAGCTAGTTGTCTTGTGGAAGAAGTAAGATCACTACTTCCTTCTGCTGCTCCCTACTGCTGTTGCTGCTCTCAGCGACAACAATTGCTATTTCCCTTTACTTCCAGATGCAGAGAAATGCCCTGCGCAGCACAGAAACCTGTCACACCATGAGTGGCATAGGGTGTTGCAAATTCGGGCTTACATCAGTGGCAGGGGTATACTGCACAAACATGTGCTGTACTGTCACACGTTCTCCTCGCTAGACACAGTGCAGAAGCTTTCCGCTTGCTCTAAGAGCAAGAAAGGCAGAAGCCTCGATTCCGGAGTTCGGAGAGGGTAACCGCAAGAGGCGAGCCTCCTTCGGCAGAAGCTGCTTTCCGGAGTTCTTGGCAACCGGCCGAAATACCATGTGTGTCTGAGAGAGAGTGCCGGTCAGCGCGCGGGCGGTGGAAAGCGAGAGCGCTGCGGGCAGGCGAATAAGGAAGGTGTTTAAAAGGCATTTGGTGCGCGAGACTTTCAGACTGCAAGTGGAAAGCGTCTGCCACTCGCACGCTTGCTGATTAGTAGCTAGTTGTCGTGTGGAAGAAGTAAGATCACTACTTCCTTCTGCTGCTCCCTACTGCTGTTGCTGTTCTCTGCGACAACAATTGCTCTTTCCCTTTACTTCCAGATGCAGAGAAATGCCCTGCCCAGCACAGAAACTTGTCACACCATGAGTGGCATAGGGTGTTGCAAATTCGGGCTTACATCAGTGGCAGGGGTATACTGCACAAACATGTGCTGTCCTGTCACACGTTCTCCTCGCTAGACACAGTGCAGAAGCTTTCCGCTTGCTCTAAGAGCAAGAAAGGCAGAAGCCTCGATTCCGGAGTTCGGAGAGGGTAACCGCAAGAGGCGAGCCTCCTTCGGCAGAAGCTGCTTTCCGGAGTTCTTGGCAACCGGCCGAAATACCATGTGTGTCTGAGAGAGAGTGCCGGTCAGCGCGCGGGCGGTGGAAAGCGAGAGCGCTGTGGGCATGCGAATAAGGAAGGTGTTTAAAAGGCATCTGGTGCGCGAGACTTTCAGACTGCAAGTGGAAAGCGTCTGCCACTCGCACGCTTGCTGATTAGTAGCTAGTTGTCGTGTGGAAGAAGTAAGATCACTACTTCCTTCTGCTGCTCCCTACTGCTGTTGCTGCTCTCTGCGACAATAGTTGAACATTCCCTTTTACTCCAAGCTGCAGAGAAATGTCCTGAGCAGCACAGAAGCCTGTCACACCATGGGTGGCATAGGGTGCTGCAAATTCGGGGTTACATCAGTGGCAGGGGTATACTGCACAAACATGTGCTGTCCTGTCACACGTTCTCCTCGCTAGACACAGTGCAGAAGCTTTCCGCTTGCATTAAGAGCAAGAAAGGCAGAAGCCTCGATTCCGGAGTTCGGAGAGGGTAACCGCAAGAGGCGAGCCTCCTTCGGCAGAAGCTGCTTTCCGGAGTTCTTGGCAACCGGCCGAAATACCATGTGTGTCTGAGAGAGAGTGCCGGTCAGCGCGCGGGCGGTGGAAAGCGAGAGCGCTGCGGGCAGGCGAATAAGGAAGGTGTTTAAAAGGCATCTGGTGCGCGAGACTTTCAGACTGCAAGTGGAAAGCGTCTGCCACTCGCACGCTTGCTGATTAGTAGCTAGTTGTCTTGTGGAAGAAGTAAGATCACTACTTCCTTCTGCTGCTCCCTACTGCTGTTGCTGCTCTCTGCGACAACAATTGCTATTTCCCTTTACTTCCAGATGCAGAGAAATGCCCTGCGCAGCACAGAAACCTGTCACACCATGAGTGGCATAGGGTGTTGCAAATTCGGGCTTACATCAGTGGCAGGGGTATACTGCACAAACATGTGCTGTCCTGTCACACGTTCTCCTCGCTAGACACAGTGCAGAAGCTTTCCGCTTGCATTAAGAGCAAGAAAGGCAGAAGCCTCGATTCCGGAGTTCGGAGAGGGTAACCGCAAGAGGCGAGCCTCCTTCGGCAGAAGCTGCTTTCCGGAGTTCTTGGCAACCGGCCGAAATACCATGTGTGTCTGAGAGAGAGTGCTGGTCAGCGCGCGGGCGGTGGAAAGCGAGAGCGCTGCGGGCAGGCGAATAAGGAAGGTGTTTAAAAGGCATTTGGTGCGCGAGACCTTCAGACTGCAAGTGGAAAGCGTCTGCCACTCGCACGCTTGCTGATTAGTAGCTAGTTGTCGTGTGGAAGAAGTAAGATCACTACTTCCTTCTGCTGCTCCCTACTGCTGTTGCTGCTCTCTGCGACAACAATTGCTCTTTCCCTTTACTTCCAGATGCAGAGAAATGCCCTGCGCAGCACAGAAACTTGTCACACCATGAGTGGCATAGGGTGTTGCAAATTCGGGCTTACATCAGTGGCAGGGGTATACTGCACAAACATGTGCTGTCCTGTCACACGTTCTCCTCGCTAGACACAGTGCAGAAGCTTTCCGCTTGCTCTAAGAGCAAGAAAGGCAGAAGCCTCGATTCCAGAGTTCGGAGAGGGTAACCGCAAGAGGCGAGCCTCCTTCGGCAGAAGCTGCTTTCCGGAGTTCTTGGCAACCGGCCGAAATACCATGTGTGTCTGAGAGAGAGTGCCGGTCAGCGCGCGGGCGGTGGAAAGCGAGAGCGCTGCGGGCAGGCGAATAAGGAAGGTGTTTAAAAGGCATCTGGTGCGCGAGACTTTCAGACTGCAAGTGGAAAGCGTCTGCCACTCGCACGCTTGCTGATTAGTAGCTAGTTGTCGTGTGGAAGAAGTAAGATCACTACTTCCTTCTGCTGCTCCCTACTGCTGTTGCTGCTCTCTGCGACAACAATTGCTCTTTCCCTTTACTTCCAGATGCAGAGAAATGCCCTGCCCAGCACAGAAACCTGTCACACCATGAGTGGCATAGGGTGTTCCAAATTCGGGCTTACATCAGTGGCAGGGGTATACTGCACAAACATGTGCTGTCCTGTCACACGTTCTCCTCGCTAGACACAGTGCAGAAGCTTTCCGCTTGCATTAAGAGCAAGAAAGGCAGAAGCCTCGATTCCGGAGTTCGGAGAGGGTAACCGCAAGAGGCGAGCCTTCTTCGGCAGAAGCTGCTTTCCGGAGTTCTTGGCAACCGGCCGAAATACCATGTGTGTCTGAGAGAGAGTGCCGGTCAGCGCGCGGGCGGTGGAAAGCGAGAGCGCTGCGGGCAGGCGAATAAGGAAGGTGTTTAAAAGGCATCTGGTGCGCGAGACTTTCAGACTGCAAGTGGAAAGCGTCTGCCACTCGCACGCTTGCTGATTAGTAGCTAGTTGTCGTGTGGAAGAAGTAAGATCACTACTTCCTTCTGCTGCTCCCTACTGCTGTTGCTGCTCTCTGCGACAACAATTGCTCTTTCCCTTTACTTCCAGATGCAGAGAAATGCCCTGCGCAGCACAGAAACCTGTCACACCATGAGTGGCATAGGGTGTTGCAAATTCGGGCTTACATCAGTGGCAGGGGTATACTGCACAAACATGTGCTGTACTGTCACACGTTCTCCTCGCTAGACACAGTGCAGAAGCTTTCCGCTTGCATTAAGAGCAAGAAAGGCAGAAGCCTCGATTCCGGAGTTCGGAGAGGGTAACCGCAAGAGGCGAGCCTCCTTCGGCAGAAGCTGCTTTCCGGAGTTCTTGGCAACCGGCCGAAATACCATGTGTGTCTGAGAGAGAGTGCCGGTCAGCGCGCGGGCGGTGGAAAGCGAGAGCGCTGCGGGCAGGCGAATAAGGAAGGTGTTTAAAAGGCATCTGGTGCGCGAGACTTTCAGACTGCAAGTGGAAAGCGTCTGCCACTCGCACGCTTGCTGATTAGTAGCTAGTTGTCGTGTGGAAGAAGTAAGATCACTACTTCCTTCTGCTGCTCCCTACTGCTGTTGCTGCTCTCTGCGACAACAATTGCTCTTTCCCTTTACTTCCAGATGCAGAGAAATGCCCTGCGCAGCACAGAAACCTGTCACACCATGAGTGGCATAGGGTGTTGCAAATTCGGGCTTACATCAGTGGCAGGGGTATACTGCACAAACATGTGCTGTCCTGTCACACGTTCTCCTCGCTAGACACAGTGCAGAAGCTTTCCGCTTGCTCTAAGAGCAAGAAAGGCAGAAGCCTTAATTCCGGAGTTCGGAGAGGGTAACCGCAAGAGGCGAGCCTCCTTCGGCAGAAGCTGCTTTCCGGAGTTCTTGGCAACCGGCCGAAATACCATGTGTGTCTGAGAGAGAGTGCCGGTCAGCGCGCGGGCGGTGGAAAGCGAGAGCGCTGCGGGCAGGCGAATAAGGAAGGTGTTTAAAAGGCATCTGGTGCGCGAGACTTTCAGACTGCAAGTGGAAAGCGTCTGCCACTCGCACGCTTGCTGATTAGTAGCTAGTTGTCTTGTGGAAGAAGTAAGATCACTACTTCCTTCTGCTGCTCCCTACTGCTGTTGCTGCTCTCAGCGACAACAATTGCTATTTCCCTTTACTTCCAGATGCAGAGAAATGCCCTGCGCAGCACAGAAACCTGTCACACCATGAGTGGCATAGGGTGTTGCAAATTCGGGCTTACATCAGTGGCAAGGGTATACTGCACAAACATGTGCTGTCCTGTCACACGTTCTCCTCGCTAGACACAGTGCAGAAGCTTTCCGCTTGCTCTAAGAGCAAGAAAGGCAGAAGCCTCGATTCCGGAGTTCGGAGAGGGTAACCGCAAGAGGCGAGCCTCCTTCGGCAGAAGCTGCTTTCCGGAGTTCTTGGCAACCGGCCGAAATACCATGTGTGTCTGAGAGAGAGTGCCGGTCAGCGCGCGGGCGGTGGAAAGCGAGAGCGCTGCGGGCAGGCGAATAAGGAAGGTGTTTAAAAGGCATCTGGTGCGCGAGACTTTCAGACTGCAAGTGGAAAGTGTCTGCCACTCGCACGCTTGCTGATTAGTAGCTAGTTGTCTTGTGGAAGAAGTAAGATCACTACTTCCTTCTGCTGCTCCCTACTGCTGTTGCTGCTCTCAGCGACAACAATTGCTATTTCCCTTTACTTCCAGATGCAGAGAAATGCCCTGCGCAGCACAGAAACCTGTCACACCATGAGTGGCATAGGGTGTTGCAAATTCGGGCTTACATCAGTGGCAGGGGTATACTGCACAAACATGTGCTGTACTGTCACACGTTCTCCTCGCTAGACACAGTGCAGAAGCTTTCCGCTTGCTCTAAGAGCAAGAAAGGCAGAAGCCTCGATTCCGGAGTTCGGAGAGGGTAACCGCAAGAGGCGAGCCTCCTTCGGCAGAAGCTGCTTTCCGGAGTTCTTGGCAACCGGCCGAAATACCATGTGTGTCTGAGAGAGAGTGCCGGTCAGCGCGCGGGCGGTGGAAAGCGAGAGCGCTGCGGGCAGGCGAATAAGGAAGGTGTTTAAAAGGCATTTGGTGCGCGAGACTTTCAGACTGCAAGTGGAAAGCGTCTGCCACTCGCACGCTTGCTGATTAGTAGCTAGTTGTCGTGTGGAAGAAGTAAGATCACTACTTCCTTCTGCTGCTCCCTACTGCTGTTGCTGTTCTCTGCGACAACAATTGCTCTTTCCCTTTACTTCCAGATGCAGAGAAATGCCCTGCCCAGCACAGAAACTTGTCACACCATGAGTGGCATAGGGTGTTGCAAATTCGGGCTTACATCAGTGGCAGGGGTATACTGCACAAACATGTGCTGTCCTGTCACACGTTCTCCTCGCTAGACACAGTGCAGAAGCTTTCCGCTTGCTCTAAGAGCAAGAAAGGCAGAAGCCTCGATTCCGGAGTTCGGAGAGGGTAACCGCAAGAGGCGAGCCTCCTTCGGCAGAAGCTGCTTTCCGGAGTTCTTGGCAACCGGCCGAAATACCATGTGTGTCTGAGAGAGAGTGCCGGTCAGCGCGCGGGCGGTGGAAAGCGAGAGCGCTGTGGGCATGCGAATAAGGAAGGTGTTTAAAAGGCATCTGGTGCGCGAGACTTTCAGACTGCAAGTGGAAAGCGTCTGCCACTCGCACGCTTGCTGATTAGTAGCTAGTTGTCGTGTGGAAGAAGTAAGATCACTACTTCCTTCTGCTGCTCCCTACTGCTGTTGCTGCTCTCTGCGACAATAGTTGAACATTCCCTTTTACTCCAAGCTGCAGAGAAATGTCCTGAGCAGCACAGAAGCCTGTCACACCATGGGTGGCATAGGGTGCTGCAAATTCGGGGTTACATCAGTGGCAGGGGTATACTGCACAAACATGTGCTGTCCTGTCACACGTTCTCCTCGCTAGACACAGTGCAGAAGCTTTCCGCTTGCATTAAGAGCAAGAAAGGCAGAAGCCTCGATTCCGGAGTTCGGAGAGGGTAACCGCAAGAGGCGAGCCTCCTTCGGCAGAAGCTGCTTTCCGGAGTTCTTGGCAACCGGCCGAAATACCATGTGTGTCTGAGAGAGAGTGCCGGTCAGCGCGCGGGCGGTGGAAAGCGAGAGCGCTGCGGGCAGGCGAATAAGGAAGGTGTTTAAAAGGCATCTGGTGCGCGAGACTTTCAGACTGCAAGTGGAAAGCGTCTGCCACTCGCACGCTTGCTGATTAGTAGCTAGTTGTCTTGTGGAAGAAGTAAGATCACTACTTCCTTCTGCTGCTCCCTACTGCTGTTGCTGCTCTCTGCGACAACAATTGCTATTTCCCTTTACTTCCAGATGCAGAGAAATGCCCTGCGCAGCACAGAAACCTGTCACACCATGAGTGGCATAGGGTGTTGCAAATTCGGGCTTACATCAGTGGCAGGGGTATACTGCACAAACATGTGCTGTCCTGTCACACGTTCTCCTCGCTAGACACAGTGCAGAAGCTTTCCGCTTGCATTAAGAGCAAGAAAGGCAGAAGCCTCGATTCCGGAGTTCGGAGAGGGTAACCGCAAGAGGCGAGCCTCCTTCGGCAGAAGCTGCTTTCCGGAGTTCTTGGCAACCGGCCGAAATACCATGTGTGTCTGAGAGAGAGTGCTGGTCAGCGCGCGGGCGGTGGAAAGCGAGAGCGCTGCGGGCAGGCGAATAAGGAAGGTGTTTAAAAGGCATTTGGTGCGCGAGACCTTCAGACTGCAAGTGGAAAGCGTCTGCCACTCGCACGCTTGCTGATTAGTAGCTAGTTGTCGTGTGGAAGAAGTAAGATCACTACTTCCTTCTGCTGCTCCCTACTGCTGTTGCTGCTCTCTGCGACAACAATTGCTCTTTCCCTTTACTTCCAGATGCAGAGAAATGCCCTGCGCAGCACAGAAACTTGTCACACCATGAGTGGCATAGGGTGTTGCAAATTCGGGCTTACATCAGTGGCAGGGGTATACTGCACAAACATGTGCTGTCCTGTCACACGTTCTCCTCGCTAGACACAGTGCAGAAGCTTTCCGCTTGCTCTAAGAGCAAGAAAGGCAGAAGCCTCGATTCCAGAGTTCGGAGAGGGTAACCGCAAGAGGCGAGCCTCCTTCGGCAGAAGCTGCTTTCCGGAGTTCTTGGCAACCGGCCGAAATACCATGTGTGTCTGAGAGAGAGTGCCGGTCAGCGCGCGGGCGGTGGAAAGCGAGAGCGCTGCGGGCAGGCGAATAAGGAAGGTGTTTAAAAGGCATCTGGTGCGCGAGACTTTCAGACTGCAAGTGGAAAGCGTCTGCCACTCGCACGCTTGCTGATTAGTAGCTAGTTGTCGTGTGGAAGAAGTAAGATCACTACTTCCTTCTGCTGCTCCCTACTGCTGTTGCTGCTCTCTGCGACAACAATTGCTCTTTCCCTTTACTTCCAGATGCAGAGAAATGCCCTGCCCAGCACAGAAACCTGTCACACCATGAGTGGCATAGGGTGTTCCAAATTCGGGCTTACATCAGTGGCAGGGGTATACTGCACAAACATGTGCTGTCCTGTCACACGTTCTCCTCGCTAGACACAGTGCAGAAGCTTTCCGCTTGCATTAAGAGCAAGAAAGGCAGAAGCCTCGATTCCGGAGTTCGGAGAGGGTAACCGCAAGAGGCGAGCCTTCTTCGGCAGAAGCTGCTTTCCGGAGTTCTTGGCAACCGGCCGAAATACCATGTGTGTCTGAGAGAGAGTGCCGGTCAGCGCGCGGGCGGTGGAAAGCGAGAGCGCTGCGGGCAGGCGAATAAGGAAGGTGTTTAAAAGGCATCTGGTGCGCGAGACTTTCAGACTGCAAGTGGAAAGCGTCTGCCACTCGCACGCTTGCTGATTAGTAGCTAGTTGTCGTGTGGAAGAAGTAAGATCACTACTTCCTTCTGCTGCTCCCTACTGCTGTTGCTGCTCTCTGCGACAACAATTGCTCTTTCCCTTTACTTCCAGATGCAGAGAAATGCCCTGCGCAGCACAGAAACCTGTCACACCATGAGTGGCATAGGGTGTTGCAAATTCGGGCTTACATCAGTGGCAGGGGTATACTGCACAAACATGTGCTGTACTGTCACACGTTCTCCTCGCTAGACACAGTGCAGAAGCTTTCCGCTTGCATTAAGAGCAAGAAAGGCAGAAGCCTCGATTCCGGAGTTCGGAGAGGGTAACCGCAAGAGGCGAGCCTCCTTCGGCAGAAGCTGCTTTCCGGAGTTCTTGGCAACCGGCCGAAATACCATGTGTGTCTGAGAGAGAGTGCCGGTCAGCGCGCGGGCGGTGGAAAGCGAGAGCGCTGCGGGCAGGCGAATAAGGAAGGTGTTTAAAAGGCATCTGGTGCGCGAGACTTTCAGACTGCAAGTGGAAAGCGTCTGCCACTCGCACGCTTGCTGATTAGTAGCTAGTTGTCGTGTGGAAGAAGTAAGATCACTACTTCCTTCTGCTGCTCCCTACTGCTGTTGCTGCTCTCTGCGACAACAATTGCTCTTTCCCTTTACTTCCAGATGCAGAGAAATGCCCTGCGCAGCACAGAAACCTGTCACACCATGAGTGGCATGGGGTGTTGCAAATTCGGGCTTACATCAGTGGCAGGGGTATACTGCACAAACATGTGCTGTCCTGTCACACGTTCTCCTCGCTAGACACAGTGCAGAAGCTTTCCGCTTGATCTAAGAGCAAGAAAGGCAGAAGCCTCGATTCCGGAGTTCGGAGAGGGTAACCGCAAGAGGCGAGCCTCCTTCGGCAGAAGCTGCTTTCCGGAGTTCTTGGCAACCGGCCGAAATACCATGTGTGTCTGAGAGAGAGTGCCGGTCAGCGCGCGGGCGGTGGAAAGCGAGAGCGCTGCGGGCAGGCGAATAAGGAAGGTGTTTAAAAGGCATCTGGTGCGCGAGACTTTCAGACTGCAAGTGGAAAGCGTCTGCCACTCGCACGCTTGCTGATTAGTAGCTAGTTGTCGTGTGGAAGAAGTAAGATCACTACTTCCTTCTGCTGCTCCCTACTGCTGTTGCTGCTCTCTGCGACAACAATTGCTCTTTCCCTTTACTTCCAGATGCAGAGAAATGCCCTGCCCAGCACAGAAACCTGTCACACCATGAGTGGCATAGGGTGTTGCAAATTCGGGCTTACATCAGTGGCAGGGGTATACTGCACAAACATGTGCTGTCCTGTCACACATTCTCCTGGCTAGACACAGTGCAGAAGCTTTCCGCTTGCATTAAGAGCAAGAAAGGCAGAAGCCTCGATTCCGGAGTTCGGAGAGGGTAACCGCAAGAGGCGAGCCTCCTTCGGCAGAAGCTGCTTTCCGGAGTTCTTGGCAACCGGCCGAAATACCATGTGTGTCTGAGAGAGAGTGCCGGTCAGCGCGCGGGCGGTGGAAAGCGAGAGCGCTGCGGGCAGGCGAATAAGGAAGGTGTTTAAAAGGCATCTGGTGCGCGAGACTTTCAGACTGCAAGTGGAAAGCGTCTGCCACTCGCACGCTTGCTGATTAGTAGCTAGTTGTCTTGTGGAAGAAGTAAGATCACTACTTCCTTCTGCTGCTCCCTACTGCTGTTGCTGCTCTCTGCGACAACAATTGCTATTTCCCTTTACTTCCAGATGCAGAGAAATGCCCTGCGCAGCACAGAAACCTGTCACACCATGAGTGGCATAGGGTGTTGCAAATTCGGGCTTACATCAGTGGCAGGGGTATACTGCACAAACATGTGCTGTCCTGTCACACGTTCTCCTCGCTAGACACAGTGCAGAAGCTTTCCGCTTGCATTAAGAGCAAGAAAGGCAGAAGCCTCGATTCCGGAGTTCGGAGAGGGTAACCGCAAGAGGCGAGCCTCCTTCGGCAGAAGCTGCTTTCCGGAGTTCTTGGCAACTGGCCGAAATACCATGTGTGTCTGAGAGAGAGTGCCGGTCAGCGCGCGGGCGGTGGAAAGCGAGAGCGCTGCGGGCAGGCGAATAAGGAAGGTGTTTAAAAGGCATCTGGTGCGCGAGACTTTCAGACTGCAAGTGGAAAGCGTCTGCCACTCGCACGCTTGCTGATTAGTAGCTAGTTGTCGTGTGGAAGAAGTAAGATCACTACTTCCTTCTGCTGCTCCCTACTGCTGTTGCTGCTCTCTGCGACAACAATTGCTCTTTCCCTTTACTTCCAGATGCAGAGAAATGCCCTGCGCAGCACAGAAACTTGTCACACCATGAGTGGCATAGGGTGTTGCAAATTCGGGCTTACATCAGTGGCAGGGGTATACTGCACAAACATGTGCTGTCCTGTCACACGTTCTCCTCGCTAGACACAGTGCAGAAGCTTTCCGCTTGCTCTAAGAGCAAGAAAGGCAGAAGCCTCGATTCCGGAGTTCGGAGAGGGTAACCGCAAGAGGCGAGCCTCCTTCGGCAGAAGCTGCTTTCCGGAGTTCTTGGCAACCGGCCGAAATACCATGTGTGTCTGAGAGAGAGTGCCGGTCAGGGCGCGGGCGGTGGAAAGCGAGAGCGCTGCGGGCAGGCGAATAAGGAAGGTGTTTAAAAGGCATCTGGTGCGCGAGACTTTCAGACTGCAAGTGGAAAGCGTCTGCCACTCGCACGCTTGCTGATTAGTAGCTAGTTGTCTTGTGGAAGAAGTAAGATCACTACTTCCTTCTGCTGCTCCCTACTGCTGTTGCTGCTCTCTGCGACAACAATTGCTATTTCCCTTTATTTCCAGATGCAGAGAAATGCCCTGCGCAGCACAGAAACCTGTCACACCATGAGTGGCATAGGGTGTTGCAAATTCGGGCTTACATCAGTGGCAGGGGTATACTGCACAAACATGTGCTGTCCTGTCACACGTTCTCCTCGCTAGACACAGTGCAGAAGCTTTCCGCTTGCTCTAAGAGCAAGAAAGGCAGAAGCCTCGATTCCGGAGTTCGGAGAGGGTAACCGCAAGAGGCGAGCCTCCTTCGGCAGAAGCTGCTTTCCGGAGTTCTTGGCAACCGGCCGAAATACCATGTGTGTCTGAGAGAGAGTGCCGGTCAGCGCGCGGGCGGTGGAAAGCGAGAGCGCTGCGGGCAGGCGAATAAGGAAGGTGTTTAAAAGGCATCTGGTGCGCGAGACTTTCAGACTGCAAGTGGAAAGCGTCTGCCACTCGCACGCTTGCTGATTAGTAGCTAGTTGTCGTGTGGAAGAAGTAAGATCACTACTTCCTTCTGCTGCTCCCTACTGCTGTTGCTGCTCTCTGCGACAACAATTGCTCTTTCCCTTTACTTCCAGATGCAGAGAAATGCCCTGCGCAGCACAGAAACCTGTCACACCATGAGTGGCATGGGGTGTTGCAAATTCGGGCTTACATCAGTGGCAGGGGTATACTGCACAAACATGTGCTGTCCTGTCACACGTTCTCCTCGCTAGACACAGTGCAGAAGCTTTCCGCTTGCTCTAAGAGCAAGAAAGGCAGAAGCCTCGATTCCGGAGTTCGGAGAGGGTAACCGCAAGAGGCGAGCCTCCTTCGGCAGAAGCTGCTTTCCGGAGTTCTTGGCAACCAGCCGAAATACCATGTGTGTCTGAGAGAGAGTGCCGGTCAGCGCGCGGGCGGTGGAAAGCGAGAGCGCTGCGGGCAGGCGAATAAGGAAGGTGTTTAAAAGGCATCTGGTGCGCGAGACTTTCAGACTGCAAGTGGAAAGCGTCTGCCACTCGCACGCTTGCTGATTAGTAGCTAGTTGTCGTGTGGAAGAAGTAAGATCACTACTTCCTTCTGCTGCTCCCTACTGCTGTTGCTGCTCTCTGCGACAACAATTGCTCTTTCCCTTTACTTCCAGATGCAGAGAAATGCCCTGCCCAGCACAGAAACCTGTCACACCATGAGTGGCATAGGGTGTTGCAAATTCGGGCTTACATCAGTGGCAGGGGTATACTGCACAAACATGTGCTGTCCTGTCACACGTTCTCCTCGCTAGACACAGTGCAGAAGCTTTCCGCTTGCATTAAGAGCAAGAAAGGCAGAAGCCTCGATTCCGGAGTTCGGAGAGGGTAACCGCAAGAGGCGAGCCTCCTTCGGCAGAAGCTGCTTTCCGGAGTTCTTGGCAACCGGCCGAAATACCATGTGTGTCTGAGAGAGAGTGCCGGTCAGCGCGCGGGCGGTGGAAAGCGAGAGCGCTGCGGGCAGGCGAATAAGGAAGGTGTTTAAAAGGCATTTGGTGCGCGAGACTTTCAGACTGCAAGTGGAAAGCGTCTGCCACTCGCACGCTTGCTGATTAGTAGCTAGTTGTCGTGTGGAAGAAGTAAGATCACTACTTCCTTCTGCTGCTCCCTACTGCTGTTGCTGCTCTCTGCGACAACAATTGCTATTTCCCTTTACTTCCAGATGCAGAGAAATGCCCTGCGCAGCACAGAAACTTGTCACACCATGAGTGGCATAGGGTGTTGCAAATTCGGGCTTACATCAGTGGCAGGGGTATACTGCACAAACATGTGCTGTCCTGTCACACGTTCTCCTCGCTAGACACAGTGCAGAAGCTTTCCGCTTGCTCTAAGAGCAAGAAAGGCAGAAGCCTCGATTCCAGAGTTCGGAGAGGGTAACCGCAAGAGGCGAGCCTCCTTCGGCAGAAGCTGCTTTCCGGAGTTCTTGGCAACCGGCCGAAATACCATGTGTGTCTGAGAGAGAGTGCCGGTCAGCGCGCGGGCGGTGGAAAGCGAGAGCGCTGCGGGCAGGCGAATAAGGAAGGTGTTTAAAAGGCATCTGGTGCGCGAGACTTTCAGACTGCAAGTGGAAAGCGTCTGCCACTCGCACGCTTGCTGATTAGTAGCTAGTTGTCTTGTGGAAGAAGTAAGATCACTACTTCCTTCTGCTGCTCCCTACTGCTGTTGCTGCTCTCTGCGACAACAATTGCTATTTCCCTTTACTTCCAGATGCAGAGAAATGCCCTGCGCAGCACAGAAACCTGTCACACCATGAGTGGCATAGGGTGTTGCAAATTCGGGCTTACATCAGTGGCAGGGGTATACTGCACAAACATGTGCTGTACTGTCACACGTTCTCCTCGCTAGACACAGTGCAGAAGCTTTCCGCTTGCTCTAAGAGCAAGAAAGGCAGAAGCCTCGATTCCGGAGTTCGGAGAGGGTAACCGCAAGAGGCGAGCCTCCTTCGGCAGAAGCTGCTTTCCGGAGTTCTTGGCAACCGGCCGAAATACCATGTGTGTCTGAGAGAGAGTGCCGGTCAGCGCGCGGGCGGTGGAAAGCGAGAGCGCTGCGGGCAGGCGAATAAGGAAGGTGTTTAAAAGGCATCTGGTGCGCGAGACTTTCAGACTGCAAGTGGAAAGCGTCTGCCACTCGCACGCTTGCTGATTAGTAGCTAGTTGTCGTGTGGAAGAAGTAAGATCACTACTTCCTTCTGCTGCTCCCTACTGCTGTTGCTGCTCTCTGCGACAACAATTGCTCTTTCCCTTTACTTCCAGATGCAGAGAAATGCCCTGCCCAGCACAGAAACCTGTCACACCATGAGTGGCATAGGGTGTTGCAAATTCGGGCTTACATCAGTGGCAGGGGTATACTGCACAAACATGTGCTGTCCTGTCACACATTCTCCTGGCTAGACACAGTGCAGAAGCTTTCCGCTTGCATTAAGAGCAAGAAAGGCAGAAGCCTCGATTCCGGAGTTCGGAGAGGGTAACCGCAAGAGGCGAGCCTCCTTCGGCAGAAGCTGCTTTCCGGAGTTCTTGGCAACCGGCCGAAATACCATGTGTGTCTGAGAGAGAGTGCCGGTCAGCGCGCGGGCGGTGGAAAGCGAGAGCGCTGCGGGCAGGCGAATAAGGAAGGTGTTTAAAAGGCATCTGGTGCGCGAGACTTTCAGACTGCAAGTGGAAAGCGTCTGCCACTCGCACGCTTGCTGATTAGTAGCTAGTTGTCTTGTGGAAGAAGTAAGATCACTACTTCCTTCTGCTGCTCCCTACTGCTGTTGCTGCTCTCTGCGACAACAATTGCTATTTCCCTTTACTTCCAGATGCAGAGAAATGCCCTGCGCAGCACAGAAACCTGTCACACCATGAGTGGCATAGGGTGTTGCAAATTCGGGCTTACATCAGTGGCAGGGGTATACTGCACAAACATGTGCTGTCCTGTCACACGTTCTCCTCGCTAGACACAGTGCAGAAGCTTTCCGCTTGCATTAAGAGCAAGAAAGGCAGAAGCCTCGATTCCGGAGTTCGGAGAGGGTAACCGCAAGAGGCGAGCCTCCTTCGGCAGAAGCTGCTTTCCGGAGTTCTTGGCAACTGGCCGAAATACCATGTGTGTCTGAGAGAGAGTGCCGGTCAGCGCGCGGGCGGTGGAAAGCGAGAGCGCTGCGGGCAGGCGAATAAGGAAGGTGTTTAAAAGGCATCTGGTGCGCGAGACTTTCAGACTGCAAGTGGAAAGCGTCTGCCACTCGCACGCTTGCTGATTAGTAGCTAGTTGTCGTGTGGAAGAAGTAAGATCACTACTTCCTTCTGCTGCTCCCTACTGCTGTTGCTGCTCTCTGCGACAACAATTGCTCTTTCCCTTTACTTCCAGATGCAGAGAAATGCCCTGCGCAGCACAGAAACTTGTCACACCATGAGTGGCATAGGGTGTTGCAAATTCGGGCTTACATCAGTGGCAGGGGTATACTGCACAAACATGTGCTGTCCTGTCACACGTTCTCCTCGCTAGACACAGTGCAGAAGCTTTCCGCTTGCTCTAAGAGCAAGAAAGGCAGAAGCCTCGATTCCGGAGTTCGGAGAGGGTAACCGCAAGAGGCGAGCCTCCTTCGGCAGAAGCTGCTTTCCGGAGTTCTTGGCAACCGGCCGAAATACCATGTGTGTCTGAGAGAGAGTGCCGGTCAGCGCGCGGGCGGTGGAAAGCGAGAGCGCTGCGGGCAGGCGAATAAGGAAGGTGTTTAAAAGGCATCTGGTGCGCGAGACTTTCAGACTGCAAGTGGAAAGCGTCTGCCACTCGCACGCTTGCTGATTAGTAGCTAGTTGTCTTGTGGAAGAAGTAAGATCACTACTTCCTTCTGCTGCTCCCTACTGCTGTTGCTGCTCTCTGCGACAACAATTGCTATTTCCCTTTACTTCCAGATGCAGAGAAATGCCCTGCGCAGCACAGAAACCTGTCACACCATGAGTGGCATAGGGTGTTGCAAATTCGGGCTTACATCAGTGGCAGGGGTATACTGCACAAACATGTGCTGTCCTGTCACACGTTCTCCTCGCTAGACACAGTGCAGAAGCTTTCCGCTTGCATTAAGAGCAAGAAAGGCAGAAGCCTCGATTCCGGAGTTCGGAGAGGGTAACCGCAAGAGGCGAGCCTCCTTCGGCAGAAGCTGCTTTCCGGAGTTCTTGGCAACCGGCCGAAATACCATGTGTGTCTGAGAGAGAGTGCTGGTCAGCGCGCGGGCGGTGGAAAGCGAGAGCGCTGCGGGCAGGCGAATAAGGAAGGTGTTTAAAAGGCATTTGGTGCGCGAGACCTTCAGACTGCAAGTGGAAAGCGTCTGCCACTCGCACGCTTGCTGATTAGTAGCTAGTTGTCGTGTGGAAGAAGTAAGATCACTACTTCCTTCTGCTGCTCCCTACTGCTGTTGCTGCTCTCTGCGACAACAATTGCTCTTTCCCTTTACTTCCAGATGCAGAGAAATGCCCTGCGCAGCACAGAAACTTGTCACACCATGAGTGGCATAGGGTGTTGCAAATTCGGGCTTACATCAGTGGCAGGGGTATACTGCACAAACATGTGCTGTCCTGTCACACGTTCTCCTCGCTAGACACAGTGCAGAAGCTTTCCGCTTGCTCTAAGAGCAAGAAAGGCAGAAGCCTCGATTCCAGAGTTCGGAGAGGGTAACCGCAAGAGGCGAGCCTCCTTCGGCAGAAGCTGCTTTCCGGAGTTCTTGGCAACCGGCCGAAATACCATGTGTGTCTGAGAGAGAGTGCCGGTCAGCGCGCGGGCGGTGGAAAGCGAGAGCGCTGCGGGCAGGCGAATAAGGAAGGTGTTTAAAAGGCATCTGGTGCGCGAGACTTTCAGACTGCAAGTGGAAAGCGTCTGCCACTCGCACGCTTGCTGATTAGTAGCTAGTTGTCGTGTGGAAGAAGTAAGATCACTACTTCCTTCTGCTGCTCCCTACTGCTGTTGCTGCTCTCTGCGACAACAATTGCTCTTTCCCTTTACTTCCAGATGCAGAGAAATGCCCTGCCCAGCACAGAAACCTGTCACACCATGAGTGGCATAGGGTGTTCCAAATTCGGGCTTACATCAGTGGCAGGGGTATACTGCACAAACATGTGCTGTCCTGTCACACGTTCTCCTCGCTAGACACAGTGCAGAAGCTTTCCGCTTGCATTAAGAGCAAGAAAGGCAGAAGCCTCGATTCCGGAGTTCGGAGAGGGTAACCGCAAGAGGCGAGCCTCCTTCGGCAGAAGCTGCTTTCCGGAGTTCTTGGCAACCGGCCGAAATACCATGTGTGTCTGAGAGAGAGTGCCGGTCAGCGCGCGGGCGGTGGAAAGCGAGAGCGCTGCGGGCAGGCGAATAAGGAAGGTGTTTAAAAGGCATCTGGTGCGCGAGACTTTCAGACTGCAAGTGGAAAGCGTCTGCCACTCGCACGCTTGCTGATTAGTAGCTAGTTGTCTTGTGGAAGAAGTAAGATCACTACTTCCTTCTGCTGCTCCCTACTGCTGTTGCTGCTCTCTGCGACAACAATTGCTATTTCCCTTTACTTCCAGATGCAGAGAAATGCCCTGCGCAGCACAGAAACCTGTCACACCATGAGTGGCATAGGGTGTTGCAAATTCGGGCTTACATCAGTGGCAGGGGTATACTGCACAAACATGTGCTGTCCTGTCACACGTTCTCCTCGCTAGACACAGTGCAGAAGCTTTCCGCTTGCATTAAGAGCAAGAAAGGCAGAAGCCTCGATTCCGGAGTTCGGAGAGGGTAACCGCAAGAGGCGAGCCTCCTTCGGCAGAAGCTGCTTTCCGGAGTTCTTGGCAACTGGCCGAAATACCATGTGTGTCTGAGAGAGAGTGCCGGTCAGCGCGCGGGCGGTGGAAAGCGAGAGCGCTGCGGGCAGGCGAATAAGGAAGGTGTTTAAAAGGCATCTGGTGCGCGAGACTTTCAGACTGCAAGTGGAAAGCGTCTGCCACTCGCACGCTTGCTGATTAGTAGCTAGTTGTCGTGTGGAAGAAGTAAGATCACTACTTCCTTCTGCTGCTCCCTACTGCTGTTGCTGCTCTCTGCGACAACAATTGCTCTTTCCCTTTACTTCCAGATGCAGAGAAATGCCCTGCGCAGCACAGAAACTTGTCACACCATGAGTGGCATAGGGTGTTGCAAATTCGGGCTTACATCAGTGGCAGGGGTATACTGCACAAACATGTGCTGTCCTGTCACACGTTCTCCTCGCTAGACACAGTGCAGAAGCTTTCCGCTTGCTCTAAGAGCAAGAAAGGCAGAAGCCTCGATTCCGGAGTTCGGAGAGGGTAACCGCAAGAGGCGAGCCTCCTTCGGCAGAAGCTGCTTTCCGGAGTTCTTGGCAACCGGCCGAAATACCATGTGTGTCTGAGAGAGAGTGCCGGTCAGCGCGCGGGCGGTGGAAAGCGAGAGCGCTGCGGGCAGGCGAATAAGGAAGGTGTTTAAAAGGCATCTGGTGCGCGAGACTTTCAGACTGCAAGTGGAAAGCGTCTGCCACTCGCACGCTTGCTGATTAGTAGCTAGTTGTCTTGTGGAAGAAGTAAGATCACTACTTCCTTCTGCTGCTCCCTACTGCTGTTGCTGCTCTCTGCGACAACAATTGCTATTTCCCTTTACTTCCAGATGCAGAGAAATGCCCTGCGCAGCACAGAAACCTGTCACACCATGAGTGGCATAGGGTGTTGCAAATTCGGGCTTACATCAGTGGCAGGGGTATACTGCACAAACATGTGCTGTCCTGTCACACGTTCTCCTCGCTAGACACAGTGCAGAAGCTTTCCGCTTGCATTAAGAGCAAGAAAGGCAGAAGCCTCGATTCCGGAGTTCGGAGAGGGTAACCGCAAGAGGCGAGCCTCCTTCGGCAGAAGCTGCTTTCCGGAGTTCTTGGCAACCGGCCGAAATACCATGTGTGTCTGAGAGAGAGTGCTGGTCAGCGCGCGGGCGGTGGAAAGCGAGAGCGCTGCGGGCAGGCGAATAAGGAAGGTGTTTAAAAGGCATTTGGTGCGCGAGACCTTCAGACTGCAAGTGGAAAGCGTCTGCCACTCGCACGCTTGCTGATTAGTAGCTAGTTGTCGTGTGGAAGAAGTAAGATCACTACTTCCTTCTGCTGCTCCCTACTGCTGTTGCTGCTCTCTGCGACAACAATTGCTCTTTCCCTTTACTTCCAGATGCAGAGAAATGCCCTGCGCAGCACAGAAACTTGTCACACCATGAGTGGCATAGGGTGTTGCAAATTCGGGCTTACATCAGTGGCAGGGGTATACTGCACAAACATGTGCTGTCCTGTCACACGTTCTCCTCGCTAGACACAGTGCAGAAGCTTTCCGCTTGCTCTAAGAGCAAGAAAGGCAGAAGCCTCGATTCCAGAGTTCGGAGAGGGTAACCGCAAGAGGCGAGCCTCCTTCGGCAGAAGCTGCTTTCCGGAGTTCTTGGCAACCGGCCGAAATACCATGTGTGTCTGAGAGAGAGTGCCGGTCAGCGCGCGGGCGGTGGAAAGCGAGAGCGCTGCGGGCAGGCGAATAAGGAAGGTGTTTAAAAGGCATCTGGTGCGCGAGACTTTCAGACTGCAAGTGGAAAGCGTCTGCCACTCGCACGCTTGCTGATTAGTAGCTAGTTGTCGTGTGGAAGAAGTAAGATCACTACTTCCTTCTGCTGCTCCCTACTGCTGTTGCTGCTCTCTGCGACAACAATTGCTCTTTCCCTTTACTTCCAGATGCAGAGAAATGCCCTGCCCAGCACAGAAACCTGTCACACCATGAGTGGCATAGGGTGTTCCAAATTCGGGCTTACATCAGTGGCAGGGGTATACTGCACAAACATGTGCTGTCCTGTCACACGTTCTCCTCGCTAGACACAGTGCAGAAGCTTTCCGCTTGCATTAAGAGCAAGAAAGGCAGAAGCCTCGATTCCGGAGTTCGGAGAGGGTAACCGCAAGAGGCGAGCCTTCTTCGGCAGAAGCTGCTTTCCGGAGTTCTTGGCAACCGGCCGAAATACCATGTGTGTCTGAGAGAGAGTGCCGGTCAGCGCGCGGGCGGTGGAAAGCGAGAGCGCTGCGGGCAGGCGAATAAGGAAGGTGTTTAAAAGGCATCTGGTGCGCGAGACTTTCAGACTGCAAGTGGAAAGCGTCTGCCACTCGCACGCTTGCTGATTAGTAGCTAGTTGTCGTGTGGAAGAAGTAAGATCACTACTTCCTTCTGCTGCTCCCTACTGCTGTTGCTGCTCTCTGCGACAACAATTGCTCTTTCCCTTTACTTCCAGATGCAGAGAAATGCCCTGCGCAGCACAGAAACCTGTCACACCATGAGTGGCATAGGGTGTTGCAAATTCGGGCTTACATCAGTGGCAGGGGTATACTGCACAAACATGTGCTGTACTGTCACACGTTCTCCTCGCTAGACACAGTGCAGAAGCTTTCCGCTTGCATTAAGAGCAAGAAAGGCAGAAGCCTCGATTCCGGAGTTCGGAGAGGGTAACCGCAAGAGGCGAGCCTCCTTCGGCAGAAGCTGCTTTCCGGAGTTCTTGGCAACCGGCCGAAATACCATGTGTGTCTGAGAGAGAGTGCCGGTCAGCGCGCGGGCGGTGGAAAGCGAGAGCGCTGCGGGCAGGCGAATAAGGAAGGTGTTTAAAAGGCATCTGGTGCGCGAGACTTTCAGACTGCAAGTGGAAAGCGTCTGCCACTCGCACGCTTGCTGATTAGTAGCTAGTTGTCGTGTGGAAGAAGTAAGATCACTACTTCCTTCTGCTGCTCCCTACTGCTGTTGCTGCTCTCTGCGACAACAATTGCTCTTTCCCTTTACTTCCAGATGCAGAGAAATGCCCTGCGCAGCACAGAAACCTGTCACACCATGAGTGGCATGGGGTGTTGCAAATTCGGGCTTACATCAGTGGCAGGGGTATACTGCACAAACATGTGCTGTCCTGTCACACGTTCTCCTCGCTAGACACAGTGCAGAAGCTTTCCGCTTGATCTAAGAGCAAGAAAGGCAGAAGCCTCGATTCCGGAGTTCGGAGAGGGTAACCGCAAGAGGCGAGCCTCCTTCGGCAGAAGCTGCTTTCCGGAGTTCTTGGCAACCGGCCGAAATACCATGTGTGTCTGAGAGAGAGTGCCGGTCAGCGCGCGGGCGGTGGAAAGCGAGAGCGCTGCGGGCAGGCGAATAAGGAAGGTGTTTAAAAGGCATCTGGTGCGCGAGACTTTCAGACTGCAAGTGGAAAGCGTCTGCCACTCGCACGCTTGCTGATTAGTAGCTAGTTGTCGTGTGGAAGAAGTAAGATCACTACTTCCTTCTGCTGCTCCCTACTGCTGTTGCTGCTCTCTGCGACAACAATTGCTCTTTCCCTTTACTTCCAGATGCAGAGAAATGCCCTGCCCAGCACAGAAACCTGTCACACCATGAGTGGCATAGGGTGTTGCAAATTCGGGCTTACATCAGTGGCAGGGGTATACTGCACAAACATGTGCTGTCCTGTCACACATTCTCCTGGCTAGACACAGTGCAGAAGCTTTCCGCTTGCATTAAGAGCAAGAAAGGCAGAAGCCTCGATTCCGGAGTTCGGAGAGGGTAACCGCAAGAGGCGAGCCTCCTTCGGCAGAAGCTGCTTTCCGGAGTTCTTGGCAACCGGCCGAAATACCATGTGTGTCTGAGAGAGAGTGCCGGTCAGCGCGCGGGCGGTGGAAAGCGAGAGCGCTGCGGGCAGGCGAATAAGGAAGGTGTTTAAAAGGCATCTGGTGCGCGAGACTTTCAGACTGCAAGTGGAAAGCGTCTGCCACTCGCACGCTTGCTGATTAGTAGCTAGTTGTCTTGTGGAAGAAGTAAGATCACTACTTCCTTCTGCTGCTCCCTACTGCTGTTGCTGCTCTCTGCGACAACAATTGCTATTTCCCTTTACTTCCAGATGCAGAGAAATGCCCTGCGCAGCACAGAAACCTGTCACACCATGAGTGGCATAGGGTGTTGCAAATTCGGGCTTACATCAGTGGCAGGGGTATACTGCACAAACATGTGCTGTCCTGTCACACGTTCTCCTCGCTAGACACAGTGCAGAAGCTTTCCGCTTGCATTAAGAGCAAGAAAGGCAGAAGCCTCGATTCCGGAGTTCGGAGAGGGTAACCGCAAGAGGCGAGCCTCCTTCGGCAGAAGCTGCTTTCCGGAGTTCTTGGCAACTGGCCGAAATACCATGTGTGTCTGAGAGAGAGTGCCGGTCAGCGCGCGGGCGGTGGAAAGCGAGAGCGCTGCGGGCAGGCGAATAAGGAAGGTGTTTAAAAGGCATCTGGTGCGCGAGACTTTCAGACTGCAAGTGGAAAGCGTCTGCCACTCGCACGCTTGCTGATTAGTAGCTAGTTGTCGTGTGGAAGAAGTAAGATCACTACTTCCTTCTGCTGCTCCCTACTGCTGTTGCTGCTCTCTGCGACAACAATTGCTCTTTCCCTTTACTTCCAGATGCAGAGAAATGCCCTGCGCAGCACAGAAACTTGTCACACCATGAGTGGCATAGGGTGTTGCAAATTCGGGCTTACATCAGTGGCAGGGGTATACTGCACAAACATGTGCTGTCCTGTCACACGTTCTCCTCGCTAGACACAGTGCAGAAGCTTTCCGCTTGCTCTAAGAGCAAGAAAGGCAGAAGCCTCGATTCCGGAGTTCGGAGAGGGTAACCGCAAGAGGCGAGCCTCCTTCGGCAGAAGCTGCTTTCCGGAGTTCTTGGCAACCGGCCGAAATACCATGTGTGTCTGAGAGAGAGTGCCGGTCAGGGCGCGGGCGGTGGAAAGCGAGAGCGCTGCGGGCAGGCGAATAAGGAAGGTGTTTAAAAGGCATCTGGTGCGCGAGACTTTCAGACTGCAAGTGGAAAGCGTCTGCCACTCGCACGCTTGCTGATTAGTAGCTAGTTGTCTTGTGGAAGAAGTAAGATCACTACTTCCTTCTGCTGCTCCCTACTGCTGTTGCTGCTCTCTGCGACAACAATTGCTATTTCCCTTTATTTCCAGATGCAGAGAAATGCCCTGCGCAGCACAGAAACCTGTCACACCATGAGTGGCATAGGGTGTTGCAAATTCGGGCTTACATCAGTGGCAGGGGTATACTGCACAAACATGTGCTGTCCTGTCACACGTTCTCCTCGCTAGACACAGTGCAGAAGCTTTCCGCTTGCTCTAAGAGCAAGAAAGGCAGAAGCCTCGATTCCGGAGTTCGGAGAGGGTAACCGCAAGAGGCGAGCCTCCTTCGGCAGAAGCTGCTTTCCGGAGTTCTTGGCAACCGGCCGAAATACCATGTGTGTCTGAGAGAGAGTGCCGGTCAGCGCGCGGGCGGTGGAAAGCGAGAGCGCTGCGGGCAGGCGAATAAGGAAGGTGTTTAAAAGGCATCTGGTGCGCGAGACTTTCAGACTGCAAGTGGAAAGCGTCTGCCACTCGCACGCTTGCTGATTAGTAGCTAGTTGTCGTGTGGAAGAAGTAAGATCACTACTTCCTTCTGCTGCTCCCTACTGCTGTTGCTGCTCTCTGCGACAACAATTGCTCTTTCCCTTTACTTCCAGATGCAGAGAAATGCCCTGCGCAGCACAGAAACCTGTCACACCATGAGTGGCATGGGGTGTTGCAAATTCGGGCTTACATCAGTGGCAGGGGTATACTGCACAAACATGTGCTGTCCTGTCACACGTTCTCCTCGCTAGACACAGTGCAGAAGCTTTCCGCTTGCTCTAAGAGCAAGAAAGGCAGAAGCCTCGATTCCGGAGTTCGGAGAGGGTAACCGCAAGAGGCGAGCCTCCTTCGGCAGAAGCTGCTTTCCGGAGTTCTTGGCAACCAGCCGAAATACCATGTGTGTCTGAGAGAGAGTGCCGGTCAGCGCGCGGGCGGTGGAAAGCGAGAGCGCTGCGGGCAGGCGAATAAGGAAGGTGTTTAAAAGGCATCTGGTGCGCGAGACTTTCAGACTGCAAGTGGAAAGCGTCTGCCACTCGCACGCTTGCTGATTAGTAGCTAGTTGTCGTGTGGAAGAAGTAAGATCACTACTTCCTTCTGCTGCTCCCTACTGCTGTTGCTGCTCTCTGCGACAACAATTGCTCTTTCCCTTTACTTCCAGATGCAGAGAAATGCCCTGCCCAGCACAGAAACCTGTCACACCATGAGTGGCATAGGGTGTTGCAAATTCGGGCTTACATCAGTGGCAGGGGTATACTGCACAAACATGTGCTGTCCTGTCACACGTTCTCCTCGCTAGACACAGTGCAGAAGCTTTCCGCTTGCATTAAGAGCAAGAAAGGCAGAAGCCTCGATTCCGGAGTTCGGAGAGGGTAACCGCAAGAGGCGAGCCTCCTTCGGCAGAAGCTGCTTTCCGGAGTTCTTGGCAACCGGCCGAAATACCATGTGTGTCTGAGAGAGAGTGCCGGTCAGCGCGCGGGCGGTGGAAAGCGAGAGCGCTGCGGGCAGGCGAATAAGGAAGGTGTTTAAAAGGCATTTGGTGCGCGAGACTTTCAGACTGCAAGTGGAAAGCGTCTGCCACTCGCACGCTTGCTGATTAGTAGCTAGTTGTCGTGTGGAAGAAGTAAGATCACTACTTCCTTCTGCTGCTCCCTACTGCTGTTGCTGCTCTCTGCGACAACAATTGCTATTTCCCTTTACTTCCAGATGCAGAGAAATGCCCTGCGCAGCACAGAAACTTGTCACACCATGAGTGGCATAGGGTGTTGCAAATTCGGGCTTACATCAGTGGCAGGGGTATACTGCACAAACATGTGCTGTCCTGTCACACGTTCTCCTCGCTAGACACAGTGCAGAAGCTTTCCGCTTGCTCTAAGAGCAAGAAAGGCAGAAGCCTCGATTCCAGAGTTCGGAGAGGGTAACCGCAAGAGGCGAGCCTCCTTCGGCAGAAGCTGCTTTCCGGAGTTCTTGGCAACCGGCCGAAATACCATGTGTGTCTGAGAGAGAGTGCCGGTCAGCGCGCGGGCGGTGGAAAGCGAGAGCGCTGCGGGCAGGCGAATAAGGAAGGTGTTTAAAAGGCATCTGGTGCGCGAGACTTTCAGACTGCAAGTGGAAAGCGTCTGCCACTCGCACGCTTGCTGATTAGTAGCTAGTTGTCTTGTGGAAGAAGTAAGATCACTACTTCCTTCTGCTGCTCCCTACTGCTGTTGCTGCTCTCTGCGACAACAATTGCTATTTCCCTTTACTTCCAGATGCAGAGAAATGCCCTGCGCAGCACAGAAACCTGTCACACCATGAGTGGCATAGGGTGTTGCAAATTCGGGCTTACATCAGTGGCAGGGGTATACTGCACAAACATGTGCTGTACTGTCACACGTTCTCCTCGCTAGACACAGTGCAGAAGCTTTCCGCTTGCTCTAAGAGCAAGAAAGGCAGAAGCCTCGATTCCGGAGTTCGGAGAGGGTAACCGCAAGAGGCGAGCCTCCTTCGGCAGAAGCTGCTTTCCGGAGTTCTTGGCAACCGGCCGAAATACCATGTGTGTCTGAGAGAGAGTGCCGGTCAGCGCGCGGGCGGTGGAAAGCGAGAGCGCTGCGGGCAGGCGAATAAGGAAGGTGTTTAAAAGGCATCTGGTGCGCGAGACTTTCAGACTGCAAGTGGAAAGCGTCTGCCACTCGCACGCTTGCTGATTAGTAGCTAGTTGTCGTGTGGAAGAAGTAAGATCACTACTTCCTTCTGCTGCTCCCTACTGCTGTTGCTGCTCTCTGCGACAACAATTGCTCTTTCCCTTTACTTCCAGATGCAGAGAAATGCCCTGCCCAGCACAGAAACCTGTCACACCATGAGTGGCATAGGGTGTTGCAAATTCGGGCTTACATCAGTGGCAGGGGTATACTGCACAAACATGTGCTGTCCTGTCACACATTCTCCTGGCTAGACACAGTGCAGAAGCTTTCCGCTTGCATTAAGAGCAAGAAAGGCAGAAGCCTCGATTCCGGAGTTCGGAGAGGGTAACCGCAAGAGGCGAGCCTCCTTCGGCAGAAGCTGCTTTCCGGAGTTCTTGGCAACCGGCCGAAATACCATGTGTGTCTGAGAGAGAGTGCCGGTCAGCGCGCGGGCGGTGGAAAGCGAGAGCGCTGCGGGCAGGCGAATAAGGAAGGTGTTTAAAAGGCATCTGGTGCGCGAGACTTTCAGACTGCAAGTGGAAAGCGTCTGCCACTCGCACGCTTGCTGATTAGTAGCTAGTTGTCTTGTGGAAGAAGTAAGATCACTACTTCCTTCTGCTGCTCCCTACTGCTGTTGCTGCTCTCTGCGACAACAATTGCTATTTCCCTTTACTTCCAGATGCAGAGAAATGCCCTGCGCAGCACAGAAACCTGTCACACCATGAGTGGCATAGGGTGTTGCAAATTCGGGCTTACATCAGTGGCAGGGGTATACTGCACAAACATGTGCTGTCCTGTCACACGTTCTCCTCGCTAGACACAGTGCAGAAGCTTTCCGCTTGCATTAAGAGCAAGAAAGGCAGAAGCCTCGATTCCGGAGTTCGGAGAGGGTAACCGCAAGAGGCGAGCCTCCTTCGGCAGAAGCTGCTTTCCGGAGTTCTTGGCAACTGGCCGAAATACCATGTGTGTCTGAGAGAGAGTGCCGGTCAGCGCGCGGGCGGTGGAAAGCGAGAGCGCTGCGGGCAGGCGAATAAGGAAGGTGTTTAAAAGGCATCTGGTGCGCGAGACTTTCAGACTGCAAGTGGAAAGCGTCTGCCACTCGCACGCTTGCTGATTAGTAGCTAGTTGTCGTGTGGAAGAAGTAAGATCACTACTTCCTTCTGCTGCTCCCTACTGCTGTTGCTGCTCTCTGCGACAACAATTGCTCTTTCCCTTTACTTCCAGATGCAGAGAAATGCCCTGCGCAGCACAGAAACTTGTCACACCATGAGTGGCATAGGGTGTTGCAAATTCGGGCTTACATCAGTGGCAGGGGTATACTGCACAAACATGTGCTGTCCTGTCACACGTTCTCCTCGCTAGACACAGTGCAGAAGCTTTCCGCTTGCTCTAAGAGCAAGAAAGGCAGAAGCCTCGATTCCGGAGTTCGGAGAGGGTAACCGCAAGAGGCGAGCCTCCTTCGGCAGAAGCTGCTTTCCGGAGTTCTTGGCAACCGGCCGAAATACCATGTGTGTCTGAGAGAGAGTGCCGGTCAGGGCGCGGGCGGTGGAAAGCGAGAGCGCTGCGGGCAGGCGAATAAGGAAGGTGTTTAAAAGGCATCTGGTGCGCGAGACTTTCAGACTGCAAGTGGAAAGCGTCTGCCACTCGCACGCTTGCTGATTAGTAGCTAGTTGTCTTGTGGAAGAAGTAAGATCACTACTTCCTTCTGCTGCTCCCTACTGCTGTTGCTGCTCTCTGCGACAACAATTGCTATTTCCCTTTATTTCCAGATGCAGAGAAATGCCCTGCGCAGCACAGAAACCTGTCACACCATGAGTGGCATAGGGTGTTGCAAATTCGGGCTTACATCAGTGGCAGGGGTATACTGCACAAACATGTGCTGTCCTGTCACACATTCTCCTGGCTAGACACAGTGCAGAAGCTTTCCGCTTGCATTAAGAGCAAGAAAGGCAGAAGCCTCGATTCCGGAGTTCGGAGAGGGTAACCGCAAGAGGCGAGCCTCCTTCGGCAGAAGCTGCTTTCCGGAGTTCTTGGCAACCGGCCGAAATACCATGTGTGTCTGAGAGAGAGTGCCGGTCAGCGCGCGGGCGGTGG
Organism: Cyanistes caeruleus; assembly: GCF_971803275.1. Classification (NCBI taxonomy): domain Eukaryota; kingdom Metazoa; phylum Chordata; class Aves; order Passeriformes; family Paridae; genus Cyanistes; species Cyanistes caeruleus. The sequence goes on along the minus strand of NW_028255909.1, from coordinate 477,223 downwards.
AAAGCGAGAGCGCTGCGGGCAGGCGAATAAGGAAGGTGTTTAAAAGGCATCTGGTGCGCGAGACTTTCAGACTGCAAGTGGAAAGCGTCTGCCACTCGCACGCTTGCTGATTAGTAGCTAGTTGTCTTGTGGAAGAAGTAAGATCACTACTTCCTTCTGCTGCTCCCTACTGCTGTTGCTGCTCTCTGCGACAACAATTGCTATTTCCCTTTACTTCCAGATGCAGAGAAATGCCCTGCGCAGCACAGAAACCTGTCACACCATGAGTGGCATAGGGTGTTGCAAATTCGGGCTTACATCAGTGGCAGGGGTATACTGCACAAACATGTGCTGTCCTGTCACACGTTCTCCTCGCTAGACACAGTGCAGAAGCTTTCCGCTTGCATTAAGAGCAAGAAAGGCAGAAGCCTCGATTCCGGAGTTCGGAGAGGGTAACCGCAAGAGGCGAGCCTCCTTCGGCAGAAGCTGCTTTCCGGAGTTCTTGGCAACTGGCCGAAATACCATGTGTGTCTGAGAGAGAGTGCCGGTCAGCGCGCGGGCGGTGGAAAGCGAGAGCGCTGCGGGCAGGCGAATAAGGAAGGTGTTTAAAAGGCATCTGGTGCGCGAGACTTTCAGACTGCAAGTGGAAAGCGTCTGCCACTCGCACGCTTGCTGATTAGTAGCTAGTTGTCGTGTGGAAGAAGTAAGATCACTACTTCCTTCTGCTGCTCCCTACTGCTGTTGCTGCTCTCTGCGACAACAATTGCTCTTTCCCTTTACTTCCAGATGCAGAGAAATGCCCTGCGCAGCACAGAAACTTGTCACACCATGAGTGGCATAGGGTGTTGCAAATTCGGGCTTACATCAGTGGCAGGGGTATACTGCACAAACATGTGCTGTCCTGTCACACGTTCTCCTCGCTAGACACAGTGCAGAAGCTTTCCGCTTGCTCTAAGAGCAAGAAAGGCAGAAGCCTCGATTCCGGAGTTCGGAGAGGGTAACCGCAAGAGGCGAGCCTCCTTCGGCAGAAGCTGCTTTCCGGAGTTCTTGGCAACCGGCCGAAATACCATGTGTGTCTGAGAGAGAGTGCCGGTCAGGGCGCGGGCGGTGGAAAGCGAGAGCGCTGCGGGCAGGCGAATAAGGAAGGTGTTTAAAAGGCATCTGGTGCGCGAGACTTTCAGACTGCAAGTGGAAAGCGTCTGCCACTCGCACGCTTGCTGATTAGTAGCTAGTTGTCTTGTGGAAGAAGTAAGATCACTACTTCCTTCTGCTGCTCCCTACTGCTGTTGCTGCTCTCTGCGACAACAATTGCTATTTCCCTTTATTTCCAGATGCAGAGAAATGCCCTGCGCAGCACAGAAACCTGTCACACCATGAGTGGCATAGGGTGTTGCAAATTCGGGCTTACATCAGTGGCAGGGGTATACTGCACAAACATGTGCTGTCCTGTCACACGTTCTCCTCGCTAGACACAGTGCAGAAGCTTTCCGCTTGCTCTAAGAGCAAGAAAGGCAGAAGCCTCGATTCCGGAGTTCGGAGAGGGTAACCGCAAGAGGCGAGCCTCCTTCGGCAGAAGCTGCTTTCCGGAGTTCTTGGCAACCGGCCGAAATACCATGTGTGTCTGAGAGAGAGTGCCGGTCAGCGCGCGGGCGGTGGAAAGCGAGAGCGCTGCGGGCAGGCGAATAAGGAAGGTGTTTAAAAGGCATCTGGTGCGCGAGACTTTCAGACTGCAAGTGGAAAGCGTCTGCCACTCGCACGCTTGCTGATTAGTAGCTAGTTGTCGTGTGGAAGAAGTAAGATCACTACTTCCTTCTGCTGCTCCCTACTGCTGTTGCTGCTCTCTGCGACAACAATTGCTCTTTCCCTTTACTTCCAGATGCAGAGAAATGCCCTGCGCAGCACAGAAACCTGTCACACCATGAGTGGCATGGGGTGTTGCAAATTCGGGCTTACATCAGTGGCAGGGGTATACTGCACAAACATGTGCTGTCCTGTCACACGTTCTCCTCGCTAGACACAGTGCAGAAGCTTTCCGCTTGCTCTAAGAGCAAGAAAGGCAGAAGCCTCGATTCCGGAGTTCGGAGAGGGTAACCGCAAGAGGCGAGCCTCCTTCGGCAGAAGCTGCTTTCCGGAGTTCTTGGCAACCAGCCGAAATACCATGTGTGTCTGAGAGAGAGTGCCGGTCAGCGCGCGGGCGGTGGAAAGCGAGAGCGCTGCGGGCAGGCGAATAAGGAAGGTGTTTAAAAGGCATCTGGTGCGCGAGACTTTCAGACTGCAAGTGGAAAGCGTCTGCCACTCGCACGCTTGCTGATTAGTAGCTAGTTGTCGTGTGGAAGAAGTAAGATCACTACTTCCTTCTGCTGCTCCCTACTGCTGTTGCTGCTCTCTGCGACAACAATTGCTCTTTCCCTTTACTTCCAGATGCAGAGAAATGCCCTGCCCAGCACAGAAACCTGTCACACCATGAGTGGCATAGGGTGTTGCAAATTCGGGCTTACATCAGTGGCAGGGGTATACTGCACAAACATGTGCTGTCCTGTCACACGTTCTCCTCGCTAGACACAGTGCAGAAGCTTTCCGCTTGCATTAAGAGCAAGAAAGGCAGAAGCCTCGATTCCGGAGTTCGGAGAGGGTAACCGCAAGAGGCGAGCCTCCTTCGGCAGAAGCTGCTTTCCGGAGTTCTTGGCAACCGGCCGAAATACCATGTGTGTCTGAGAGAGAGTGCCGGTCAGCGCGCGGGCGGTGGAAAGCGAGAGCGCTGCGGGCAGGCGAATAAGGAAGGTGTTTAAAAGGCATTTGGTGCGCGAGACTTTCAGACTGCAAGTGGAAAGCGTCTGCCACTCGCACGCTTGCTGATTAGTAGCTAGTTGTCGTGTGGAAGAAGTAAGATCACTACTTCCTTCTGCTGCTCCCTACTGCTGTTGCTGCTCTCTGCGACAACAATTGCTATTTCCCTTTACTTCCAGATGCAGAGAAATGCCCTGCGCAGCACAGAAACTTGTCACACCATGAGTGGCATAGGGTGTTGCAAATTCGGGCTTACATCAGTGGCAGGGGTATACTGCACAAACATGTGCTGTCCTGTCACACGTTCTCCTCGCTAGACACAGTGCAGAAGCTTTCCGCTTGCTCTAAGAGCAAGAAAGGCAGAAGCCTCGATTCCAGAGTTCGGAGAGGGTAACCGCAAGAGGCGAGCCTCCTTCGGCAGAAGCTGCTTTCCGGAGTTCTTGGCAACCGGCCGAAATACCATGTGTGTCTGAGAGAGAGTGCCGGTCAGCGCGCGGGCGGTGGAAAGCGAGAGCGCTGCGGGCAGGCGAATAAGGAAGGTGTTTAAAAGGCATCTGGTGCGCGAGACTTTCAGACTGCAAGTGGAAAGCGTCTGCCACTCGCACGCTTGCTGATTAGTAGCTAGTTGTCTTGTGGAAGAAGTAAGATCACTACTTCCTTCTGCTGCTCCCTACTGCTGTTGCTGCTCTCTGCGACAACAATTGCTATTTCCCTTTACTTCCAGATGCAGAGAAATGCCCTGCGCAGCACAGAAACCTGTCACACCATGAGTGGCATAGGGTGTTGCAAATTCGGGCTTACATCAGTGGCAGGGGTATACTGCACAAACATGTGCTGTACTGTCACACGTTCTCCTCGCTAGACACAGTGCAGAAGCTTTCCGCTTGCTCTAAGAGCAAGAAAGGCAGAAGCCTCGATTCCGGAGTTCGGAGAGGGTAACCGCAAGAGGCGAGCCTCCTTCGGCAGAAGCTGCTTTCCGGAGTTCTTGGCAACCAGCCGAAATACCATGTGTGTCTGAGAGAGAGTGCCGGTCAGCGCGCGGGCGGTGGAAAGCGAGAGCGCTGCGGGCAGGCGAATAAGGAAGGTGTTTAAAAGGCATCTGGTGCGCGAGACTTTCAGACTGCAAGTGGAAAGCGTCTGCCACTCGCACGCTTGCTGATTAGTAGCTAGTTGTCGTGTGGAAGAAGTAAGATCACTACTTCCTTCTGCTGCTCCCTACTGCTGTTGCTGCTCTCTGCGACAACAATTGCTCTTTCCCTTTACTTCCAGATGCAGAGAAATGCCCTGCCCAGCACAGAAACCTGTCACACCATGAGTGGCATAGGGTGTTGCAAATTCGGGCTTACATCAGTGGCAGGGGTATACTGCACAAACATGTGCTGTCCTGTCACACGTTCTCCTCGCTAGACACAGTGCAGAAGCTTTCCGCTTGCATTAAGAGCAAGAAAGGCAGAAGCCTCGATTCCGGAGTTCGGAGAGGGTAATCGCAAGAGGCGAGCCTCCTTCGGCAGAAGCTGCTTTCCGGAGTTCTTGGCAACCGGCCGAAATACCATGTGTGTCTGAGAGAGAGTGCCGGTCAGCGCGCGGGCGGTGGAAAGCGAGAGCGCTGCGGGCAGGCGAATAAGGAAGGTGTTTAAAAGGCATCTGGTGCGCGAGACTTTCAGACTGCAAGTGGAAAGCGTCTGCCACTCGCACGCTTGCTGATTAGTAGCTAGTTGTCGTGTGGAAGAAGTAAGATCACTACTTCCTTCTGCTGCTCCCTACTGCTGTTGCTGCTCTCTGCGACAACAATTGCTCTTTCCCTTTACTTCCAGATGCAGAGAAATGCCCTGCGCAGCACAGAAACCTGTCACACCATGAGTGGCATAGGGTGTTGCAAATTCGGGCTTACATCAGTGGCAGGGGTATACTGCACAAACATGTGCTGTCCTGTCACACGTTCTCCTCGCTAGACACAGTGCAGAAGCTTTCCGCTTGCATTAAGAGCAAGAAAGGCAGAAGCCTCGATTCCGGAGTTCGGAGAGGGTAACCGCAAGAGGCGAGCCTCCTTCGGCAGAAGCTGCTTTCCGGAGTTCTTGGCAACCAGCCGAAATACCATGTGTGTCTGAGAGAGAGTGCCGGTCAGCGCGCGGGCGGTGGAAAGCGAGAGCGCTGCGGGCAGGCGAATAAGGAAGGTGTTTAAAAGGCATCTGGTGCGCGAGACTTTCAGACTGCAAGTGGAAAGCGTCTGCCACTCGCACGCTTGCTGATTAGTAGCTAGTTGTCGTGTGGAAGAAGTAAGATCACTACTTCCTTCTGCTGCTCCCTACTGCTGTTGCTGCTCTCTGCGACAACAATTGCTCTTTCCCTTTACTTCCAGATGCAGAGAAATGCCCTGCCCAGCACAGAAACCTGTCACACCATGAGTGGCATAGGGTGTTGCAAATTCGGGCTTACATCAGTGGCAGGGGTATACTGCACAAACATGTGCTGTCCTGTCACACGTTCTCCTCGCTAGACACAGTGCAGAAGCTTTCCGCTTGCATTAAGAGCAAGAAAGGCAGAAGCCTCGATTCCGGAGTTCGGAGAGGGTAACCGCAAGAGGCGAGCCTCCTTCGGCAGAAGCTGCTTTCCGGAGTTCTTGGCAACCGGCCGAAATACCATGTGTGTCTGAGAGAGAGTGCCGGTCAGCGCGCGGGCGGTGGAAAGCGAGAGCGCTGCGGGCAGGCGAATAAGGAAGGTGTTTAAAAGGCATCTGGTGCGCGAGACTTTCAGACTGCAAGTGGAAAGCGTCTGCCACTCGCACGCTTGCTGGTTAGTAGCTAGTTGTCGTGTGGAAGAAGTAAGATCACTACTTCCTTCTGCTGCTCCCTACTGCTGTTGCTGCTCTCTGCGACAACAATTGCTCTTTCCCTTTACTTCCAGATGCAGAGAAATGCCCTGCGCAGCACAGAAACCTGTCACACCATGAGTGGCATAGGGTGTTGCAAATTCGGGCTTACATCAGTGGCAGGGGTATACTGCACAAACATGTGCTGTACTGTCACACGTTCTCCTCACTAGACACAGTGCAGAAGCTTTCCGCTTGCATTAAGAGCAAGAAAGGCAGAAGCCTCGATTCCGGAGTTCGGAGAGGGTAACCGCAAGAGGCGAGCCTCCTTCGGCAGAAGCTGCTTTCCGGAGTTCTTGGCAACCGGCCGAAATACCATGTGTGTCTGAGAGAGAGTGCCGGTCAGCGCGCGGGCGGTGGAAAGCGAGAGCGCTGCGGACAGGCGAATAAGGAAGGTGTTTAAAAGGCATCTGGTGCGCGAGACTTTCAGACTGCAAGTGGAAAGCGTCTGCCACTCGCACGCTTGCTGATTAGTAGCTAGTTGTCGTGTGGAAGAAGTAAGATCACTACTTCCTTCTGCTGCTCCCTACTGCTGTTGCTGCTCTCTGCGACAACAATTGCTCTTTCCCTTTACTTCCAGATGCAGAGAAATGCCCTGCCCAGCACAGAAACCTGTCACACCATGAGTGGCATAGGGTGTTGCAAATTCGGGCTTACATCAGTGGCAGGGGTATACTGCACAAACATGTGCTGTCCTGTCACACGTTCTCCTCGCTAGACACAGTGCAGAAGCTTTCCGCTTGCTCTAAGAGCAAGAAAGGCAGAAGCCTCGATTCCGGAGTTCGGAGAGGGTAACCGCAAGAGGCGAGCCTTCTTCGGCAGAAGCTGCTTTCCGGAGTTCTTGGCAACCGGCCGAAATACCATGTGTGTCTGAGAGAGAGTGCCGGTCAGCGCGCGGGCGGTGGAAAGCGAGAGCGCTGCGGGCAGGCGAATAAGGAAGGTGTTTAAAAGGCATCTGGTGCGCGAGACTTTCAGACTGCAAGTGGAAAGCGTCTGCCACTCGCACGCTTGCTGATTAGTAGCTAGTTGTCGTGTGGAAGAAGTAAGATCACTACTTCCTTCTGCTGCTCCCTACTGCTGTTGCTGCTCTCTGCGACAACAATTGCTCTTTCCCTTTACTTCCAGATGCAGAGAAATGCCCTGCGCAGCACAGAAACCTGTCACACCATGAGTGGCATAGGGTGTTGCAAATTCGGGCTTACATCAGTGGCAGGGGTATACTGCACAAACATGTGCTGTACTGTCACACGTTCTCCTCGCTAGACACAGTGCAGAAGCTTTCCGCTTGCATTAAGAGCAAGAAAGGCAGAAGCCTCGATTCCGGAGTTCGGAGAGGGTAACCGCAAGAGGCGAGCCTCCTTCGGCAGAAGCTGCTTTCCGGAGTTCTTGGCAACCGGCCGAAATACCATGTGTGTCTGAGAGAGAGTGCCGGTCAGCGCGCGGGCGGTGGAAAGCGAGAGCGCTGCGGGCAGGCGAATAAGGAAGGTGTTTAAAAGGCATCTGGTGCGCGAGACTTTCAGACTGCAAGTGGAAAGCGTCTGCCACTCGCACGCTTGCTGGTTAGTAGCTAGTTGTCGTGTGGAAGAAGTAAGATCACTACTTCCTTCTGCTGCTCCCTACTGCTGTTGCTGCTCTCTGCGACAACAATTGCTCTTTCCCTTTACTTCCAGATGCAGAGAAATGCCCTGCGCAGCACAGAAACCTGTCACACCATGAGTGGCATAGGGTGTTGCAAATTCGGGCTTACATCAGTGGCAGGGGTATACTGCACAAACATGTGCTGTACTGTCACACGTTCTCCTCACTAGACACAGTGCAGAAGCTTTCCGCTTGCATTAAGAGCAAGAAAGGCAGAAGCCTCGATTCCGGAGTTCGGAGAGGGTAACCGCAAGAGGCGAGCCTCCTTCGGCAGAAGCTGCTTTCCGGAGTTCTTGGCAACCGGCCGAAATACCATGTGTGTCTGAGAGAGAGTGCCGGTCAGCGCGCGGGCGGTGGAAAGCGAGAGCGCTGCGGACAGGCGAATAAGGAAGGTGTTTAAAAGGCATCTGGTGCGCGAGACTTTCAGACTGCAAGTGGAAAGCGTCTGCCACTCGCACGCTTGCTGATTAGTAGCTAGTTGTCGTGTGGAAGAAGTAAGATCACTACTTCCTTCTGCTGCTCCCTACTGCTGTTGCTGCTCTCTGCGACAACAATTGCTCTTTCCCTTTACTTCCAGATGCAGAGAAATGCCCTGCCCAGCACAGAAACCTGTCACACCATGAGTGGCATAGGGTGTTGCAAATTCGGGCTTACATCAGTGGCAGGGGTATACTGCACAAACATGTGCTGTCCTGTCACACGTTCTCCTGGCTAGACACAGTGCAGAAGCTTTCCGCTTGCTCTAAGAGCAAGAAAGGCAGAAGCCTCGATTCCGGAGTTCGGAGAGGGTAACCGCAAGAGGCGAGCCTTCTTCGGCAGAAGCTGCTTTCCGGAGTTCTTGGCAACCGGCCGAAATACCATGTGTGTCTGAGAGAGAGTGCCGGTCAGCGCGCGGGCGGTGGAAAGCGAGAGCGCTGCGGGCAGGCGAATAAGGAAGGTGTTTAAAAGGCATCTGGTGCGCGAGACTTTCAGACTGCAAGTGGAAAGCGTCTGCCACTCGCACGCTTGCTGATTAGTAGCTAGTTGTCGTGTGGAAGAAGTAAGATCACTACTTCCTTCTGCTGCTCCCTACTGCTGTTGCTGCTCTCTGCGACAACAATTGCTCTTTCCCTTTACTTCCAGATGCAGAGAAATGCCCTGCGCAGCACAGAAACCTGTCACACCATGAGTGGCATAGGGTGTTGCAAATTCGGGCTTACATCAGTGGCAGGGGTATACTGCACAAACATGTGCTGTACTGTCACACGTTCTCCTCGCTAGACACAGTGCAGAAGCTTTCCGCTTGCATTAAGAGCAAGAAAGGCAGAAGCCTCGATTCCGGAGTTCGGAGAGGGTAACCGCAAGAGGCGAGCCTCCTTCGGCAGAAGCTGCTTTCCGGAGTTCTTGGCAACCGGCCGAAATACCATGTGTGTCTGAGAGAGAGTGCCGGTCAGCGCGCGGGCGGTGGAAAGCGAGAGCGCTGCGGGCAGGCGAATAAGGAAGGTGTTTAAAAGGCATCTGGTGCGCGAGACTTTCAGACTGCAAGTGGAAAGCGTCTGCCACTCGCACGCTTGCTGATTAGTAGCTAGTTGTCGTGTGGAAGAAGTAAGATCACAACTTCCTTCTGCTGCTCCCTACTGCTGTTGCTGCTCTCTGCGACAACAATTGCTCTTTCCCTTTACTTCCAGATGCAGAGAAATGCCCTGCGCAGCACAGAAACCTGTCACACCATGAGTGGCATGGGGTGTTGCAAATTCGGGCTTACATCAGTGGCAGGGGTATACTGCACAAACATGTGCTGTCCTGTCACACGTTCTCCTCGCTAGACACAGTGCAGAAGCTTTCCGCTTGCTCTAAGAGCAAGAAAGGCAGAAGCCTCGATTCCGGAGTTCGGAGAGGGTAACCGCAAGAGGCGAGCCTCCTTCGGCAGAAGCTGCTTTCCGGAGTTCTTGGCAACCGGCCGAAATACCATGTGTGTCTGAGAGAGAGTGCCGGTCAGCGCGCGGGCGGTGGAAAGCGAGAGCGCTGCGGGCAGGCGAATAAGGAAGGTGTTTAAAAGGCATCTGGTGCGCGAGACTTTCAGACTGCAAGTGGAAAGCGTCTGCCACTCGCATGCTTGCTGATTAGTAGCTAGTTGTCGTGTGGAAGAAGTAAGATCACTACTTCCTTCTGCTGCTCCCTACTGCTGTTGCTGCTCTCTGCGACAACAATTGCTCTTTCCCTTTACTTCCAGATGCAGAGAAATGCCCTGCCCAGCACAGAAACCTGTCACACCATGAGTGGCATAGGGTGTTGCAAATTCGGGCTTACATCAGTGGCAGGGGTATACTGCACAAACATGTGCTGTCCTGTCACACGTTCTCCTGGCTAGACACAGTGCAGAAGCTTTCCGCTTGCATTAAGAGCAAGAAAGGCAGAAGCCTCGATTCCGGAGTTCGGAGAGGGTAACCGCAAGAGGCGAGCCTCCTTCGGCAGAAGCTGCTTTCCGGAGTTCTTGGCAACCGGCCGAAATACCATGTGTGTCTGAGAGAGAGTGCCGGTCAGCGCGCGGGCGGTGGAAAGCGAGAGCGCTGCGGGCAGGCGAATAAGGAAGGTGTTTAAAAGGCATCTGGTGCGCGAGACTTTCAGACTGCAAGTGGAAAGCGTCTGCCACTCGCACGCTTGCTGATTAGTAGCTAGTTGTCTTGTGGAAGAAGTAAGATCACTACTTCCTTCTGCTGCTCCCTACTGCTGTTGCTGCTCTCTGCGACAACAATTGCTATTTCCCTTTACTTCCAGATGCAGAGAAATGCCCTGCGCAGCACAGAAACCTGTCACACCATGAGTGGCATAGGGTGTTGCAAATTCGGGCTTACATCAGTGGCAGGTGTATACTGCACAAACATGTGCTGTCCTGTCACACGTTCTCCTCGCTAGACACAGTGCAGAAGCTTTCCGCTTGCATTAAGAGCAAGAAAGGCAGAAGCCTCGATTCCGGAGTTCGGAGAGGGTAACCGCAAGAGGCGAGCCTCCTTCGGCAGAAGCTGCTTTCCGGAGTTCTTGGTAACTGGCCGAAATACCATGTGTGTCTGAGAGAGAGTGCCGGTCAGCGCGCGGGCGGTGGAAAGCGAGAGCGCTGCGGGCAGGCGAATAAGGAAGGTGTTTAAAAGGCATCTGGTGCGCGAGACTTTCAGACTGCAAGTGGAAAGCGTCTGCCACTCGCACGCTTGCTGATTAGTAGCTAGTTGTCGTGTGGAAGAAGTAAGATCACTACTTCCTTCTGCTGCTCCCTACTGCTGTTGCTGCTCTCTGCGACAACAATTGCTCTTTCCCTTTACTTCCAGATGCAGAGAAATGCCCTGCGCAGCACAGAAACTTGTCACACCATGAGTGGCATAGGGTGTTGCAAATTCGGGCTTACATCAGTGGCAGGGGTATACTGCACAAACATGTGCTGTCCTGTCACACGTTCTCCTCGCTAGACACAGTGCAGAAGCTTTCCGCTTGCTCTAAGAGCAAGAAAGGCAGAAGCCTCGATTCCAGAGTTCGGAGAGGGTAACCGCAAGAGGCGAGCCTCCTTCGGCAGAAGCTGCTTTCCGGAGTTCTTGGCAACCGGCCGAAATACCATGTGTGTCTGAGAGAGAGTGCCGGTCAGGGCGCGGGCGGTGGAAAGCGAGAGCGCTGCGGGCAGGCGAATAAGGAAGGTGTTTAAAAGGCATCTGGTGCGCGAGACTTTCAGACTGCAAGTGGAAAGCGTCTGCCACTCGCACGCTTGCTGATTAGTAGCTAGTTGTCTTGTGGAAGAAGTAAGATCACTACTTCCTTCTGCTGCTCCCTACTGCTGTTGCTGCTCTCTGCGACAACAATTGCTATTTCCCTTTACTTCCAGATGCAGAGAAATGCCCTGCGCAGCACAGAAACCTGTCACACCATGAGTGGCATAGGGTGTTGCAAATTCGGGCTTACATCAGTGGCAGGGGTATACTGCACAAACATGTGCTGTACTGTCACACGTTCTCCTCGCTAGACACAGTGCAGAAGCTTTCCGCTTGCATTAAGAGCAAGAAAGGCAGAAGCCTCGATTCCGGAGTTCGGAGAGGGTAACCGCAAGAGGCGAGCCTCCTTCGGCAGAAGCTGCTTTCCGGAGTTCTTGGCAACCGGCCGAAATACCATGTGTGTCTGAGAGAGAGTGCCGGTCAGCGAGCGGGCGGTGGAAAGCGAGAGCGCTGCGGGCAGGCGAATAAGGAAGGTGTTTAAAAGGCATCTGGTGCGCGAGACTTTCAGACTGCAAGTGGAAAGCGTCTGCCACTCGCACGCTTGCTGATTAGTAGCTAGTTGTCGTGTGGAAGAAGTAAGATCACTACTTCCTTCTGCTCCCTACTGCTGTTGCTGCTCTCTGCGACAACAATTGCTCTTTCCCTTTACTTCCAGATGCAGAGAAATGCCCTGCGCAGCACAGAAACCTGTCATACCATGAGTGGCATAGGGTGTTGCAAATTCGGGCTTACATCAGTGGCAGGGGTATACTGCACAAACATGTGCTGTCCTGTCACACGTTCTCCTCGCTAGACACAGTGCAGAAGCTTTCCGCTTGCATTAAGAGCAAGAAAGGCAGAAGCCTCGATTCCGGAGTTCGGAGAGGGTAACCGCAAGAGGCGAGCCTCCTTCGGCAGAAGCTGCTTTCCGGAGTTCTTGGCAACCGGCCGAAATACCATGTGTGTCTGAGAGAGAGTGCCGGTCAGCGCGCGGGCGGTGGAAAGCGAGAGCGCTGCGGACAGGCGAATAAGGAAGGTGTTTAAAAGGCATCTGGTGCGCGAGACTTTCAGACTGCAAGTGTAAAGCGTCTGCCACTCGCACGCTTGCTGATTAGTAGCTAGTTGTCGTGTGGAAGAAGTAAGATCACTACTTCCTTCTGCTGCTCCCTACTGCTGTTGCTGCTCTCTGCGACAACAATTGCTATTTCCCTTTACTTCCAGATGCAGAGAAATGCCCTGCGCAGCACAGAAACCTGTCACACCATGAGTGGCATAGGGTGTTGCAAATTCGGGCTTACATCAGTGGCAGGGGTATACTGCACAAACATGTGCTGTCCTGTCACACGTTCTCCTCGCTAGACACAGTGCAGAAGCTTTCCGCTTGCTCTAAGAGCAAGAAAGGCAGAAGCCTCGATTCCGGAGTTCGGAGAGGGTAACCGCAAGAGGCGAGCCTCCTTCGGCAGAAGCTGCTTTCCGGAGTTCTTGGCAACCGGCCGAAATACCATGTGTGTCTGAGAGAGAGTGCCGGTCAGCGCGCGGGCGGTGGAAAGCGAGAGCGCTGCGGGCAGGCGAATAAGGAAGGTGTTTAAAAGGCATCTGGTGCGCGAGACTTTCAGACTGCAAGTGGAAAGCGTCTGCCACTCGCACGCTTGCTGATTAGTAGCTAGTTGTCGTGTGGAAGAAGTAAGATCACTACTTCCTTCTGCTGCTCCCTACTGCTGTTGCTGCTCTCTGCGACAACAATTGCTCTTTCCCTTTACTTCCAGATGCAGAGAAATGCCCTGCGCAGCACAGAAACCTGTCACACCATGAGTGGCATAGGGTGTTGCAAATTCGGGCTTACATCAGTGGCAGGGGTATACTGCACAAACATGTGCTGTCCTGTCACACGTTCTCCTCGCTAGACACAGTGCAGAAGCTTTCCGCTTGCTCTAAGAGCAAGAAAGGCAGAAGCCTCGATTCTGGAGTTCGGAGAGGGTAACCGCAAGAGGCGAGCCTCCTTCGGCAGAAGCTGCTTTCCGGAGTTCTTGGCAACCGGCCGAAATACCATGTGTGTCTGAGAGAGAGTGCCGGTCAGCGCGCGGGCGGTGGAAAGCGAGAGCGCTGCGGGCAGGCGAATAAGGAAGGTGTTTAAAAGGCATCTGGTGCGCGAGACTTTCAGACTGCAAGTGGAAAGCGTCTGCCACTCGCACGCTTGCTGATTAGTAGCTAGTTGTCGTGTGGAAGAAGTAAGATCACTACTTCCTTCTGCTGCTCCCTACTGCTGTTGCTGCTCTCTGCGACAACAATTGCTATTTCCCTTTACTTCCAGATGCAGAGAAATGCCCTGCGCAGCACAGAAACCTGTCACACCATGAGTGGCATAGGGTGTTGCAAATTCGGGCTTACATCAGTGGCAGGGGTATACTGCACAAACATGTGCTGTACTGTCACACGTTCTCCTCGCTAGACACAGTGCAGAAGCTTTCCGCTTGCATTAAGAGCAAGAAAGGCAGAAGCCTCGATTCCGGAGTTCGGAGAGGGTAACCGCAAGAGGCGAGCCTCCTTCGGCAGAAGCTGCTTTCCGGAGTTCTTGGCAACCGGCCGAAATACCATGTGTGTCTGAGAGAGAGTGCCGGTCAGCGCGCGGGCGGTGGAAAGCGAGAGCGCTGCGGGCAGGCGAATAAGGAAGGTGTTTAAAAGGCATCTGGTGCGCGAGACTTTCAGACTGCAAGTGGAAAGCGTCTGCCACTCGCACGCTTGCTGATTAGTAGCTAGTTGTCGTGTGGAAGAAGTAAGATCACTACTTCCTTCTGCTGCTCCCTACTGCTGTTGCTGCTCTCTGCGACAACAATTGCTCTTTCCCTTTACTTCCAGATGCAGAGAAATGCCCTGCGCAGCACAGAAACCTGTCACACCATGAGTGGCATGGGGTGTTGCAAATTCGGGCTTACATCAGTGGCAGGGGTATACTGCACAAACATGTGCTGTCCTGTCACACGTTCTCCTCGCTAGACACAGTGCAGAAGCTTTCCGCTTGCTCTAAGAGCAAGAAAGGCAGAAGCCTCGATTCCGGAGTTCGGAGACGGTAACCGCAAGAGGCGAGCCTCCTTCGGCAGAAGCTGCTTTCCGGAGTTCTTGGCAACCAGCCGAAATACCATGTGTGTCTGAGAGAGAGTGCCGGTCAGCGCGCGGGCGGTGGAAAGCGAGAGCGCTGCGGGCAGGCGAATAAGGAAGGTGTTTAAAAGGCATCTGGTGCGCGAGACTTTCAGACTGCAAGTGGAAAGCGTCTGCCACTCGCACGCTTGCTGATTAGTAGCTAGTTGTCGTGTGGAAGAAGTAAGATCACTACTTCCTTCTGCTGCTCCCTACTGCTGTTGCTGCTCTCTGCGACAACAATTGCTCTTTCCCTTTACTTCCAGATGCAGAGAAATGCCCTGCCCAGCACAGAAACCTGTCACACCATGAGTGGCATAGGGTGTTGCAAATTCGGGCTTACATCAGTGGCAGGGGTATACTGCACAAACATGTGCTGTCCTGTCACACGTTCTCCTCGCTAGACACAGTGCAGAAGCTTTCCGCTTGCATTAAGAGCAAGAAAGGCAGAAGCCTCGATTCCGGAGTTCGGAGAGGGTAACCGCAAGAGGCGAGCCTCCTTCGGCAGAAGCTGCTTTCCGGAGTTCTTGGCAACCGGCCGAAATACCATGTGTGTCTGAGAGAGAGTGCCGGTCAGCGCGCGGGCGGTGGAAAGCGAGAGCGCTGCGGGCAGGCGAATAAGGAAGGTGTTTAAAAGGCATTTGGTGCGCGAGACTTTCAGACTGCAAGTGGAAAGCGTCTGCCACTCGCACGCTTGCTGATTAGTAGCTAGTTGTCGTGTGGAAGAAGTAAGATCACTACTTCCTTCTGCTGCTCCCTACTGCTGTTGCTGCTCTCTGCGACAACAATTGCTATTTCCCTTTACTTCCAGATGCAGAGAAATGCCCTGCGCAGCACAGAAACTTGTCACACCATGAGTGGCATAGGGTGTTGCAAATTCGGGCTTACATCAGTGGCAGGGGTATACTGCACAAACATGTGCTGTCCTGTCACACGTTCTCCTCGCTAGACACAGTGCAGAAGCTTTCCGCTTGCTCTAAGAGCAAGAAAGGCAGAAGCCTCGATTCCAGAGTTCGGAGAGGGTAACCGCAAGAGGCGAGCCTCCTTCGGCAGAAGCTGCTTTCCGGAGTTCTTGGCAACCGGCCGAAATACCATGTGTGTCTGAGAGAGAGTGCCGGTCAGCGCGCGGGCGGTGGAAAGCGAGAGCGCTGCGGGCAGGCGAATAAGGAAGGTGTTTAAAAGGCATCTGGTGCGCGAGACTTTCAGACTGCAAGTGGAAAGCGTCTGCCACTCGCACGCTTGCTGATTAGTAGCTAGTTGTCTTGTGGAAGAAGTAAGATCACTACTTCCTTCTGCTGCTCCCTACTGCTGTTGCTGCTCTCTGCGACAACAATTGCTATTTCCCTTTACTTCCAGATGCAGAGAAATGCCCTGCGCAGCACAGAAACCTGTCACACCATGAGTGGCATAGGGTGTTGCAAATTCGGGCTTACATCAGTGGCAGGGGTATACTGCACAAACATGTGCTGTACTGTCACACGTTCTCCTCGCTAGACACAGTGCAGAAGCTTTCCGCTTGCTCTAAGAGCAAGAAAGGCAGAAGCCTCGATTCCGGAGTTCGGAGAGGGTAACCGCAAGAGGCGAGCCTCCTTCGGCAGAAGCTGCTTTCCGGAGTTCTTGGCAACCAGCCGAAATACCATGTGTGTCTGAGAGAGAGTGCCGGTCAGCGCGCGGGCGGTGGAAAGCGAGAGCGCTGCGGGCAGGCGAATAAGGAAGGTGTTTAAAAGGCATCTGGTGCGCGAGACTTTCAGACTGCAAGTGGAAAGCGTCTGCCACTCGCACGCTTGCTGATTAGTAGCTAGTTGTCGTGTGGAAGAAGTAAGATCACTACTTCCTTCTGCTGCTCCCTACTGCTGTTGCTGCTCTCTGCGACAACAATTGCTCTTTCCCTTTACTTCCAGATGCAGAGAAATGCCCTGCCCAGCACAGAAACCTGTCACACCATGAGTGGCATA
The DNA here is from genome assembly GCF_971803275.1 of Cyanistes caeruleus. Taxonomy (NCBI): domain Eukaryota; kingdom Metazoa; phylum Chordata; class Aves; order Passeriformes; family Paridae; genus Cyanistes; species Cyanistes caeruleus. The sequence continues at coordinate 461,147 of NW_028255909.1, read as the reverse complement.
GGGTGTTGCAAATTCGGGCTTACATCAGTGGCAGGGGTATACTGCACAAACATGTGCTGTCCTGTCACACGTTCTCCTCGCTAGACACAGTGCAGAAGCTTTCCGCTTGCATTAAGAGCAAGAAAGGCAGAAGCCTCGATTCCGGAGTTCGGAGAGGGTAATCGCAAGAGGCGAGCCTCCTTCGGCAGAAGCTGCTTTCCGGAGTTCTTGGCAACCGGCCGAAATACCATGTGTGTCTGAGAGAGAGTGCCGGTCAGCGCGCGGGCGGTGGAAAGCGAGAGCGCTGCGGGCAGGCGAATAAGGAAGGTGTTTAAAAGGCATCTGGTGCGCGAGACTTTCAGACTGCAAGTGGAAAGCGTCTGCCACTCGCACGCTTGCTGATTAGTAGCTAGTTGTCGTGTGGAAGAAGTAAGATCACTACTTCCTTCTGCTGCTCCCTACTGCTGTTGCTGCTCTCTGCGACAACAATTGCTATTTCCCTTTACTTCCAGATGCAGAGAAATGCCCTGCGCAGCACAGAAACCTGTCACACCATGAGTGGCATAGGGTGTTGCAAATTCGGGCTTACATCAGTGGCAGGGGTATACTGCACAAACATGTGCTGTCCTGTCACACGTTCTCCTCGCTAGACACAGTGCAGAAGCTTTCCGCTTGCATTAAGAGCAAGAAAGGCAGAAGCCTCGATTCCGGAGTTCGGAGAGGGTAACCGCAAGAGGCGAGCCTCCTTCGGCAGAAGCTGCTTTCCGGAGTTCTTGGCAACTGGCCGAAATACCATGTGTGTCTGAGAGAGAGTGCCGGTCAGCGCGCGGGCGGTGGAAAGCGAGAGCGCTGCGGGCAGGCGAATAAGGAAGGTGTTTAAAAGGCATCTGGTGCGCGAGACTTTCAGACTGCAAGTGGAAAGCGTCTGCCACTCGCACGCTTGCTGATTAGTAGCTAGTTGTCGTGTGGAAGAAGTAAGATCACTACTTCCTTCTGCTGCTCCCTACTGCTGTTGCTGCTCTCTGCGACAACAATTGCTCTTTCCCTTTACTTCCAGATGCAGAGAAATGCCCTGCGCAGCACAGAAACTTGTCACACCATGAGTGGCATAGGGTGTTGCAAATTCGGGCTTACATCAGTGGCAGGGGTATACTGCACAAACATGTGCTGTCCTGTCACACGTTCTCCTCGCTAGACACAGTGCAGAAGCTTTCCGCTTGCTCTAAGAGCAAGAAAGGCAGAAGCCTCGATTCCGGAGTTCGGAGAGGGTAACCGCAAGAGGCGAGCCTCCTTCGGCAGAAGCTGCTTTCCGGAGTTCTTGGCAACCGGCCGAAATACCATGTGTGTCTGAGAGAGAGTGCCGGTCAGGGCGCGGGCGGTGGAAAGCGAGAGCGCTGCGGGCAGGCGAATAAGGAAGGTGTTTAAAAGGCATCTGGTGCGCGAGACTTTCAGACTGCAAGTGGAAAGCGTCTGCCACTCGCACGCTTGCTGATTAGTAGCTAGTTGTCTTGTGGAAGAAGTAAGATCACTACTTCCTTCTGCTGCTCCCTACTGCTGTTGCTGCTCTCTGCGACAACAATTGCTATTTCCCTTTACTTCCAGATGCAGAGAAATGCCCTGCGCAGCACAGAAACCTGTCACACCATGAGTGGCATAGGGTGTTGCAAATTCGGGCTTACATCAGTGGCAGGGGTATACTGCACAAACATGTGCTGTACTGTCACACGTTCTCCTCGCTAGACACAGTGCAGAAGCTTTCCGCTTGCTCTAAGAGCAAGAAAGGCAGAAGCCTCGATTCCGGAGTTCGGAGAGGGTAACCGCAAGAGGCGAGCCTCCTTCGGCAGAAGCTGCTTTCCGGAGTTCTTGGCAACCAGCCGAAATACCATGTGTGTCTGAGAGAGAGTGCCGGTCAGCGCGCGGGCGGTGGAAAGCGAGAGCGCTGCGGGCAGGCGAATAAGGAAGGTGTTTAAAAGGCATCTGGTGCGCGAGACTTTCAGACTGCAAGTGGAAAGCGTCTGCCACTCGCACGCTTGCTGATTAGTAGCTAGTTGTCGTGTGGAAGAAGTAAGATCACTACTTCCTTCTGCTGCTCCCTACTGCTGTTGCTGCTCTCTGCGACAACAATTGCTCTTTCCCTTTACTTCCAGATGCAGAGAAATGCCCTGCCCAGCACAGAAACCTGTCACACCATGAGTGGCATAGGGTGTTGCAAATTCGGGCTTACATCAGTGGCAGGGGTATACTGCACAAACATGTGCTGTCCTGTCACACGTTCTCCTCGCTAGACACAGTGCAGAAGCTTTCCGCTTGCATTAAGAGCAAGAAAGGCAGAAGCCTCGATTCCGGAGTTCGGAGAGGGTAACCGCAAGAGGCGAGCCTCCTTCGGCAGAAGCTGCTTTCCGGAGTTCTTGGCAACCGGCCGAAATACCATGTGTGTCTGAGAGAGAGTGCCGGTCAGCGCGCGGGCGGTGGAAAGCGAGAGCGCTGCGGGCAGGCGAATAAGGAAGGTGTTTAAAAGGCATCTGGTGCGCGAGACTTTCAGACTGCAAGTGGAAAGCGTCTGCCACTCGCACGCTTGCTGATTAGTAGCTAGTTGTCTTGTGGAAGAAGTAAGATCACTACTTCCTTCTGCTGCTCCCTACTGCTGTTGCTGCTCTCTGCGACAACAATTGCTATTTCCCTTTACTTCCAGATGCAGAGAAATGCCCTGCGCAGCACAGAAACCTGTCACACCATGAGTGGCATAGGGTGTTGCAAATTCGGGCTTACATCAGTGGCAGGGGTATACTGCACAAACATGTGCTGTACTGTCACACGTTCTCCTCGCTAGACACAGTGCAGAAGCTTTCCGCTTGCTCTAAGAGCAAGAAAGGCAGAAGCCTCGATTCCGGAGTTCGGAGAGGGTAACCGCAAGAGGCGAGCCTCCTTCGGCAGAAGCTGCTTTCCGGAGTTCTTGGCAACCAGCCGAAATACCATGTGTGTCTGAGAGAGAGTGCCGGTCAGCGCGCGGGCGGTGGAAAGCGAGAGCGCTGCGGGCAGGCGAATAAGGAAGGTGTTTAAAAGGCATCTGGTGCGCGAGACTTTCAGACTGCAAGTGGAAAGCGTCTGCCACTCGCACGCTTGCTGATTAGTAGCTAGTTGTCGTGTGGAAGAAGTAAGATCACTACTTCCTTCTGCTGCTCCCTACTGCTGTTGCTGCTCTCTGCGACAACAATTGCTCTTTCCCTTTACTTCCAGATGCAGAGAAATGCCCTGCCCAGCACAGAAACCTGTCACACCATGAGTGGCATAGGGTGTTGCAAATTCGGGCTTACATCAGTGGCAGGGGTATACTGCACAAACATGTGCTGTCCTGTCACACGTTCTCCTCGCTAGACACAGTGCAGAAGCTTTCCGCTTGCATTAAGAGCAAGAAAGGCAGAAGCCTCGATTCCGGAGTTCGGAGAGGGTAATCGCAAGAGGCGAGCCTCCTTCGGCAGAAGCTGCTTTCCGGAGTTCTTGGCAACCGGCCGAAATACCATGTGTGTCTGAGAGAGAGTGCCGGTCAGCGCGCGGGCGGTGGAAAGCGAGAGCGCTGCGGGCAGGCGAATAAGGAAGGTGTTTAAAAGGCATCTGGTGCGCGAGACTTTCAGACTGCAAGTGGAAAGCGTCTGCCACTCGCACGCTTGCTGATTAGTAGCTAGTTGTCGTGTGGAAGAAGTAAGATCACTACTTCCTTCTGCTGCTCCCTACTGCTGTTGCTGCTCTCTGCGACAACAATTGCTATTTCCCTTTACTTCCAGATGCAGAGAAATGCCCTGCGCAGCACAGAAACCTGTCACACCATGAGTGGCATAGGGTGTTGCAAATTCGGGCTTACATCAGTGGCAGGGGTATACTGCACAAACATGTGCTGTCCTGTCACACGTTCTCCTCGCTAGACACAGTGCAGAAGCTTTCCGCTTGCATTAAGAGCAAGAAAGGCAGAAGCCTCGATTCCGGAGTTCGGAGAGGGTAACCGCAAGAGGCGAGCCTCCTTCGGCAGAAGCTGCTTTCCGGAGTTCTTGGCAACTGGCCGAAATACCATGTGTGTCTGAGAGAGAGTGCCGGTCAGCGCGCGGGCGGTGGAAAGCGAGAGCGCTGCGGGCAGGCGAATAAGGAAGGTGTTTAAAAGGCATCTGGTGCGCGAGACTTTCAGACTGCAAGTGGAAAGCGTCTGCCACTCGCACGCTTGCTGATTAGTAGCTAGTTGTCGTGTGGAAGAAGTAAGATCACTACTTCCTTCTGCTGCTCCCTACTGCTGTTGCTGCTCTCTGCGACAACAATTGCTCTTTCCCTTTACTTCCAGATGCAGAGAAATGCCCTGCGCAGCACAGAAACTTGTCACACCATGAGTGGCATAGGGTGTTGCAAATTCGGGCTTACATCAGTGGCAGGGGTATACTGCACAAACATGTGCTGTCCTGTCACACGTTCTCCTCGCTAGACACAGTGCAGAAGCTTTCCGCTTGCTCTAAGAGCAAGAAAGGCAGAAGCCTCGATTCCGGAGTTCGGAGAGGGTAACCGCAAGAGGCGAGCCTCCTTCGGCAGAAGCTGCTTTCCGGAGTTCTTGGCAACCGGCCGAAATACCATGTGTGTCTGAGAGAGAGTGCCGGTCAGGGCGCGGGCGGTGGAAAGCGAGAGCGCTGCGGGCAGGCGAATAAGGAAGGTGTTTAAAAGGCATCTGGTGCGCGAGACTTTCAGACTGCAAGTGGAAAGCGTCTGCCACTCGCACGCTTGCTGATTAGTAGCTAGTTGTCTTGTGGAAGAAGTAAGATCACTACTTCCTTCTGCTGCTCCCTACTGCTGTTGCTGCTCTCTGCGACAACAATTGCTATTTCCCTTTACTTCCAGATGCAGAGAAATGCCCTGCGCAGCACAGAAACCTGTCACACCATGAGTGGCATAGGGTGTTGCAAATTCGGGCTTACATCAGTGGCAGGGGTATACTGCACAAACATGTGCTGTACTGTCACACGTTCTCCTCGCTAGACACAGTGCAGAAGCTTTCCGCTTGCTCTAAGAGCAAGAAAGGCAGAAGCCTCGATTCCGGAGTTCGGAGAGGGTAACCGCAAGAGGCGAGCCTCCTTCGGCAGAAGCTGCTTTCCGGAGTTCTTGGCAACCAGCCGAAATACCATGTGTGTCTGAGAGAGAGTGCCGGTCAGCGCGCGGGCGGTGGAAAGCGAGAGCGCTGCGGGCAGGCGAATAAGGAAGGTGTTTAAAAGGCATCTGGTGCGCGAGACTTTCAGACTGCAAGTGGAAAGCGTCTGCCACTCGCACGCTTGCTGATTAGTAGCTAGTTGTCGTGTGGAAGAAGTAAGATCACTACTTCCTTCTGCTGCTCCCTACTGCTGTTGCTGCTCTCTGCGACAACAATTGCTCTTTCCCTTTACTTCCAGATGCAGAGAAATGCCCTGCCCAGCACAGAAACCTGTCACACCATGAGTGGCATAGGGTGTTGCAAATTCGGGCTTACATCAGTGGCAGGGGTATACTGCACAAACATGTGCTGTCCTGTCACACGTTCTCCTCGCTAGACACAGTGCAGAAGCTTTCCGCTTGCATTAAGAGCAAGAAAGGCAGAAGCCTCGATTCCGGAGTTCGGAGAGGGTAACCGCAAGAGGCGAGCCTCCTTCGGCAGAAGCTGCTTTCCGGAGTTCTTGGCAACCGGCCGAAATACCATGTGTGTCTGAGAGAGAGTGCCGGTCAGCGCGCGGGCGGTGGAAAGCGAGAGCGCTGCGGGCAGGCGAATAAGGAAGGTGTTTAAAAGGCATCTGGTGCGCGAGACTTTCAGACTGCAAGTGGAAAGCGTCTGCCACTCGCACGCTTGCTGGTTAGTAGCTAGTTGTCGTGTGGAAGAAGTAAGATCACTACTTCCTTCTGCTGCTCCCTACTGCTGTTGCTGCTCTCTGCGACAACAATTGCTCTTTCCCTTTACTTCCAGATGCAGAGAAATGCCCTGCGCAGCACAGAAACCTGTCACACCATGAGTGGCATAGGGTGTTGCAAATTCGGGCTTACATCAGTGGCAGGGGTATACTGCACAAACATGTGCTGTACTGTCACACGTTCTCCTCACTAGACACAGTGCAGAAGCTTTCCGCTTGCATTAAGAGCAAGAAAGGCAGAAGCCTCGATTCCGGAGTTCGGAGAGGGTAACCGCAAGAGGCGAGCCTCCTTCGGCAGAAGCTGCTTTCCGGAGTTCTTGGCAACCGGCCGAAATACCATGTGTGTCTGAGAGAGAGTGCCGGTCAGCGCGCGGGCGGTGGAAAGCGAGAGCGCTGCGGACAGGCGAATAAGGAAGGTGTTTAAAAGGCATCTGGTGCGCGAGACTTTCAGACTGCAAGTGGAAAGCGTCTGCCACTCGCACGCTTGCTGATTAGTAGCTAGTTGTCGTGTGGAAGAAGTAAGATCACTACTTCCTTCTGCTGCTCCCTACTGCTGTTGCTGCTCTCTGCGACAACAATTGCTCTTTCCCTTTACTTCCAGATGCAGAGAAATGCCCTGCCCAGCACAGAAACCTGTCACACCATGAGTGGCATAGGGTGTTGCAAATTCGGGCTTACATCAGTGGCAGGGGTATACTGCACAAACATGTGCTGTCCTGTCACACGTTCTCCTCGCTAGACACAGTGCAGAAGCTTTCCGCTTGCTCTAAGAGCAAGAAAGGCAGAAGCCTCGATTCCGGAGTTCGGAGAGGGTAACCGCAAGAGGCGAGCCTTCTTCGGCAGAAGCTGCTTTCCGGAGTTCTTGGCAACCGGCCGAAATACCATGTGTGTCTGAGAGAGAGTGCCGGTCAGCGCGCGGGCGGTGGAAAGCGAGAGCGCTGCGGGCAGGCGAATAAGGAAGGTGTTTAAAAGGCATCTGGTGCGCGAGACTTTCAGACTGCAAGTGGAAAGCGTCTGCCACTCGCACGCTTGCTGATTAGTAGCTAGTTGTCGTGTGGAAGAAGTAAGATCACTACTTCCTTCTGCTGCTCCCTACTGCTGTTGCTGCTCTCTGCGACAACAATTGCTCTTTCCCTTTACTTCCAGATGCAGAGAAATGCCCTGCGCAGCACAGAAACCTGTCACACCATGAGTGGCATAGGGTGTTGCAAATTCGGGCTTACATCAGTGGCAGGGGTATACTGCACAAACATGTGCTGTACTGTCACACGTTCTCCTCGCTAGACACAGTGCAGAAGCTTTCCGCTTGCATTAAGAGCAAGAAAGGCAGAAGCCTCGATTCCGGAGTTCGGAGAGGGTAACCGCAAGAGGCGAGCCTCCTTCGGCAGAAGCTGCTTTCCGGAGTTCTTGGCAACCGGCCGAAATACCATGTGTGTCTGAGAGAGAGTGCCGGTCAGCGCGCGGGCGGTGGAAAGCGAGAGCGCTGCGGGCAGGCGAATAAGGAAGGTGTTTAAAAGGCATCTGGTGCGCGAGACTTTCAGACTGCAAGTGGAAAGCGTCTGCCACTCGCACGCTTGCTGGTTAGTAGCTAGTTGTCGTGTGGAAGAAGTAAGATCACTACTTCCTTCTGCTGCTCCCTACTGCTGTTGCTGCTCTCTGCGACAACAATTGCTCTTTCCCTTTACTTCCAGATGCAGAGAAATGCCCTGCGCAGCACAGAAACCTGTCACACCATGAGTGGCATAGGGTGTTGCAAATTCGGGCTTACATCAGTGGCAGGGGTATACTGCACAAACATGTGCTGTACTGTCACACGTTCTCCTCGCTAGACACAGTGCAGAAGCTTTCCGCTTGCATTAAGAGCAAGAAAGGCAGAAGCCTCGATTCCGGAGTTCGGAGAGGGTAACTGCAAGAGGCGAGCCTCCTTCGGCAGAAGCTGCTTTCCGGAGTTCTTGGCAACCGGCCGAAATACCATGTGTGTCTGAGAGAGAGTGCCGGTCAGCGCGCGGGCGGTGGAAAGCGAGAGCGCTGCGGACAGGCGAATAAGGAAGGTGTTTAAAAGGCATCTGGTGCGCGAGACTTTCAGACTGCAAGTGGAAAGCGTCTGCCACTCGCACGCTTGCTGATTAGTAGCTAGTTGTCGTGTGGAAGAAGTAAGATCACTACTTCCTTCTGCTGCTCCCTACTGCTGTTGCTGCTCTCTGCGACAACAATTGCTCTTTCCCTTTACTTCCAGATGCAGAGAAATGCCCTGCCCAGCACAGAAACCTGTCACACCATGAGTGGCATAGGGTGTTGCAAATTCGGGCTTACATCAGTGGCAGGGGTATACTGCACAAACATGTGCTGTCCTGTCACACGTTCTCCTCGCTAGACACAGTGCAGAAGCTTTCCGCTTGCTCTAAGAGCAAGAAAGGCAGAAGCCTCGATTCCGGAGTTCGGAGAGGGTAACCGCAAGAGGCGAGCCTTCTTCGGCAGAAGCTGCTTTCCGGAGTTCTTGGCAACCGGCCGAAATACCATGTGTGTCTGAGAGAGAGTGCCGGTCAGCGCGCGGGCGGTGGAAAGCGAGAGCGCTGCGGGCAGGCGAATAAGGAAGGTGTTTAAAAGGCATCTGGTGCGCGAGACTTTCAGACTGCAAGTGGAAAGCGTCTGCCACTCGCACGCTTGCTGATTAGTAGCTAGTTGTCGTGTGGAAGAAGTAAGATCACTACTTCCTTCTGCTGCTCCCTACTGCTGTTGCTGCTCTCTGCGACAACAATTGCTCTTTCCCTTTACTTCCAGATGCAGAGAAATGCCCTGCGCAGCACAGAAACCTGTCACACCATGAGTGGCATAGGGTGTTGCAAATTCGGGCTTACATCAGTGGCAGGGGTATACTGCACAAACATGTGCTGTACTGTCACACGTTCTCCTCGCTAGACACAGTGCAGAAGCTTTCCGCTTGCATTAAGAGCAAGAAAGGCAGAAGCCTCGATTCCGGAGTTCGGAGAGGGTAACCGCAAGAGGCGAGCCTCCTTCGGCAGAAGCTGCTTTCCGGAGTTCTTGGCAACCGGCCGAAATACCATGTGTGTCTGAGAGAGAGTGCCGGTCAGCGCGCGGGCGGTGGAAAGCGAGAGCGCTGCGGGCAGGCGAATAAGGAAGGTGTTTAAAAGGCATCTGGTGCGCGAGACTTTCAGACTGCAAGTGGAAAGCGTCTGCCACTCGCACGCTTGCTGATTAGTAGCTAGTTGTCGTGTGGAAGAAGTAAGATCACAACTTCCTTCTGCTGCTCCCTACTGCTGTTGCTGCTCTCTGCGACAACAATTGCTCTTTCCCTTTACTTCCAGATGCAGAGAAATGCCCTGCGCAGCACAGAAACCTGTCACACCATGAGTGGCATGGGGTGTTGCAAATTCGGGCTTACATCAGTGGCAGGGGTATACTGCACAAACATGTGCTGTCCTGTCACACGTTCTCCTCGCTAGACACAGTGCAGAAGCTTTCCGCTTGCTCTAAGAGCAAGAAAGGCAGAAGCCTCGATTCCGGAGTTCGGAGAGGGTAACCGCAAGAGGCGAGCCTCCTTCGGCAGAAGCTGCTTTCCGGAGTTCTTGGCAACCGGCCGAAATACCATGTGTGTCTGAGAGAGAGTGCCGGTCAGCGCGCGGGCGGTGGAAAGCGAGAGCGCTGCGGGCAGGCGAATAAGGAAGGTGTTTAAAAGGCATCTGGTGCGCGAGACTTTCAGACTGCAAGTGGAAAGCGTCTGCCACTCGCATGCTTGCTGATTAGTAGCTAGTTGTCGTGTGGAAGAAGTAAGATCACTACTTCCTTCTGCTGCTCCCTACTGCTGTTGCTGCTCTCTGCGACAACAATTGCTCTTTCCCTTTACTTCCAGATGCAGAGAAATGCCCTGCCCAGCACAGAAACCTGTCACACCATGAGTGGCATAGGGTGTTGCAAATTCGGGCTTACATCAGTGGCAGGGGTATACTGCACAAACATGTGCTGTCCTGTCACACGTTCTCCTGGCTAGACACAGTGCAGAAGCTTTCCGCTTGCATTAAGAGCAAGAAAGGCAGAAGCCTCGATTCCGGAGTTCGGAGAGGGTAACCGCAAGAGGCGAGCCTCCTTCGGCAGAAGCTGCTTTCCGGAGTTCTTGGCAACCGGCCGAAATACCATGTGTGTCTGAGAGAGAGTGCCGGTCAGCGCGCGGGCGGTGGAAAGCGAGAGCGCTGCGGGCAGGCGAATAAGGAAGGTGTTTAAAAGGCATCTGGTGCGCGAGACTTTCAGACTGCAAGTGGAAAGCGTCTGCCACTCGCACGCTTGCTGATTAGTAGCTAGTTGTCTTGTGGAAGAAGTAAGATCACTACTTCCTTCTGCTGCTCCCTACTGCTGTTGCTGCTCTCTGCGACAACAATTGCTATTTCCCTTTACTTCCAGATGCAGAGAAATGCCCTGCGCAGCACAGAAACCTGTCACACCATGAGTGGCATAGGGTGTTGCAAATTCGGGCTTACATCAGTGGCAGGTGTATACTGCACAAACATGTGCTGTCCTGTCACACGTTCTCCTCGCTAGACACAGTGCAGAAGCTTTCCGCTTGCATTAAGAGCAAGAAAGGCAGAAGCCTCGATTCCGGAGTTCGGAGAGGGTAACCGCAAGAGGCGAGCCTCCTTCGGCAGAAGCTGCTTTCCGGAGTTCTTGGTAACTGGCCGAAATACCATGTGTGTCTGAGAGAGAGTGCCGGTCAGCGCGCGGGCGGTGGAAAGCGAGAGCGCTGCGGGCAGGCGAATAAGGAAGGTGTTTAAAAGGCATCTGGTGCGCGAGACTTTCAGACTGCAAGTGGAAAGCGTCTGCCACTCGCACGCTTGCTGATTAGTAGCTAGTTGTCGTGTGGAAGAAGTAAGATCACTACTTCCTTCTGCTGCTCCCTACTGCTGTTGCTGCTCTCTGCGACAACAATTGCTCTTTCCCTTTACTTCCAGATGCAGAGAAATGCCCTGCGCAGCACAGAAACTTGTCACACCATGAGTGGCATAGGGTGTTGCAAATTCGGGCTTACATCAGTGGCAGGGGTATACTGCACAAACATGTGCTGTCCTGTCACACGTTCTCCTCGCTAGACACAGTGCAGAAGCTTTCCGCTTGCTCTAAGAGCAAGAAAGGCAGAAGCCTCGATTCCAGAGTTCGGAGAGGGTAACCGCAAGAGGCGAGCCTCCTTCGGCAGAAGCTGCTTTCCGGAGTTCTTGGCAACCGGCCGAAATACCATGTGTGTCTGAGAGAGAGTGCCGGTCAGGGCGCGGGCGGTGGAAAGCGAGAGCGCTGCGGGCAGGCGAATAAGGAAGGTGTTTAAAAGGCATCTGGTGCGCGAGACTTTCAGACTGCAAGTGGAAAGCGTCTGCCACTCGCACGCTTGCTGATTAGTAGCTAGTTGTCTTGTGGAAGAAGTAAGATCACTACTTCCTTCTGCTGCTCCCTACTGCTGTTGCTGCTCTCTGCGACAACAATTGCTATTTCCCTTTACTTCCAGATGCAGAGAAATGCCCTGCGCAGCACAGAAACCTGTCACACCATGAGTGGCATAGGGTGTTGCAAATTCGGGCTTACATCAGTGGCAGGGGTATACTGCACAAACATGTGCTGTACTGTCACACGTTCTCCTCGCTAGACACAGTGCAGAAGCTTTCCGCTTGCATTAAGAGCAAGAAAGGCAGAAGCCTCGATTCCGGAGTTCGGAGAGGGTAACCGCAAGAGGCGAGCCTCCTTCGGCAGAAGCTGCTTTCCGGAGTTCTTGGCAACCGGCCGAAATACCATGTGTGTCTGAGAGAGAGTGCCGGTCAGCGCGCGGGCGGTGGAAAGCGAGAGCGCTGCGGGCAGGCGAATAAGGAAGGTGTTTAAAAGGCATCTGGTGCGCGAGACTTTCAGACTGCAAGTGGAAAGCGTCTGCCACTCGCACGCTTGCTGATTAGTAGCTAGTTGTCGTGTGGAAGAAGTAAGATCACTACTTCCTTCTGCTCCCTACTGCTGTTGCTGCTCTCTGCGACAACAATTGCTCTTTCCCTTTACTTCCAGATGCAGAGAAATGCCCTGCGCAGCACAGAAACCTGTCATACCATGAGTGGCATAGGGTGTTGCAAATTCGGGCTTACATCAGTGGCAGGGGTATACTGCACAAACATGTGCTGTCCTGTCACACGTTCTCCTCGCTAGACACAGTGCAGAAGCTTTCCGCTTGCATTAAGAGCAAGAAAGGCAGAAGCCTCGATTCCGGAGTTCGGAGAGGGTAACCGCAAGAGGCGAGCCTCCTTCGGCAGAAGCTGCTTTCCGGAGTTCTTGGCAACCGGCCGAAATACCATGTGTGTCTGAGAGAGAGTGCCGGTCAGCGCGCGGGCGGTGGAAAGCGAGAGCGCTGCGGACAGGCGAATAAGGAAGGTGTTTAAAAGGCATCTGGTGCGCGAGACTTTCAGACTGCAAGTGTAAAGCGTCTGCCACTCGCACGCTTGCTGATTAGTAGCTAGTTGTCGTGTGGAAGAAGTAAGATCACTACTTCCTTCTGCTGCTCCCTACTGCTGTTGCTGCTCTCTGCGACAACAATTGCTATTTCCCTTTACTTCCAGATGCAGAGAAATGCCCTGCGCAGCACAGAAACCTGTCACACCATGAGTGGCATAGGGTGTTGCAAATTCGGGCTTACATCAGTGGCAGGGGTATACTGCACAAACATGTGCTGTCCTGTCACACGTTCTCCTCGCTAGACACAGTGCAGAAGCTTTCCGCTTGCTCTAAGAGCAAGAAAGGCAGAAGCCTCGATTCCGGAGTTCGGAGAGGGTAACCGCAAGAGGCGAGCCTCCTTCGGCAGAAGCTGCTTTCCGGAGTTCTTGGCAACCGGCCGAAATACCATGTGTGTCTGAGAGAGAGTGCCGGTCAGCGCGCGGGCGGTGGAAAGCGAGAGCGCTGCGGGCAGGCGAATAAGGAAGGTGTTTAAAAGGCATCTGGTGCGCGAGACTTTCAGACTGCAAGTGGAAAGCGTCTGCCACTCGCACGCTTGCTGATTAGTAGCTAGTTGTCGTGTGGAAGAAGTAAGATCACTACTTCCTTCTGCTGCTCCCTACTGCTGTTGCTGCTCTCTGCGACAACAATTGCTCTTTCCCTTTACTTCCAGATGCAGAGAAATGCCCTGCGCAGCACAGAAACCTGTCACACCATGAGTGGCATAGGGTGTTGCAAATTCGGGCTTACATCAGTGGCAGGGGTATACTGCACAAACATGTGCTGTCCTGTCACACGTTCTCCTCGCTAGACACAGTGCAGAAGCTTTCCGCTTGCTCTAAGAGCAAGAAAGGCAGAAGCCTCGATTCCGGAGTTCGGAGAGGGTAACCGCAAGAGGCGAGCCTCCTTCGGCAGAAGCTGCTTTCCGGAGTTCTTGGCAACCGGCCGAAATACCATGTGTGTCTGAGAGAGAGTGCCGGTCAGCGCGCGGGCGGTGGAAAGCGAGAGCGCTGCGGGCAGGCGAATAAGGAAGGTGTTTAAAAGGCATCTGGTGCGCGAGACTTTCAGACTGCAAGTGGAAAGCGTCTGCCACTCGCACGCTTGCTGATTAGTAGCTAGTTGTCGTGTGGAAGAAGTAAGATCACTACTTCCTTCTGCTGCTCCCTACTGCTGTTGCTGCTCTCTGCGACAACAATTGCTCTTTCCCTTTATTTCCAGATGCAGAGAAATGCCCTGCCCAGCACAGAAACCTGTCACACCATGAGTGGCATAGGGTGTTGCAAATTCGGGCTTACATCAGTGGCAGGGGTATACTGCACAAACATGTGCTGTCCTGTCACACGTTCTCCTCGCTAGACACAGTGCAGAAGCTTTCCGCTTGCTCTAAGAGCAAGAAAGGCAGAAGCCTCGATTCCGGAGTTCGGAGAGGGTAACCGCAAGAGGCGAGCCTCCTTCGGCAGAAGCTGCTTTCCGGAGTTCTTGGCAACCGGCCGAAATACCATGTGTGTCTGAGAGAGAGTGCCGGTCAGCGCGCGGGCGGTGGAAAGCGAGAGCGCTGCGGGCAGGCGAATAAGGAAGGTGTTTAAAAGGCATCTGGTGCGCGAGACTTTCAGACTGCAAGTGGAAAGCGTCTGCCACTCGCACGCTTGCTGATTAGTAGCTAGTTGTCGTGTGGAAGAAGTAAGATCACTACTTCCTTCTGCTGCTCCCTACTGCTGTTGCTGCTCTCTGCGACTACAATTGCTCTTTCCCTTTACTTCCAGATGCAGAGAAATGCCCTGCGCAGCACAGAAACCTGTCACACCATGAGTGGCATAGGGTGTTGCAAATTCGGGCTTACATCAGTGGCAGGGGTATACTGCACAAACATGTGCTGTCCTGTCACACGTTCTCCTCGCTAGACACAGTGCAGAAGCTTTCCGCTTGCTCTAAGAGCAAGAAAGGCAGAAGCCTTAATTCCGGAGTTCGGAGAGGGTAACCGCAAGAGGCGAGCCTCCTTCGGCAGAAGCTGCTTTCCGGAGTTCTTGGCAACCGGCCGAAATACCATGTGTGTCTGAGAGAGAGTGCCGGTCAGCGCGCGGGCGGTGGAAAGCGAGAGCGCTGCGGGCAGGCGAATAAGGAAGGTGTTTAAAAGGCATCTGGTGCGCGAGACTTTCAGACTGCAAGTGGAAAGCGTCTGCCACTCGCACGCTTGCTGATTAGTAGCTAGTTGTCTTGTGGAAGAAGTAAGATCACTACTTCCTTCTGCTGCTCCCTACTGCTGTTGCTGCTCTCAGCGACAACAATTGCTATTTCCCTTTACTTCCAGATGCAGAGAAATGCCCTGCGCAGCACAGAAACCTGTCACACCATGAGTGGCATAGGGTGTTGCAAATTCGGGCTTACATCAGTGGCAAGGGTATACTGCACAAACATGTGCTGTCCTGTCACACGTTCTCCTCGCTAGACACAGTGCAGAAGCTTTCCGCTTGCTCTAAGAGCAAGAAAGGCAGAAGCCTCGATTCCGGAGTTCGGAGAGGGTAACCGCAAGAGGCGAGCCTCCTTCGGCAGAAGCTGCTTTCCGGAGTTCTTGGCAACCGGCCGAAATACCATGTGTGTCTGAGAGAGAGTGCCGGTCAGCGCGCGGGCGGTGGAAAGCGAGAGCGCTGCGGGCAGGCGAATAAGGAAGGTGTTTAAAAGGCATCTGGTGCGCGAGACTTTCAGACTGCAAGTGGAAAGCGTCTGCCACTCGCACGCTTGCTGATTAGTAGCTAGTTGTCGTGTGGAAGAAGTAAGATCACTACTTCCTTCTGCTGCTCCCTACTGCTGTTGCTGCTCTCTGCGACAACAATTGCTATTTCCCTTTACTTCCAGATGCAGAGAAATGCCCTGCGCAGCACAGAAACTTGTCACACCATGAGTGGCATAGGGTGTTGCAAATTCGGGCTTACATCAGTGGCAGGGGTATACTGCACAAACATGTGCTGTCCTGTCACACGTTCTCCTCGCTAGACACAGTGCAGAAGCTTTCCGCTTGCTCTAAGAGCAAGAAAGGCAGAAGCCTCGATTCCAGAGTTCGGAGAGGGTAACCGCAAGAGGCGAGCCTCCTTCGGCAGAAGCTGCTTTCCGGAGTTCTTGGCAACCGGCCGAAATACCATGTGTGTCTGAGAGAGAGTGCCGGTCAGCGCGCGGGCGGTGGAAAGCGAGAGCGCTGCGGGCAGGCGAATAAGGAAGGTGTTTAAAAGGCATCTGGTGCGCGAGACTTTCAGACTGCAAGTGGAAAGCGTCTGCCACTCGCACGCTTGCTGATTAGTAGCTAGTTGTCTTGTGGAAGAAGTAAGATCACTACTTCCTTCTGCTGCTCCCTACTGCTGTTGCTGCTCTCTGCGACAACAATTGCTCTTTCCCTTTACTTCCAGATGCAGAGAAATGCCCTGCGCAGCACAGAAACCTGTCACACCATGAGTGGCATAGGGTGTTGCAAATTCGGGCTTACATCAGTGGCAGGGGTATACTGCACAAACATGTGCTGTCCTGTCACACGTTCTCCTCGCTAGACACAGTGCAGAAGCTTTCCGCTTGCTCTAAGAGCAAGAAAGGCAGAAGCCTCGATTCCGGAGTTCGGAGAGGGTAACCGCAAGAGGCGAGCCTCCTTCGGCAGAAGCTGCTTTCCGGAGTTCTTGGCAACCGGCCGAAATACCATGTGTGTCTGAGAGAGAGTGCCGGTCAGCGCGCGGGCGGTGGAAAGCGAGAGCGCTGCGGGCAGGCGAATAAGGAAGGTGTTTAAAAGGCATCTGGTGCGCGAGACTTTCAGACTGCAAGTGGAAAGCGTCTGCCACTCGCACGCTTGCTGATTAGTAGCTAGTTGTCGTGTGGAAGAAGTAAGATCACTACTTCCTTCTGCTGCTCCCTACTGCTGTTGCTGCTCTCTGCGACAACAATTGCTCTTTCCCTTTACTTCCAGATGCAGAGAAATGCCCTGCGCAGCACAGAAACTTGTCACACCATGAGTGGCATAGGGTGTTGCAAATTCGGGCTTACATCAGTGGCAGGGGTATACTGCACAAACATGTGCTGTCCTGTCACACGTTCTCCTCGCTAGACACAGTGCAGAAGCTTTCCGCTTGCTCTAAGAGCAAGAAAGGCAGAAGCCTCGATTCCGGAGTTCGGAGAGGGTAACCGCAAGAGGCGAGCCTCCTTCGGCAGAAGCTGCTTTCCGGAGTTCTTGGCAACCGGCCGAAATACCATGTGTGTCTGAGAGAGAGTGCCGGTCAGGGCGCGGGCGGTGGAAAGCGAGAGCGCTGCGGGCAGGCGAATAAGGAAGGTGTTTAAAAGGCATCTGGTGCGCGAGACTTTCAGACTGCAAGTGGAAAGCGTCTGCCACTCGCACGCTTGCTGATTAGTAGCTAGTTGTCGTGTGGAAGAAGTAAGATCACTACTTCCTTCTGCTGCTCCCTACTGCTGTTGCTGCTCTCTGCGACAACAATTGCTCTTTCCCTTTACTTCCAGATGCAGAGAAATGCCCTGCCCAGCACAGAAACCTGTCACACCATGAGTGGCATAGGGTGTTGCAAATTCGGGCTTACATCAGTGGCAGGGGTATACTGCACAAACATGTGCTGTCCTGTCACACGTTCTCCTCGCTAGACACAGTGCAGAAGCTTTCCGCTTGCATTAAGAGCAAGAAAGGCAGAAGCCTCGATTCCGGAGTTCGGAGAGGGTAACCGCAAGAGGCGAGCCTCCTTCGGCAGAAGCTGCTTTCCGGAGTTCTTGGCAACCGGCCGAAATACCATGTGTGTCTGAGAGAGAGTGCCGGTCAGCGCGCGGGCGGTGGAAAGCGAGAGCGCTGCGGGCAGGCGAATAAGGAAGGTGTTTAAAAGGCATCTGGTGCGCGAGACTTTCAGACTGCAAGTGGAAAGCGTCTGCCACTCGCACGCTTGCTGGTTAGTAGCTAGTTGTCGTGTGGAAGAAGTAAGATCACTACTTCCTTCTGCTGCTCCCTACTGCTGTTGCTGCTCTCTGCGACAACAATTGCTCTTTCCCTTTACTTCCAGATGCAGAGAAATGCCCTGCGCAGCACAGAAACCTGTCACACCATGAGTGGCATAGGGTGTTGCAAATTCGGGCTTACATCAGTGGCAGGGGTATACTGCACAAACATGTGCTGTACTGTCACACGTTCTCCTCACTAGACACAGTGCAGAAGCTTTCCGCTTGCATTAAGAGCAAGAAAGGCAGAAGCCTCGATTCCGGAGTTCGGAGAGGGTAACCGCAAGAGGCGAGCCTCCTTCGGCAGAAGCTGCTTTCCGGAGTTCTTGGCAACCGGCCGAAATACCATGTGTGTCTGAGAGAGAGTGCCGGTCAGCGCGCGGGCGGTGGAAAGCGAGAGCGCTGCGGACAGGCGAATAAGGAAGGTGTTTAAAAGGCATCTGGTGCGCGAGACTTTCAGACTGCAAGTGGAAAGCGTCTGCCACTCGCACGCTTGCTGATTAGTAGCTAGTTGTCGTGTGGAAGAAGTAAGATCACTACTTCCTTCTGCTGCTCCCTACTGCTGTTGCTGCTCTCTGCGACAACAATTGCTCTTTCCCTTTACTTCCAGATGCAGAGAAATGCCCTGCCCAGCACAGAAACCTGTCACACCATGAGTGGCATAGGGTGTTGCAAATTCGGGCTTACATCAGTGGCAGGGGTATACTGCACAAACATGTGCTGTCCTGTCACACGTTCTCCTCGCTAGACACAGTGCAGAAGCTTTCCGCTTGCTCTAAGAGCAAGAAAGGCAGAAGCCTCGATTCCGGAGTTCGGAGAGGGTAACCGCAAGAGGCGAGCCTTCTTCGGCAGAAGCTGCTTTCCGGAGTTCTTGGCAACCGGCCGAAATACCATGTGTGTCTGAGAGAGAGTGCCGGTCAGCGCGCGGGCGGTGGAAAGCGAGAGCGCTGCGGGCAGGCGAATAAGGAAGGTGTTTAAAAGGCATCTGGTGCGCGAGACTTTCAGACTGCAAGTGGAAAGCGTCTGCCACTCGCACGCTTGCTGATTAGTAGCTAGTTGTCGTGTGGAAGAAGTAAGATCACTACTTCCTTCTGCTGCTCCCTACTGCTGTTGCTGCTCTCTGCGACAACAATTGCTCTTTCCCTTTACTTCCAGATGCAGAGAAATGCCCTGCGCAGCACAGAAACCTGTCACACCATGAGTGGCATAGGGTGTTGCAAATTCGGGCTTACATCAGTGGCAGGGGTATACTGCACAAACATGTGCTGTACTGTCACACGTTCTCCTCGCTAGACACAGTGCAGAAGCTTTCCGCTTGCATTAAGAGCAAGAAAGGCAGAAGCCTCGATTCCGGAGTTCGGAGAGGGTAACCGCAAGAGGCGAGCCTCCTTCGGCAGAAGCTGCTTTCCGGAGTTCTTGGCAACCGGCCGAAATACCATGTGTGTCTGAGAGAGAGTGCCGGTCAGCGCGCGGGCGGTGGAAAGCGAGAGCGCTGCGGGCAGGCGAATAAGGAAGGTGTTTAAAAGGCATCTGGTGCGCGAGACTTTCAGACTGCAAGTGGAAAGCGTCTGCCACTCGCACGCTTGCTGATTAGTAGCTAGTTGTCGTGTGGAAGAAGTAAGATCACTACTTCCTTCTGCTGCTCCCTACTGCTGTTGCTGCTCTCTGCGACAACAATTGCTCTTTCCCTTTACTTCCAGATGCAGAGAAATGCCCTGCGCAGCACAGAAACCTGTCACACCATGAGTGGCATAGGGTGTTGCAAATTCGGGCTTACATCAGTGGCAGGGGTATACTGCACAAACATGTGCTGTCCTGTCACACGTTCTCCTCGCTAGACACAGTGCAGAAGCTTTCCGCTTGCTCTAAGAGCAAGAAAGGCAGAAGCCTCGATTCCGGAGTTCGGAGAGGGTAACCGCAAGAGGCGAGCCTCCTTCGGCAGAAGCTGCTTTCCGGAGTTCTTGGCAACCGGCCGAAATACCATGTGTGTCTGAGAGAGAGTGCCGGTCAGCGCGCGGGCGGTGGAAAGCGAGAGCGCTGCGGGCAGGCGAATAAGGAAGGTGTTTAAAAGGCATCTGGTGCGCGAGACTTTCAGACTGCAAGTGGAAAGCGTCTGCCACTCGCACGCTTGCTGATTAGTAGCTAGTTGTCGTGTGGAAGAAGTAAGATCACTACTTCCTTCTGCTGCTCCCTACTGCTGTTGCTGCTCTCTGCGACAACAATTGCTATTTCCCTTTACTTCCAGATGCAGAGAAATGCCCTGCGCAGCACAGAAACCTGTCACACCATGAGTGGCATAGGGTGTTGCAAATTCGGGCTTACATCAGTGGCAAGGGTATACTGCACAAACATGTGCTGTCCTGTCACACGTTCTCCTCGCTAGACACAGTGCAGAAGCTTTCCGCTTGCTCTAAGAGCAAGAAAGGCAGAAGCCTCGATTCCGGAGTTCGGAGAGGGTAACCGCAAGAGGCGAGCCTCCTTCGGCAGAAGCTGCTTTCCGGAGTTCTTGGCAACCGGCCGAAATACCATGTGTGTCTGAGAGAGAGTGCCGGTCAGCGCGCGGGCGGTGGAAAGCGAGAGCGCTGCGGGCAGGCGAATAAGGAAGGTGTTTAAAAGGCATCTGGTGCGCGAGACTTTCAGACTGCAAGTGGAAAGCGTCTGCCACTCGCACGCTTGCTGATTAGTAGCTAGTTGTCGTGTGGAAGAAGTAAGATCACTATTTCCTTCTGCTGCTCCCTACTGCTGTTGCTGCTCTCTGCGACAACAATTGCTATTTCCCTTTACTTCCAGATGCAGAGAAATGCCCTGCGCAGCACAGAAACTTGTCACACCATGAGTGGCATAGGGTGTTGCAAATTCGGGCTTACATCAGTGGCAGGGGTATACTGCACAAACATGTGCTGTCCTGTCACACGTTCTCCTCGCTAGACACAGTGCAGAAGCTTTCCGCTTGCTCTAAGAGCAAGAAAGGCAGAAGCCTCGATTCCAGAGTTCGGAGAGGGTAACCGCAAGAGGCGAGCCTCCTTCGGCAGAAGCTGCTTTCCGGAGTTCTTGGCAACCGGCCGAAATACCATGTGTGTCTGAGAGAGAGTGCCGGTCAGCGCGCGGGCGGTGGAAAGCGAGAGCGCTGCGGGCAGGCGAATAAGGAAGGTGTTTAAAAGGCATCTGGTGCGCGAGACTTTCAGACTGCAAGTGGAAAGCGTCTGCCACTCGCACGCTTGCTGATTAGTAGCTAGTTGTCTTGTGGAAGAAGTAAGATCACTACTTCCTTCTGCTGCTCCCTACTGCTGTTGCTGCTCTCTGCGACAACAATTGCTATTTCCCTTTACTTCCAGATGCAGAGAAATGCCCTGCGCAGCACAGAAACCTGTCACACCATGAGTGGCATAGGGTGTTGCAAATTCGGGCTTACATCAGTGGCAGGGGTATACTGCACAAACATGTGCTGTCCTGTCACACGTTCTCCTCGCTAGACACAGTGCAGAAGCTTTCCGCTTGCATTAAGAGCAAGAAAGGCAGAAGCCTCGATTCCGGAGTTCGGAGAGGGTAACCGCAAGAGGCGAGCCTCCTTCGGCAGAAGCTGCTTTCCGGAGTTCTTGGCAACTGGCCGAAATACCATGTGTGTCTGAGAGAGAGTGCCGGTCAGCGCGCGGGCGGTGGAAAGCGAGAGCGCTGCGGGCAGGCGAATAAGGAAGGTGTTTAAAAGGCATCTGGTGCGCGAGACTTTCAGACTGCAAGTGGAAAGCGTCTGCCACTCGCACGCTTGCTGATTAGTAGCTAGTTGTCGTGTGGAAGAAGTAAGATCACTACTTCCTTCTGCTGCTCCCTACTGCTGTTGCTGCTCTCTGCGACAACAATTGCTCTTTCCCTTTACTTCCAGATGCAGAGAAATGCCCTGCGCAGCACAGAAACTTGTCACACCATGAGTGGCATAGGGTGTTGCAAATTCGGGCTTACATCAGTGGCAGGGGTATACTGCACAAACATGTGCTGTCCTGTCACACGTTCTCCTCGCTAGACACAGTGCAGAAGCTTTCCGCTTGCTCTAAGAGCAAGAAAGGCAGAAGCCTCGATTCCGGAGTTCGGAGAGGGTAACCGCAAGAGGCGAGCCTCCTTCGGCAGAAGCTGCTTTCCGGAGTTCTTGGCAACCGGCCGAAATACCATGTGTGTCTGAGAGAGAGTGCCGGTCAGGGCGCGGGCGGTGGAAAGCGAGAGCGCTGCGGGCAGGCGAATAAGGAAGGTGTTTAAAAGGCATCTGGTGCGCGAGACTTTCAGACTGCAAGTGGAAAGCGTCTGCCACTCGCACGCTTGCTGATTAGTAGCTAGTTGTCTTGTGGAAGAAGTAAGATCACTACTTCCTTCTGCTGCTCCCTACTGCTGTTGCTGCTCTCTGCGACAACAATTGCTATTTCCCTTTACTTCCAGATGCAGAGAAATGCCCTGCGCAGCACAGAAACCTGTCACACCATGAGTGGCATAGGGTGTTGCAAATTCGGGCTTACATCAGTGGCAGGGGTATACTGCACAAACATGTGCTGTACTGTCACACGTTCTCCTCGCTAGACACAGTGCAGAAGCTTTCCGCTTGCTCTAAGAGCAAGAAAGGCAGAAGCCTCGATTCCGGAGTTCGGAGAGGGTAACCGCAAGAGGCGAGCCTCCTTCGGCAGAAGCTGCTTTCCGGAGTTCTTGGCAACCAGCCGAAATACCATGTGTGTCTGAGAGAGAGTGCCGGTCAGCGCGCGGGCGGTGGAAAGCGAGAGCGCTGCGGGCAGGCGAATAAGGAAGGTGTTTAAAAGGCATCTGGTGCGCGAGACTTTCAGACTGCAAGTGGAAAGCGTCTGCCACTCGCACGCTTGCTGATTAGTAGCTAGTTGTCGTGTGGAAGAAGTAAGATCACTACTTCCTTCTGCTGCTCCCTACTGCTGTTGCTGCTCTCTGCGACAACAATTGCTCTTTCCCTTTACTTCCAGATGCAGAGAAATGCCCTGCCCAGCACAGAAACCTGTCACACCATGAGTGGCATAGGGTGTTGCAAATTCGGGCTTACATCAGTGGCAGGGGTATACTGCACAAACATGTGCTGTCCTGTCACACGTTCTCCTCGCTAGACACAGTGCAGAAGCTTTCCGCTTGCATTAAGAGCAAGAAAGGCAGAAGCCTCGATTCCGGAGTTCGGAGAGGGTAACCGCAAGAGGCGAGCCTCCTTCGGCAGAAGCTGCTTTCCGGAGTTCTTGGCAACCGGCCGAAATACCATGTGTGTCTGAGAGAGAGTGCCGGTCAGCGCGCAGGCGGTGGAAAGCGAGAGCGCTGCGGGCAGGCGAATAAGGAAGGTGTTTAAAAGGCATCTGGTGCGCGAGACTTTCAGACTGCAAGTGGAAAGCGTCTGCCACTCGCACGCTTGCTGGTTAGTAGCTAGTTGTCGTGTGGAAGAAGTAAGATCACTACTTCCTTCTGCTGCTCCCTACTGCTGTTGCTGCTCTCTGCGACAACAATTGCTCTTTCCCTTTACTTCCAGATGCAGAGAAATGCCCTGCGCAGCACAGAAACCTGTCACACCATGAGTGGCATAGGGTGTTGCAAATTCGGGCTTACATCAGTGGCAGGGGTATACTGCACAAACATGTGCTGTACTGTCACACGTTCTCCTCACTAGACACAGTGCAGAAGCTTTCCGCTTGCATTAAGAGCAAGAAAGGCAGAAGCCTCGATTCCGGAGTTCGGAGAGGGTAACCGCAAGAGGCGAGCCTCCTTCGGCAGAAGCTGCTTTCCGGAGTTCTTGGCAACCGGCCGAAATACCATGTGTGTCTGAGAGAGAGTGCCGGTCAGCGCGCGGGCGGTGGAAAGCGAGAGCGCTGCGGACAGGCGAATAAGGAAGGTGTTTAAAAGGCATCTGGTGCGCGAGACTTTCAGACTGCAAGTGGAAAGCGTCTGCCACTCGCACGCTTGCTGATTAGTAGCTAGTTGTCGTGTGGAAGAAGTAAGATCACTACTTCCTTCTGCTGCTCCCTACTGCTGTTGCTGCTCTCTGCGACAACAATTGCTCTTTCCCTTTACTTCCAGATGCAGAGAAATGCCCTGCCCAGCACAGAAACCTGTCACACCATGAGTGGCATAGGGTGTTGCAAATTCGGGCTTACATCAGTGGCAGGGGTATACTGCACAAACATGTGCTGTCCTGTCACACGTTCTCCTCGCTAGACACAGTGCAGAAGCTTTCCGCTTGCTCTAAGAGCAAGAAAGGCAGAAGCCTCGATTCCGGAGTTCGGAGAGGGTAACCGCAAGAGGCGAGCCTTCTTCGGCAGAAGCTGCTTTCCGGAGTTCTTGGCAACCGGCCGAAATACCATGTGTGTCTGAGAGAGAGTGCCGGTCAGCGCGCGGGCGGTGGAAAGCGAGAGCGCTGCGGGCAGGCGAATAAGGAAGGTGTTTAAAAGGCATCTGGTGCGCGAGACTTTCAGACTGCAAGTGGAAAGCGTCTGCCACTCGCACGCTTGCTGATTAGTAGCTAGTTGTCGTGTGGAAGAAGTAAGATCACTACTTCCTTCTGCTGCTCCCTACTGCTGTTGCTGCTCTCTGCGACAACAATTGCTCTTTCCCTTTACTTCCAGATGCAGAGAAATGCCCTGCGCAGCACAGAAACCTGTCACACCATGAGTGGCATAGGGTGTTGCAAATTCGGGCTTACATCAGTGGCAGGGGTATACTGCACAAACATGTGCTGTACTGTCACACGTTCTCCTCGCTAGACACAGTGCAGAAGCTTTCCGCTTGCATTAAGAGCAAGAAAGGCAGAAGCCTCGATTCCGGAGTTCGGAGAGGGTAACCGCAAGAGGCGAGCCTCCTTCGGCAGAAGCTGCTTTCCGGAGTTCTTGGCAACCGGCCGAAATACCATGTGTGTCTGAGAGAGAGTGCCGGTCAGCGCGCGGGCGGTGGAAAGCGAGAGCGCTGCGGGCAGGCGAATAAGGAAGGTGTTTAAAAGGCATCTGGTGCGCGAGACTTTCAGACTGCAAGTGGAAAGCGTCTGCCACTCGCACGCTTGCTGGTTAGTAGCTAGTTGTCGTGTGGAAGAAGTAAGATCACTACTTCCTTCTGCTGCTCCCTACTGCTGTTGCTGCTCTCTGCGACAACAATTGCTCTTTCCCTTTACTTCCAGATGCAGAGAAATGCCCTGCGCAGCACAGAAACCTGTCACACCATGAGTGGCATAGGGTGTTGCAAATTCGGGCTTACATCAGTGGCAGGGGTATACTGCACAAACATGTGCTGTACTGTCACACGTTCTCCTCGCTAGACACAGTGCAGAAGCTTTCCGCTTGCATTAAGAGCAAGAAAGGCAGAAGCCTCGATTCCGGAGTTCGGAGAGGGTAACTGCAAGAGGCGAGCCTCCTTCGGCAGAAGCTGCTTTCCGGAGTTCTTGGCAACCGGCCGAAATACCATGTGTGTCTGAGAGAGAGTGCCGGTCAGCGCGCGGGCGGTGGAAAGCGAGAGCGCTGCGGACAGGCGAATAAGGAAGGTGTTTAAAAGGCATCTGGTGCGCGAGACTTTCAGACTGCAAGTGGAAAGCGTCTGCCACTCGCACGCTTGCTGATTAGTAGCTAGTTGTCGTGTGGAAGAAGTAAGATCACTACTTCCTTCTGCTGCTCCCTACTGCTGTTGCTGCTCTCTGCGACAACAATTGCTCTTTCCCTTTACTTCCAGATGCAGAGAAATGCCCTGCCCAGCACAGAAACCTGTCACACCATGAGTGGCATAGGGTGTTGCAAATTCGGGCTTACATCAGTGGCAGGGGTATACTGCACAAACATGTGCTGTCCTGTCACACGTTCTCCTCGCTAGACACAGTGCAGAAGCTTTCCGCTTGCTCTAAGAGCAAGAAAGGCAGAAGCCTCGATTCCGGAGTTCGGAGAGGGTAACCGCAAGAGGCGAGCCTTCTTCGGCAGAAGCTGCTTTCCGGAGTTCTTGGCAACCGGCCGAAATACCATGTGTGTCTGAGAGAGAGTGCCGGTCAGCGCGCGGGCGGTGGAAAGCGAGAGCGCTGCGGGCAGGCGAATAAGGAAGGTGTTTAAAAGGCATCTGGTGCGCGAGACTTTCAGACTGCAAGTGGAAAGCGTCTGCCACTCGCACGCTTGCTGATTAGTAGCTAGTTGTCGTGTGGAAGAAGTAAGATCACTACTTCCTTCTGCTGCTCCCTACTGCTGTTGCTGCTCTCTGCGACAACAATTGCTCTTTCCCTTTACTTCCAGATGCAGAGAAATGCCCTGCGCAGCACAGAAACCTGTCACACCATGAGTGGCATAGGGTGTTGCAAATTCGGGCTTACATCAGTGGCAGGGGTATACTGCACAAACATGTGCTGTACTGTCACACGTTCTCCTCGCTAGACACAGTGCAGAAGCTTTCCGCTTGCATTAAGAGCAAGAAAGGCAGAAGCCTCGATTCCGGAGTTCGGAGAGGGTAACCGCAAGAGGCGAGCCTCCTTCGGCAGAAGCTGCTTTCCGGAGTTCTTGGCAACCGGCCGAAATACCATGTGTGTCTGAGAGAGAGTGCCGGTCAGCGCGCGGGCGGTGGAAAGCGAGAGCGCTGCGGGCAGGCGAATAAGGAAGGTGTTTAAAAGGCATCTGGTGCGCGAGACTTTCAGACTGCAAGTGGAAAGCGTCTGCCACTCGCACGCTTGCTGATTTGTAGCTAGTTGTCGTGTGGAAGAAGTAAGATCACAACTTCCTTCTGCTGCTCCCTACTGCTGTTGCTGCTCTCTGCGACAACAATTGCTCTTTCCCTTTACTTCCAGATGCAGAGAAATGCCCTGCGCAGCACAGAAACCTGTCACACCATGAGTGGCATGGGGTGTTGCAAATTCGGGCTTACATCAGTGGCAGGGGTATACTGCACAAACATGTGCTGTCCTGTCACACGTTCTCCTCGCTAGACACAGTGCAGAAGCTTTCCGCTTGCTCTAAGAGCAAGAAAGGCAGAAGCCTCGATTCCGGAGTTCGGAGAGGGTAACCGCAAGAGGCGAGCCTCCTTCGGCAGAAGCTGCTTTCCGGAGTTCTTGGCAACCGGCCGAAATACCATGTGTGTCTGAGAGAGAGTGCCGGTCAGCGCGCGGGCGGTGGAAAGCGAGAGCGCTGCGGGCAGGCGAATAAGGAAGGTGTTTAAAAGGCATCTGGTGCGCGAGACTTTCAGACTGCAAGTGGAAAGCGTCTGCCACTCGCATGCTTGCTGATTAGTAGCTAGTTGTCGTGTGGAAGAAGTAAGATCACTACTTCCTTCTGCTGCTCCCTACTGCTGTTGCTGCTCTCTGCGACAACAATTGCTCTTTCCCTTTACTTCCAGATGCAGAGAAATGCCCTGCCCAGCACAGAAACCTGTCACACCATGAGTGGCATAGGGTGTTGCAAATTCGGGCTTACATCAGTGGCAGGGGTATACTGCACAAACATGTGCTGTCCTGTCACACGTTCTCCTGGCTAGACACAGTGCAGAAGCTTTCCGCTTGCATTAAGAGCAAGAAAGGCAGAAGCCTCGATTCCGGAGTTCGGAGAGGGTAACCGCAAGAGGCGAGCCTCCTTCGGCAGAAGCTGCTTTCCGGAGTTCTTGGCAACCGGCCGAAATACCATGTGTGTCTGAGAGAGAGTGCCGGTCAGCGCGCGGGCGGTGGAAAGCGAGAGCGCTGCGGGCAGGCGAATAAGGAAGGTGTTTAAAAGGCATCTGGTGCGCGAGACTTTCAGACTGCAAGTGGAAAGCGTCTGCCACTCGCACGCTTGCTGATTAGTAGCTAGTTGTCTTGTGGAAGAAGTAAGATCACTACTTCCTTCTGCTGCTCCCTACTGCTGTTGCTGCTCTCTGCGACAACAATTGCTATTTCCCTTTACTTCCAGATGCAGAGAAATGCCCTGCGCAGCACAGAAACCTGTCACACCATGAGTGGCATAGGGTGTTGCAAATTCGGGCTTACATCAGTGGCAGGTGTATACTGCACAAACATGTGCTGTCCTGTCACACGTTCTCCTCGCTAGACACAGTGCAGAAGCTTTCCGCTTGCATTAAGAGCAAGAAAGGCAGAAGCCTCGATTCCGGAGTTCGGAGAGGGTAACCGCAAGAGGCGAGCCTCCTTCGGCAGAAGCTGCTTTCCGGAGTTCTTGGTAACTGGCCGAAATACCATGTGTGTCTGAGAGAGAGTGCCGGTCAGCGCGCGGGCGGTGGAAAGCGAGAGCGCTGCGGGCAGGCGAATAAGGAAGGTGTTTAAAAGGCATCTGGTGCGTGAGACTTTCAGACTGCAAGTGGAAAGCGTCTGCCACTCGCACGCTTGCTGATTAGTAGCTAGTTGTCGTGTGGAAGAAGTAAGATCACTACTTCCTTCTGCTGCTCCCTACTGCTGTTGCTGCTCTCTGCGACAACAATTGCTCTTTCCCTTTACTTCCAGATGCAGAGAAATGCCCTGCGCAGCACAGAAACTTGTCACACCATGAGTGGCATAGGGTGTTGCAAATTCGGGCTTACATCAGTGGCAGGGGTATACTGCACAAACATGTGCTGTCCTGTCACACGTTCTCCTCGCTAGACACAGTGCAGAAGCTTTCCGCTTGCTCTAAGAGCAAGAAAGGCAGAAGCCTCGATTCCAGAGTTCGGAGAGGGTAACCGCAAGAGGCGAGCCTCCTTCGGCAGAAGCTGCTTTCCGGAGTTCTTGGCAACCGGCCGAAATACCATGTGTGTCTGAGAGAGAGTGCCGGTCAGGGCGCGGGCGGTGGAAAGCGAGAGCGCTGCGGGCAGGCGAATAAGGAAGGTGTTTAAAAGGCATCTGGTGCGCGAGACTTTCAGACTGCAAGTGGAAAGCGTCTGCCACTCGCACGCTTGCTGATTAGTAGCTAGTTGTCTTGTGGAAGAAGTAAGATCACTACTTCCTTCTGCTGCTCCCTACTGCTGTTGCTGCTCTCTGCGACAACAATTGCTATTTCCCTTTACTTCCAGATGCAGAGAAATGCCCTGCGCAGCACAGAAACCTGTCACACCATGAGTGGCATAGGGTGTTGCAAATTCGGGCTTACATCAGTGGCAGGGGTATACTGCACAAACATGTGCTGTACTGTCACACGTTCTCCTCGCTAGACACAGTGCAGAAGCTTTCCGCTTGCATTAAGAGCAAGAAAGGCAGAAGCCTCGATTCCGGAGTTCGGAGAGGGTAACCGCAAGAGGCGAGCCTCCTTCGGCAGAAGCTGCTTTCCGGAGTTCTTGGCAACCGGCCGAAATACCATGTGTGTCTGAGAGAGAGTGCCGGTCAGCGCGCGGGCGGTGGAAAGCGAGAGCGCTGCGGGCAGGCGAATAAGGAAGGTGTTTAAAAGGCATCTGGTGCGCGAGACTTTCAGACTGCAAGTGGAAAGCGTCTGCCACTCGCACGCTTGCTGATTAGTAGCTAGTTGTCGTGTGGAAGAAGTAAGATCACTACTTCCTTCTGCTCCCTACTGCTGTTGCTGCTCTCTGCGACAACAATTGCTCTTTCCCTTTACTTCCAGATGCAGAGAAATGCCCTGCGCAGCACAGAAACCTGTCATACCATGAGTGGCATAGGGTGTTGCAAATTCGGGCTTACATCAGTGGCAGGGGTATACTGCACAAACATGTGCTGTCCTGTCACACGTTCTCCTCGCTAGACACAGTGCAGAAGCTTTCCGCTTGCATTAAGAGCAAGAAAGGCAGAAGCCTCGATTCCGGAGTTCGGAGAGGGTAACCGCAAGAGGCGAGCCTCCTTCGGCAGAAGCTGCTTTCCGGAGTTCTTGGCAACCGGCCGAAATACCATGTGTGTCTGAGAGAGAGTGCCGGTCAGCGCGCGGGCGGTGGAAAGCGAGAGCGCTGCGGACAGGCGAATAAGGAAGGTGTTTAAAAGGCATCTGGTGCGCGAGACTTTCAGACTGCAAGTGTAAAGCGTCTGCCACTCGCACGCTTGCTGATTAGTAGCTAGTTGTCGTGTGGAAGAAGTAAGATCACTACTTCCTTCTGCTGCTCCCTACTGCTGTTGCTGCTCTCTGCGACAACAATTGCTATTTCCCTTTACTTCCAGATGCAGAGAAATGCCCTGCGCAGCACAGAAACCTGTCACACCATGAGTGGCATAGGGTGTTGCAAATTCGGGCTTACATCAGTGGCAGGGGTATACTGCACAAACATGTGCTGTCCTGTCACACGTTCTCCTCGCTAGACACAGTGCAGAAGCTTTCCGCTTGCTCTAAGAGCAAGAAAGGCAGAAGCCTCGATTCCGGAGTTCGGAGAGGGTAACCGCAAGAGGCGAGCCTCCTTCGGCAGAAGCTGCTTTCCGGAGTTCTTGGCAACCGGCCGAAATACCATGTGTGTCTGAGAGAGAGTGCCGGTCAGCGCGCGGGCGGTGGAAAGCGAGAGCGCTGCGGGCAGGCGAATAAGGAAGGTGTTTAAAAGGCATCTGGTGCGCGAGACTTTCAGACTGCAAGTGGAAAGCGTCTGCCACTCGCACGCTTGCTGATTAGTAGCTAGTTGTCGTGTGGAAGAAGTAAGATCACTACTTCCTTCTGCTGCTCCCTACTGCTGTTGCTGCTCTCTGCGACAACAATTGCTCTTTCCCTTTACTTCCAGATGCAGAGAAATGCCCTGCGCAGCACAGAAACCTGTCACACCATGAGTGGCATAGGGTGTTGCAAATTCGGGCTTACATCAGTGGCAGGGGTATACTGCACAAACATGTGCTGTCCTGTCACACGTTCTCCTCGCTAGACACAGTGCAGAAGCTTTCCGCTTGCTCTAAGAGCAAGAAAGGCAGAAGCCTCGATTCCGGAGTTCGGAGAGGGTAACCGCAAGAGGCGAGCCTCCTTCGGCAGAAGCTGCTTTCCGGAGTTCTTGGCAACCGGCCGAAATACCATGTGTGTCTGAGAGAGAGTGCCGGTCAGCGCGCGGGCGGTGGAAAGCGAGAGCGCTGCGGGCAGGCGAATAAGGAAGGTGTTTAAAAGGCATCTGGTGCGCGAGACTTTCAGACTGCAAGTGGAAAGCGTCTGCCACTCGCACGCTTGCTGATTAGTAGCTAGTTGTCGTGTGGAAGAAGTAAGATCACTACTTCCTTCTGCTGCTCCCTACTGCTGTTGCTGCTCTCTGCGACAACAATTGCTCTTTCCCTTTATTTCCAGATGCAGAGAAATGCCCTGCCCAGCACAGAAACCTGTCACACCATGAGTGGCATAGGGTGTTGCAAATTCGGGCTTACATCAGTGGCAGGGGTATACTGCACAAACATGTGCTGTCCTGTCACACGTTCTCCTCGCTAGACACAGTGCAGAAGCTTTCCGCTTGCTCTAAGAGCAAGAAAGGCAGAAGCCTCGATTCCGGAGTTCGGAGAGGGTAACCGCAAGAGGCGAGCCTCCTTCGGCAGAAGCTGCTTTCCGGAGTTCTTGGCAACCGGCCGAAATACCATGTGTGTCTGAGAGAGAGTGCCGGTCAGCGCGCGGGCGGTGGAAAGCGAGAGCGCTGCGGGCAGGCGAATAAGGAAGGTGTTTAAAAGGCATCTGGTGCGCGAGACTTTCAGACTGCAAGTGGAAAGCGTCTGCCACTCGCACGCTTGCTGATTAGTAGCTAGTTGTCGTGTGGAAGAAGTAAGATCACTACTTCCTTCTGCTGCTCCCTACTGCTGTTGCTGCTCTCTGCGACTACAATTGCTCTTTCCCTTTACTTCCAGATGCAGAGAAATGCCCTGCGCAGCACAGAAACCTGTCACACCATGAGTGGCATAGGGTGTTGCAAATTCGGGCTTACATCAGTGGCAGGGGTATACTGCACAAACATGTGCTGTCCTGTCACACGTTCTCCTCGCTAGACACAG
The DNA here is from genome assembly GCF_971803275.1 of Cyanistes caeruleus. Lineage (NCBI taxonomy): Eukaryota > Metazoa > Chordata > Aves > Passeriformes > Paridae > Cyanistes > Cyanistes caeruleus. The sequence continues at coordinate 429,998 of NW_028255909.1, read as the reverse complement.
TGCAGAAGCTTTCCGCTTGCTCTAAGAGCAAGAAAGGCAGAAGCCTTAATTCCGGAGTTCGGAGAGGGTAACCGCAAGAGGCGAGCCTCCTTCGGCAGAAGCTGCTTTCCGGAGTTCTTGGCAACCGGCCGAAATACCATGTGTGTCTGAGAGAGAGTGCCGGTCAGCGCGCGGGCGGTGGAAAGCGAGAGCGCTGCGGGCAGGCGAATAAGGAAGGTGTTTAAAAGGCATCTGGTGCGCGAGACTTTCAGACTGCAAGTGGAAAGCGTCTGCCACTCGCACGCTTGCTGATTAGTAGCTAGTTGTCTTGTGGAAGAAGTAAGATCACTACTTCCTTCTGCTGCTCCCTACTGCTGTTGCTGCTCTCAGCGACAACAATTGCTATTTCCCTTTACTTCCAGATGCAGAGAAATGCCCTGCGCAGCACAGAAACCTGTCACACCATGAGTGGCATAGGGTGTTGCAAATTCGGGCTTACATCAGTGGCAAGGGTATACTGCACAAACATGTGCTGTCCTGTCACACGTTCTCCTCGCTAGACACAGTGCAGAAGCTTTCCGCTTGCTCTAAGAGCAAGAAAGGCAGAAGCCTCGATTCCGGAGTTCGGAGAGGGTAACCGCAAGAGGCGAGCCTCCTTCGGCAGAAGCTGCTTTCCGGAGTTCTTGGCAACCGGCCGAAATACCATGTGTGTCTGAGAGAGAGTGCCGGTCAGCGCGCGGGCGGTGGAAAGCGAGAGCGCTGCGGGCAGGCGAATAAGGAAGGTGTTTAAAAGGCATCTGGTGCGCGAGACTTTCAGACTGCAAGTGGAAAGCGTCTGCCACTCGCACGCTTGCTGATTAGTAGCTAGTTGTCTTGTGGAAGAAGTAAGATCACTACTTCCTTCTGCTGCTCCCTACTGCTGTTGCTGCTCTCAGCGACAACAATTGCTATTTCCCTTTACTTCCAGATGCAGAGAAATGCCCTGCGCAGCACAGAAACCTGTCACACCATGAGTGGCATAGGGTGTTGCAAATTCGGGCTTACATCAGTGGCAGGGGTATACTGCACAAACATGTGCTGTACTGTCACACGTTCTCCTCGCTAGACACAGTGCAGAAGCTTTCCGCTTGCTCTAAGAGCAAGAAAGGCAGAAGCCTCGATTCCGGAGTTCGGAGAGGGTAACCGCAAGAGGCGAGCCTCCTTCGGCAGAAGCTGCTTTCCGGAGTTCTTGGCAACCGGCCGAAATACCATGTGTGTCTGAGAGAGAGTGCCGGTCAGCGCGCGGGCGGTGGAAAGCGAGAGCGCTGCGGGCAGGCGAATAAGGAAGGTGTTTAAAAGGCATCTGGTGCGCGAGACTTTCAGACTGCAAGTGGAAAGCGTCTGCCACTCGCACGCTTGCTGATTAGTAGCTAGTTGTCGTGTGGAAGAAGTAAGATCACTACTTCCTTCTGCTGCTCCCTACTGCTGTTGCTGCTCTCTGCGACAACAATTGCTCTTTCCCTTTACTTCCAGATGCAGAGAAATGCCCTGCCCAGCACAGAAACCTGTCACACCATGAGTGGCATAGGGTGTTGCAAATTCGGGCTTACATCAGTGGCAGGGGTATACTGCACAAACATGTGCTGTCCTGTCACACGTTCTCCTGGCTAGACACAGTGCAGAAGCTTTCCGCTTGCATTAAGAGCAAGAAAGGCAGAAGCCTCGATTCCGGAGTTCGGAGAGGGTAACCGCAAGAGGCGAGCCTCCTTCGGCAGAAGCTGCTTTCCGGAGTTCTTGGCAACCGGCCGAAATACCATGTGTGTCTGAGAGAGAGTGCCGGTCAGCGCGCGGGCGGTGGAAAGCGAGAGCGCTGCGGGCAGGCGAATAAGGAAGGTGTTTAAAAGGCATCTGGTGCGCGAGACTTTCAGACTGCAAGTGGAAAGCGTCTGCCACTCGCACGCTTGCTGATTAGTAGCTAGTTGTCTTGTGGAAGAAGTAAGATCACTACTTCCTTCTGCTGCTCCCTACTGCTGTTGCTGCTCTCTGCGACAACAATTGCTATTTCCCTTTACTTCCAGATGCAGAGAAATGCCCTGCGCAGCACAGAAACCTGTCACACCATGAGTGGCATAGGGTGTTGCAAATTCGGGCTTACATCAGTGGCAGGGGTATACTGCACAAACATGTGCTGTCCTGTCACACGTTCTCCTCGCTAGACACAGTGCAGAAGCTTTCCGCTTGCATTAAGAGCAAGAAAGGCAGAAGCCTCGATTCCGGAGTTCGGAGAGGGTAACCGCAAGAGGCGAGCCTCCTTCGGCAGAAGCTGCTTTCCGGAGTTCTTGGCAACTGGCCGAAATACCATGTGTGTCTGAGAGAGAGTGCCGGTCAGCGCGCGGGCGGTGGAAAGCGAGAGCGCTGCGGGCAGGCGAATAAGGAAGGTGTTTAAAAGGCATCTGGTGCGCGAGACTTTCAGACTGCAAGTGGAAAGCGTCTGCCACTCGCACGCTTGCTGATTAGTAGCTAGTTGTCGTGTGGAAGAAGTAAGATCACTACTTCCTTGTGCTGCTCCCTACTGCTGTTGCTGCTCTCTGCGACAACAATTGCTCTTTCCCTTTACTTCCAGATGCAGAGAAATGCCCTGCGCAGCACAGAAACTTGTCACACCATGAGTGGCATAGGGTGTTGCAAATTCGGGCTTACATCAGTGGCAGGGGTATACTGCACAAACATGTGCTGTCCTGTCACACGTTCTCCTCGCTAGACACAGTGCAGAAGCTTTCCGCTTGCTTTAAGAGCAAGAAAGGCAGAAGCCTCGATTCCGGAGTTCGGAGAGGGTAACCGCAAGAGGCGAGCCTCCTTCGGCAGAAGCTGCTTTCCGGAGTTCTTGGCAACCGGCCGAAATACCATGTGTGTCTGAGAGAGAGTGCCGGTCAGCGCGCGGGCGGTGGAAAGCGAGAGCGCTGCGGGCAGGCGAATAAGGAAGGTGTTTAAAAGGCATCTGGTGCGCGAGACTTTCAGACTGCAAGTGGAAAGCGTCTGCCACTCGCACGCTTGCTGATTAGTAGCTAGTTGTCTTGTGGAAGAAGTAAGATCACTACTTCCTTCTGCTGCTCCCTACTGCTGTTGCTGCTCTCTGCGACAACAATTGCTATTTCCCTTTACTTCCAGATGCAGAGAAATGCCCTGCGCAGCACAGAAACCTGTCACACCATGAGTGGCATAGGGTGTTGCAAATTCGGGCTTACATCAGTGGCAGGGGTATACTGCACAAACATGTGCTGTACTGTCACACGTTCTCCTCGCTAGACACAGTGCAGAAGCTTTCCGCTTGCTCTAAGAGCAAGAAAGGCAGAAGCCTCGATTCCGGAGTTCGGAGAGGGTAACCGCAAGAGGCGAGCCTCCTTCGGCAGAAGCTGCTTTCCGGAGTTCTTGGCAACCAGCCGAAATACCATGTGTGTCTGAGAGAGAGTGCCGGTCAGCGCGCGGGCGGTGGAAAGCGAGAGCGCTGCGGGCAGGCGAATAAGGAAGGTGTTTAAAAGGCATCTGGTGCGCGAGACTTTCAGACTGCAAGTGGAAAGCGTCTGCCACTCGCACGCTTGCTGATTAGTAGCTAGTTGTCGTGTGGAAGAAGTAAGATCACTACTTCCTTCTGCTGCTCCCTACTGCTGTTGCTGCTCTCTGCGACAACAATTGCTCTTTCCCTTTACTTCCAGATGCAGAGAAATGCCCTGCCCAGCACAGAAACCTGTCACACCATGAGTGGCATAGGGTGTTGCAAATTCGGGCTTACATCAGTGGCAGGGGTATACTGCACAAACATGTGCTGTCCTGTCACACGTTCTCCTCGCTAGACACAGTGCAGAAGCTTTCCGCTTGCATTAAGAGCAAGAAAGGCAGAAGCCTCGATTCCGGAGTTCGGAGAGGGTAATCGCAAGAGGCGAGCCTCCTTCGGCAGAAGCTGCTTTCCGGAGTTCTTGGCAACCGGCCGAAATACCATGTGTGTCTGAGAGAGAGTGCCGGTCAGCGCGCGGGCGGTGGAAAGCGAGAGCGCTGCGGGCAGGCGAATAAGGAAGGTGTTTAAAAGGCATCTGGTGCGCGAGACTTTCAGACTGCAAGTGGAAAGCGTCTGCCACTCGCACGCTTGCTGATTAGTAGCTAGTTGTCGTGTGGAAGAAGTAAGATCACTACTTCCTTCTGCTGCTCCCTACTGCTGTTGCTGCTCTCTGCGACAACAATTGCTCTTTCCCTTTACTTCCAGATGCAGAGAAATGCCCTGCGCAGCACAGAAACCTGTCACACCATGAGTGGCATAGGGTGTTGCAAATTCGGGCTTACATCAGTGGCAGGGGTATACTGCACAAACATGTGCTGTCCTGTCACACGTTCTCCTCGCTAGACACAGTGCAGAAGCTTTCCGCTTGCATTAAGAGCAAGAAAGGCAGAAGCCTCGATTCCGGAGTTCGGAGAGGGTAACCGCAAGAGGCGAGCCTCCTTCGGCAGAAGCTGCTTTCCGGAGTTCTTGGCAACCGGCCGAAATACCATGTGTGTCTGAGAGAGAGTGCCGGTCAGCGCGCGGGCGGTGGAAAGCGAGAGCGCTGCGGGCAGGCGAATAAGGAAGGTGTTTAAAAGGCATTTGGTGCGCGAGACTTTCAGACTGCAAGTGGAAAGCGTCTGCCACTCGCACGCTTGCTGATTAGTAGCTAGTTGTCGTGTGGAAGAAGTAAGATCACTACTTCCTTCTGCTGCTCCCTACTGCTGTTGCTGCTCTCTGCGACAACAATTGCTATTTCCCTTTACTTCCAGATGCAGAGAAATGCCCTGCGCAGCACAGAAACTTGTCACACCATGAGTGGCATAGGGTGTTGCAAATTCGGGCTTACATCAGTGGCAGGGGTATACTGCACAAACATGTGCTGTCCTGTCACACGTTCTCCTCGCTAGACACAGTGCAGAAGCTTTCCGCTTGCTCTAAGAGCAAGAAAGGCAGAAGCCTCGATTCCAGAGTTCGGAGAGGGTAACCGCAAGAGGCGAGCCTCCTTCGGCAGAAGCTGCTTTCCGGAGTTCTTGGCAACCGGCCGAAATACCATGTGTGTCTGAGAGAGAGTGCCGGTCAGCGCGCGGGCGGTGGAAAGCGAGAGCGCTGCGGGCAGGCGAATAAGGAAGGTGTTTAAAAGGCATCTGGTGCGCGAGACTTTCAGACTGCAAGTGGAAAGCGTCTGCCACTCGCACGCTTGCTGATTAGTAGCTAGTTGTCTTGTGGAAGAAGTAAGATCACTACTTCCTTCTGCTGCTCCCTACTGCTGTTGCTGCTCTCTGCGACAACAATTGCTATTTCCCTTTACTTCCAGATGCAGAGAAATGCCCTGCGCAGCACAGAAACCTGTCACACCATGAGTGGCATAGGGTGTTGCAAATTCGGGCTTACATCAGTGGCAGGGGTATACTGCACAAACATGTGCTGTCCTGTCACACGTTCTCCTCGCTAGACACAGTGCAGAAGCTTTCCGCTTGCATTAAGAGCAAGAAAGGCAGAAGCCTCGATTCCGGAGTTCGGAGAGGGTAACCGCAAGAGGCGAGCCTCCTTCGGCAGAAGCTGCTTTCCGGAGTTCTTGGCAACTGGCCGAAATACCATGTGTGTCTGAGAGAGAGTGCCGGTCAGCGCGCGGGCGGTGGAAAGCGAGAGCGCTGCGGGCAGGCGAATAAGGAAGGTGTTTAAAAGGCATCTGGTGCGCGAGACTTTCAGACTGCAAGTGGAAAGCGTCTGCCACTCGCACGCTTGCTGATTAGTAGCTAGTTGTCGTGTGGAAGAAGTAAGATCACTACTTCCTTCTGCTGCTCCCTACTGCTGTTGCTGCTCTCTGCGACAACAATTGCTCTTTCCCTTTACTTCCAGATGCAGAGAAATGCCCTGCGCAGCACAGAAACTTGTCACACCATGAGTGGCATAGGGTGTTGCAAATTCGGGCTTACATCAGTGGCAGGGGTATACTGCACAAACATGTGCTGTCCTGTCACACGTTCTCCTCGCTAGACACAGTGCAGAAGCTTTCCGCTTGCTCTAAGAGCAAGAAAGGCAGAAGCCTCGATTCCGGAGTTCGGAGAGGGTAACCGCAAGAGGCGAGCCTCCTTCGGCAGAAGCTGCTTTCCGGAGTTCTTGGCAACCGGCCGAAATACCATGTGTGTCTGAGAGAGAGTGCCGGTCAGGGCGCGGGCGGTGGAAAGCGAGAGCGCTGCGGGCAGGCGAATAAGGAAGGTGTTTAAAAGGCATCTGGTGCGCGAGACTTTCAGACTGCAAGTGGAAAGCGTCTGCCACTCGCACGCTTGCTGATTAGTAGCTAGTTGTCTTGTGGAAGAAGTAAGATCACTACTTCCTTCTGCTGCTCCCTACTGCTGTTGCTGCTCTCTGCGACAACAATTGCTATTTCCCTTTACTTCCAGATGCAGAGAAATGCCCTGCGCAGCACAGAAACCTGTCACACCATGAGTGGCATAGGGTGTTGCAAATTCGGGCTTACATCAGTGGCAGGGGTATACTGCACAAACATGTGCTGTACTGTCACACGTTCTCCTCGCTAGACACAGTGCAGAAGCTTTCCGCTTGCTCTAAGAGCAAGAAAGGCAGAAGCCTCGATTCCGGAGTTCGGAGAGGGTAACCGCAAGAGGCGAGCCTCCTTCGGCAGAAGCTGCTTTCCGGAGTTCTTGGCAACCAGCCGAAATACCATGTGTGTCTGAGAGAGAGTGCCGGTCAGCGCGCGGGCGGTGGAAAGCGAGAGCGCTGCGGGCAGGCGAATAAGGAAGGTGTTTAAAAGGCATCTGGTGCGCGAGACTTTCAGACTGCAAGTGGAAAGCGTCTGCCACTCGCACGCTTGCTGATTAGTAGCTAGTTGTCGTGTGGAAGAAGTAAGATCACTACTTCCTTCTGCTGCTCCCTACTGCTGTTGCTGCTCTCTGCGACAACAATTGCTCTTTCCCTTTACTTCCAGATGCAGAGAAATGCCCTGCCCAGCACAGAAACCTGTCACACCATGAGTGGCATAGGGTGTTGCAAATTCGGGCTTACATCAGTGGCAGGGGTATACTGCACAAACATGTGCTGTCCTGTCACACGTTCTCCTCGCTAGACACAGTGCAGAAGCTTTCCGCTTGCATTAAGAGCAAGAAAGGCAGAAGCCTCGATTCCGGAGTTCGGAGAGGGTAACCGCAAGAGGCGAGCCTCCTTCGGCAGAAGCTGCTTTCCGGAGTTCTTGGCAACCGGCCGAAATACCATGTGTGTCTGAGAGAGAGTGCCGGTCAGCGCGCGGGCGGTGGAAAGCGAGAGCGCTGCGGGCAGGCGAATAAGGAAGGTGTTTAAAAGGCATCTGGTGCGCGAGACTTTCAGACTGCAAGTGGAAAGCGTCTGCCACTCGCACGCTTGCTGGTTAGTAGCTAGTTGTCGTGTGGAAGAAGTAAGATCACTACTTCCTTCTGCTGCTCCCTACTGCTGTTGCTGCTCTCTGCGACAACAATTGCTCTTTCCCTTTACTTCCAGATGCAGAGAAATGCCCTGCGCAGCACAGAAACCTGTCACACCATGAGTGGCATAGGGTGTTGCAAATTCGGGCTTACATCAGTGGCAGGGGTATACTGCACAAACATGTGCTGTACTGTCACACGTTCTCCTCACTAGACACAGTGCAGAAGCTTTCCGCTTGCATTAAGAGCAAGAAAGGCAGAAGCCTCGATTCCGGAGTTCGGAGAGGGTAACCGCAAGAGGCGAGCCTCCTTCGGCAGAAGCTGCTTTCCGGAGTTCTTGGCAACCGGCCGAAATACCATGTGTGTCTGAGAGAGAGTGCCGGTCAGCGCGCGGGCGGTGGAAAGCGAGAGCGCTGCGGACAGGCGAATAAGGAAGGTGTTTAAAAGGCATCTGGTGCGCGAGACTTTCAGACTGCAAGTGGAAAGCGTCTGCCACTCGCACGCTTGCTGGTTAGTAGCTAGTTGTCGTGTGGAAGAAGTAAGATCACTACTTCCTTCTGCTGCTCCCTACTGCTGTTGCTGCTCTCTGCGACAACAATTGCTCTTTCCCTTTACTTCCAGATGCAGAGAAATGTCCTGCGCAGCACAGAAACCTGTCACACCATGAGTGGCATAGGGTGTTGCAAATTCGGGCTTACATCAGTGGCAGGGGTATACTGCACAAACATGTGCTGTACTGTCACACGTTCTCCTCGCTAGACACAGTGCAGAAGCTTTCCGCTTGCATTAAGAGCAAGAAAGGCAGAAGCCTCGATTCCGGAGTTCGGAGAGGGTAACCGCAAGAGGCGAGCCTCCTTCGGCAGAAGCTGCTTTCCGGAGTTCTTGGCAACCGGCCGAAATACCATGTGTGTCTGAGAGAGAGTGCCGGTCAGCGCGCGGGCGGTGGAAAGCGAGAGCGCTGCGGGCAGGCGAATAAGGAAGGTGTTTAAAAGGCATTTGGTGCGCGAGACTTTCAGACTGCAAGTGGAAAGCGTCTGCCACTCGCACGCTTGCTGATTAGTAGCTAGTTGTCGTGTGGAAGAAGTAAGATCACTACTTCCTTCTGCTGCTCCCTACTGCTGTTGCTGCTCTCTGCGACAACAATTGCTATTTCCCTTTACTTCCAGATGCAGAGAAATGCCCTGCGCAGCACAGAAACTTGTCACACCATGAGTGGCATAGGGTGTTGCAAATTCGGGCTTACATCAGTGGCAGGGGTATACTGCACAAACATGTGCTGTCCTGTCACACGTTCTCCTCGCTAGACACAGTGCAGAAGCTTTCCGCTTGCTCTAAGAGCAAGAAAGGCAGAAGCCTCGATTCCAGAGTTCGGAGAGGGTAACCGCAAGAGGCGAGCCTCCTTCGGCAGAAGCTGCTTTCCGGAGTTCTTGGCAACCGGCCGAAATACCATGTGTGTCTGAGAGAGAGTGCCGGTCAGGGCGCGGGCGGTGGAAAGCGAGAGCGCTGCGGGCAGGCGAATAAGGAAGGTGTTTAAAAGGCATCTGGTGCGCGAGACTTTCAGACTGCAAGTGGAAAGCGTCTGCCACTCGCACGCTTGCTGGTTAGTAGCTAGTTGTCGTGTGGAAGAAGTAAGATCACTACTTCCTTCTGCTGCTCCCTACTGCTGTTGCTGCTCTCTGCGACAACAATTGCTCTTTCCCTTTACTTCCAGATGCAGAGAAATGCCCTGCGCAGCACAGAAACCTGTCACACCATGAGTGGCATAGGGTGTTGCAAATTCGGGCTTACATCAGTGGCAGGGGTATACTGCACAAACATGTGCTGTACTGTCACACGTTCTCCTCGCTAGACACAGTGCAGAAGCTTTCCGCTTACATTAAGAGCAAGAAAGGCAGAAGCCTCGATTCCGGAGTTCGGAGAGGGTAACCGCAAGAGGCGAGCCTCCTTCGGCAGAAGCTGCTTTCCGGAGTTCTTGGCAACCGGCCGAAATACCATGTGTGTCTGAGAGAGAGTGCCGGTCAGCGCGCGGGCGGTGGAAAGCGAGAGCGCTGCGGGCAGGCGAATAAGGAAGGTGTTTAAAAGGCATCTGGTGCGCGAGACTTTCAGACTGCAAGTGGAAAGCGTCTGCCACTCGCACGCTTGCTGATTAGTAGCTAGTTGTCGTGTGGAAGAAGTAAGATCACTACTTCCTTCTGCTGCTCCCTACTGCTGTTGCTGCTCTCTGCGACAACAATTGCTCTTTCCCTTTACTTCCAGATGCAGAGAAATGCCCTGCGCAGCACAGAAACCTGTCACACCATGAGTGGCATAGGGTGTTGCAAATTCGGGCTTACATCAGTGGCAGGGGTATACTGCACAAACATGTGCTGTACTGTCACACGTTCTCCTCGCTAGAAACAGTGCAGAAGCTTTCCGCTTGCATTAAGAGCAAGAAAGGCAGAAGCCTCGATTCCGGAGTTCGGAGAGGGTAACCGCAAGAGGCGAGCCTCCTTCGGCAGAAGCTGCTTTCCGGAGTTCTTGGCAACCGGCCGAAATACCATGTGTGTCTGAGAGAGAGTGCCGGTCAGCGCGCGGGCGGTGGAAAGCGAGAGCGCTGCGGGCAGGCGAATAAGGAAGGTGTTTAAAAGGCATCTGGTGCGCGAGACTTTCAGACTGCAAGTGGAAAGCGTCTGCCACTCGCACGCTTGCTGATTAGTAGCTAGTTGTCGTGTGGAAGAAGTAAGATCACTACTTCCTTCTGCTGCTCCCTACTGCTGTTGCTGCTCTCTGCGACAACAATTGCTCTTTCCCTTTACTTCCAGATGCAGAGAAATGCCCTGCCCAGCACAGAAACCTGTCACACCATGAGTGGCATAGGGTGTTGCAAATTCGGGCTTACATCAGTGGCAGGGGTATACTGCACAAACATGTGCTGTCCTGTCACACGTTCTCCTCGCTAGACACAGTGCAGAAGCTTTCCGCTTGCATTAAGAGCAAGAAATGCAGAAGCCTCGATTCCGGCGTTCGGAGAGGGTAACCGCAAGAGGCGAGCCTCCTTCGGCAGAAGCTGCTTTCCGGAGTTCTTGGCAACCGGCCGAAATACCATGTGTGTCTGAGAGAGAGTGCCGGTCAGGGCGCGGGCGGTGGAAAGCGAGAGCGCTGCGGGCAGGCGAATAAGGAAGGTGTTTAAAAGGCATCTGGTGCGCGAGACTTTCAGACTGCAAGTGGAAAGCGTCTGCCACTCGCACGCTTGCTGATTAGTAGCTAGTTGTCGTGTGGAAGAAGTAAGATCACTACTTCCTTCTGCTGCTCCCTACTGCTGTTGCTGCTCTCTGCAACAACAATTGCTCTTTCCCTTTACTTCCAGATGCAGAGAAATTCCCTGCCCAGCACAGAAACCTGTCACACCATGAGTGGCATAGGGTGTTGCAAATTCGGGCTTACATCAGTGGCAGGGGTATACTGCACAAACATGTGCTGTCCTGTCACACGTTCTCCTCGCTAGACACAGTGCAGAAGCTTTCCGCTTGCATTAAGAGCAAGAAAGGCAGAAGCCTCGATTCCGGAGTTCGGAGAGGGTAACCGCAAGAGGCGAGCCTCCTTCGGCAGAAGCTGCTTTCCGGAGTTCTTGGCAACTGGCCGAAATACCATGTGTGTCTGAGAGAGAGTGCCGGTCAGCGCGCGGGCGGTGGAAAGCGAGAGCGCTGCGGGCAGGCGAATAAGGAAGGTGTTTAAAAGGCATCTGGTGCGCGAGACTTTCAGACTGCAAGTGGAAAGCGTCTGCCACTCGCACGCTTGCTGATTAGTAGCTAGTTGTCTTGTGGAAGAAGTAAGATCACTACTTCCTTCTGCTGCTCCCTACTGCTGTTGCTGCTCTCTGCGACAACAATTGCTATTTCCCTTTACTTCCAGATGCAGAGAAATGCCCTGCGCAGCACAGAAACCTGTCACACCATGAGTGGCATAGGGTGTTGCAAATTCGGGCTTACATCAGTGGCAGGGGTATACTGCACAAACATGTGCTGTACTGTCACACGTTCTCCTCGCTAGACACAGTGCAGAAGCTTTCCGCTTGCTCTAAGAGCAAGAAAGGCAGAAGCCTCGATTCCGGAGTTCGGAGAGGGTAACCGCAAGAGGCGAGCCTCCTTCGGCAGAAGCTGCTTTCCGGAGTTCTTGGCAACCAGCCGAAATACCATGTGTGTCTGAGAGAGAGTGCCGGTCAGCGCGCGGGCGGTGGAAAGCGAGAGCGCTGCGGGCAGGCGAATAAGGAAGGTGTTTAAAAGGCATCTGGTGCGCGAGACTTTCAGACTGCAAGTGGAAAGCGTCTGCCACTCGCACGCTTGCTGATTAGTAGCTAGTTGTCGTGTGGAAGAAGTAAGATCACTACTTCCTTCTGCTGCTCCCTACTGCTGTTGCTGCTCTCTGCGACAACAATTGCTCTTTCCCTTTACTTCCAGATGCAGAGAAATGCCCTGCCCAGCACAGAAACCTGTCACACCATGAGTGGCATAGGGTGTTGCAAATTCGGGCTTACATCAGTGGCAGGGGTATACTGCACAAACATGTGCTGTCCTGTCACACGTTCTCCTCGCTAGACACAGTGCAGAAGCTTTCCGCTTGCATTAAGAGCAAGAAAGGCAGAAGCCTCGATTCCGGAGTTCGGAGAGGGTAACCGCAAGAGGCGAGCCTCCTTCGGCAGAAGCTGCTTTCCGGAGTTCTTGGCAACCGGCCGAAATACCATGTGTGTCTGAGAGAGAGTGCCGGTCAGCGCGCGGGCGGTGGAAAGCGAGAGCGCTGCGGGCAGGCGAATAAGGAAGGTGTTTAAAAGGCATCTGGTGCGCGAGACTTTCAGACTGCAAGTGGAAAGCGTCTGCCACTCGCACGCTTGCTGGTTAGTAGCTAGTTGTCGTGTGGAAGAAGTAAGATCACTACTTCCTTCTGCTGCTCCCTACTGCTGTTGCTGCTCTCTGCGACAACAATTGCTCTTTCCCTTTACTTCCAGATGCAGAGAAATGCCCTGCGCAGCACAGAAACCTGTCACACCATGAGTGGCATAGGGTGTTGCAAATTCGGGCTTACATCAGTGGCAGGGGTATACTGCACAAACATGTGCTGTACTGTCACACGTTCTCCTCACTAGACACAGTGCAGAAGCTTTCCGCTTGCATTAAGAGCAAGAAAGGCAGAAGCCTCGATTCCGGAGTTCGGAGAGGGTAACCGCAAGAGGCGAGCCTCCTTCGGCAGAAGCTGCTTTCCGGAGTTCTTGGCAACCGGCCGAAATACCATGTGTGTCTGAGAGAGAGTGCCGGTCAGCGCGCGGGCGGTGGAAAGCGAGAGCGCTGCGGACAGGCGAATAAGGAAGGTGTTTAAAAGGCATCTGGTGCGCGAGACTTTCAGACTGCAAGTGGAAAGCGTCTGCCACTCGCACGCTTGCTGGTTAGTAGCTAGTTGTCGTGTGGAAGAAGTAAGATCACTACTTCCTTCTGCTGCTCCCTACTGCTGTTGCTGCTCTCTGCGACAACAATTGCTCTTTCCCTTTACTTCCAGATGCAGAGAAATGTCCTGCGCAGCACAGAAACCTGTCACACCATGAGTGGCATAGGGTGTTGCAAATTCGGGCTTACATCAGTGGCAGGGGTATACTGCACAAACATGTGCTGTACTGTCACACGTTCTCCTCGCTAGACACAGTGCAGAAGCTTTCCGCTTGCATTAAGAGCAAGAAAGGCAGAAGCCTCGATTCCGGAGTTCGGAGAGGGTAACCGCAAGAGGCGAGCCTCCTTCGGCAGAAGCTGCTTTCCGGAGTTCTTGGCAACCGGCCGAAATACCATGTGTGTCTGAGAGAGAGTGCCGGTCAGCGCGCGGGCGGTGGAAAGCGAGAGCGCTGCGGGCAGGCGAATAAGGAAGGTGTTTAAAAGGCATTTGGTGCGCGAGACTTTCAGACTGCAAGTGGAAAGCGTCTGCCACTCGCACGCTTGCTGATTAGTAGCTAGTTGTCGTGTGGAAGAAGTAAGATCACTACTTCCTTCTGCTGCTCCCTACTGCTGTTGCTGCTCTCTGCGACAACAATTGCTATTTCCCTTTACTTCCAGATGCAGAGAAATGCCCTGCGCAGCACAGAAACTTGTCACACCATGAGTGGCATAGGGTGTTGCAAATTCGGGCTTACATCAGTGGCAGGGGTATACTGCACAAACATGTGCTGTCCTGTCACACGTTCTCCTCGCTAGACACAGTGCAGAAGCTTTCCGCTTGCTCTAAGAGCAAGAAAGGCAGAAGCCTCGATTCCAGAGTTCGGAGAGGGTAACCGCAAGAGGCGAGCCTCCTTCGGCAGAAGCTGCTTTCCGGAGTTCTTGGCAACCGGCCGAAATACCATGTGTGTCTGAGAGAGAGTGCCGGTCAGGGCGCGGGCGGTGGAAAGCGAGAGCGCTGCGGGCAGGCGAATAAGGAAGGTGTTTAAAAGGCATCTGGTGCGCGAGACTTTCAGACTGCAAGTGGAAAGCGTCTGCCACTCGCACGCTTGCTGGTTAGTAGCTAGTTGTCGTGTGGAAGAAGTAAGATCACTACTTCCTTCTGCTGCTCCCTACTGCTGTTGCTGCTCTCTGCGACAACAATTGCTCTTTCCCTTTACTTCCAGATGCAGAGAAATGCCCTGCGCAGCACAGAAACCTGTCACACCATGAGTGGCATAGGGTGTTGCAAATTCGGGCTTACATCAGTGGCAGGGGTATACTGCACAAACATGTGCTGTACTGTCACACGTTCTCCTCGCTAGACACAGTGCAGAAGCTTTCCGCTTACATTAAGAGCAAGAAAGGCAGAAGCCTCGATTCCGGAGTTCGGAGAGGGTAACCGCAAGAGGCGAGCCTCCTTCGGCAGAAGCTGCTTTCCGGAGTTCTTGGCAACCGGCCGAAATACCATGTGTGTCTGAGAGAGAGTGCCGGTCAGCGCGCGGGCGGTGGAAAGCGAGAGCGCTGCGGGCAGGCGAATAAGGAAGGTGTTTAAAAGGCATCTGGTGCGCGAGACTTTCAGACTGCAAGTGGAAAGCGTCTGCCACTCGCACGCTTGCTGATTAGTAGCTAGTTGTCGTGTGGAAGAAGTAAGATCACTACTTCCTTCTGCTGCTCCCTACTGCTGTTGCTGCTCTCTGCGACAACAATTGCTCTTTCCCTTTACTTCCAGATGCAGAGAAATGCCCTGCGCAGCACAGAAACCTGTCACACCATGAGTGGCATAGGGTGTTGCAAATTCGGGCTTACATCAGTGGCAGGGGTATACTGCACAAACATGTGCTGTACTGTCACACGTTCTCCTCGCTAGAAACAGTGCAGAAGCTTTCCGCTTGCATTAAGAGCAAGAAAGGCAGAAGCCTCGATTCCGGAGTTCGGAGAGGGTAACCGCAAGAGGCGAGCCTCCTTCGGCAGAAGCTGCTTTCCGGAGTTCTTGGCAACCGGCCGAAATACCATGTGTGTCTGAGAGAGAGTGCCGGTCAGCGCGCGGGCGGTGGAAAGCGAGAGCGCTGCGGGCAGGCGAATAAGGAAGGTGTTTAAAAGGCATCTGGTGCGCGAGACTTTCAGACTGCAAGTGGAAAGCGTCTGCCACTCGCACGCTTGCTGATTAGTAGCTAGTTGTCGTGTGGAAGAAGTAAGATCACTACTTCCTTCTGCTGCTCCCTACTGCTGTTGCTGCTCTCTGCGACAACAATTGCTCTTTCCCTTTACTTCCAGATGCAGAGAAATGCCCTGCCCAGCACAGAAACCTGTCACACCATGAGTGGCATAGGGTGTTGCAAATTCGGGCTTACATCAGTGGCAGGGGTATACTGCACAAACATGTGCTGTCCTGTCACACGTTCTCCTCGCTAGACACAGTGCAGAAGCTTTCCGCTTGCATTAAGAGCAAGAAATGCAGAAGCCTCGATTCCGGCGTTCGGAGAGGGTAACCGCAAGAGGCGAGCCTCCTTCGGCAGAAGCTGCTTTCCGGAGTTCTTGGCAACCGGCCGAAATACCATGTGTGTCTGAGAGAGAGTGCCGGTCAGGGCGCGGGCGGTGGAAAGCGAGAGCGCTGCGGGCAGGCGAATAAGGAAGGTGTTTAAAAGGCATCTGGTGCGCGAGACTTTCAGACTGCAAGTGGAAAGCGTCTGCCACTCGCACGCTTGCTGATTAGTAGCTAGTTGTCGTGTGGAAGAAGTAAGATCACTACTTCCTTCTGCTGCTCCCTACTGCTGTTGCTGCTCTCTGCAACAACAATTGCTCTTTCCCTTTACTTCCAGATGCAGAGAAATTCCCTGCCCAGCACAGAAACCTGTCACACCATGAGTGGCATAGGGTGTTGCAAATTCGGGCTTACATCAGTGGCAGGGGTATACTGCACAAACATGTGCTGTCCTGTCACACGTTCTCCTCGCTAGACACAGTGCAGAAGCTTTCCGCTTGCATTAAGAGCAAGAAAGGCAGAAGCCTCGATTCCGGAGTTCGGAGAGGGTAACCGCAAGAGGCGAGCCTCCTTCGGCAGAAGCTGCTTTCCGGAGTTCTTGGCAACTGGCCGAAATACCATGTGTGTCTGAGAGAGAGTGCCGGTCAGCGCGCGGGCGGTGGAAAGCGAGAGCGCTGCGGGCAGGCGAATAAGGAAGGTGTTTAAAAGGCATCTGGTGCGCGAGACTTTCAGACTGCAAGTGGAAAGCGTCTGCCACTCGCACGCTTGCTGATTAGTAGCTAGTTGTCGTGTGGAAGAAGTAAGATCACTACTTCCTTCTGCTGCTCCCTACTGCTGTTGCTGCTCTCTGCGACAACAATTGCTCTTTCCCTTTACTTCCAGATGCAGAGAAATGCCCTGCGCAGCACAGAAACTTGTCACACCATGAGTGGCATAGGGTGTTGCAAATTCGGGCTTACATCAGTGGCAGGGGTATACTGCACAAACATGTGCTGTCCTGTCACACGTTCTCCTCGCTAGACACAGTGCAGAAGCTTTCCGCTTGCTCTAAGAGCAAGAAAGGCAGAAGCCTCGATTCCGGAGTTCGGAGAGGGTAACCGCAAGAGGCGAGCCTCCTTCGGCAGAAGCTGCTTTCCGGAGTTCTTGGCAACCGGCCGAAATACCATGTGTGTCTGAGAGAGAGTGCCGGTCAGGGCGCGGGCGGTGGAAAGCGAGAGCGCTGCGGGCAGGCGAATAAGGAAGGTGTTTAAAAGGCATCTGGTGCGCGAGACTTTCAGACTGCAAGTGGAAAGCGTCTGCCACTCGCACGCTTGCTGATTAGTAGCTAGTTGTCTTGTGGAAGAAGTAAGATCACTACTTCCTTCTGCTGCTCCCTACTGCTGTTGCTGCTCTCTGCGACAACAATTGCTATTTCCCTTTACTTCCAGATGCAGAGAAATGCCCTGCCCAGCACAGAAACCTGTCACACCATGAGTGGCATAGGGTGTTGCAAATTCGGGCTTACATCAGTGGCAGGGGTATACTGCACAAACATGTGCTGTACTGTCACACGTTCTCCTCGCTAGACACAGTGCAGAAGCTTTCCGCTTGCTCTAAGAGCAAGAAAGGCAGAAGCCTCGATTCCGGAGTTCGGAGAGGGTAACCGCAAGAGGCGAGCCTCCTTCGGCAGAAGCTGCTTTCCGGAGTTCTTGGCAACCAGCCGAAATACCATGTGTGTCTGAGAGAGAGTGCCGGTCAGCGCGCGGGCGGTGGAAAGCGAGAGCGCTGCGGGCAGGCGAATAAGGAAGGTGTTTAAAAGGCATCTGGTGCGCGAGACTTTCAGACTGCAAGTGGAAAGCGTCTGCCACTCGCACGCTTGCTGATTAGTAGCTAGTTGTCGTGTGGAAGAAGTAAGATCACTACTTCCTTCTGCTGCTCCCTATTGCTGTTGCTGCTCTCTGCGACAACAATTGCTCTTTCCCTTTACTTCCAGATGCAGAGAAATGCCCTGCCCAGCACAGAAACCTGTCACACCATGAGTGGCATAGGGTGTTGCAAATTCGGGCTTACATCAGTGGCAGGGGTATACTGCACAAACATGTGCTGTCCTGTCACACGTTCTCCTCGCTAGACACAGTGCAGAAGCTTTCCGCTTGCATTAAGAGCAAGAAAGGCAGAAGCCTCGATTCCGGAGTTCGGAGAGGGTAACCGCAAGAGGCGAGCCTCCTTCGGCAGAAGCTGCTTTCCGGAGTTCTTGGCAACCGGCCGAAATACCATGTGTGTCTGAGAGAGAGTGCCGGTCAGCGCGCGGGCGGTGGAAAGCGAGAGCGCTGCGGGCAGGCGAATAAGGAAGGTGTTTAAAAGGCATCTGGTGCGCGAGACTTTCAGACTGCAAGTGGAAAGCGTCTGCCACTCGCACGCTTGCTGGTTAGTAGCTAGTTGTCGTGTGGAAGAAGTAAGATCACTACTTCCTTCTGCTGCTCCCTACTGCTGTTGCTGCTCTCTGCGACAACAATTGCTCTTTCCCTTTACTTCCAGATGCAGAGAAATGCCCTGCGCAGCACAGAAACCTGTCACACCATGAGTGGCATAGGGTGTTGCAAATTCGGGCTTACATCAGTGGCAGGGGTATACTGCACAAACATGTGCTGTACTGTCACACGTTCTCCTCACTAGACACAGTGCAGAAGCTTTCCGCTTGCTCTAAGAGCAAGAAAGGCAGAAGCCTCGATTCCGGAGTTCGGAGAGGGTAACCGCAAGAGGCGAGCCTCCTTCGGCAGAAGCTGCTTTCCGGAGTTCTTGGCAACCGGCCGAAATACCATGTGTGTCTGAGAGAGAGTGCCGGTCAGCGCGCGGGCGGTGGAAAGCGAGAGCGCTGCGGACAGGCGAATAAGGAAGGTGTTTAAAAGGCATCTGGTGCGCGAGACTTTCAGACTGCAAGTGGAAAGCGTCTGCCACTCGCACGCTTGCTGGTTAGTAGCTAGTTGTCGTGTGGAAGAAGTAAGATCACTACTTCCTTCTGCTGCTCCCTACTGCTGTTGCTGCTCTCTGCGACAACAATTGCTCTTTCCCTTTACTTCCAGATGCAGAGAAATGTCCTGCGCAGCACAGAAACCTGTCACACCATGAGTGGCATAGGGTGTTGCAAATTCGGGCTTACATCAGTGGCAGGGGTATACTGCACAAACATGTGCTGTACTGTCACACGTTCTCCTCGCTAGACACAGTGCAGAAGCTTTCCGCTTGCATTAAGAGCAAGAAAGGCAGAAGCCTCGATTCCGGAGTTCGGAGAGGGTAACCGCAAGAGGCGAGCCTCCTTCGGCAGAAGCTGCTTTCCGGAGTTCTTGGCAACCGGCCGAAATACCATGTGTGTCTGAGAGAGAGTGCCGGTCAGCGCGCGGGCGGTGGAAAGCGAGAGCGCTGCGGGCAGGCGAATAAGGAAGGTGTTTAAAAGGCATCTGGTGCGCGAGACTTTCAGACTGCAAGTGGAAAGCGTCTGCCACTCGCATGCTTGCTGATTAGTAGCTAGTTGTCGTGTGGAAGAAGTAAGATCACTACTTCCTTCTGCTGCTCCCTACTGCTGTTGCTGCTCTCTGCGACAACAATTGCTATTTCCCTTTACTTCCAGATGCAGAGAAATGCCCTGCGCAGCACAGAAACTTGTCACACCATGAGTGGCATAGGGTGTTGCAAATTCGGGCTTACATCAGTGGCAGGGGTATACTGCACAAACATGTGCTGTCCTGTCACACGTTCTCCTCGCTAGACACAGTGCAGAAGCTTTCCGCTTGCTCTAAGAGCAAGAAAGGCAGAAGCCTCGATTCCAGAGTTCGGAGAGGGTAACCGCAAGAGGCGAGCCTCCTTCGGCAGAAGCTGCTTTCCGGAGTTCTTGGCAACCGGCCGAAATACCATGTGTGTCTGAGAGAGAGTGCCGGTCAGGGCGCGGGCGGTGGAAAGCGAGAGCGCTGCGGGCAGGCGAATAAGGAAGGTGTTTAAAAGGCATCTGGTGCGCGAGACTTTCAGACTGCAAGTGGAAAGCGTCTGCCACTCGCACGCTTGCTGGTTAGTAGCTAGTTGTCGTGTGGAAGAAGTAAGATCACTACTTCCTTCTGCTGCTCCCTACTGCTGTTGCTGCTCTCTGCGACAACAATTGCTCTTTCCCTTTACTTCCAGATGCAGAGAAATGCCCTGCGCAGCACAGAAACCTGTCACACCATGAGTGGCATAGGGTGTTGCAAATTCGGGCTTACATCAGTGGCAGGGGTATACTGCACAAACATGTGCTGTACTGTCACACGTTCTCCTCGCTAGACACAGTGCAGAAGCTTTCCGCTTACATTAAGAGCAAGAAAGGCAGAAGCCTCGATTCCGGAGTTCGGAGAGGGTAACCGCAAGAGGCGAGCCTCCTTCGGCAGAAGCTGCTTTCCGGAGTTCTTGGCAACCGGCCGAAATACCATGTGTGTCTGAGAGAGAGTGCCGGTCAGCGCGCGGGCGGTGGAAAGCGAGAGCGCTGCGGGCAGGCGAATAAGGAAGGTGTTTAAAAGGCATCTGGTGCGCGAGACTTTCAGACTGCAAGTGGAAAGCGTCTGCCACTCGCACGCTTGCTGATTAGTAGCTAGTTGTCGTGTGGAAGAAGTAAGATCACTACTTCCTTCTGCTGCTCCCTACTGCTGTTGCTGCTCTCTGCGACAACAATTGCTCTTTCCCTTTACTTCCAGATGCAGAGAAATGCCCTGCGCAGCACAGAAACCTGTCACACCATGAGTGGCATAGGGTGTTGCAAATTCGGGCTTACATCAGTGGCAGGGGTATACTGCACAAACATGTGCTGTACTGTCACACGTTCTCCTCGCTAGAAACAGTGCAGAAGCTTTCCGCTTGCATTAAGAGCAAGAAAGGCAGAAGCCTCGATTCCGGAGTTCGGAGAGGGTAACCGCAAGAGGCGAGCCTCCTTCGGCAGAAGCTGCTTTCCGGAGTTCTTGGCAACCGGCCGAAATACCATGTGTGTCTGAGAGAGAGTGCCGGTCAGCGCGCGGGCGGTGGAAAGCGAGAGCGCTGCGGGCAGGCGAATAAGGAAGGTGTTTAAAAGGCATCTGGTGCGCGAGACTTTCAGACTGCAAGTGGAAAGCGTCTGCCACTCGCACGCTTGCTGATTAGTAGCTAGTTGTCGTGTGGAAGAAGTAAGATCACTACTTCCTTCTGCTGCTCCCTACTGCTGTTGCTGCTCTCTGCGACAACAATTGCTCTTTCCCTTTACTTCCAGATGCAGAGAAATGCCCTGCCCAGCACAGAAACCTGTCACACCATGAGTGGCATAGGGTGTTGCAAATTCGGGCTTACATCAGTGGCAGGGGTATACTGCACAAACATGTGCTGTCCTGTCACACGTTCTCCTCGCTAGACACAGTGCAGAAGCTTTCCGCTTGCATTAAGAGCAAGAAATGCAGAAGCCTCGATTCCGGCGTTCGGAGAGGGTAACCGCAAGAGGCGAGCCTCCTTCGGCAGAAGCTGCTTTCCGGAGTTCTTGGCAACCGGCCGAAATACCATGTGTGTCTGAGAGAGAGTGCCGGTCAGGGCGCGGGCGGTGGAAAGCGAGAGCGCTGCGGGCAGGCGAATAAGGAAGGTGTTTAAAAGGCATCTGGTGCGCGAGACTTTCAGACTGCAAGTGGAAAGCGTCTGCCACTCGCACGCTTGCTGATTAGTAGCTAGTTGTCGTGTGGAAGAAGTAAGATCACTACTTCCTTCTGCTGCTCCCTACTGCTGTTGCTGCTCTCTGCAACAACAATTGCTCTTTCCCTTTACTTCCAGATGCAGAGAAATTCCCTGCCCAGCACAGAAACCTGTCACACCATGAGTGGCATAGGGTGTTGCAAATTCGGGCTTACATCAGTGGCAGGGGTATACTGCACAAACATGTGCTGTCCTGTCACACGTTCTCCTCGCTAGACACAGTGCAGAAGCTTTCCGCTTGCATTAAGAGCAAGAAAGGCAGAAGCCTCGATTCCGGAGTTCGGAGAGGGTAACCGCAAGAGGCGAGCCTCCTTCGGCAGAAGCTGCTTTCCGGAGTTCTTGGCAACCGGCCGAAATACCATGTGTGTCTGAGAGAGAGTGCCGGTCAGCGCGCGGGCAGTGGAAAGCGAGAGCGCTGTGGGCATGCGAATAAGGAAGGTGTTTAAAAGGCATCTGGTGCGCGAGACTTTCAGACTGCAAGTGGAAAGCGTCTGCCACTCGCACGCTTGCTGATTAGTAGCTAGTTGTCGTGTGGAAGAAGTAAGATCACTACTTCCTTCTGCTGCTCCCTACTGCTGTTGCTGCTCTCTGCGACAATAGTTGAACATTCCCTTTTACTCCAAGCTGCAGAGAAATGTCCTGAGCAGCACAGAAGCCTGTCACACCATGGGTGGCATAGGGTGCTGCAAATTCGGGGTTACATCAGTGGCAGGGGTATACTGCACAAACATGTGCTGTCCTGTCACTCGTTCTCCTCGCTAGACACAGTGCAAAAGCTTTCCGCTTGCATTGAGAGCAAGAAAGGCAGAAGCCTCGATTCCGGCGTTCGGAGAGGGTAACCGCAAGAGGCGAGCCTCCTTCGGCAGAAGCTGCTTTCCGGAGTTCTTGGCAACCGGCCGAAATACCATGTGTGTCTGAGAGAGAGTGCCGGTCAGGGCGCGGGCGGTGGAAAGCAAGAGCGCTGTGGGCAGGCGAATAAGGAAGGTGTTTAAAAGGCATCTGGTGCGCGAGACTTTCAGACTGCAAGTGGAAAGCGTCTGCCACTCGCACGCTTGCTGATTAATAGCTAGTTGTCGTGTGGAAGAAGTAAGATCACTACTTCCTTCTGCTGCTCCCTACTGCTGTTGCTGCTCTCTGCAACAACAATTGCTCTTTCCCTTTACTTCCAGATGCAGAGAAATTCCCTGCCCAGCACAGAAACCTGTCACACCATGAGTGGCATAGGGTGTTGCAAATTCGGGCTTACATCAGTGGCAGGGGTATACTGCACAAACATGTGCTGTCCTGTCACACGTTCTCCTCGCTAGACACAGTGCAGAAGCTTTCCGCTTGCATTAAGAGCAAGAAAGGCAGAAGCCTCGATTCCGGAGTTCGGAGAGGGTAACCGCAAGAGGCGAGCCTCCTTCGGCAGAAGCTGCTTTCCGGAGTTCTTGGCAACCGGCCGAAATACCATGTGTGTCTGAGAGAGAGTGCCGGTCAGCGCGCGGGCGGTGGAAAGCGAGAGCGCTGCGGGCAGGCGAATAAGGAAGGTGTTTAAAAGGCATCTGGTGCGCGAGACTTTCAGACTGCAAGTGGAAAGCGTCTGCCACTCGCATGCTTGCTGATTAGTAGCTAGTTGTCGTGTGGAAGAAGTAAGATCACTACTTCCTTCTGCTGCTCCCTACTGCTGTTGCTGCTCTCTGCGACAACAATTGCTATTTCCCTTTACTTCCAGATGCAGAGAAATGCCCTGCGCAGCACAGAAACCTGTCACACCATGAGTGGCATAGGGTGTTGCAAATTCGGGCTTACATCAGTGGCAGGGGTATACTGCACAAACATGTGCTGTCCTGTCACACGTTCTCCTCGCTAGACACAGTGCAGAAGCTTTCCGCTTGCATTAAGAGCAAGAAAGGCAGAAGCCTCGATTCCGGAGTTCGGAGAGGGTAACCGCAAGAGGCGAGCCTCCTTCGGCAGAAGCTGCTTTCCGGAGTTCTTGGCAACCGGCCGAAATACCATGTGTGTCTGAGAGAGAGTGCCGGTCAGCGCGCGGGCGGTGGAAAGCGAGAGCGCTGCGGGCAGGCGAATAAGGAAGGTGTTTAAAAGGCATCTGGTGCGCGAGACTTTCAGACTGCAAGTGGAAAGCGTCTGCCACTCGCACGCTTGCTGATTAGTAGCTAGTTGTCGTGTGGAAGAAGTAAGATCACTACTTCCTTCTGCTGCTCCCTACTGCTGTTGCTGCTCTCTGCGACAATAGTTGAACATTCCCTTTTACTCCAAGCTGCAGAGAAATGTCCTGAGCAGCACAGAAGCCTGTCACACCATGGGTGGCATAGGGTGCTGCAAATTCGGGGTTACATCAGTGGCAGGGGTATACTGCACAAACATGTGCTGTCCTGTCACTCGTTCTCCTCGCTAGACACAGTGCAAAAGCTTTCCGCTTGCATTGAGAGCAAGAAAGGCAGAAGCCGGGACTCCGCAGTTCGGAGAAAGTAACCGCAAGAGGCGAGTCTCCTTCGATCCCTGAGGTGCATCACTGGAATTGCTACAAGTTTTACTTACCACAATTTTAACCAAAATCTGTCTTAAATCATGTTATATCTCTTTAGATGGAGGAAGACAGACACGAACAAAACAACCCACAAACAAAAAAAAAAACAAAGCCCCAAAACCACAAATCCTACACAGCCCAGTAATACATAGAAAGGCACCTGATAATATCATTAGTTGCAGATATCTACAGCATCCTAAGTGTACTTAAGGAATCAAGATGAATTTTAAAAATATCATGAAATACAAGAATTGCTGGCATTCAAAATGTAACTCTAGCCTATGTAGCAAGTCACTAAAATGACGTGCAGTTGTAAATCATTAAGTGTGCAAAACTATACAGTTTTGCATAAAGTGCTGTATGTACCCCAGTTTGCTAAGCTTGACAATATGACACAAAATGATGAAGTTAAGGATGTATCTTACCTACCTCATCTATCCTTTTCCTTTCCCTCCATCACCCACTGTCCTTTAAACTGTACATTTAAAAATTACACAAAGACCTTTTCAGGAATTGTAGTTCCGAAAAATGTTTCAAGTATATTTATCTTTCAGTGTAAACTTAGGGATACTATGGTTCAATTTTCACAAGCTCTACATACTTACAGCTTCTCTTAATTCAATTTGATTTGCAATTATTTCAATCTGTTCAATACTTCTGGCAAAGGAGTATTTCCTATTACTCATTTTACTCCTATTTAAGGAGTGCTGAAATCCATGCTGTAACTTGTCCAGATTTAAATCTAAACATGACACAATTATAGAAAAACAGAGTAATACTTTATCTGATCACTTGGGCTCACAAAACCAAGTCCTACCATATCTGTTCATACAGACTCATTCTAGGCATTGTACACAGATCTTTAACACTTGAATTCAAGTTACTATAGTACAGCAGTTTCTCTTGCAGGAATTGTGCAGTACACTTAAAAGTATACAACGGGTCTCTTCTTTACTCTGTATTTTAGTGATCTGTATCGTATCTGAGGGGAAAAACAAAATTATAATGAAGTACTAAGTCACATGAAATGGAAATATAATTCAGCTCCCCACTAATCCTATTTAGCAAATGTTTTCCAATGTGCTTTGGACACCCGGTTTCACTAAGAGAATCTACCTATGACTGAATAAAATAAAGTTTCAACAGAATTAGGCAAGAAGAGTAAGTATCAATTGTTTTCCTGGAATGACCCAAAAACTTTTATGAGACTTCACAGAGATTTATACTAGAGTATCTTTAAATTTTGTGATGCATGCAATAGGATGCTAACTAGGATCTTCTCTTTGTAGATCACAAAGAGTCAGGCTGTTTGTCTATGGCAACTAAAAAATTCTGAATATTCTTTATGTATTAAGCAGCAGATGTTTAAGTGTGCACAACACACAGATAATATTATTGTTATTCATACCCTTTTCAAGGCGAACACTTCCTGAAATTAGGCTTGGTGGTGCCAAAATTAGCATTTCAAATACAGAGTCTGTTTCGTCTCCTCTCCCTTGCTCCTTGCTTCATTAATTTCATACATATATTTCCCCTAAACACATCAAACTACAAAAGCTCCAAACTTAGATATTGTTGTCACATGCTTTCTTTCCCATTTAGCATTCTGGAACCCAGTTACTGTTGACAAATTCTCCAATATTAAAAATAAAAATAAATTTCTGCACTATGAATAATGCCAATATACACTGAAAGAACAAACTCAATTAACCAGGATTATACTTGCTTCTTTACGGCCTTTAATAGTTTTCACAGACTTCCTACTCTGAGTTCTGCGAAGGCCTCTCTGAGCAAACATTTCATCCTCTGAATGTGTCCCCTCCATCTCTTCATCTGTTTTATCATCTCCAGGATTTTTTTCCAGTGGGGTTTTGTAACCTTTAGAAAAAAAATATTTAAAAAATAGTAGCTGTAACTTTTTGACTTCTAAGAAAGCAGCGATTTTTATCTTGATTTATGCTTTTAGATGATGTGCTTATTTCAAAACAGAAACATCTCCTTTGCCACGAGTTTGGTACTTCTAATCCTGCCACTTGGTTCCACAGGTATGTAATGCAGTGCTTCTTCAGTTGTCAAGACTGAAATCACAAGTTTGCTGACATCTTCTGCTTTACACTGAACTGCAAAAACTTGAGTGATCGTCTAAAGCAGTACCTAAGATTTTAGGACACAATCCACATGAGAAGGTGGTTACACTTATAATAAACCTTTAAAGATCCCTCCCAATACAAACCACTTGATGACTTGTATTCATAGGATCTTTCTTCATACACTCATCCTCCTGCATTTTTAATACCAAAGCTTCTTTCATTTCGGTAACACACCAAAGTACTGTTAAGAGTTGTTAACATACTACAAAACCAGGACCAAGATTATTACCTAAGACTCTCACTAGAGGGCACTAACTGCTTAAAAATACACTCCGAAAGCTCCTTGGGGTCCAACAGCCCCGAATCTCCACCACAGACCTATCGCAAAGCTACCAAATCCAGTCTGATCCCTTCCTCCACTGAACACTCCTTTTATCCCAGAATCTACTGGCTGTAACACTCAGGAACACCTTTTAGACTCTAAACCAAATTTTATCAATGACCTGTGTACATTTTATCTTAAGCCAATATTTTAATTAGGCTTATCTAATTTTTTTCATCAATTTTTTTCCCTAGAAATTAGAATCACATCATCCATTCCACAGCTACTTGAGACAAACATCCGGTCATTCTCTTCTGCCATTTTAGAGGCAACATGTCTCTGCTTCCAGTACAGTTTCAATTAATGTTTTTCAATACAGAAGATTTGAATCACATCTCTTACTCTGTTTCAGAGTAGCAGTGTTTGCAGTGACACCAATACTTTTTTATCTGCATTTGTAATGCCTGATGCATCGGCATCCCATCTGCCTTTTTCAGAGCAAGAGCACTGCCAGCTCAGCATCATCCTACAATCCACATCCTACAACTAGGCCTTTTAAATCAATTTGCACAGAACTCCTGGCCCAGACAAAAAATAAGATCCAGCTCATCACAAGAGAATATTGCTACACAGTGTTCCTAAATCTATGTATACTTTTGATCTTTTTTAAGTTCCTAATGCTGAAGAAAATTCAAAGAAAACATGAGAGGTGTATGCTAGATGAGACCAGGACCAGAAAAAATTAATTAAGTTCAACCAGCTGTAAGAAAGCTTTTTGACATTTGAGATTGAATCTCACAATCGGTGATTATTTATATAGTATAAACTGAATAATTTTTTTAAAAAAATTAGAGCATTTTTAAGCTATTTCAGACAGGTAAATAATGCTCTCTTACTGAGGAACAGATCCTGCACAACAGCTGCAGTGACATTATCTCTAGTGCAGCTCTTTGTGAATTCTTGGCTTTCTCTCTAGCCAGAGGCTCCAGTTCACACTGCCCTGCACAGGATACCTTCTGGAAACTCCAATTCAGATTAGGTCCCTTCAGCTGGTCACCTATTCCTTAGAATGGGCTAGCACACTATTCATGAAATTCCTTGGACCCCACAAATGCTATCCCTCCCCAAAATGGAAGGATGAGAAGGAATGACAGTCTTAAGTGAAAAGAAATAGCCCAGACCCACTTCTTTTGTAGGAAACAGCAGTTCCTATACGTCACAGTCTTGTTATTTAAAAATTACGTAGTTAGCAGACCTTCAGCAAAACCTTCCTTCAAGCATCACAAGCTCAAGGGCAAAGTGATGATGACAATAACAGTATATGTAACATAATAATGAAATAATACTATCTTTCAACAAAACCATATATTGATCACCACACACCATCTTCTGAGCGTTAATAGACATAAGTCTATTATGACAACTTGATGCCTTTATTATTCGTATCACCATACACAATTCTACATTTTGATCTATTACTACAATGATGTCTGTGCATTTGCAAGTTTCTTGTTCCTACCCTGTTTACTCCCCTACCTAATCAAGACAGTGACTACCACAGTACAAGCAAGCATCCAGATCCCTGAAATAAAAGACAAGAAGCAGGCCAGGATCATGTTAATGGAAACCCAAAGTCAAGATCGAGAGCACAAAACTGCCAGGGAAATATATGAGCAATATCGAGAATTAAGAGATAAATATTCCCAAGAGCCAGAAGTTAATGGTTGATGCGGGCTAGAGCCCGATCAAAATATAAGAGGGGGGATATTGTTAAGAATAATATGTTACAGTTGCTGTTTGTAAACTCCTTACTTACCTTGTACCCCTGTCCCAGGTTTACTTACCTTGTACCCCTGTCGCAAATTGCTGTACCCCATATTTTTTTATTCCTTGTTCAGCCAGGCCCTGCTCCCTCTCCCAAGTTGCTGTACCCTGTGTTTCTTGTTCTGTGTTCAGCCAGGCACTGCCCCCACTGCTCCTAGACTCCCACATGGCAACATTGTATCCTTTTCCCGAGTTGCTGTACCGTCCTGAGGAGGAAGATGACATACGGACTTTTATGCAAACGAGAGAGACCAGAGACTTATGGGATGCACCCAGACTGGAAAAAACCCCAAAACAACGAGCCACGCAAAAGGGAAGGAATAGAACCAGCACCATCTAACAAGGAAGACCCAGAGGAGTCCCCTGGCTTCTTTCCGAGGCCGACATAACCTCGAGGAGACTCGACTAGGATGACAGCCTAGACTACAAGGCCTAAAGAAGGAGTCTTCCCGGGGACTCCCGTGAGGGAGGAAGGCCCAGCTCTGCCCCACTGACAGAGCTGTACGGATTCTCCTCTTCTGCGGTGTCCAGTGGAAGCAGTGGCGGTGTGCGCAACCCCTCGGGCCCCCACCCCAGAGCTGTGCTGCTTAATAATGGCCTTTTTAAAAGGAGATGGCCTCCTGGCCCATTTATCACAATCGTGATCCTGGGGAATGCAGCTAAAGCCAGCCAAAAGCAATTTCTGGAAAGTCAAGCCTGCTTTACGTTTTCTGGAGTTTGGTTGTGCCAACTTCACCAGTCATTTCTAAAAAAGGAAAAGAAACTCCAAGCAAAAGAGAGAAAAACACAAAGAAACCAACCCAAAGAAACCAATCAAACAAACAGATAAAACACCCCCAATCAAACCAAAGGCAATGAGAAGTTAGGACTAGTTGTAAGGATATCACAGCAGGCGAATGGCTGCTTCCTACTTGGATCACCATCCAAAGCCACCTAGAACAACTTCTCCAAAACATATCCAACAGGAGAAATGGAAAAAGTGATCCATGGCAGCTCTGCATTGTGGTGAAGGATGAGCATGCAGTGGTCCAGATGCAGCATTGCCCACCCTCCAGGCTGCTGTTTGCTCTGCTGAAAGACTCTTGCAGGACTCTTGTGGCCCCTCTCCATGCAATGGAAATCATTGCCACAGCTCTCAGTTGAGGCACTGGCATTTCCAGAGCCAGATTCAGGCACAATCCTACTGCCTGCTGAGCATCTGGGAAAGGTGCTGAGCATCTTCAGGCCTAGAAGCACAAAAGAGCTCAGGCTCTCCCCGAACTGGGTTTTCAGGGCAGCTTTCCATATCTCTGCAAGATTTCTTCATCCCTCAACACGTCTGACTTTATTATGTCCAACGATGCATTTGGGTTTCTTCCGTCCTCTTGTGTGCCCGTGGGTAACCTTCCACGTGGATGAAGGAGATTGTGTACAGGACAATTGATTGCGGCATTGCCATTTGGCTTCACTGTCACTCAGTTGAACACGGTCCTTATCTAAGAAGGACTTCCAAGAAATGGCTAGGAGTTTTGGCTGTGAGAGGAGCAGAAAGCACATTTTCTACAGCAAATTGCTAGCTGATGCACTTTCCTCCCTGCCAAAATAGTGATTGCCATTCATCTTCCTGGGAAGAATGTAAAGACCCATTCAGAGATGCCAGGTTCAGCTGGCCTGTGGCTTTGTGTGCCTCATTTCACATGTCCAATTTCAAGGGCCACTAAAAGAGGCTCATGTTTGCCTTGCTACCCACAAGTGCTGTAGGTATTTCCAGGAGAAGAGGGAAAACATCGCTGTCCTGTGGTGTGGTAGAAATGCCACCACAACTGTGATTGTGTGAGCAAAGCCAGCCAGTGCTTTTTGGGGCAGCAGCAGCAGCTGAGAGTGTGGCAGAGCGGTTGTGATACTCTTTTTAGAGTCCTGCAAACATTGTTCCCGAAACAACCCACAGCTTTGCAAATGTGCCCGAAGAAAATGCAAAGAGAACTGGGGTGTGAAAATCAAAGACTGTTTATCTGTAGAAGAAAAGGAACAAGAATGAACTACACCACATATTTACACTGTAAGAATATTGGTAACAACAACAACAACAACCACAACAACAACAACAAACTATAGAACCTATTTACCTGAGAAGAGCTCTAACAAAACTCTATGAAACGTATTTACAGACAACTTAAACAAACTCTAAAACCTCTATCCTGAACACAACAACTGTAAAACGTATGTACAGCAGGGTGGCATCTGTGTCTGTGATGTCCCTAAGTCCTGGAAGAAAAACAAGTAGCACGGTCAGTGCAGTCAGGCACGGAAGGGTGTTCCATGTGCTGCCGGGCTGGGACACTGGCCCAGTGGGACTCTGCTGCCAGAAGGGAGCCTGGCTGGGGGCTGTGGCCCAGGCACTGGAACAGGGCTTGTGTGGCCCACAGCAAGCCCAGGCCAGGCCAGGGATGGCCAGCAGAATGCAGTGCATGGGCTAGCGTGTCCCTGAGCAGGAAGTGCCCAGCCCGGCCCCAGGCTGGCAGCAGGGGCCCCACTCTGCCTGTGGGGAGCACCTGCCTGTTCTGCTGCTGGCATCGGTCTTCATCCCAAGACCATGTCTTCCTCCTTGTCTTTTAGATCAATATCCATCTCTTCAACATAATCTTTCGTTTCCACCTCCATCTCTTCCTCTGTCTCGTACATATCCACATCCATCTCTTCCTCTCCACTATCCTCTCCGTCCACTTCCATGGCTTCTTCTCTATCAGTCTGTGTATCGACGTCCGTCTCCTCCTCTCGGTCTGTGCCAGCCTGCAGAGGTAGCAAAATTTCCCAGCCTGTCCCACAGAGCTCCAGCCCAGCCAGGCAGCTGCGGGGTGTCCGCCTCCGTGGAATAGTACCATACCTCTTTTGGAACAAATGCAGACATCCTGCAGGGATGGAGAGCAAAATCCAAGCGATGGGGAGCTTTGGGGACTGCTGGGGGAATCAGGGAGCAGGTGGCAACAAGGTGACAGGGGTAGGCTTGGAGCAGGGTGAATGAAGAGCGTGCTGGCACAAGGAGCCAAGGGTTGTGTTGTGGCCGTTGCTGGATGCTGGAAGTTCTAGCTGGAGCGTGCACTGTGACGTCACCGCCAGGAGTTCAGGCCCAGGCTGAAGTGGACAACGGAGACCGTAGAATGAATGATGGAATCCCTGGGTGCTTGGGCTTGGAAGGGACCCTAAAGACCATCTTGTTCCAAGCGGAGCGATCTTCCCCTAGAATAGGTTGCTCAGAGCCCCGCTCCCAGCTGGCCTTGGATGTTGCCAAGGATGGAGCATCCCCAGCCTCTGTGCACAGCCTGGGCCAGTGGCCCAGCAGCCGGAGTGGAAAAGAGCAGCTTCATTAGATCCAACTTCAAGCTCAGTCCTGCAGTTGAAAGGCTTCTCCTCCCTGTGCCCATCTTTCCTAGAGCTGCAGGGAGGCCTCGCCAGCCCCCTTCTCTTTCCAGGCTGAGCATCCCCAGCCCCACACGGACAGCAGTCCGATGCGTGGCAGTCAAGGCTAAAGGGTAGCAAATGGCTACATCAGGAAGTGAGAGATGGAAGCTTTTGGAGATGGAAGCTTTACCTCTAAATGTAGAAAAGAAAGAGAAGTGGAGGGGGAAATGGTGGGACTCTGGCTCTGTTCTAACTGGCGAAGATTTTCTTTTCTTCTTTTCTGTCGTGCTAACCCAAGTTTTGTTGTTTGAAAGGAGGTTTAGCAAAATATCCATCGTCTTCTCCACTGCTGAAACACTGAACAACACCTGGGCAGGCTGAGGATGCAGAGCAAAACCTGCAAATATCTACTGCTGATCGTGATCCTGGGGAATGCAGCTAAAGCCAGCCAAAAGCAATTTCTGGAAAGTCAAGCCTGCTTTACGTTTTCTGGAGTTTGGTTGTGCCAACTTCACCAGTCATTTCTAAAAAAGGAAAAGAAACTCCAAGCAAAAGAGAGAAAAACACAAAGAAACCAACCCAAAGAAACCAATCAAACAAACAGATAAAACACCCCCAATCAAACCAAAGGCAATGAGAAGTTAGGACTAGTTGTAAGGATATCACAGCAGGCGAATGGCTGCTTCCTACTTGGATCACCATCCAAAGCCACCTAGAACAACTTCTCCAAAACATATCCAACAGGAGAAATGGAAAAAGTGATCCATGGCAGCTCTGCATTGTGGTGAAGGATGAGCATGCAGTGGTCCAGATGCAGCATTGCCCACCCTCCAGGCTGCTGTTTGCTCTGCTGAAAGACTCTTGCAGGACTCTTGTGGCCCCTCTCCATGCAATGGAAATCCTTGCCACAGCTCTCAGTTGAGGCACTGGCATTTCCAGAGCCAGATTCAGGCACAATCCTACTGCCTGCTGAGCATCTGGGAAAGGTGCTGAGCATCTTCAGGCTTAGAAGCACAAAAGAGCTCAGGCTCTCCCCGAACTGGGTTTTCAGGGCAGCTTTCCATATCTCTGCAAGATTTCTTCATCCCTCAACACGTCTGACTTTATTATGTCCAACGATGCATTTGGGTTTCTTCCGTCCTCTTGTGTGCCCGTGGGTAACCTTCCACGTGGATGAAGGAGATTGTGTACAGGACAATTGATTGCGGCATTGCCATTTGGCTTCACTGTCACTCAGTTGAACACGGTCCTTATCTAAGAAGGACTTCCAAGAAATGGCTAGGAGTTTTGGCTGTGAGAGGAGCAGAAAGCACATTTTCTACAGCAAATTGCTAGCTGATGCACTTTCCTCCCTGCCAAAATAGTGATTGCCATTCATCTTCCTGGGAAGAATGTAAAGACCCATTCAGAGATGCCAGGTTCAGCTGGCCTGTGGCTTTGTGTGCCTCATTTCACATGTCCAATTTCAAGGGCCACTAAAAGAGGCTCATGTTTGCCTTGCTACCCACAAGTGCTGTAGGTATTTCCAGGAGAAGAGGGAAAACATCGCTGTCCTGTGGTGTGGTAGAAATGCCACCACAACTGTGATTGTGTGAGCAAAGCCAGCCAGTGCTTTTTGGGGCAGCAGCAGCAGCTGAGAGTGTGGCAGAGCGGTTGTGATACTCTTTTTAGAGTCCTGCAAACATTGTTCCCGAAACAACCCACAGCTTTGCAAATGTGCCCGAAGAAAATGCAAAGAGAACTGGGGTGTGAAAATCAAAGACTGTTTATCTGTAGAAGAAAAGGAACAAGAATGAACTACACCACATATTTACACTGTAAGAATATTGGTAACAACAACAACAACAACCACAACAACAACAACAAACTATAGAACCTACTTACCTGAGAAGAGCTCTAACAAAACTCTATGAAACGTATTTACAGACGACTTAAACAAACTCTAAAACCTCTATCCTGAACACAACAACTGTAAAACGTATGTACAGCAGGGTGGCATCTGTGTCTGTGATGTCCCTAAGTCCTGCAAGAAAAACAAGTAGCACGGTCAGTGCAGTCAGGCACGGAAGGGTGTTCCATGTGCTGCCGGGCTGGGACACTGGCCCAGTGGGACTCTGCTGCCAGAAGGGAGCCTGGCTGGGGGCTGTGGCCCAGGCACTGGAACAGGGCTTGTGTGGCCCACAGCAAGCCCAGGCCAGGCCAGGGATGGCCAGCAGAATGCAGTGCATGGGCTAGCGTGTCCCTGAGCAGGAAGTGCCCAGCCCGGCCCCAGGCTGGCAGCAGGGGCCCCACTCTGCCTGTGGGGAGCACCTGCCTGTTCTGCTGCTGGCATCGGTCTTCATCCCAAGACCATGTCTTCCTCCTTGTCTTTTAGATCAATATCCATCTCTTCAACATAATCTTTCGTTTCCACCTCCATCTCTTCCTCTGTCTCGTACATATCCACATCCATCTCTTCCTCTCCACTATCCTCTCCGTCCACTTCCATGGCTTCTTCTCTATCAGTCTGTGTATCGACGTCCGTCTCCTCCTCTCGGTCTGTGCCAGCCTGCAGAGGTAGCAAAATTTCCCAGCCTGTCCCACAGAGCTCCAGCCCAGCCAGGCAGCTGCGGGGTGTCCGCCTCCGTGGAATAGTACCATACCTCTTTTGGAACAAATGCAGACATCCTGCAGGGATGGAGAGCAAAATCCAAGCGATGGGGAGCTTTGGGGACTGCTGGGGGAATCAGGGAGCAGGTGGCAACAAGGTGACAGGGGTAGGCTTGGAGCAGGGTGAATGAAGAGCGTGCTGGCACAAGGAGCCAAGGGTTGTGTTGTGGCCGTTGCTGGATGCTGGAAGTTCTAGCTGGAGCGTGCACTGTGACGTCACCGCCAGGAGTTCAGGCCCAGGCTGAAGTGGACAACGGAGACCGTAGAATGAATGATGGAATCCCTGGGTGCTTGGGCTTGGAAGGGACCCTAAAGACCATCTTGTTCCAAGCGGAGCGATCTTCCCCTAGAATAGGTTGCTCAGAGCCCCGCTCCCAGCTGGCCTTGGATGTTGCCAAGGATGGAGCATCCCCAGCCTCTGTGCACAGCCTGGGCCAGTGGCCCAGCAGCCGGAGTGGAAAAGAGCAGCTTCATTAGATCCAACTTCAAGCTCAGTCCTGCAGTTGAAAGGCTTCTCCTCCCTGTGCCCATCTTTCCTAGAGCTGCAGGGAGGCCTCGCCAGCCCCCTTCTCTTTCCAGGCTGAGCATCCCCAGCCCCACACGGACAGCAGTCCGATGCGTGGCAGTCAAGGCTAAAGGGTAGCAAATGGCTACATCAGGAAGTGAGAGATGGAAGCTTTTGGAGATGGAAGCTTTACCTCTAAATGTAGAAAAGAAAGAGAAGTGGAGGGGGAAATGGTGGGACTCTGGCTCTGTTCTAACTGGCGAAGATTTTCTTTTCTTCTTTTCTGTCGTGCTAACCCAAGTTTTGTTGTTTGAAAGGAGGTTTAGCAAAATATCCATCGTCTTCTCCACTGCTGAAACACTGAACAACACCTGGGCAGGCTGAGGATGCAGAGCAAAACCTGCAAATATCTACTGCTGATCGTGATCCTGGGGAATGCAGCTAAAGCCAGCCAAAAGCAATTTCTGGAAAGTCAAGCCTGCTTTACGTTTTCTGGAGTTTGGTTGTGCCAACTTCACCAGTCATTTCTAAAAAAGGAAAAGAAACTCCAAGCAAAAGAGAGAAAAACACAAAGAAACCAACCCAAAGAAACCAATCAAACAAACAGATAAAACACCCCCAATCAAACCAAAGGCAATGAGAAGTTAGGACTAGTTGTAAGGATATCACAGCAGGCGAATGGCTGCTTCCTACTTGGATCACCATCCAAAGCCACCTAGAACAACTTCTCCAAAACATATCCAACAGGAGAAATGGAAAAAGTGATCCATGGCAGCTCTGCATTGTGGTGAAGGATGAGCATGCAGTGGTCCAGATGCAGCATTGCCCACCCTCCAGGCTGCTGTTTGCTCTGCTGAAAGACTCTTGCAGGACTCTTGTGGCCCCTCTCCATGCAATGGAAATCCTTGCCACAGCTCTCAGTTGAGGCACTGGCATTTCCAGAGCCAGATTCAGGCACAATCCTACTGCCTGCTGAGCATCTGGGAAAGGTGCTGAGCATCTTCAGGCCTAGAAGCACAAAAGAGCTCAGGCTCTCCCCGAACTGGGTTTTCAGGGCAGCTTTCCATATCTCTGCAAGATTTCTTCATCCCTCAACACGTCTGACTTTATTATGTCCAACGATGCATTTGGGTTTCTTCCGTCCTCTTGTGTGCCCGTGGGTAACCTTCCACGTGGATGAAGGAGATTGTGTACAGGACAATTGATTGCGGCATTGCCATTTGGCTTCACTGTCACTCAGTTGAACACGGTCCTTATCTAAGAAGGACTTCCAAGAAATGGCTAGGAGTTTTGGCTGTGAGAGGAGCAGAAAGCACATTTTCTACAGCAAATTGCTAGCTGATGCACTTTCCTCCCTGCCAAAATAGTGATTGCCATTCATCTTCCTGGGAAGAATGTAAAGACCCATTCAGAGATGCCAGGTTCAGCTGGCCTGTGAGTAGGCTGCACAGACATGTGCTGTCCTGTCACAGATTCTCCTCGCCAGACGCAGTGGAAATTTTCCCCTTGCATTAAGAGCAGGAAAGGCAAAAGCTGGGTTTTTGGAGTCCGGAAAATGTAACCGCAAGAGGCGAGCCTCCTTCGACAGAAGCTGCCCTACGGAGCTCTTGTCAACCGGCCAAAAAACCATGTGTTTCTGAGGGAGAGTGACGGTCGGCACGCGGGCGGTGTGGCAAGCTAATAAGAAACATGTTTAACAGGCATCTGGCGCGCGAGACTTTCAGACTGCAAGTGGAAAGCAGCTGCCACTCGCACGTTTGCTGATTAGTAACTAGTTGTCATGTGGAAGAAGTAAGATCACTACTTCCTTCTGCTGCTCCCTACTGCTGTTGCCGCTCTCTGCGACAATAGTTGCACTTTCCCTTTTACTCCCAGATGCAGAGAAATGTCCTGCGCAGCACAGAAACCTGTCACAACATGGGTGGCATAGGGTGCTGCAAATTCGTGCTTACATCAGTGGCAGGGGTGTACTGCACAAACATGTGCTGTCCTGTCACACGTTCTCCTTGCCAAACACTGTGCAAATCTTTCCGCTTGCATTAAGAGCAAGAAAGGCAGAAGCCGGGACTCCGCAGTTCGCAGAAGGTAAGCGCAAGAGGCGAGCCTCCTTCGACAGAAGCCGCTTTTCAGGACTCTTGGAAACCGGCCAACGTACCATGTGTGTCTGAGGGAGAGTGCCGGTCAGCGCGCGGGCGGTGGAAAGCGCGAGTGGTGCAGGCAAGCGAATAAGAAACATGTTTAACAGGCATCTGGCGCGCGAAACTTTCAAACTGCAAGTGGAACGTAGCTGCCAGTCGCACACTTGCTGAGCAGCCACTAAGTTGTCGTGGGGAAGAAGTACTGCCTCGACTTCCTTCTGCTGCTCCCTACTGCTGTTGCTGCTATCTGCGACAACAATTGCGCTTTCCCTTTTACTCGCAGATGCACAGAAATGCCCTGCGCAGCACAGAAAGCTGTCACCCCATGGCTGGACTAGGGTGCTGCAAATCCATGCTTGCGTCAGTGGCAGGGGTAAGCAGCAGAAACATGTGCTGTCCTGTCACACGTTCTCCTCGACAGACGCAGTGCAAAACTTCCCGCTTGCATTAAGAGCAAGAAAGGCAGAAGTCGCAACTCCGCAGTTCGGAGAAGGTAACCGCAAGAGGCGAGCCTCCTTCGGCAGAAGCTGCTTTCCGGAGTTCTTGCCAACCGGCCAATGAACCATGTGTGTCTGACGTAGAGTTCCGGACAGCAACCAGCTGTGGAAAGCATGAGCGTTGCTGGCAGGCGAATAAGAAAGATGTTTAACAGGCATATGGCGCGCGAAACATTCAGACTGCAATTGGAACGTAGCTGCCACTCACACGCTTGTAGACTAGTCGGTAGTTGTCGTGTGAAACAAGTACGGCGACGACTTCCTTCTGCTGCTCCCTACTGCTGTTGCTGCTCTCTGCGACAACAATTGCGCTTTCCCTTTTACTCGCAGATGCAGAGAAATGCCCTGCGCAGCACAGAAATCTGTCACACCATGGGTGGAATAGCGTGCTGCAAATTCGTGCTTGCGTCAGTGGCAGGGGTAAGCTGCAGAAACATGTGCTGTCCTGTCACACGTTCTTTTCGCCAGACGCAGTGCAAAATCTTCCCGCTTGCATTAAGAGCAAGAAAATATAGAAGCTGCCGACTCCGCAGTTCGGAGAAGGTAAGCGCAAGAGGCGAGCCTCCTTCGGCAGAAGCTGATTCCGGAGCTCTTGGCAACCGGCCAAAGTACCAAGTGTGTGTGAGGGACAATGCCGATCCGCGCGCGAGCTCTGAAAAGCTCAATCGCGGTGGGCAGACAAATAAGGCAGATGTTTAACAGGCATCTGGTGCGGGAGATTTTAGACTGCAAGTGCAACGTAGCTGCCACTCGCACGCTTGGAGATTAGTCGGTAGTTGTCGTGTGGAAGAAGAAACAGGCATCTGGCGCGAGAAACTTTCAGACTGCAAGTGGAACGTAGCTGCCACTCACACGCTTGTTAATTAGTCGCTACTTGCCCTGTGGAACAAGTACGGCCACGACATCCTTCTGCTGCTCCCTACTGCTGTTGCTGCTATCTGCGACAACAATTGCGCTTTCCCTTTTACTCGCAGATGCACAGAAATGCCCTGCGCAGCACAGAAACCTGTCACACCATGGGTGGCTTAGGGTGCTGGAAATCCATGCTTGCGTCAGTGGCAGGGGTAAGGTGCACAAACATGTGCTGTCCTGTCACACGTTCTTTTCGCCAGACGCAGTGCAAAATCTTCCCGCTTGCATTAAGAGCAAGAAAGGCAGAAGCCGCGACTTCGCAGTTCGGAGAAAGTAACCGCAAGAGGCGAGCCTCTTTCGGCAGAAGCTGTTTTTCCGGACTATTGGCAACCGGCCAAATTACCAAGTGTGTCTGAGGGACAGTGCCGGTCTGCGCGCGAGCAGTGGAAAGCGCAATGGCGGCGGGCAGGCGAATAAGGCAGATGTTTAACAGGCATCTGGTGCGAGAGATTTTAGACTGGAAGTGCAACGTAGCTGCCACTCGCACGCTTGGAGATTAGTCGGTAGCTGTCGTGTGGAAGAAGAAACAGGCATCTGGCGCGAGAAACTTTCAGACTGCAAGTGGAACGTAGCTGCCACTCACACGCTTGTTAATTAGTCGCTACTTGCCCTGTGGAACAAGTACGGCCACGACATCCTTCTGCTGCTCCCTACTGCTGTTGCTGCTATCTGCGACAACAATTGCGCTTTCCCTTTTACTCGCAGATGCACAGAAATGCCCTGCGCAGCACAGAAACCTGTCACACCATGGGTGGCATAGGGTGCTGCAAATCCATGCTTGCGTCAGTGGCAGGGGTAAGGTGCACAAACATGTGCTGTCCTGTCACACGTTCTTTTCGCCAGACGCAGTGCAAAATCTTCCTGCTTGCATTAAGAGCAAGAAAGGCAGAAGCTGCGACTTCGCAGTTCGGAGAAAGTAACCGCAAGAGGCGAGCCTCTTTCGGCAGAAGCTGTTTTTCCGGACTATTGGCAACCGGCCAAATTACCAAGTGTGTCTGAGGGACAGTGCCGGTCTGCGCGCGAGCGGTGGAAAGCGCAATGGCGGCGGGCAGGCGAATAAGGCAGATGTTTAACAGGCATCTGGTGCGAGAGATTTTAGACTGCAAGTGCAACGTAGCTGCCACTCGCACGCTTGGAGATTAGTCGGTAGTTGTCGTGTGGAAGAAGTAACAGGCATCTGGCGCGAGAAACTTTCAGACTGCAAGTGGAACATAGCTGCCACTCACACGCTAATTAGGAGCTACATGTCGTGAAGAAGAAGTACGGCCACGACTTCCTTCTGCTGCTCCCTACTGCTGTTGATGTTCTCTCCGGCAACAATTGTGCTTTCCCTTTTATGTGCAGATGCAGAGAAATGTCCTCTGCAGCATAGAAACCTGTCATAACATGGGTGGAATAATGTGCTGCAAATTCGTGCTTGCGTCAGTGGCAGGGATAAGCTGCAGAAACATGTGCTGTCCTGTCACACGTTCTCCTCGACAGACGCAGTGCAAAACTTCCCGCTTGCATTAAGAGCAAGAAAGGCAGAAGTCGCAACTCCGCAGTTCGGAGAAGGTAACCGCAAGAGGCGAGCCTCCTTCGGCAGAAGCTGCTTTCCGGAGTTCTTGCCAACCGGCCAATGAACCATGTGTGTCTGACGTAGAGTTCCGGACAGCAACCAGCTGTGGAAAGCATGAGCGTTGCTGGCAGGCGAATAAGAAAGATGTTTAACAGGCATATGGCGCGCGAAACATTCAGACTGCAATTGGAACGTAGCTGCCACTCACACGCTTGTAGACTAGTCGGTAGTTGTCGTGTGAAACAAGTACGGCGACGACTTCCTTCTGCTGCTCCCTACTGCTGTTGCTGCTCTCTGCGACAACAATTGCGCTTTCCCTTTTACTCGCAGATGCAGAGAAATGCCCTGCGCAGCACAGAAATCTGTCACACCATGGGTGGAATAGCGTGCTGCAAATTCGTGCTTGCGTCAGTGGCAGGGGTAAGCTGCAGAAACATGTGCTGTCCTGTCACACGTTCTTTTCGCCAGACGCAGTGCAAAATCTTCCCGCTTGCATTAAGAGCAAGAAAATATAGAAGCTGCCGACTCCGCAGTTCGGAGAAGGTAAGCGCAAGAGGCGAGCCTCCTTCGGCAGAAGCTGATTCCGGAGCTCTTGGCAACCGGCCAAAGTACCAAGTGTGTGTGAGGGACAATGCCGATCCGCGCGCGAGCTCTGAAAAGCTCAATCGCGGCGGGCAGACAAATAAGGCAGATGTTTAACAGGCATCTGGTGCGGGAGATTTTAGACTGCAAGGGCAACGTAGCTGCCACTCGCACGCTTGGAGATTAGTCGGTAGTTGTCGTGTGGAAGAAGAAACAGGCATCTGGCGCGAGAAACTTTCAGACTGCAAGTGGAACGTAGCTGCCACTCACACGCTTGTTAATTAGTCGCTACTTGCCCTGTGGAACAAGTACGGCCACGACATCCTTCTGCTGCTCCCTACTGCTGTTGCTGCTATCTGCGACAACAATTGCGCTTTCCCTTTTACTCGCAGATGCACAGAAATGCCCTGCGCAGCACAGAAACCTGTCACACCATGGGTGGCTTAGGGTGCTGCAAATCCATGCTTGCGTCAGTGGCAGGGGTAAGGTGCACAAACATGTGCTGTCCTGTCACATGTTCTTTTCGCCAGACGCAGTGCAAAATCTTCCCGCTTGCATTAAGAGCAAGAAAGGCAGAAGCCGCGACTTCGCAGTTCGGAGAAAGTAACCGCAAAAGGCGAGCCTCTTTCGGCAGAAGCTGTTTTTCCGGACTATTGGCAACCGGCCAAATTACCAAGTGTGTCTGAGGGACAGTGCCGGTCTGCGCGCGAGCAGTGGAAAGCGCAATGGCGGCGGGCAGGCGAATAAGGCAGATGTTTAAGAGGCATCTGGTGCGAGAGATTTTAGACTGCAAGTGCAACGTAGCTGCCACTCGCACGCTTGGAGATTAGTCGGTAGCTGTCGTGTGGAAGAAGAAACAGGCATCTGGCGCGAGAAACATTCAGACTGCAAGTGGAACGTAGCTGCCACTCACACGCTTGTTAATTAGTCGCTACTTGCCCTGTGGAACAAGTACGGCCACGACATCCTTCTGCTGCTCCCTACTGCTGTTGCTGCTATCTGCGACAACAATTGCGCTTTCCCTTTTACTCGCAGATGCAGAGAAATGCCCTGCGCAGCACAGAAACCTGTCACACCATGGGTGGCATAGGGTGCTGCAAATCCATGCTTGCGTCAGTGGCAGGGGTAAGGTGCACAAACATGTGCTGTCCTGTCACACGTTCTTTTCGCCAGACGCAGTGCAAAATCTTCCCGCTTGCATTAAGAGCAAGAAAGGCAGAAGCCGCGACTTCGCAGTTCGGAGAAAGTAACCGCAAGAGGCGAGCCTCTTTCGGCAAAAGCTGTTTTTCCGGACTATTGGCAACCGGCCAAATTACCAAGTGTGTCTGAGGGACAGTGCCGGTCTGCGCGCGAGCGGTGGAAAGCGCAATGGCGGCGGGCAGGCGAATAAGGCAGATGTTTAACAGGCATCTGGTGCGAGAGATTTTAGACTGCAAGTGCAACGTAGCTGCCACTCGCACGCTTGGAGATTAGTCGGTAGTTGTCGTGTGGAAGAAGTAACAGGCATCTGGCGCGAGAAACTTTCAGACTGCAAGTGGAACATAGCTGCCACTCACACGCTAATTAGGAGCTACATGTCGTGAAGAAGAAGTACGGCCACGACTTCCTTCTGCTGCTCCCTACTGCTGTTGATGTTCTCTCCGGCAACAATTGCGCTTTCCCTTTTACGTACAGATGCAGAGATATGTCCTGTGCGGCACAGAAACCTGTCATAACATGGGTGGAATAATGTGCTGCAAATTCGTGCTTGCGTCAGTGGCAGGGGTAAGGTGCACAAACATGTGCTGTCCTGTCACACGTTCTTTTCGCCAGACGCAGTGCAAAACTTCCCGCTTGCATTAAGAGCAAGAAAGGCAGAAGCCGCGATTCCGCAGTTCGGAGAAGGTAACCGCAAGAGGGGAGGCTTCTTCAGCAGAAGCTGCTTTCTGGACTCTTGGCAACCGGCGAAAGTACCAAGAGTGTCTGAGGGACAGTGCCGGTCAGCGCGAGAGCGTTTAAAAGCGCAATCGCTGCAGGCAGGAGAACAAGGAAGATGTTTAACAGGCATCTGGTGCGGGAGATTTTAGACTGCAAGTGGAACGTAGCTGCCACTCGCACGCTTGCTGATTAGGCGCTACTTGTCCTGTGGAAGAACACGATTCCCTTCTGCTGCTCCCTACTGCTGTTGATGCTCTCTGCGACAACAATTGCGCTTTCCCTTTTACTCGCAGATGCAGAGAAATGCCCTGCGCAGCACAGAAAGCTGTCACCCCATGGCTGGACTAGGGTGCTGCAAATCCATGCTTGCGTCAGTGGCAGGGGTAAGCTGCAGAAACATGTGCTGTCCTGTCACACGTTCTTTTCGCCAGACGCAGTGCAAAATCTTCCCGCTTGCATTAAGAGCAAGAAAATATAGAAGCTGCCCACTCCGCAGTTCGGAGAAGGTAAGCGCAAGAGGAGAGCCTCCTTCGG
This sequence comes from Cyanistes caeruleus, assembly GCF_971803275.1. Lineage (NCBI taxonomy): Eukaryota > Metazoa > Chordata > Aves > Passeriformes > Paridae > Cyanistes > Cyanistes caeruleus. The sequence goes on along the minus strand of NW_028255909.1, from coordinate 387,529 downwards.
CAGAAGCTGATTCCAGAGCTCTTGGCAACCGGCCAAAGTACCAAGTGTGTGTGAGGGACAATGCCGATCCGCGCGCGAGCTCTGAAAAGCTAATCGCGGCGGGAAGGCAAATAAGGCAGATGTTTAACCGGCATCTGGTGCGGGAGATTTTAGACTGCAAGTGCAACGTAGCTGCCACTCGCACGCTTGGAGATTAGTCGGTAGTTGTCGGTGTGGAAGAAGTAACAGGCATCTGGCGCGAGAAACTTTCAGACTGCAAGTGGAACGTAGCTGCCACTCGCACGCTTGCTAATTAGTCGCTACTTACCGTGTGGAACAAGTACGGCCACGACATCCTTCTGCTGCTCCCTACTGCTGTTGCTGCTACCTGCGACAACAATTGCGCTTTCCCTTTTACTCGCAGATGCAGAGAAATGTCCTCTGCAGCACAGAAACCTGTCACACCATGGGTGGCTTAGGGTGCTGCAAATCCATGCTTGCATCAGTGGCAGGGGTAAGGTGCACAAACATGTGCTGTCCTGTCACACGTTCTTTTCGCCAGACGCAGTGCAAAATCTTCCCGCTTGCATTAAGAGCAAGAAAGGCAGAAGCCGCGACTTCGCAGTTCGGAGAAAGTAACCGCAAGAGGCGAGCCTCTTTCGGCAGAAGCTGTTTTTCCGGACTATTGGCAACCGGCCAAATTACCAAGTGTGTCTGAGAGACAGTGCCGGTCTGCGCGCGAGCGGCGGAAAGCACAATGGCGGCGGACAGGCGAATAAGGCAGATGTTTAACAGGCATCTGGTGCGAGAGATTTTAGACTGGAAGTGCAACGTAGCTGCCACTCGCACGCTTGGAGATTAGTCGGTAGTTGTCGTGTGGAAGAAGTAACAGGCATCTGGCGCGAGAAACTTTCAGACTGCAAGTGGAACGTAGCTGCCACTCGCACGATTGCTAATTAGTCGCTACATGTCGTGTAGAAGAAGTACGGCCAGGACTTCCTTCTGCTGCTCCCCACTGCTGTTGATGTTCTCTCTGGCAACAATTGTGCTTTCCCTTTTATGTGCAGATGCAGAGAAATGTCCTCTGCAGCATAGAAACCTGTCATAACATGGGTGGAATAATGTGCTGCAAATTCGTGCTTGCGTCAGTGGCAGGGATAAGCTGCAGAAACATGTGCTGTCCTGTCACACGTTCTCCTCGACAGACGCAGTGCAAAACTTCCCGCTTGCATTAAGAACAAGAAAGGCAGAAGTCGCAACTCCGCAGTTCGGAGAAGGTAACCGCAAGAGGCGAGCCTCCTTCGGCAGAAGCTGCTTTCCGGAGTTCTTGCCAACCGGCCAATGAACCATGTGTGTCTGACGTAGAGTTCCGGACAGCAACCAGCTGTGGAAAGCATGAGCGTTGCTGGCAGGCGAATAAGAAAGATGTTTAACAGGCATATGGCGCGCGAAACATTCAGACTGCAAGTGGAATGTAGCTGCCACTCACACGCTTGTAGACTAGTCGGTAGTTGTCGTGTGAAACAAGCACGGCGACGACTTCCTTCTGCTGCTCCCTACTGCTGTTGCTGCTCTCTGCGACAACAATTGCGCTTTCCCTTTTACTCGCAGATGCAGAGAAATGCCCTGCACAGCACAGAAATCTGTCACACCATGGGTGGAATAGCGTGCTGCAAATTCGTGCTTGCGTCAGTGGCAGGGGTAAGCTGCAGAAACATGTGCTGTCCTGTCACACGTTCTCCTCGACAGACGCAGTGCAAAATCTTCCCGCTTGCATTAAGAGCAAGAAAGGCAGAAGCCGCGACTCCGCAGTTCGGAGAAGGTAAGCGCAAGAGGCGAGCCTCCTTCGGCAGAAGCTGATTCCGGAGCTCTTGGCAACCGGCCAAAGTACCAAGTGTGTGTGAGGGACAATGCCGGTCCGCGTGCGAGCTCTGAAAAGCTAATCGCGGCGGGAAGGCAAATAAGGCAGATGTTTAACCGGCATCTGGTGCGGGAGATTTTAGACTGCAAGTGCAACGTAGCTGCCTCTCGCATGCTTGCTAATTAGTCGCTACATGTCGTGTGGAAGAAGTACGGCGACGACTTCCTTCTGCTGCTCCCTACTGCTATTGATGTTTTCTGCGGCAACAATTGCGCTTTCCCTTTTACTCGCAGATGCAGCGAAATGTCCTGTGCAGCATTGAAACCTGTCATAACATGGGTGGAATAATGTGCTGCAAATTCGTGCTTGCGTCAGTGGCAGGGATAAGCTGCAGAAACATGTGCTGTCCTGTCACACGTTCTCCTCGACAGACGCAGTGCAAAACTTCCCGCTTGCATTAAGAGCAAGAAAGGCAGAAGTCGCAACTCCGCAGTTCGGAGAAGGTAAGCGCAAGAGGCGAGCCTCCTTCGGCAGAAGCTGCTTTCCGGAGTTCTTGCCAACCGGCCAATGAACCATGTGTGTCTGACGTAGAGTTCCGGACAGCAACCGGCTGTGGAAAGCATGAGCGTTGCTGGCAGGCGAATAAGAAAGATGTTTAACAGGCATATGGCGCGCGAAACATTCAGACTGCAAGTGGAACGTAGCTGCCACTCGCACGCTTGTAGACTAGTCGGTAGTTGTCGTGTGAAACAAGTACAGCGACGACTTCCTTCTGCTGCTCCCTACTGCTGTTGCTGCTATCTGCGACAACAATTGCGCTTTCCCTTTTACTCGCAGATGCACAGAAATGCCCTGCGCAGCACAGAAAGCTGTCACCCCATGGCTGGACTAGGGTGCTGCAAATCCATGCTTGCGTCAGTGGCAGGGGTAAGCTGCAGAAACATGTGCTGTCCTGTCACACGTTCTTTTCGCCAGACGCAGTGCAAAATCTTCCTGCTTGCATTAAGAGCAAGAAAATATAGAAGCTGCCAACTCCGCAGTTCGGAGAAGGTAAGCGCAAGAGGCGAGCCTCCTTCAGCAGAAGCTGATTCCGGAGCTCTTGGCAACCGGCCAAAGTACCAAGTGTGTGTGAGGGACAATGCCGGTCCGCGCGCGAGCTCTGAAAAGCTAATCGCGGCGGGCAGGCAAATAAGGCAGATGTTTAACCGGCATCTGGTGCGGGAGATTTTAGACTGGAAGTGCAACGTAGCTGCCACTCTCACGCTTGGAGATTAGTCGGCAGTTGTCGTGTGGAAGAAGTAACAGGCATCTGGCGCGAGAAACTTTCAGACTGCAAGTGGAACGTAGCTGCCACTCGCACGCTTGGAGATTAGTCGCTACTTACTGTGTGGAACAAGTACGGCCACGACATCCTTCTGCTGCTCCCTACTGCTGTTGCTGCTATCTGCGACAACAATTGCGCTTTCCCTTTTACTCGCAGATGCACAGAAATGCCCTGCGCAGCACAGAAACCTGTCACACCATGGGTGGCTTAGGGTGCTGCAAATCCATGCTTGCGTCAGTGGCAGGGGTAAGGTGCAGAAACATGTGCTGTCCTGTCACACGTTCTCCTCGACAGACGCAGTGCAAAACTTCCCGCTTGCATTAAGAGCAAGAAAGGCAGAAGTCGCAACTCCGCAGTTCGGAGAAGGTAACCGCAAGAGGCGAGCCTCCTTCGGCAGAAGCTGCTTTCCGGAGTTCTTGCCAACCGGCCAATGAACCATGTGTGTCTGACGTAGAGTTCCGGACAGCAACCAGCTGTGGAAAGCATGAGCGTTGCTGGCAGGCGAATAAGAAAGATGTTTAACAGGCATATGGCGCGCGAAACATTCAGACTGCAATTGGAACGTAGCTGCCACTCACACGCTTGTAGACTAGTCGGTAGTTGTCGTGTGAAACAAGTACGGCGACGACTTCCTTCTGCTGCTCCCTACTGCTGTTGCTGCTCTCTGCGACAACAATTGCGCTTTCCCTTTTACTCGCAGATGCAGAGAAATGCCCTGCGCAGCACAGAAATCTGTCACACCATGGGTGGAATAGCGTGCTGCAAATTCGTGCTTGCGTCAGTGGCAGGGGTAAGCTGCAGAAACATGTGCTGTCCTGTCACACGTTCTTTTCGCCAGACGCAGTGCAAAATCTTCCCGCTTGCATTAAGAGCAAGAAAATATAGAAGCTGCCGACTCCGCAGTTCGGAGAAGGTAAGCGCAAGAGGCGAGCCTCCTTCGGCAGAAGCTGATTCCGGAGCTCTTGGCAACCGGCCAAAGTACCAAGTGTGTGTGAGGGACAATGCCGGTCCGCGTGCGAGCTCTGAAAAGCTAATCGCGGCGGGCAGGCAAATAAGGCAGATGTTTAACCGGCATCTGGTGCGGGAGATTTTAGACTGCAAGTGCAACGTAGCTGCCACTCGCACGCTTGGAGATTAGTCGGTAGTTGTCGTGTGGAAGAAGTAACAGGCATCTGGCGCGAGAAACTTTCAGACTGCAAGTGGAACGTAGCTGCCACTCGCACGCTTGCTAATTAGTCGCTACTTACTGTGTGGAACAAGTACGGCCACGACATCCTTCTGCTGCTCCCTACTGCTGTTGCTGCTATCTGCGACAACAATTGCGCTTTCCCTTTTACTCGCAGATGCACAGAAATGCCCTGCGCAGCACAGAAACCTGTCACACCATGGGTGGCTTAGGGTGCTGCAAATCCATGCTTGCGTCAGTGGCAGGGGTAAGGTGCAGAAACATGTGCTGTCCTGTCACACGTTCTTTTCGCCAGACGCAGTGCAAAATCTTCCCGCTTGCATTAAGAGCAAGAAAGGCAGAAGCCGCGACTTCGCAGTTCGGAGAAAGTAACCGCAAGAGGCGAGCCTCTTTCGGCAGAAGCTGTTTTTCCGGACTATTGGCAACCGGCCAAATTACCAAGTGTGTCTGAGAGACAGTGCCTGTCTGCGCGCGAGCGGTGGAAAGCACAATGGCGGCGGGCAGGCGAATAAGGCAGATGTTTAACAGGCATCTGGTGCGAGAGATTTTAGACTGGAAGTGCAACGTAGCTGCCACTCGCACGCTTGGAGATTAGTCGGTAGTTGTCGTGTGGAAGAAGTAACAGGCATCTGGCGCGAGAAACTTTCAGACTGCAAGTGGAACATAGCTGCCACTCACACGCTAATTAGGAGCTACATGTCGTGAAGAAGAAGTACGGCCACGACTTCCTTCTGCTGCTCCCTACTGCTGTTGATGTTCTCTCCGGCAACAATTGTGCTTTCCCTTTTATGTGCAGATGCAGAGAAATGTCCTCTGCAGCATAGAAACCTGTCATAACATGGGTGGAATAATGTGCTGCAAATTCGTGCTTGCGTCAGTGGCAGGGGTAAGGTGCACAAACATGTGCTGTCCTGTCACACGTTCTTTTCGCCAGACGCAGTGCAAAACTTCCCGCTTGCATTAAGAGCAAGAAAGGCAGAAGCCGCGATTCCGCAGTTCGGAGAAGGTAACCGCAAGAGGGGAGGCTTCTTCAGCAGAAGCTGCTTTCTGGACTCTTGGCAACCGGCGAAAGTACCAAGAGTGTCTGAGGGACAGTGCCGGTCAGCGCGAGAGCGTTTAAAAGCGCAATCGCTGCAGGCAGGAGAACAAGGAAGATGTTTAACAGGCATCTGGTGCGGGAGATTTTAGACTGCAAGTGGAACGTAGCTGCCACTCGCACGCTTGCTGATTAGGCGCTACTTGTCCTGTGGAAGAACACGATTCCCTTCTGCTGCTCCCTACTGCTGTTGATGCTCTCTGCGACAACAATTGCGCTTTCCCTTTTACTCGCAGATGCAGAGAAATGCCCTGCGCAGCACAGAAAGCTGTCACCCCATGGCTGGACTAGGGTGCTGCAAATCCATGCTTGCGTCAGTGGCAGGGGTAAGCTGCAGAAACATGTGCTGTCCTGTCACACGTTCTTTTCGCCAGACGCAGTGCAAAATCTTCCCGCTTGCATTAAGAGCAAGAAAATATAGAAGCTGCCCACTCCGCAGTTCGGAGAAGGTAAGCGCAAGAGGAGAGCCTCCTTCGGCAGAAGCTGATTCCGGAGCTCTTGGCAACCGGCCAAAGTACCAAGTGTGTGTGAGGGACAATGCCGATCCGCGCGCGAGCTCTGAAAAGCTAATCGCGGCGGGCAGGCAAATAAGGCAGATGTTTAACCGGCATCTGGTGCGGGAGATTTTAGACTGCAAGTGCAACGTAGCTGCCACTCGCACGCTTGGAGATTAGTCGGTAGTTGTCGGTGTGGAAGAAGTAACAGGCATCTGGCGCGAGAAACTTTCAGACTGCAAGTGGAACGTAGCTGCCACTCACACGCTTGCTAATTAGTCGCTACTTACCGTGTGGAACAAGTACGGCCACGACATCCTTCTGCTGCTCCCTACTGCTGTTGCTGCTACCTGCGACAACAATTGCGCTTTCCCTTTTACTCGCAGATGCACAGAAATGCCCTGCGCAGCACAGAAACCTGTCACACCATGGGTGGCTTAGGGTGCTGCAAATCCATGCTTGCGTCAGTGGCAGGGGTAAGGTGCACAAACATGTGCTGTCCTGTCACACGTTCTTTTCGCCAGACGCAGTGCAAAATCTTCCCGCTTGCATTAAGAGCAAGAAAGGCAGAAGCCGCGACTTCGCAGTTCGGAGAAAGTAACCGCAAGAGGCGAGCCTCTTTCGGCAGAAGCTGTTTTTCCGGACTATTGGCAACCGGCCAAATTACCAAGTGTGTCTGAGAGACAGTGCCGGTCTGCGCGCGAGCGGCGGAAAGCACAATGGCGGCGGACAGGCGAATAAGGCAGATGTTTAACAGGCATCTGGTGCGAGAGATTTTAGACTGCAAGTGCAACGTAGCTGCCACTCGCACGCTTGGAGATTAGTCGGTAGTTGTCGTGTGGAAGAAGTAACAGGCATCTGGCGCGAGAAACTTTCAGACTGCAAGTGGAATGTAGCTGCCACTCGCACGATTGCTAATTAGTCGCTACATGTCGTGTAGAAGAAGTACGGCCAGGACTTCCTTCTGCTGCTCCCTACTGCTGTTGATGTTCTCTCTGGCAACAATTGTGCTTTCCCTTTTATGTGCAGATGCAGAGAAATGTCCTCTGCAGCATAGAAACCTGTCATAACATGGGTGGAATAATGTGCTGCAAATTCGTGCTTGCGTCAGTGGCAGGGATAAGCTGCAGAAACATGTGCTGTCCTGTCACACGTTCTCCTCGACAGACGCAGTGCAAAACTTCCCGCTTGCATTAAGAGCAAGAAAGGCAGAAGTCGCAACTCCGCAGTTCGGAGAAGGTAACCGCAAGAGGCGAGCCTCCTTCGGCAGAAGCTGCTTTCCGGAGTTCTTGCCAACCGGCCAATGAACCATGTGTGTCTGACGTAGAGTTCCGGACAGCAACCAGCTGTGGAAAGCATGAGCGTTGCTGGCAGGCGAATAAGAAAGATGTTTAACAGGCATATGGCGCGCGAAACATTCAGACTGCAAGTGGAACGTAGCTGCCACTCACACGCTTGTAGACTAGTCGGTAGTTGTCGTGTGAAACAAGTACGGCGACGACTTCCTTCTGCTGCTCCCTACTGCTGTTGCTGCTCTCTGCGACAACAATTGCGCTTTCCCTTTTACTCGCAGATGCAGAGAAATGCCCTGCACAGCACAGAAATCTGTCACACCATGGGTGGAATAGCGTGCTGCAAATTCGTGCTTGCGTCAGTGGCAGGGGTAAGCTGCAGAAACATGTGCTGTCCTGTCACACGTTCTCCTCGACAGACGCAGTGCAAAATCTTCCCGCTTGCATTAAGAGCAAGAAAGGCAGAAGCCGCGACTCCGCAGTTCGGAGAAGGTAAGCGCAAGAGGCGAGCCTCCTTCGGCAGAAGCTGATTCCGGAGCTCTTGGCAACCGGCCAAAGTACCAAGTGTGTGTGAGGGACAATGCCGGTCCGCGTGCGAGCTCTGAAAAGCTAATCGCGGCGGGAAGGCAAATAAGGCAGATGTTTAACCGGCATCTGGTGCGGGAGATTTTAGACTGCAAGTGCAACGTAGCTGCCTCTCGCATGCTTGCTAATTAGTCGCTACATGTCGTGTGGAAGAAGTACGGCGACGACTTCCTTCTGCTGCTCCCTACTACTATTGATGTTTTCTGCGGCAACAATTGCGCTTTCCCTTTTACTCGCAGATGCAGCGAAATGTCCTGTGCAGCATTGAAACCTGTCATAACATGGGTGGAATAATGTGCTGCAAATTCGTGCTTGCGTCAGTGGCAGGGATAAGCTGCAGAAACATGTGCTGTCCTGTCACACGTTCTCCTCGACAGACGCAGTGCAAAACTTCCCGCTTGCATTAAGAGCAAGAAAGGCAGAAGTCGCAACTCCGCAGTTCGGAGAAGGTAACCGCAAGAGGCGAGCCTCCTTCGGCAGAAGCTGCTTTCCGGAGTTCTTGCCAACCGGCCAATGAACCATGTGTGTCTGACGTAGAGTTCCGGACAGCAACCAGCTGTGGAAAGCATGAGCGTTGCTGGCAGGCGAATAAGAAAGATGTTTAACAGGCATATGGCGCGCGAAACATTCAGACTGCAATTGGAACGTAGCTGCCACTCGCACGCTTGTAGACTAGTCGGTAGTTGTCGTGTGAAACAAGTACGGCGACGACTTCCTTCTGCTGCTCCCTACTGCTGTTGCTGCTCTCTGCGACAACAATTGCGCTTTCCCTTTTACTCGCAGATGCAGAGAAATGCCCTGCGCAGCACAGAAATCTGTCACACCATGGGTGGAATAGCGTGCTGCAAATTCGTGCTTGCGTCAGTGGCAGGGGTAAGCTGCAGAAACATGTGCTGTCCTGTCACACGTTCTTTTCGCCAGACGCAGTGCAAAATCTTCCCGCTTGCATTAAGAGCAAGAAAATATAGAAGCTGCCGACTCCGCAGTTCGGAGAAGGTAAGCGCAAGAGGCGAGCCTCCTTCGGCAGAAGCTGATTCCGGAGCTCTTGGCAACCGGCCAAAGTACCAAGTGTGTGTGAGGGACAATGCCGATCCGCGCGCGAGCTCTGAAAAGCTCAATCGCGGCGGGCAGACAAATAAGGCAGATGTTTAACAGGCATCTGGTGCGGGAGATTTTAGACTGCAAGTGGAACGTAGCTGCCACTCGCACGCTTGCTGATTAGGCGCTACTTGTCCTGTGGAAGAACACGATTCCCTTCTGCTGCTCCCTACTGCTGTTGATGCTCTCTGCGACAACAATTGCGCTTTCCCTTTTACTCGCAGATGCAGAGAAATGCCCTGCGCAGCACAGAAAGCTGTCACCCCATGGCTGGACTAGGGCGCTGCAAATCCACGCTTGCGTCAGTGGCAGGGGTTAAGCTGCAGAAACATGTGCTGTCCTGTCACACGTTCTTTTCGCCAGACGCAGTGCAAAATCTTCCCGCTTGCATTAAGAGCAAGAATATATAGAAGCTGCCCACTCCGCAGTTCGGAGAAGGTAAGCGCAAGAGGCGAGCCTCCTTCGGCAGAAGCTGATTCCGGAGCTCTTGGCAACCGGCCGAAGTACCAAGTGTGTGTGAGGGACAATGCCGGTCCGCGTGCGAGCTCTGAAAAGCTAATCGCGGCGGGAAGGCAAATAAGGCAGATGTTTAACCGGCATCTGGTGCGGGAGATTTTAGACTGCAAGTGCAACGTAGCTGCCACTCACACGCTTGGAGATTAGTCGGTAGTTGTCGTGTGGAAGAAGTAACAGGCATCTGGGGCGAGAAACTTTCAGACTGCAAGTGGAACGTAGCTGCCACTCGCACGCTTGCTAATTAGTCGCTACTTACCGTGTGGAACAAGTACGGCCACGACATCCTTCTGCTGCTCCCTACTGCTGTTGCTGCTACCTGCGACAACAATTGCGCTTTCCCTTTTACTCGCAGATGCACAGAAATGCCCTGCGCAGCACAGAAACCTGTCACACCATGGGTGGCTTAGGGTGCTGCAAATCCATGCTTGCGTCAGTGGCAGGGGTAAGGTGCACAAACATGTGCTGTCCTGTCACACGTTCTTTTCGCCAGACGCAGTGCAAAATCTTCCCGCTTGCATTAAGAGCAAGAAAGGCAGAAGCCGCGACTTCGCAGTTCGGAGAAAGTAACCGCAAGAGGCGAGCCTCTTTCGGCAGAAGCTGTTTTTCCGGACTATTGGCAACCGGCCAAATTACCAAGTGTGTCTGAGAGACAGTGCCGGTCTGCGCGCGAGCGGCGGAAAGCACAATGGCGGCGGACAGGCGAATAAGGCAGATGTTTAACAGGCATCTGGTGCGAGAGATTTTAGACTGGAAGTGCAACGTAGCTGCCACTCGCACGCTTGGAGATTAGTCGGTAGTTGTCGTGTGGAAGAAGTAACAGGCATCTGGCACGAGAAACTTTCAGACTGCAAGTGGAACGTAGCTGCCACTCGCACGATTGCTAATTAGTCGCTACATGTCGTGTAGAAGAAGTACGGCCAGGACTTCCTTCTGCTGCTCCCTACTGCTGTTGATGTTCTCTCTGGCAACAATTGTGCTTTCCCTTTTATGTGCAGATGCAGAGAAATGTCCTCTGCAGCATAGAAACCTGTCATAACATGGGTGGAATAATGTGCTGCAAATTCGTGCTTGCGTCAGTGGCAGGGATAAGCTGCAGAAACATGTGCTGTCCTGTCACACGTTCTCCTCGACAGACGCAGTGCAAAACTTCCCGCTTGCATTAAGAGCAAGAAAGGCAGAAGTCGCAACTCCGCAGTTCGGAGAAGGTAACCGCAAGAGGCGAGCCTCCTTCGGCAGAAGCTGCTTTCCGGAGTTCTTGCCAACCGGCCAATGAACCATGTGTGTCTGACGTAGAGTTCCGGACAGCAACCAGCTGTGGAAAGCATGAGCGTTGCTGGCAGGCGAATAAGAAAGATGTTTAACAGGCATATGGCGCGCGAAACATTCAGACTGCAAGTGGAACGTAGCTGCCACTCACACGCTTGTAGACTAGTCGGTAGTTGTCGTGTGAAACAAGTACGGCGACGACTTCCTTCTGCTGCTCCCTACTGCTGTTGCTGCTCTCTGCGACAACAATTGCGCTTTCCCTTTTACTCGCAGATGCAGAGAAATGCCCTGCGCAGCACAGAAATCTGTCACACCATGGGTGGAATAGCGTGCTGCAAATTCGTGCTTGCGTCAGTGGCAGGGGTAAGCTGCAGAAACATGTGCTGTCCTGTCACACGTTCTTTTCGCCAGACGCAGTGCAAAATCTTCCCGCTTGCATTAAGAGCAAGAAAATATAGAAGCTGCCGACTCTGCAGTTCGGAGAAGGTAAGCGCAAGAGGCGAGCCTCCTTCGGCAGAAGCTGATTCCGGAGCTCTTGGCAACCGGCCAAAGTACCAAGTGTGTGTGAGGGACAATGCCGGTCCGCGTGCGAGCTCTGAAAAGCTAATCGCGGCGGGCAGGCAAATAAGGCAGATGTTTAACCGGCATCTGGTGCGGGAGATTTTAGACTGCAAGTGCAACGTAGCTGCCACTCGCACGCTTGGAGATTAGTCGGTAGTTGTCGTGTGGAAGAAGTAACAGGCATCTGGCGCGAGAAACTTTCAGACTGCAAGTGGAACGTAGCTGCCACTCGCACGCTTGCTAATTAGTCGCTACTTACTGTGTGGAACAAGTACGGCCACGACATCCTTCTGCTGCTCCCTACTGCTGTTGCTGCTATCTGCGACAACAATTGCGCTTTCCCTTTTACTCGCAGATGCACAGAAATGCCCAGCGCAGCACAGAAACCTGTCACACCATGGGTGGCTTAGGGTGCTGCAAATCCATGCTTGCGTCAGTGGCAGGGGTAAGGTGCAGAAACATGTGCTGTCCTGTCACACGTTCTTTTCGCCAGACGCAGTGCAAAATCTTCCCGCTTGCATTAAGAGCAAGAAAGGCAGAAGCCGCGACTTCGCAGTTCGGAGAAAGTAACCGCAAGAGGCGAGCCTCTTTCGGCAGAAGCTGTTTTTCCGGACTATTGGCAACCGGCCAAATTACCAAGTGTGTCTGAGAGACAGTGCCTGTCTGCGCGCGAGCGGTGGAAAGCACAATGGCGGCGGGCAGGCGAATAAGGCAGATGTTTAACAGGCATCTGGTGCGAGAGATTTTAGACTGGAAGTGCAACGTAGCTGCCACTCGCACGCTTGGAGATTAGTCGGTAGTTGTCGTGTGGAAGAAGTAACAGGCATCTGGCGCGAGAAACTTTCAGACTGCAAGTGGAACATAGCTGCCACTCACACGCTAATTAGGAGCTACATGTCGTGAAGAAGAAGTACGGCCACGACTTCCTTCTGCTGCTCCCTACTGCTGTTGATGTTCTCTCCGGCAACAATTGTGCTTTCCCTTTTATGTGCAGATGCAGAGAAATGTCCTCTGCAGCATAGAAACCTGTCATAACATGGGTGGAATAATGTGCTGCAAATTCGTGCTTGCGTCAGTGGCAGGGGTAAGGTGCACAAACATGTGCTGTCCTGTCACACGTTCTTTTCGCCAGACGCAGTGCAAAACTTCCCGCTTGCATTAAGAGCAAGAAAGGCAGAAGCCGCGATTCCGCAGTTCGGAGAAGGTAACCGCAAGAGGGGAGGCTTCTTCAGCAGAAGCTGCTTTCTGGACTCTTGGCAACCGGCGAAAGTACCAAGAGTGTCTGAGGGACAGTGCCGGTCAGCGCGAGAGCGTTTAAAAGCGCAATCGCTGCAGGCAGGAGAACAAGGAAGATGTTTAACAGGCATCTGGTGCGGGAGATTTTAGACTGCAAGTGGAACGTAGCTGCCACTCGCACGCTTGCTGATTAGGCGCTACTTGTCCTGTGGAAGAACACGATTCCCTTCTGCTGCTCCCTACTGCTGTTGATGCTCTCTGCGACAACAATTGCGCTTTCCCTTTTACTCGCAGATGCAGAGAAATGCCCTGCGCAGCACAGAAAGCTGTCACCCCATGGCTGGACTAGGGTGCTGCAAATCCATGCTTGCGTCAGTGGCAGGGGTAAGCTGCAGAAACATGTGCTGTCCTGTCACACGTTCTTTTCGCCAGACGCAGTGCAAAATCTTCCCGCTTGCATTAAGAGCAAGAAAATATAGAAGCTGCCCACTCCGCAGTTCGGAGAAGGTAAGCGCAAGAGGAGAGCCTCCTTCGGCAGAAGCTGATTCCGGAGCTCTTGGCAACCGGCCAAAGTACCAAGTGTGTGTGAGGGACAATGCCGGTCCGCGCGCGAGCTCTGAAAAGCTAATCGCGGCGGGCAGGCAAATAAGGCAGATGTTTAACCGGCATCTGGTGCGGGAGATTTTAGACTGCAAGTGCAACGTAGCTGCCACTCTCACGCTTGGAGATTAGTCGGTAGTTGTCGTGTGGAAGAAGTAACAGGCATCTGGCGCGAGAAACTTTCAGACTGCAAGTGGAACGTAGCTGCCACTCGCACGCTTGCTAATTAGTCGCTACTTACTGTGTGGAACAAGTACGGCCACGACATCCTTCTGCTGCTCCCTACTGCTGTTGCTGCTATCTGCGACAACAATTGCGCTTTCCCTTTTACTCGCAGATGCACAGAAATGCCCTGCGCAGCACAGAAACCTGTCACACCATGGGTGGCTTAGGGTGCTGCAAATCCATGCTTGCGTCAGTGGCAGGGGTAAGGTGCAGAAACATGTGCTGTCCTGTCACACGTTCTCCTCGACAGACGCAGTGCAAAACTTCCCGCTTGCATTAAGAGCAAGAAAGGCAGAAGTCGCAACTCCGCAGTTCGGAGAAGGTAACCGCAAGAGGCGAGCCTCCTTCGGCAGAAGCTGCTTTCCGGAGTTCTTGCCAACCGGCCAATGAACCATGTGTGTCTGACGTAGAGTTCCGGACAGCAACCAGCTGTGGAAAGCATGAGCGTTGCTGGCAGGCGAATAAGAAAGATGTTTAACAGGCATATGGCGCGCGAAACATTCAGACTGCAATTGGAACGTAGCTGCCACTCACACGCTTGTAGACTAGTCGGTAGTTGTCGTGTGAAACAAGTACGGCGACGACTTCCTTCTGCTGCTCCCTACTGCTGTTGCTGCTCTCTGCGACAACAATTGCGCTTTCCCTTTTACTCGCAGATGCAGAGAAATGCCCTGCGCAGCACAGAAATCTGTCACACCATGGGTGGAATAGCGTGCTGCAAATTCGTGCTTGCGTCAGTGGCAGGGGTAAGCTGCAGAAACATGTGCTGTCCTGTCACACGTTCTTTTCGCCAGACGCAGTGCAAAATCTTCCCGCTTGCATTAAGAGCAAGAAAATATAGAAGCTGCCGACTCCGCAGTTCGGAGAAGGTAAGCGCAAGAGGCGAGCCTCCTTCGGCAGAAGCTGATTCCGGAGCTCTTGGCAACCGGCCAAAGTACCAAGTGTGTGTGAGGGACAATGCCGATCCGCGCGCGAGCTCTGAAAAGCTCAATCGCGGCGGGCAGACAAATAAGGCAGATGTTTAACAGGCATCTGGTGCGGGAGATTTTAGACTGCAAGTGGAACGTAGCTGCCACTCGCACGCTTGCTGATTAGGCGCTACTTGTCCTGTGGAAGAACACGATTCCCTTCTGCTGCTCCCTACTGCTGTTGATGCTCTCTGCGACAACAATTGCGCTTTCCCTTTTACTCGCAGATGCAGAGAAATGCCCTGCGCAGCACAGAAAGCTGTCACCCCATGGCTGGACTAGGGCGCTGCAAATCCATGCTTGCGTCAGTGGCAGGGGTTAAGCTGCAGAAACATGTGCTGTCCTGTCACACGTTCTTTTCGCCAGACGCAGTGCAAAATCTTCCCGCTTGCATTAAGAGCAAGAAAGGCAGAAGCCGCGACTTCGCAGTTCGGAGAAAGTAACCGCAAGAGGCGAGCCTCTTTCGGCAGAAGCTGTTTTTCCGGACTATTGGCAACCGGCCAAATTACCAAGTGTGTCTGAGAGACAGTGCCGGTCTGCGCGCGAGCGGCGGAAAGCACAATGGCGGCGGACAGGTGAATAAGGCAGATGTTTAACAGGCATCTGGTGCGAGAGATTTTAGACTGCAAGTGCAACGTAGCTGCCACTCGCACGCTTGGAGATTAGTCGGTAGTTGTCGTGTGGAAGAAGTAACAGGCATCTGGCACGAGAAACTTTCAGACTGCAAGTGGAACGTAGCTGCCACTCGCACGATTGCTAATTAGTCGCTACATGTCGTGTAGAAGAAGTACGGCCAGGACTTCCTTCTGCTGCTCCCTACTGCTGTTGATGTTCTCTCTGGCAACAATTGTGCTTTCCCTTTTATGTGCAGATGCAGAGAAATGTCCTCTGCAGCATAGAAACCTGTCATAACATGGGTGGAATAATGTGCTGCAAATTCGTGCTTGCGTCAGTGGCAGGGATAAGCTGCAGAAACATGTGCTGTCCTGTCACACGTTCTCCTCGACAGACGCAGTGCAAAACTTCCCGCTTGCATTAAGAGCAAGAAAGGCAGAAGTCGCAACTCCGCAGTTCGGAGAAGGTAACCGCAAGAGGCGAGCCTCCTTCGGCAGAAGCTGCTTTCCGGAGTTCTTGGCAACCGGCCAATGAACCATGTGTGTCTGACGTAGAGTTCCGGACAGCAACCAGCTGTGGAAAGCATGAGCGTTGCTGGCAGGCGAATAAGAAAGATGTTTAACAGGCATATGGCGCGCGAAACATTCAGACTGCAAGTGGAACGTAGCTGCCACTCACACGCTTGTAGACTAGTCGGTAGTTGTCGTGTGAAACAAGTACGGCGACGACTTCCTTCTGCTGCTCCCTACTGCTGTTGCTGCTCTCTGCGACAACAATTGCGCTTTCCCTTTTACTCGCAGATGCAGAGAAATGCCCTGCGCAGCACAGAAATCTGTCACACCATGGGTGGAATAGCGTGCTGCAAATTCGTGCTTGCGTCAGTGGCAGGGGTAAGCTGCAGAAACATGTGCTGTCCTGTCACACGTTCTTTTCGCCAGACGCAGTGCAAAATCTTCCCGCTTGCATTAAGAGCAAGAAAATATAGAAGCTGCCGACTCCGCAGTTCGGAGAAGGTAAGCGCAAGAGGCGAGCCTCCTTCGGCAGAAGCTGATTCCGGAGCTCTTGGCAACCGGCCAAAGTACCAAGTGTGTGTGAGGGACAATGCCGGTCCGCGTGCGAGCTCTGAAAAGCTAATCGCGGCGGGCAGGCAAATAAGGCAGATGTTTAACCGGCATCTGGTGCGGGAGATTTTAGACTGCAAGTGCAACGTAGCTGCCACTCGCACGCTTGGAGATTAGTCGGTAGTTGTCGTGTGGAAGAAGTAACAGGCATCTGGCGCGAGAAACTTTCAGACTGCAAGTGGAACGTAGCTGCCACTCGCACGCTTGCTAATTAGTCGCTACTTACTGTGTGGAACAAGTACGGCCACGACATCCTTCTGCTGCTCCCTACTGCTGTTGCTGCTATCTGCGACAACAATTGCGCTTTCCCTTTTACTCGCAGATGCACAGAAATGCCCAGCGCAGCACAGAAACCTGTCACACCATGGGTGGCTTAGGGTGCTGCAAATCCATGCTTGCGTCAGTGGCAGGGGTAAGGTGCAGAAACATGTGCTGTCCTGTCACACGTTCTTTTCGCCAGACGCAGTGCAAAATCTTCCCGCTTGCATTAAGAGCAAGAAAGGCAGAAGCCGCGACTTCGCAGTTCGGAGAAAGTAACCGCAAGAGGCGAGCCTCTTTCGGCAGAAGCTGTTTTTCCGGACTATTGGCAACCGGCCAAATTACCAAGTGTGTCTGAGAGACAGTGCCTGTCTGCGCGCGAGCGGTGGAAAGCACAATGGCGGCGGGCAGGCGAATAAGGCAGATGTTTAACAGGCATCTGGTGCGAGAGATTTTAGACTGCAAGTGCAACGTAGCTGCCACTCGCACGCTTGGAGATTAGTCGGTAGTTGTCGTGTGGAAGAAGTAACAGGCATCTGGCGCGAGAAACTTTCAGACTGCAAGTGGAACATAGCTGCCACTCACACGCTAATTAGGAGCTACATGTCGTGAAGAAGAAGTACGGCCACGACTTCCTTCTGCTGCTCCCTACTGCTGTTGATGTTCTCTCCGGCAACAATTGTGCTTTCCCTTTTATGTGCAGATGCAGAGAAATGTCCTCTGCAGCATAGAAACCTGTCATAACATGGGTGGAATAATGTGCTGCAAATTCGTGCTTGCGTCAGTGGCAGGGGTAAGGTGCACAAACATGTGCTGTCCTGTCACACGTTCTTTTCGCCAGACGCAGTGCAAAACTTCCCGCTTGCATTAAGAGCAAGAAAGGCAGAAGCCGCGATTCCGCAGTTCGGAGAAGGTAACCGCAAGAGGGGAGGCTTCTTCAGCAGAAGCTGCTTTCTGGACTCTTGGCAACCGGCGAAAGTACCAAGAGTGTCTGAGGGACAGTGCCGGTCAGCGCGAGAGCGTTTAAAAGCGCAATCGCTGCAGGCAGGAGAACAAGGAAGATGTTTAACAGGCATCTGGTGCGGGAGATTTTAGACTGCAAGTGGAACGTAGCTGCCACTCGCACGCTTGCTGATTAGGCGCTACTTGTCCTGTGGAAGAACACGATTCCCTTCTGCTGCTCCCTACTGCTGTTGATGCTCTCTGCGACAACAATTGCGCTTTCCCTTTTACTCGCAGATGCAGAGAAATGCCCTGCGCAGCACAGAAAGCTGTCACCCCATGGCTGGACTAGGGTGCTGCAAATCCATGCTTGCGTCAGTGGCAGGGGTAAGCTGCAGAAACATGTGCTGTCCTGTCACACGTTCTTTTCGCCAGACGCAGTGCAAAATCTTCCCGCTTGCATTAAGAGCAAGAAAATATAGAAGCTGCCCACTCCGCAGTTCGGAGAAGGTAAGCGCAAGAGGAGAGCCTCCTTCGGCAGAAGCTGATTCCGGAGCTCTTGGCAACCGGCCAAAGTACCAAGTGTGTGTGAGGGACAATGCCGGTCCGCGCGCGAGCTCTGAAAAGCTAATCGCGGCGGGCAGGCAAATAAGGCAGATGTTTAACCGGCATCTGGTGCGGGAGATTTTAGACTGCAAGTGCAACGTAGCTGCCACTCTCACGCTTGGAGATTAGTCGGTAGTTGTCGTGTGGAAGAAGTAACAGGCATCTGGCGCGAGAAACTTTCAGACTGCAAGTGGAACGTAGCTGCCACTCGCACGCTTGCTAATTAGTCGCTACTTACTGTGTGGAACAAGTACGGCCACGACATCCTTCTGCTGCTCCCTACTGCTGTTGCTGCTATCTGCGACAACAATTGCGCTTTCCCTTTTACTCGCAGATGCACAGAAATGCCCTGCGCAGCACAGAAACCTGTCACACCATGGGTGGCTTAGGGTGCTGCAAATCCATGCTTGCGTCAGTGGCAGGGGTAAGGTGCAGAAACATGTGCTGTCCTGTCACACGTTCTCCTCGACAGACGCAGTGCAAAACTTCCCGCTTGCATTAAGAGCAAGAAAGGCAGAAGTCGCAACTCCGCAGTTCGGAGAAGGTAACCGCAAGAGGCGAGCCTCCTTCGGCAGAAGCTGCTTTCCGGAGTTCTTGCCAACCGGCCAATGAACCATGTGTGTCTGACGTAGAGTTCCGGACAGCAACCAGCTGTGGAAAGCATGAGCGTTGCTGGCAGGCGAATAAGAAAGATGTTTAACAGGCATATGGCGCGCGAAACATTCAGACTGCAATTGGAACGTAGCTGCCACTCACACGCTTGTAGACTAGTCGGTAGTTGTCGTGTGAAACAAGTACGGCGACGACTTCCTTCTGCTGCTCCCTACTGCTGTTGCTGCTCTCTGCGACAACAATTGCGCTTTCCCTTTTACTCGCAGATGCAGAGAAATGCCCTGCGCAGCACAGAAATCTGTCACACCATGGGTGGAATAGCGTGCTGCAAATTCGTGCTTGCGTCAGTGGCAGGGGTAAGCTGCAGAAACATGTGCTGTCCTGTCACACGTTCTTTTCGCCAGACGCAGTGCAAAATCTTCCCGCTTGCATTAAGAGCAAGAAAATATAGAAGCTGCCGACTCCGCAGTTCGGAGAAGGTAAGCGCAAGAGGCGAGCCTCCTTCGGCAGAAGCTGATTCCGGAGCTCTTGGCAACCGGCCAAAGTACCAAGTGTGTGTGAGGGACAATGCCGATCCGCGCGCGAGCTCTGAAAAGCTCAATCGCGGCGGGCAGACAAATAAGGCAGATGTTTAACAGGCATCTGGTGCGGGAGATTTTAGACTGCAAGTGGAACGTAGCTGCCACTCGCACGCTTGCTGATTAGGCGCTACTTGTCCTGTGGAAGAACACGATTCCCTTCTGCTGCTCCCTACTGCTGTTGATGCTCTCTGCGACAACAATTGCGCTTTCCCTTTTACTCGCAGATGCAGAGAAATGCCCTGCGCAGCACAGAAAGCTGTCACCCCATGGCTGGACTAGGGTGCTGCAAATCCATGCTTGCGTCAGTGGCAGGGGTAAGCTGCAGAAACATGTGCTGTCCTGTCACACGTTCTTTTCGCCAGACGCAGTGCAAAATCTTCCTGCTTGCATTAAGAGCAAGAAAATATAGAAGCTGCCAACTCCGCAGTTCGGAGAAGGTAAGCGCAAGAGGCGAGCCTCCTTCAGCAGAAGCTGATTCCGGAGCTCTTGGCAACCGGCCAAAGTACCAAGTGTGTGTGAGGGACAATGCCGGTCCGCGCGCGAGCTCTGAAAAGCTAATCGCGGCGGGCAGGCAAATAAGGCAGATGTTTAACCGGCATCTGGTGCGGGAGATTTTAGACTGCAAGTGGAACGTAGCTGCCACTCTCACGCTTGGAGATTAGTCGGTAGTTGTCGTGTGGAAGAAGTAACAGGCATCTGGCGCGAGAAACTTTCAGACTGCAAGTGGAACGTAGCTGCCACTCGCACGCTTGCTAATTAGTCGCTACTTACTGTGTGGAACAAGTACGGCCACGACATCCTTCTGCTGCTCCCTACTGCTGTTGCTGCTATCTGCGACAACAATTGCGCTTTCCCTTTTACTCGCAGATGCACAGAAATGCCCTGCGCAGCACAGAAACCTGTCACACCATGGGTGGCTTAGGGTGCTGCAAATCCATGCTTGCGTCAGTGGCAGGGGTAAGGTGCAGAAACATGTGCTGTCCTGTCACACGTTCTCCTCGACAGACGCAGTGCAAAACTTCCCGCTTGCATTAAGAGCAAGAAAGGCAGAAGTCGCAACTCCGCAGTTCGGAGAAGGTAACCGCAAGAGGCGAGCCTCCTTCGGCAGAAGCTGCTTTCCGGAGTTCTTGCCAACCGGCCAATGAACCATGTGTGTCTGACGTAGAGTTCCGGACAGCAACCAGCTGTGGAAAGCATGAGCGTTGCTGGCAGGCGAATAAGAAAGATGTTTAACAGGCATATGGCGCGCGAAACATTCAGACTGCAATTGGAACGTAGCTGCCACTCACACGCTTGTAGACTAGTCGGTAGTTGTCGTGTGAAACAAGTACGGCGACGACTTCCTTCTGCTGCTCCCTACTGCTGTTGCTGCTCTCTGCGACAACAATTGCGCTTTCCCTTTTACTCGCAGATGCAGAGAAATGCCCTGCGCAGCACAGAAATCTGTCACACCATGGGTGGAATAGCGTGCTGCAAATTCGTGCTTGCGTCAGTGGCAGGGGTAAGCTGCAGAAACATGTGCTGTCCTGTCACACGTTCTTTTCGCCAGACGCAGTGCAAAATCTTCCCGCTTGCATTAAGAGCAAGAAAATATAGAAGCTGCCGACTCCGCAGTTCGGAGAAGGTAAGCGCAAGAGGCGAGCCTCCTTCGGCAGAAGCTGATTCCGGAGCTCTTGGCAACCGGCCAAAGTACCAAGTGTGTGTGAGGGACAATGCCGATCCGCGCGCGAGCTCTGAAAAGCTCAATCGCGGCGGGCAGACAAATAAGGCAGATGTTTAACAGGCATCTGGTGCGGGAGATTTTAGACTGCAAGTGGAACGTAGCTGCCACTCGCACGCTTGCTGATTAGGCGCTACTTGTCCTGTGGAAGAACACGATTCCCTTCTGCTGCTCCCTACTGCTGTTGATGCTCTCTGCGACAACAATTGCGCTTTCCCTTTTACTCGCAGATGCAGAGAAATGCCCTGCGCAGCACAGAAAGCTGTCACCCCATGGCTGGACTAGGGCGCTGCAAATCCATGCTTGCGTCAGTGGCAGGGGTTAAGCTGCAGAAACATGTGCTGTCCTGTCACACGTTCTTTTCGCCAGACGCAGTGCAAAATCTTCCCGCTTGCATTAAGAGCAAGAATATATAGAAGCTGCCCACTCCGCAGTTCGGAGAAGGTAAGCGCAAGAGGCGAGCCTCCTTCGGCAGAAGCTGATTCCGGAGCTCTTGGCAACCGGCCAAAGTACCAAGTGTGTGTGAGGGACAATGCCGGTCCGCGTGCGAGCTCTGAAAAGCTAATCGCGGCGGGAAGGCAAATAAGGCAGATGTTTAACCGGCATCTGGTGCGGGAGATTTTAGACTGCAAGTGCAACGTAGCTGCCACTCGCACGCTTGGAGATTAGTCGGTAGTTGTCGTGTGGAAGAAGTAACAGGCATCTGGGGCGAGAAACTTTCAGACTGCAAGTGGAACGTAGCTGCCACTCGCACGCTTGCTAATTAGTCGCTACTTACCGTGTGGAACAAGTACGGCCACGACATCCTTCTGCTGCTCCCTACTGCTGTTGCTGCTACCTGCGACAACAATTGCGCTTTCCCTTTTACTCGCAGATGCACAGAAATGCCCTGCGCAGCACAGAAACCTGTCACACCATGGGTGGCTTAGGGTGCTGCAAATCCATGCTTGCGTCAGTGGCAGGGGTAAGGTGCACAAACATGTGCTGTCCTGTCACACGTTCTTTTCGCCAGACGCAGTGCAAAATCTTCCCGCTTGCATTAAGAGCAAGAAAGGCAGAAGCCGCGACTTCGCAGTTCGGAGAAAGTAACCGCAAGAGGCGAGCCTCTTTCGGCAGAAGCTGTTTTTCCGGACTATTGGCAACCGGCCAAATTACCAAGTGTGTCTGAGAGACAGTGCCGGTCTGCGCGCGAGCGGCGGAAAGCACAATGGCGGCGGACAGGCGAATAAGGCAGATGTTTAACAGGCATCTGGTGCGAGAGATTTTAGACTGCAAGTGCAACGTAGCTGCCACTCGCACGCTTGGAGATTAGTCGGTAGTTGTCGTGTGGAAGAAGTAACAGGCATCTGGCACGAGAAACTTTCAGACTGCAAGTGGAACGTAGCTGCCACTCGCACGATTGCTAATTAGTCGCTACATGTCGTGTAGAAGAAGTACGGCCAGGACTTCCTTCTGCTGCTCCCTACTGCTGTTGATGTTCTCTCTGGCAACAATTGTGCTTTCCCTTTTATGTGCAGATGCAGAGAAATGTCCTCTGCAGCATAGAAACCTGTCATAACATGGGTGGAATAATGTGCTGCAAATTCGTGCTTGCGTCAGTGGCAGGGATAAGCTGCAGAAACATGTGCTGTCCTGTCACACGTTCTCCTCGACAGACGCAGTGCAAAACTTCCCGCTTGCATTAAGAGCAAGAAAGGCAGAAGTCGCAACTCCGCAGTTCGGAGAAGGTAACCGCAAGAGGCGAGCCTCCTTCGGCAGAAGCTGCTTTCCGGAGTTCTTGGCAACCGGCCAATGAACCATGTGTGTCTGACGTAGAGTTCCGGACAGCAACCAGCTGTGGAAAGCATGAGCGTTGCTGGCAGGCGAATAAGAAAGATGTTTAACAGGCATATGGCGCGCGAAACATTCAGACTGCAAGTGGAACGTAGCTGCCACTCACACGCTTGTAGACTAGTCGGTAGTTGTCGTGTGAAACAAGTACGGCGACGACTTCCTTCTGCTGCTCCCTACTGCTGTTGCTGCTCTCTGCGACAACAATTGCGCTTTCCCTTTTACTCGCAGATGCAGAGAAATGCCCTGCGCAGCACAGAAATCTGTCACACCATGGGTGGAATAGCGTGCTGCAAATTCGTGCTTGCGTCAGTGGCAGGGGTAAGCTGCAGAAACATGTGCTGTCCTGTCACACGTTCTTTTCGCCAGACGCAGTGCAAAATCTTCCCGCTTGCATTAAGAGCAAGAAAATATAGAAGCTGCCGACTCCGCAGTTCGGAGAAGGTAAGCGCAAGAGGCGAGCCTCCTTCGGCAGAAGCTGATTCCGGAGCTCTTGGCAACCGGCCAAAGTACCAAGTGTGTGTGAGGGACAATGCCGGTCCGCGTGCGAGCTCTGAAAAGCTAATCACGGCGGGCAGGCAAATAAGGCAGATGTTTAACCGGCATCTGGTGCGGGAGATTTTAGACTGCAAGTGCAACGTAGCTGCCACTCGCACGCTTGGAGATTAGTCGGTAGTTGTCGTGTGGAAGAAGTAACAGGCATCTGGCGCGAGAAACTTTCAGACTGCAAGTGGAACGTAGCTGCCACTCGCACGCTTGCTAATTAGTCGCTACTTACTGTGTGGAACAAGTACGGCCACGACATCCTTCTGCTGCTCCCTACTGCTGTTGCTGCTATCTGCGACAACAATTGCGCTTTCCCTTTTACTCGCAGATGCACAGAAATGCCCAGCGCAGCACAGAAACCTGTCACACCATGGGTGGCTTAGGGTGCTGCAAATCCATGCTTGCGTCAGTGGCAGGGGTAAGGTGCAGAAACATGTGCTGTCCTGTCACACGTTCTTTTCGCCAGACGCAGTGCAAAATCTTCCCGCTTGCATTAAGAGCAAGAAAGGCAGAAGCCGCGACTTCGCAGTTCGGAGAAAGTAACCGCAAGAGGCGAGCCTCTTTCGGCAGAAGCTGTTTTTCCGGACTATTGGCAACCGGCCAAATTACCAAGTGTGTCTGAGAGACAGTGCCTGTCTGCGCGCGAGCGGTGGAAAGCACAATGGCGGCGGGCAGGCGAATAAGGCAGATGTTTAACAGGCATCTGGTGCGAGAGATTTTAGACTGGAAGTGCAACGTAGCTGCCACTCGCACGCTTGGAGATTAGTCGGTAGTTGTCGTGTGGAAGAAGTAACAGGCATCTGGCGCGAGAAACTTTCAGACTGCAAGTGGAACATAGCTGCCACTCACACGCTAATTAGGAGCTACATGTCGTGAAGAAGAAGTACGGCCACGACTTCCTTCTGCTGCTCCCTACTGCTGTTGATGTTCTCTCCGGCAACAATTGTGCTTTGCCTTTTATGTGCAGATGCAGAGAAATGTCCTCTGCAGCATAGAAACCTGTCATAACATGGGTGGAATAATGTGCTGCAAATTCGTGCTTGCGTCAGTGGCAGGGGTAAGGTGCACAAACATGTGCTGTCCTGTCACACGTTCTTTTCGCCAGACGCAGTGCAAAACTTCCCGCTTGCATTAAGAGCAAGAAAGGCAGAAGCCGCGATTCCGCAGTTCGGAGAAGGTAACCGCAAGAGGGGAGGCTTCTTCAGCAGAAGCTGCTTTCTGGACTCTTGGCAACCGGCGAAAGTACCAAGAGTGTCTGAGGGACAGTGCCGGTCAGCGCGAGAGCGTTTAAAAGCGCAATCGCTGCAGGCAGGAGAACAAGGAAGATGTTTAACAGGCATCTGGTGCGGGAGATTTTAGACTGCAAGTGGAACGTAGCTGCCACTCGCACGCTTGCTGATTAGGCGCTACTTGTCCTGTGGAAGAACACGATTCCCTTCTGCTGCTCCCTACTGCTGTTGATGCTCTCTGCGACAACAATTGCGCTTTCCCTTTTACTCGCAGATGCAGAGAAATGCCCTGCGCAGCACAGAAAGCTGTCACCCCATGGCTGGACTAGGGTGCTGCAAATCCATGCTTGCGTCAGTGGCAGGGGTAAGCTGCAGAAACATGTGCTGTCCTGTCACACGTTCTTTTCGCCAGACGCAGTGCAAAATCTTCCCGCTTGCATTAAGAGCAAGAAAATATAGAAGCTGCCCACTCCGCAGTTCGGAGAAGGTAAGCGCAAGAGGAGAGCCTCCTTCGGCAGAAGCTGATTCCGGAGCTCTTGGCAACCGGCCAAAGTACCAAGTGTGTGTGAGGGACAATGCCGGTCCGCGCGCGAGCTCTGAAAAGCTAATCGCGGCGGGCAGGCAAATAAGGCAGATGTTTAACCGGCATCTGGTGCGGGAGATTTTAGACTGCAAGTGCAACGTAGCTGCCACTCTCACGCTTGGAGATTAGTCGGTAGTTGTCGTGTGGAAGAAGTAACAGGCATCTGGCGCGAGAAACTTTCAGACTGCAAGTGGAACGTAGCTGCCACTCGCACGCTTGCTAATTAGTCGCTACTTACTGTGTGGAACAAGTACGGCCACGACATCCTTCTGCTGCTCCCTACTGCTGTTGCTGCTATCTGCGACAACAATTGCGCTTTCCCTTTTACTCGCAGATGCACAGAAATGCCCTGCGCAGCACAGAAACCTGTCACACCATGGGTGGCTTAGGGTGCTGCAAATCCATGCTTGCGTCAGTGGCAGGGGTAAGGTGCAGAAACATGTGCTGTCCTGTCACACGTTCTCCTCGACAGACGCAGTGCAAAACTTCCCGCTTGCATTAAGAGCAAGAAAGGCAGAAGTCGCAACTCCGCAGTTCGGAGAAGGTAACCGCAAGAGGCGAGCCTCCTTCGGCAGAAGCTGCTTTCCGGAGTTCTTGCCAACCGGCCAATGAACCATGTGTGTCTGACGTAGAGTTCCGGACAGCAACCAGCTGTGGAAAGCATGAGCGTTGCTGGCAGGCGAATAAGAAAGATGTTTAACAGGCATATGGCGCGCGAAACATTCAGACTGCAATTGGAACGTAGCTGCCACTCACACGCTTGTAGACTAGTCGGTAGTTGTCGTGTGAAACAAGTACGGCGACGACTTCCTTCTGCTGCTCCCTACTGCTGTTGCTGCTCTCTGCGACAACAATTGCGCTTTCCCTTTTACTCGCAGATGCAGAGAAATGCCCTGCGCAGCACAGAAATCTGTCACACCATGGGTGGAATAGCGTGCTGCAAATTCGTGCTTGCGTCAGTGGCAGGGGTAAGCTGCAGAAACATGTGCTGTCCTGTCACACGTTCTTTTCGCCAGACGCAGTGCAAAATCTTCCCGCTTGCATTAAGAGCAAGAAAATATAGAAGCTGCCGACTCCGCAGTTCGGAGAAGGTAAGCGCAAGAGGCGAGCCTCCTTCGGCAGAAGCTGATTCCGGAGCTCTTGGCAACCGGCCAAAGTACCAAGTGTGTGTGAGGGACAATGCCGATCCGCGCGCGAGCTCTGAAAAGCTCAATCGCGGCGGGCAGACAAATAAGGCAGATGTTTAACAGGCATCTGGTGCGGGAGATTTTAGACTGCAAGTGGAACGTAGCTGCCACTCGCACGCTTGCTGATTAGGCGCTACTTGTCCTGTGGAAGAACACGATTCCCTTCTGCTGCTCCCTACTGCTGTTGATGCTCTCTGCGACAACAATTGCGCTTTCCCTTTTACTCGCAGATGCAGAGAAATGCCCTGCGCAGCACAGAAAGCTGTCACCCCATGGCTGGACTAGGGCGCTGCAAATCCATGCTTGCGTCAGTGGCAGGGGTTAAGCTGCAGAAACATGTGCTGTCCTGTCACACGTTCTTTTCGCCAGACGCAGTGCAAAATCTTCCCGCTTGCATTAAGAGCAAGAAAGGCAGAAGCCGCGACTTCGCAGTTCGGAGAAAGTAACCGCAAGAGGCGAGCCTCTTTCGGCAGAAGCTGTTTTTCCGGACTATTGGCAACCGGCCAAATTACCAAGTGTGTCTGAGAGACAGTGCCGGTCTGCGCGCGAGCGGCGGAAAGCACAATGGCGGCGGACAGGCGAATAAGGCAGATGTTTAACAGGCATCTGGTGCGAGAGATTTTAGACTGCAAGTGCAACGTAGCTGCCACTCGCACGCTTGGAGATTAGTCGGTAGTTGTCGTGTGGAAGAAGTAACAGGCATCTGGCACGAGAAACTTTCAGACTGCAAGTGGAACGTAGCTGCCACTCGCACGATTGCTAATTAGTCGCTACATGTCGTGTAGAAGAAGTACGGCCAGGACTTCCTTCTGCTGCTCCCTACTGCTGTTGATGTTCTCTCTGGCAACAATTGTGCTTTCCCTTTTATGTGCAGATGCAGAGAAATGTCCTCTGCAGCATAGAAACCTGTCATAACATGGGTGGAATAATGTGCTGCAAATTCGTGCTTGCGTCAGTGGCAGGGATAAGCTGCAGAAACATGTGCTGTCCTGTCACACGTTCTCCTCGACAGACGCAGTGCAAAACTTCCCGCTTGCATTAAGAGCAAGAAAGGCAGAAGTCGCAACTCCGCAGTTCGGAGAAGGTAACCGCAAGAGGCGAGCCTCCTTCGGCAGAAGCTGCTTTCCGGAGTTCTTGCCAACCAGCCAATGAACCATGTGTGTCTGACGTAGAGTTCCGGACAGCAACCAGCTGTGGAAAGCATGAGCGTTGCTGGCAGGCGAATAAGAAAGATGTTTAACAGGCATATGGCGCGCGAAACATTCAGACTGCAAGTGGAACGTAGCTGCCACTCACACGCTTGTAGACTAGTCGGTAGTTGTCGTGTGAAACAAGTACGGCGACGACTTCCTTCTGCTGCTCCCTACTGCTGTTGCTGCTCTCTGCGACAACAATTGCGCTTTCCCTTTTACTCGCAGATGCAGAGAAATGCCCTGCGCAGCACAGAAATCTGTCACACCATGGGTGGAATAGCGTGCTGCAAATTCGTGCTTGCGTCAGTGGCAGGGGTAAGCTGCAGAAACATGTGCTGTCCTGTCACACGTTCTCCTCGACAGACGCAGTGCAAAATCTTCCCGCTTGCATTAAGAGCAAGAAAGGCAGAAGCCGCGACTCCGCAGTTCGGAGAGGGTAAGCGCAAGAGGCGAGCCTCCTTCGGCAGAAGCTGATTCCGGAGCTCTTGGCAACCGGCCAAAGTACCAAGTGTGTGTGAGGGACAATGCCGGTCCGCGTGCGAGCTCTGAAAAGCTAATCGCGGCGGGCAGGCAAATAAGGCAGATGTTTAACCGGCATCTGGTGCGGGAGATTTTAGACTGCAAGTGCAACGTAGCTGCCTCTCGCATGCTTGCTAATTAGTCGCTACATGTCGTGTGGAAGAAGTACGGCGACGACTTCCTTCTGCTGCTCCCTACTGCTATTGATGTTTTCTGCGGCAACAATTGCGCTTTCCCTTTTACTCGCAGATGCAGAGAAATGTCCTGTGCAGCATTGAAACCTGTCATAACATGGGTGGAATAATGTGCTGCAAATTCGTGCTTGCGTCAGTGGCAGGGATAAGCTGCAGAAACATGTGCTGTCCTGTCACACGTTCTCCTCGACAGACGCAGTGCAAAACTTCCCGCTTGCATTAAGAGCAAGAAAGGCAGAAGTCGCAACTCCGCAGTTCGGAGAAGGTAAGCGCAAGAGGCGAGCCTCCTTCGGCAGAAGCTGCTTTCCGGAGTTCTTGGCAACCGGCCAATGAACCATGTGTGTCTGACGTAGAGTTCTGGACAGCAACCGGCTGTGGAAAGCATGAGCGTTGCTGGCAGGCGAATAAGAAAGATGTTTAACAGGCATATGGCGCGCGAAACATTCAGACTGCAAGTGGAACGTAGCTGCCACTCGCACGCTTGTAGACTAGTCGGTAGTTGTCGTGTGAAACAAGTACGGCGACGACTTCCTTCTGCTGCTCCCTTCTGCTGTTGATGCAACTGCGACAACAGTGGCTCTTTCTATCAAGTTGGTGCCGAGCTCTTTCGGGCCTCATCCTGCACCCTCGGGACTTATCCTGCACCCTAGGGATGGTGCTGAGTGCCCTAGGGACTCATCCTGCACTCTCCGGATGGTACTGAGCACCCTAGGAATGGTGCTGAGCACCTTCGGGACTCATCCTGCACCTTCTGGATGGTGCTGAGCACCCTCGGCACGGTGTAGAGCGCTCTCGCCACTCATCCTGTAACCTCGGAATAGTGCTGAGCATCCACGGCATGGTGCTGAGCACCCTCGGCACTCATCCTGCATCCTCAGGATGGCGCTGAGCACCTTCGGCATGGTGCTGAGCAACCTCGGCGCTCATGCTGCACCCTCTAATGGTGCTGAGCACCCTCGGGATGGTGCTGAGCGCTTTCGGCACTGATCCTGCACCCTCCGGATGGTATTGAGCACCCTCGGAATGGTACTGAGCACCCTCGGAATGGTGCTGAGCACCCTCGGCATGGTGCTGAGCACCCTCGGCACTCATCCTGCACCCTCAAGATGGTGCTTCACACCTTCGGTATGGTGCTGAGCAGCCTCGGCACTCATGCTGCACTCTCCGGATGGTACTGAGCATTCTCGGGATGGTGCTGAGCACCTTCGGCGCTCATCCTGCACCCTCGGGATGGTGCTGAGCTCCCTCGGGATGGTGCTGAGCACCCTCGGCACTCATAATGCACCCTCAGGATGGTGCCGAGCACCTTCGGTATGGTGCTGAGCACCCTCGGCTCTCATCCTGCACCTTCGGGATGCTGCTGAGCACCCTCGGCACTCATCCTGTAACCTCGGAATGGTGCTGAACACCCTCGGGATGGTGCTGAGCACCCTCGGCGCTAATGCTGCACCCTCGGAATCCTGCTGAGCACCTTCGGGACTCATCCTGCACCTTCTGAATGGTGCTGAGCACCGTCGGCACGGTGCTGAGCGCAGTCGCCACTCCTCCTGTAACCTCGGAATGGTGCTGAGCACCCTCGGGATAGTGCTGAGCGCTTTCGGCACTCATCCTGCACCCCCGGGATGGTGCTGAGCACCCTTGGTATGGTGCTGAGCACCCTCGGCACTCATCCCGCACCTTCGGGATGCTGCTGAGCACCCTCGGCACTCATCCTGTAACCTCGGAATGGTGCTGAGCACACTCGGGATGGTGCTGAGCACCCTCGGGATGGTGCTGAGCCCCTTCGGCACTCATCCTGCACTCTCCGGATGGTGCTGAGCACCCTCGGGACAGTGCTGAGCGCCCTCGACACTCATCCTGTAACCTCGGAATGGTGCTGAGCACCCTCGGGATGGTGCTGAGCGCTTTCGGCACTCATCCTGCACCCTCCGTATGGTGCTGAGAACCCTCGGCACTCATGCTGCACCCTCGGAATGGTGCTGAGCACCCTTGGGATGGTGCTAAGCCCTTTCGGTACTCATCCTGCACCTTCGGGATGGTGCTGAGCACCTTCGGTATGGTGCTGAGCACCCTCGGCTGTCATCCTGCACCCTCAGGATGGTGCTGAGCACCCTCGGCACTCATTCTGCACTCTGCAGATGGTGCTGAGCACCCTCGGGATGGTGCTGAGCGCCCTCGCCACTCATCCTGTAACCTCGGGATGGTGCTGAGCACCCTCGGGATGGTGCTGAGCCATTTCGGCACTCATTCTGCACCCTTGGGATGGTGCTGAGCACCCTCGGGACGGTGCTGAGCACCCTCGGGATGGTGCTGAGCACCCTCGGGATGGTGCTGAGCACCCTCGGCACTCATAATGCACCCTCAGGATGGTGCTGAGCACCCTCGGTATGGTGCTCAGCACCCTCGGCACTCATCCTGCACTCTCCGGATGGTGCTGAGCACCTTCGGGACGGTGCTGAGCGCCCTCGCCACTCATCCTGTAACCTCGGAATGGTGCTGAGCACCCTCGGGATGGTGCTGAGCGCTTTCAGCACTCATCCTGCACCCTCAGGATGGTGCTGAGCATCCTCAGGATGGTGCTGAGCACCCTCGGCACTCATCCTGCACCCTCAGGATGGCGCTGAGCACCTTCGGTATGGTGCTGAGCAGCCTCGGCACTCATGCTGCACCCTCGGAATGGTGCTGAGCACCCTCGGGATGGTGCTGAGCCCTTTCGGCACTCATCCTGCACCCTCGGGATGGTGCTGAGCACCCTCGGGACTCATTCTGCCCTCTCCGGATGGGACTGAGCACCCTCGGGACGGTGCTGAGCGCCCTCGCCACTCATCCTGCACCCTCGGAATGGTGCTGAGCACCCTCGGGATGGTGCTGAGCGCTTTCGGCACTCATCCTGCACCCTCGGGATGGTTCTGAGCACCCTCGGGATGGTGCTGAGCACCCTCGGCACTCATCCTGCACCCTCAGGATGGTGCTGAGTACCCTCGGGATGGTGCTGAGCACCCTCGGCATTCATCGTACACCCTCAGGATGGCGCTGAGCACCTTCGGCATGGTGCTGAGCACCCTCGGCTCTCATTCTGCACCCTCGGAGTGGTGCTGAGTACCCTCGGGATGGTGCTGAGCGCTTTCGGCACTCATCCTGCACCCTCGGGACTCATCCTGCACCCTCTGGATGGTGCTGAGCGCCCTGGGCACTCATTCTGTACCCTCGGGATGGTGCTGAGCACCCTCGGGACTCATCCTGCACTCTCCGGATGGTGCTGAGGCCTTTCGGCACTCATCCTGCACACTCGGGATGGTGCTGAGCACCTTCAGCACTCATCCTGCACCCTCGGGATTGGGCTGACCATCCTCGGGACGGTGCTGAGCGCCCTCGCCACTCATCCTGTAACCTCGGAATGGTGCTGAGCACCCTCAGGATGGTGCTGAGCGCTTTCGGCACTCATCCTGCACTCTCGGGATGGTGCTGAGCACCCCCAGGCTGGTGCTGAGCACCCTCGGGATGGTGGTGAGCAGCCTCGGCACTCATGCAGCACCCTCGGAATGGTGCTGAGCACCCTCGGGATGGTGCTGAGCCCTTTCGGCCCTCATCCTGCACACTCGGGATGATGCTGAGCACCCTCGGGACTCATTCTGCACTCTCCGGATGGTACTGAGCATTCTCGGGATGGTGCTGAGCTCCTTCGGCGCTCATCCTGCAACTTCGGGATGGTGCTGAGCACCCTCGGGACGGTGCTGAGCACCATCGGCACTCATCCTGTAACCTCGGAATGGTGCTGAGCACCCTCGGGATGGTGCTGAGCCCTTTCGGCACTCATCCTGCACCCTCGGGATGGTGCTGAGCAGCCTCGGGATGGTGCTGAGCAGCCTCGGGACTCATCCTGCACCTTCGGGATGGTGCTGAGCACCCTCGGGACGGTGCTGAGCGCCCTCGCCACTCATCCTGTAACCTCGGAATGGTGCTGAGCACCCTCGGGATGGTGCTGAGCGTTTCGGCACTCATCCTGCACCCTCGGGATGGTGCTGAGCACCCTCGGCACTCATGCAGCACCCTCGTAATGGTGCTGAGTACCCTCGGGATGGTGCTGAGCACCCTCGGCATTCATCGTACACCCTCAGGATGGCGCTGAGCACCTTCGGCATGGTGCTGAGCACCCTCGGCTCTCATTCTG
Organism: Cyanistes caeruleus; assembly: GCF_971803275.1. Classification (NCBI taxonomy): domain Eukaryota; kingdom Metazoa; phylum Chordata; class Aves; order Passeriformes; family Paridae; genus Cyanistes; species Cyanistes caeruleus. Next base: position 355,335 of record NW_028255909.1, on the reverse strand, counting down.
CACCCTCGGAATGGTGCTGAGTACCCTCGGGATGGTGCTGAGCGCTTTCAGCACTCATCCTGCACCCTCGGGACTCATCCTGCACCCTCTGGATGGTGCTGAGCGCCCTGGGCACTCATTCTGTACCCTCGGGATGGTGCTGAGCACCCTCGGGACTCATCCTGCACTCTCCGGATGGTGCTGAGGCCTTTCGGCACTCATCCTGCACACTCGGGATGGTGCTGAGCACCTTCGGCACTCATCCTGCACTATCGGGATTGGGCTGAGCATCCTCGGGACGGTGCTGAGCGCCATCGCCACTCATCCTGTAACCTCGGAATGGTGCTGAGCACCCTCGGGGTGGTGCTGAGCCATTTCGGCGCTCATCCTGCATCCTCGGGATGGAGATGAGCACCCTCGGGATGGTGTTGAGCACCCTCGGCACTCATCCTGCACCCTGAGGATGGTGCTGAGCACCTTCAGTATGGTGCTGAGCAGCCTTGGCACTCATGCTCCACCCTCGGAATGGTGCTGGGCACCCTCGGGATGGTGCTGAGCCCTTTCGGCACTCATCCTGCACCCTCGGGATGGTGCTGAGAACCGTCGACATTGTGCAGAGCACACTCGAGACTCATCCTGCACTCTCTGGATGGTGCTGAGCACCCTCGGGACGGTGCTGAGCGACATCGCCATTCATCCTGTAACCTTAGAATGGTGCTGAGCACCCTCTGGATGGTGCTGAGCAGCCTCGGCGCTCATCCTGCACCCTCAGGATAGTGCTGAGCACCTTCGGTATGGTGCTGAGCAGCCTCGGCACTCATCCTGCACCCTTGGAATGGTGCTGAGCACCCTCGGGATGGTGCTGAGCAGCCTCGGCGCACATCCTGCACCCTCAGGATGGCGCCATGCACCTTCGGTTTGGTGCTGAGCAACCTCGACACTCATTCTGCACCCTCGGAATAGTGCTGAGCACCTTCGGTATGGTGCTGAGCACCCTCGGCACTCATCCTGCACCCTCGGACTGGTGCTGAGCATCTTCGGTATGGTGCTGAGCACCCTCGGCACTCATCCTGCACCCTCGGAATGGTGCTGAGCACCCTCGGGATGGTGCTGAGCACACTCGGCACTCATCCTGCACCCTCGGGATGGTGCTGAGCACTTTCGGGCCTCATCCTGCACCCTCGGCACTCATCCTGCACCCTCTGGATGGTGCTGAGCGCCCTGGGCACTCATTCTGTACCCTCGTGATGGTGCTGAGCACCCTCAAGACTCATCCTGAACCTTCGGGATGGTGCTGAGCACTCTCGGGACTCATTCTGCACCCTCGGGATGCTGCTGAGCACCCTCGGCACTCATCCTGTAACCTCGGAATGGTGCTGAGCACCCTCGGGATAGTGCTGAGCACCCTCGGCGCTCATCCTGCACTCTCGGGATGGTGCTGAGCACCCTCGGGACTCATTCTGCACCCTCAGGATCGTGCTGAGCACCCTCGGCACTCATTCTGCACCCTCGGGATGCTGCTGAAGCACCCTCGGCACTCCTCCTGCACCCTCAGGATGGCGCTGAGCACCTTCGCTATGGTGCTGAGCACTTTCGGCACTCATGCTGCACCCACGGAATGGTGCTGAGCACTTTCGGGCCTCATCCTGCACCCTAGGGACTCATCCTGCACCCTCTGGATGGTGTTGAGTGCCCTGGGCACTCATCCTGCACTCTCGGGATGGTTCTGAGCACCCTCAAGACTCATCCTGCACCCTCCGTATGGTGCTGAGAACTGTCGGGATTGTGCAGAGCACCCTCGGGATGGTTTTGAGCACCCTCGGGATGGTGCTGAGCACCCTCGGGACTCATTCTGCACCCTCGGGACGGCGCTGAGCACCCTCGGGACTCATTCTGCACTCTCGGGATGGTGCTGAGCACCCTCATGACTCATCCTGCACCCTCGGGATGGTGCTGAGCACCCTCGGGACCGTGCTGAGCGCCATCGCCACTCATCCTGTAACCTAAGAATGGTGCTTGCAACAGACAAGTCATAACACCTGTGTTACTTTCTCTGAGACTCCACAGCTGTGATAGCCCCAGTTTTCCCCTCTCTGTGACATCACAACTGTGGGAACCCCAATTTATGCCTGCCTGTGACAGCACAGCAGTCAAAGATGCACTTTCCACCCATTATGACATCACAGCACTGACAGGCCAAATTTCACCCTTTCTGTCACCCCACAGATTGAACAAGCCCAACTTACACTTATCTGTAACATTTACAGCGGTGATAGTGCCAGTTTTCTCCTCTCTGTGACATGATATCAAAGACAAGTCAGAATTCATCCCCTCTGATAAGCCACAGCAGTGAAAGCCTCAGTTTTCTCCTCTCGGTGAGATCACTGCAATGACAAGTCCAGTTTACACCTCTCTGCGACACCACAGTGGTGACAGACGCATTATTCCCCGTTCTCTGGGACATCACAGTCATGACAGAACCAATTTAAATCTCTCTGTGATACCACAGCCCGAACAACCCCAATTCCATTCCCTGTGTGGCAACAGACAAGTCATAGCACCTGTGTAACTTTCACTGCACAACAGTGATTAGCCCCAGTTTTCCCCTCTCTGTGACACCACAGCAGGGACAGACTCAGGTTTCCTCTATCTGTGACATCACAGCCACGGCAGCCTTAATTTCAGCCCCAAAGGAACACCACAGCAGTGACAGACCCAGAATTCCCCTCTCCGTGACATCACAGAAGAGACAGAACCGATTAAAACCTCTCTGTGATATCATAGCCATGACAACCCCAATTCCATCTCCTTTGTGGCAACAGACAAGTCATAGCACCTGTGATAATTTCTCTGAGACTCCACAGCTGTGATAGCCCCAGTTTTCCCCTCTCTGTGACATCACTGCAGTGGCAGACTCAGGTTTCCTCTATCTCTGACATCACACCAATGAGGGACCCAGTTTCTCCTCTCCGTGACATCACTGCACTGACAACTCTAATTTATGCCTCTCGGTGACACCACAGCACTCACAGATCCATTACGCCTCTCTCTGTGACATCACATCTGAGAGAGGCCCAATTTTCGCCTCCCTGTGACATCACAGCACTGACAACTCTAATTTACGCCTCTCTGTGACACCACAGTAGTGGCTTCTTTAATTTTCCCCTCTCTGTGACATCACACTTAGGACAGCCTCAAATTCATCCCCTTTGGAACACCGCAGCAGTGACAGACCCGCTTTCCCCTCTCTCTGACATCACAGCAGTGACAGGCCAAAACTACTCCTCTCTGTGACACCAGAGCAGCGGCAGCCTCAGTATTCTCCTCTCTGTGTGTGACATCACACCAATGAGGGACCCAGTTCAAGGTCTCTGTGACATTACTGCAGTGACAACTCTAAATTACGCCTGTCTGTGACACCACAGTGGTGACAGACGCATTATTCCCCTCTCTGGGACATCACAATCATGACAGAACCAATTTAAAACTCTCTGTGATACCACAGCCCGAACAACCCCAATTCTATTCCCTGTGTGGCAACAGACAAGTCATAGCACCTCTGTAAATTTCTCTGTCACTGCACAACAGTGATCAGCCCCAGTTTTCCCCTCTCTGTGACACCACAGCAGGGACAGACTCAGGTTTCCTCTATCGTGACATCACAGCCATGGCAGCCTTAATTTCAGCTCTGATGGAACACCACAGCACTGACAGACCCATTATTCCCCGCTCTGTGACATCCCAGAACAGACAGAACCAATTAAAACCTCTCTGACATACCATAGGCATGACAACCCCAATTCCATCTCCTTTGTGGCAACAGACAAGTCATAACACCTGTGTTACTTTCTCTGAGACTCCACAGCTGTGATAGCCCCAGTTTTCCCCTCTCTGTGACATCACAACAGTGGGAACCCCAATTTACGCCTGCCTGTGACAGCACAGCAGTCAAAGATGCACTTTCCACCCATTATGACATCACAGCACTGACAGGCCAAATTTCACCCTTTCTGTCACCCCACAGATTGAACAAGCCCAACTTACACTTATCTGTAACATTTACAGCGGTGATAGTGCCAGTTTTCTCCTCTCTGTGACATGATATCAAAGACAAGTCAGAATTCATCCCCTCTGATAGGCCACAGCAGTGAAAGCCTCAGTTTTCTCCTCTCGGTGAGATCACTGCAATGACAAGTCCAGTTTACACCTCTCTGCGACACCACAGTGGTGACAGACGCATTATTCCCCTCTCTGGGACATCACAGTCATGACAGAACCAATTTAAATCTCTCTGTGATACCACAGCCCTAACAACCCCAATTCCATTCCCTGTGTGGCAACAGACAAGTCATAGCACCTGTGTAACTTTCACTGCACAACAGTGATCAGCCCCAGTTTTCCCCTCTCTGTGACACCACAGCAGGGACAGACTCAGGTTTCCTCTATCTGTGACATCACAGCCACGGCAGCCTTAATTTCAGCCCCAAAGGAACACCACAGCAGTGACAGACCCGTAATTCCCCTCTCCGTGACATCACAGAAGAGACAGAACCGATTAAAACCTCTCTGTGATATCATAGCCATGACAACCCCAATTCCATCTCCTTTGTGGCAACAGACAAGTCATAGCACCTGTGATAATTTCTCTGAGACTCCACAGCTGTGATAGCCCCAGTTTTCCCCTCTCCGTGACATCACTGCAGTGGCAGACTCAGGTTTCCTCTATCTGTGACATCACACCAATGAGGGACCCAGTTTCTCCTCTCCGTGACATCACTGCACTGACAACTCTAATTTATGCCTCTTGGTGACACCACAGCACTCACAGATCCATTACGCCTCTCTCTGTGACATCACATCTGAGAGAGGCCCAATTTTCGCCTCCCTGTGACATCACAGCACTGACAACTCTAATTTACGCCTCTCTGTGACACCACAGTAGTGGCTGCCTCAATTTTCCCCTCTCTGTGACATCACACTTAGGACAGCCTCAAATTCATCCCCTTTGGAACACCGCAGCAGTGACAGACCCGCTTTCCCCTCTCTCTGACATCACAGCAGTGACAGGCCAAAACTACTCCTCTCTGTGACACCAGAGCAGCGGCAGCCTCAGTATTCTCCTCTCTGTGTGTGACATCACACCAATGAGGGACCCAGTTCAAGGTCTCTGTGACATTACTGCAGTGACAACTCTAAATTACACCTGTCTGTGACACCACAGTGGTGACAGACGCATTATTCCCCTCTCTGGGACATCACAATCATGACAGAACCAATTTAAAACTCTCTGTGATACCACAGCCCGAACAACCCCAATTCTATTCCCTGTGTGGCAACAGACAAGTCATAGCACCTCTGTAAATTTCTCTGTCACTGCACAACAGTGATCAGCCCCAGTTTTCCCCTCTCTGTGACACCACAGCAGGGACAGACTCAGGTTTCCTCTATCGTGACATCACGGCCATGGCAGCCGTAATTTCAGCTCTGATGGAACACCACAGCACTGACAGACCCATTATTCCCTGCTCTGTGACATCCCAGAACAGACAGAACCAATTAAAACCTCTCTGACATACCATAGGCATGACAACCCCAATTCCATCTCCTTTGTGGCAACAGACAAGTCATAACACCTGTGTTACTTTCTCTGAGACTCCACAGCTGTGATAGCCCCAGTTTTCCCCTCTCTGTGACATCACAACTGTGGGAACCCCAATTTACGCCTGCCTGTGACAGCACAGCAGTCAAAGATGCACTTTCCACCCATTATGACATCACAGCACTGACAGGCCAAATTTCACCCTTTCTGTCACCCCACAGATTGAACAAGCCCAACTTACACTTATCTGTAACATTTACAGCGGTGATAGTGCCAGTTTTCTCCTCTCTGTGACATGATATCAAAGACAAGTCAGAATTCATCCCCTCTGATAAGCCACAGCAGTGAAAGCCTCAGTTTTCTCCTCTCGGTGAGATCACTGCAATGACAAGTCCAGTTTACACCTCTCTGCGACACCACAGTGGTGACAGACGCATTATTCCCCTCTCTGGGACATCACAGTCATGACAGAACCAATTTAAATCTCTCTGTGATACCACAGCCCTAACAACCCCAATTCCATTCCCTGTGTGGCAACAGACAAGTCATAGCACCTGTGTAACTTTCACTGCACAACAGTGATCAGCCCCAGTTTTCCCCTCTCTGTGACACCACAGCAGGGACAGACTCAGGTTTCCTCTATCTGTGACATCACAGCCACGGCAGCCTTAATTTCAGCCCCAAAGGAACACCACAGCAGTGACAGACCCATAATTCCCCTCTCCGTGACATCACAGAAGAGACAGAACCGATTAAAACCTCTCTGTGATATCATAGCCATGACAACCCCAATTCCATCTCCTTTGTGGCAACAGACAAGTCATAGCACCTGTGATAATTTCTCTGAGACTCCACAGCTGTGATAGCCCCAGTTTTCCCCTCTCCGTGACATCACTGCAGTGGCAGACTCAGGTTTCCTCTATCTCTGACATCACACCAATGAGGGACCCAGTTTCTCCTCTCCGTGACATCACTGCACTGACAACTCTAATTTATGCCTCTCGGTGACACCACAGCACTCACAGATCCATTACGCCTCTCTCTGTGACATCACATCTGAGAGAGGCCCAATTTTCGCCTCCCTGTGACATCACAGCACTGACAACTCTAATTTACGCCTCTCTGTGACACCACAGTAGTGGCTGCCTCAATTTTCCCCTCTCTGTGACATCACACTTAGGACAGCCTCAAATTCATCCCCTTTGGAACACCGCAGCAGTGACAGACCCGCTTTCCCCTCTCTCTGACATCACAGCAGTGACAGGCCAAAACTACTCCTCTCTGTGACACCAGAGCAGCGGCAGCCTCAGTATTCTCCTCTCTGTGTGTGACATCACACCAATGAGGGACCCAGTTCAAGGTCTCTGTGACATTACTGCAGTGACAACTCTAAATTACGCCTGTCTGTGACACCACAGTGGTGACAGACGCATTATTCCCCTCTCTGGGACATCACAATCATGACAGAACCAATTTAAAACTCTCTGTGATACCACAGCCCGAACAACCCCAATTCTATTCCCTGTGTGGCAACAGACAAGTCATAGCACCTCTGTAAATTTCTCTGTCACTGCACAACAGTGATCAGCCCCAGTTTTCCCCTCTCTGTGACACCACAGCAGGGACAGACTCAGGTTTCCTCTATCGTGACATCACAGCCATGGCAGCCTTAATTTCAGCTCTGATGGAACACCACAGCACTGACAGACCCATTATTCCCCGCTCTGTGACATCCCAGAACAGACAGAACCAATTAAAACCTCTCTGACATACCATAGGCAGGACAACCCCAATTCCATCTCCTTTGTGGCAACAGACAAGTCATAACACCTGTGTTACTTTCTCTGAGACTCCACAGCTGTGATAGCCCCAGCTTTCCCCTCTCTGTGACATCACAACTGTGGGAACCCCAATTTACGCCTGCCTGTGACAGCACAGCAGTCAAAGATGCACTTTCCACCCATTATGACATCACAGCACTGACAGGCCAAATTTCACCCTTGCTGTCACCCCACAGATTGAACAAGCCCAACTTACACTTATCTGTAACATTTACAGCGGTGATAGTGCCAGTTTTCTCCTCTCTGTGACATGATATCAAAGACAAGTCAGAATTCATCCCCTCTGATAAGCCACAGCAGTGAAAGCCTCAGTTCTCTCCTCTCGGTGAGATCACTGCAATGACAAGTCCAGTTTACACCTCTCTGCGACACCACAGTGGTGACAGACGCATTATTCCCCGTTCTCTGGGACATCACAGTCATGACAGAACCAATTTAAATCTCTCTGTGATACCACAGCCCTAACAACCCCAATTCCATTCCCTGTGTGGCAACAGACAAGTCATAGCACCTGTGTAATTTTCACTGCACAACAGTGATCAGCCCCAGTTTTCCCCTCTCTGTGACACCACAGCAGGGACAGACTCAGGTTTCCTCTATCTGTGACATCACAGCCACGGCAGCCTTAATTTCAGCCCCAAAGGAACACCACAGCAGTGACAGACCCATAATTCCCCTCTCCGTGACATCACAGAAGAGACAGAACCGATTAAAACCTCTCTGTGATATCATAGCCATGACAACCCCAATTCCATCTCCTTTGTGGCAACAGACAAGTCATAGCACCTGTGATAATTTCTCTGAGACTCCACAGCTGTGATAGCCCCAGTTTTCCCCTCTCTGTGACATCACTGCAGTGGCAGACTCAGGTTTCCTCTATCTCTGACATCACACCAATGAGGGACCCAGTTTCTCCTCTCCGTGACATCACTGCACTGACAACTCTAGCCTCTCGGTGACACCACAGCACTCACAGATCCATTACGCCTCTCTCTGTGACATCACATCTGAGAGAGGCCCAATTTTCGCCTCCCTGTGACATCACAGCACTGACAACTCTAATTTACGCCTCTCTGTGACACCACAGTAGTGGCTGCCTCAATTTTCCCCTCTCTGTGACATCACACTTAGGACAGCCTCAAATTCATCCCCTTTGGAACACCGCAGCAGTGACAGACCCGCTTTCCCCTCTCTCTGACATCACAGCAGTGACAGGCCAAAACTACTCCTCTCTGTGACACCAGAGCAGCGGCAGCCTCAGTATTCTCCTCTCTGTGTGTGACATCACACCAATGAGGGACCCAGTTCAAGGTCTCTGTGACATTACTGCAGTGACAACTCTAAATTACGCCTGTCTGTGACACCACAGTGGTGACAGACCCATTATTCCCCTCTCTGGGACATCACAATCATGACAGAACCAATTTAAAACTCTCTGTGATACCACAGCCCGAACAACCCCAATTCTATTCCCTGTGTGGCAACAGACAAGTCATAGCACCTCTGTAAATTTCTCTGTCACTGCACAACAGTGATCAGCCCCAGTTTTCCCCTCTCTGTAACACCACAGCAGGGACAGACTCAGGTTTCCTCTATCGTGACATCACAGCCATGGCAGCCTTAATTTCAGCTCTGATGGAACACCACAGCACTGACAGACCCATTATTCCCCGCTCTGTGACATCCCAGAACAGACAGAACCAATTAAAACCTCTCTGACATACCATAGGCATGACAACCCCAATTCCATCTCCTTTGTGGCAACAGACAAGTCATAACACCTGTGTTACTTTCTCTGAGACTCCACAGCTGTGATAGCCCCAGTTTTCCCCTCTCTGTGACATCACAACTGTGGAAACCCCAATTTACGCCTGCCTGTGACAGCACAGCAGTCAAAGATGCACTTTCCACCCATTATGACATCACAGCACTGACAGGCCAAATTTCACCCTTGCTGTCACCCCACAGATTGAACAAGCCCAACTTACACTTATCTGTAACATTTACAGCGGTGATAGTGCCAGTTTTCTCCTCTCTGTGACAAGATATCAAAGACAAGTCAGAATTCATCCCCTCTGATAAGCCACAGCAGTGAAAGCCTCAGTTTTCTCCTCCCGGTGAGATCACTGCAATGACAAGTCCAGTTTACACCTCTCTGCGACACCACAGTGGTGACAGACGCATTATTCCCCGTTCTCTGGGACATCACAGTCATGACAGAACCAATTTAAATCTCTCTGTGATACCACAGCCCTAACAACCCCAATTCCATTCCCTGTGTGGCAACAGACAAGTCATAGCACCTGTGTAACTTTCACTGCACAACAGTGATCAGCCCCAGTTTTCCCCTCTCTGTGACACCACAGCAGGGACAGACTCAGGTTTCCTCTATCTGTGACATCACAGCCACGGCAGCCTTAATTTCAGCCCCAAAGGAACACCACAGCAGTGACAGACCCAGAATTCCCCTCTCCGTGACATCACAGAAGAGACAGAACCGATTAAAACCTCTCTGTGATATCATAGCCATGACAACCCCAATTCCATCTCCTTTGTGGCAACAGACAAGTCATAGCACCTGTGATAATTTCTCTGAGACTCCACAGCTGTGATAGCCCCAGTTTTCCCCTCTCTGTGACATCACTGCAGTGGCAGACTCAGGTTTCCTCTATCTGTCACATCACACCAATGAGGGACCCAGTTTCTCCTCTCCGTGACATCACTGCACTGACAACTCTAATTTATGCCTCTCGGTGACACCACAGCACTCACAGATCCATTACGCCTCTCACTGTGACATCACATCTGAGAGAGGCCCAATTTTCGCCTCCCTGTGACATCACAGCACTGACAACTCTAATTTACGCCTCTCTGTGACACCACAGTAGTGGCTGCCTCAATTTTCCCCTCTCTGTGACATCACACTTAGGACAGCCTCAAATTCATCCCCTTTGGAACACCGCAGCAGTGACAGACCCGCTTTCCCCTCTCTCTGACATCACAGCAGTGACAGGCCAAAACTACTCCTCTCTGTGACACCAGAGCAGCGGCAGCCTCAGTATTCTCCTCTCTGTGTGTGACATCACACCAATGAGGGACCCAGTTCAAGGTCTCTGTGACATTACTGCAGTGACAACTCTAAATTACGCCTCTCTGTGACACCACAGTGGTGACAGACCCATTATTCCCCTCTCTGGGACATCACAATCATGACAGAACCAATTTAAAACTCTCTGTGATACCACAGCCCGAACAACCCCAATTCCATTCCCTGTGTGGCAACAGACAAGTCATAGCACCTCTGTAAATTTCTCTGTCACTGCACAACAGTGATCAGCCCCAGTTTTCCCCTCTCTGTGACACCACAGCAGGGACAGACTCAGGTTTCCTCTATCTGTGACATCACAGCCATGGCAGCCTTAATTTCAGCTCTGATGGAACACCACAGCACTGACAGACCCATTATTCCCCGCTCTGTGACATCACAGAACAGACAGAACCAATTAAAACCTCTCTGACATACCATAGGCATGACAACCCCAATTCCATCTCCTTTGTGGCAACAGACAAGTCATAACACCTGTGTTACTTTCTCTGAGACTCCACAGCTGTGATAGCCCCAGTTTTCCCCTCTCTGTGACATCACAACTGTGGGAACCCCAATTTACGCCTGCCTGTGACAGCACAGCAGTCAAAGATGCACTTTCCACCCATTATGACATCACAGCACTGACAGGCCAAATTTCACCCTTTCTGTCACCCCACAGATTGAACAAGCCCAACTTGCACCTATCTGTAACATTTACAGCGGTGATAGTGCTAGTTTTCTCCTCTCTGTGACATGATATCAAAGACAAGTCAGAATTCATCCCCTCTGATAAGCCACAGCAGTGAAAGCCTCAGTTTTCTCCTCTCAGTGAGATCACTGCAATGACAAGTCCAGTTTACACCTCTCTGCGACACCACAGTGGTGACAGACGCATTATTCCCCTCTCTGGGACATCACAGTCATGACAGAACCAATTTAAATCTCTCTGTGATACCACAGCCCGAACAACCCCAATTCCATTCCCTGTGTGGCAACAGACAAGTCATAGCACCTGTGTAACTTTCACTGCACAACAGTGATCAGCCCCAGTTTTCCCCTCTCTGTGACACCACAGCAGGGACAGACTCAGGTTTCCTCTATCTGTGACATCACAGCCACGGCAGCCTTAATTTCAGCCCCAAAGGAACACCACAGCAGTGACAGACCCATAATTCCCCTCTCCGTGACATCACAGAAGAGACAGAACCGATTAAAACCTCTCTGTGATATCATAGCCATGACAACCCCAATTCCATCTCCTTTGTGGCAACAGACAAGTCATAGCACCTGTGATAATTTCTCTGAGACTCCACAGCTGTGATAGCCCCAGTTTTCCCCTCTCTGTGACATCACTGCAGTGGCAGACTCAGGTTTCCTCTATCTCTGACATCACACCAATGAGGGACCCAGTTCAAGGTCTCTGTGACATTACTGCAGTGACAACTCTAAATTACGCCTGTCTGTGACACCACAGTGGTGACAGACGCATTATTCCCCTCTCTGGGACATCACAATCATGACAGAACCAATTTAAAACTCTCTGTGATACCACAGCCCGAACAACCCCAATTCTATTCCCTGTGTGGCAACAGACAAGTCATAGCACCTCTGTAAATTTCTCTGTCACTGCACAACAGTGATCAGCCCCAGTTTTCCCCTCTCTGTGACACCACAGCAGGGACAGACTCAGGTTTCCTCTATCGTGACATCACAGCCATGGCAGCCTTAATTTCAGCTCTGATGGAACACCACAGCACTGACAGACCCATTATTCCCCGCTCTGTGACATCCCAGAACAGACAGAACCAATTAAAACCTCTCTGACATACCATAGGCAGGACAACCCCAATTCCATCTCCTTTGTGGCAACAGACAAGTCATAACACCTGTGTTACTTTCTCTGAGACTCCACAGCTGTGATAGCCCCAGCTTTCCCCTCTCTGTGACATCACAACTGTGGGAACCCCAATTTACGCCTGCCTGTGACAGCACAGCAGTCAAAGATGCACTTTCCACCCATTATGACATCACAGCACTGACAGGCCAAATTTCACCCTTTCTGTCACCCCACAGATTGAACAAGCCCAACTTGCACCTATCTGTAACATTTACAGCGGTGATAGTGCTAGTTTTCTCCTCTCTGTGACATGATATCAAAGACAAGTCAGAATTCATCCCCTCTGATAAGCCACAGCAGTGAAAGCCTCAGTTTTCTCCTCTCAGTGAGATCACTGCAATGACAAGTCCAGTTTACACCTCTCTGCGACACCACAGTGGTGACAGACGCATTATTCCCCTCTCTGGGACATCACAGTCATGACAGAACCAATTTAAATCTCTCTGTGATACCACAGCCCGAACAACCCCAATTCCATTCCCTGTGTGGCAACAGACAAGTCATAGCACCTGTGTAACTTTCACTGCACAACAGTGATCAGCCCCAGTTTTCCCCTCTCTGTGACACCACAGCAGGGACAGACTCAGGTTTCCTCTATCTGTGACATCACAGCCATGGCAGCCTTAATTTCAGCCCCAAAGGAACACCACAGCAGTGACAGACCCATAATTCCCCTCTCCGTGACATCACAGAAGAGACAGAACCGATTAAAACCTCTCTGTGATATCATAGCCATGACAACCCCAATTCCATCTCCTTTGTGGCAACAGACAAGTCATAGCACCTGTGATAATTTCTCTGAGACTCCACAGCTGTGATAGCCCCAGTTTTCCCCTCTCTGTGACATCACTGCAGTGGCAGACTCAGGTTTCCTCTATCTCTGACATCACACCAATGAGGGACCCAGTTCAAGGTCTCTGTGACATTACTGCAGTGACAACTCTAAATTACGCCTCTCTGTGACACCACAGTGGTGACAGACGCATTATTCCCCTCTCTGGGACATCACAATCATGACAGAACCAATTTAAAACTCTCTGTGATACCACAGCCCGAACAACCCCAATTCTATTCCCTGTGTGGCAACAGACAAGTCATAGCACCTCTGTAAATTTCTCTGTCACTGCACAACAGTGATCAGCCCCAGTTTTCCCCTCTCTGTGACACCACAGCAGGGACAGACTCAGGTTTCCTCTATCGTGACATCACAGCCATGGCAGCCTTAATTTCAGCTCTGATGGAACACCACAGCACTGACAGACCCATTATTCCCCGCTCTGTGACATCCCAGAACAGACAGAACCAATTAAAACCTCTCTGACATACCATAGGCAGGACAACCCCAATTCCATCTCCTTTGTGGCAACAGACAAGTCATAACACCTGTGTTACTTTCTCTGAGACTCCACAGCTGTGATAGCCCCAGCTTTCCCCTCTCTGTGACATCACAACTGTGGGAACCCCAATTTACGCCTGCCTGTGACAGCACAGCAGTCAAAGATGCACTTTCCACCCATTATGACATCACAGCACTGACAGGCCAAATTTCACCCTTTCTGTCACCCCACAGATTGAACAAGCCCAACTTGCACCTATCTGTAACATTTACAGCGGTGATAGTGCTAGTTTTCTCCTCTCTGTGACATGATATCAAAGACAAGTCAGAATTCATCCCCTCTGATAAGCCACAGCAGTGAAAGCCTCAGTTTTCTCCTCTCAGTGAGATCACTGCAATGACAAGTCCAGTTTACACCTCTCTGCGACACCACAGTGGTGACAGACGCATTATTCCCCTCTCTGGGACATCACAGTCATGACAGAACCAATTTAAATCTCTCTGTGATACCACAGCCCGAACAACCCCAATTCCATTCCCTGTGTGGCAACAGACAAGTCATAGCACCTGTGTAACTTTCACTGCACAACAGTGATCAGCCCCAGTTTTCCCCTCTCTGTGACACCACAGCAGGGACAGACTCAGGTTTCCTCTATCTGTGACATCACAGCCACGGCAGCCTTAATTTCAGCCCCAAAGGAACACCACAGCAGTGACAGACCCATAATTCCCCTCTCCGTGACATCACAGAAGAGACAGAACCGATTAAAACCTCTCTGTGATATCATAGCCATGACAACCCCAATTCCATCTCCTTTGTGGCAACAGACAAGTCATAGCACCTGTGATAATTTCTCTGAGACTCCACAGCTGTGATAGCCCCAGTTTTCCCCTCTCTGTGACATCACTGCAGTGGCAGACTCAGGTTTCCTCTATCTCTGACATCACACCAATGAGGGACCCAGTTCAAGGTCTCTGTGACATTACTGCAGTGACAACTCTAAATTACGCCTGTCTGTGACACCACAGTGGTGACAGACGCATTATTCCCCTCTCTGGGACATCACAATCATGACAGAACCAATTTAAAACTCTCTGTGATACCACAGCCCGAACAACCCCAATTCTATTCCCTGTGTGGCAACAGACAAGTCATAGCACCTCTGTAAATTTCTCTGTCACTGCACAACAGTGATCAGCCCCAGTTTTCCCCTCTCTGTGACACCACAGCAGGGACAGACTCAGGTTTCCTCTATCGTGACATCACAGCCATGGCAGCCTTAATTTCAGCTCTGATGGAACACCACAGCACTGACAGACCCATTATTCCCCGCTCTGTGACATCCCAGAACAGACAGAACCAATTAAAACCTCTCTGACATACCATAGGCAGGACAACCCCAATTCCATCTCCTTTGTGGCAACAGACAAGTCATAACACCTGTGTTACTTTCTCTGAGACTCCACAGCTGTGATAGCCCCAGCTTTCCCCTCTCTGTGACATCACAACTGTGGGAACCCCAATTTACGCCTGCCTGTGACAGCACAGCAGTCAAAGATGCACTTTCCACCCATTATGACATCACAGCACTGACAGGCCAAATTTCACCCTTGCTGTCACCCCACAGATTGAACAAGCCCAACTTGCACCTATCTGTAACATTTACAGCGGTGATAGTGCTAGTTTTCTCCTCTCTGTGACATGATATCAAAGACAAGTCAGAATTCATCCCCTCTGATAAGCCACAGCAGTGAAAGCCTCAGTTTTCTCCTCTCAGTGAGATCACTGCAATGACAAGTCCAGTTTACACCTCTCTGCGACACCACAGTGGTGACAGACGCATTATTCCCCTCTCTGGGACATCACAGTCATGACAGAACCAATTTAAATCTCTCTGTGATACCACAGCCCGAACAACCCCAATTCCATTCCCTGTGTGGCAACAGACAAGTCATAGCACCTGTGTAACTTTCACTGCACAACAGTGATCAGCCCCAGTTTTCCCCTCTCTGTGACACCACAGCAGGGACAGACTCAGGTTTCCTCTATCTGTGACATCACAGCCACGGCAGCCTTAATTTCAGCCCCAAAGGAACACCACAGCAGTGACAGACCCATAATTCCCCTCTCCGTGACATCACAGAAGAGACAGAACCGATTAAAACCTCTCTGTGATATCATAGCCATGACAACCCCAATTCCATCTCCTTTGTGGCAACAGACAAGTCATAGCACCTGTGATAATTTCTCTGAGACTCCACAGCTGTGATAGCCCCAGTTTTCCCCTCTCTGTGACATCACTGCAGTGGCAGACTCAGGTTTCCTCTATCTCTGACATCACACCAATGAGGGACCCAGTTCAAGGTCTCTGTGACATTACTGCAGTGACAACTCTAAATTACGCCTGTCTGTGACACCACAGTGGTGACAGACGCATTATTCCCCTCTCTGGGACATCACAATCATGACAGAACCAATTTAAAACTCTCTGTGATACCACAGCCCGAACAACCCCAATTCTATTCCCTGTGTGGCAACAGACAAGTCATAGCACCTCTGTAAATTTCTCTGTCACTGCACAACAGTGATCAGCCCCAGTTTTCCCCTCTCTGTGACACCACAGCAGGGACAGACTCAGGTTTCCTCTATCGTGACATCACAGCCATGGCAGCCTTAATTTCAGCTCTGATGGAACACCACAGCACTGACAGACCCATTATTCCCCGCTCTGTGACATCCCAGAACAGACAGAACCAATTAAAACCTCTCTGACATACCATAGGCAGGACAACCCCAATTCCATCTCCTTTGTGGCAACAGACAAGTCATAACACCTGTGTTACTTTCTCTGAGACTCCACAGCTGTGATAGCCCCAGCTTTCCCCTCTCTGTGACATCACAACTGTGGGAACCCCAATTTACGCCTGCCTGTGACAGCACAGCAGTCAAAGATGCACTTTCCACCCATTATGACATCACAGCACTGACAGGCCAAATTTCACCCTTTCTGTCACCCCACAGATTGAACAAGCCCAACTTGCACCTATCTGTAACATTTACAGCGGTGATAGTGCTAGTTTTCTCCTCTCTGTGACATGATATCAAAGACAAGTCAGAATTCATCCCCTCTGATAAGCCACAGCAGTGAAAGCCTCAGTTTTCTCCTCTCAGTGAGATCACTGCAATGACAAGTCCAGTTTACACCTCTCTGCGACACCACAGTGGTGACAGACGCATTATTCCCCTCTCTGGGACATCACAGTCATGACAGAACCAATTTAAATCTCTCTGTGATACCACAGCCCGAACAACCCCAATTCCATTCCCTGTGTGGCAACAGACAAGTCATAGCACCTGTGTAACTTTCACTGCACAACAGTGATCAGCCCCAGTTTTCCCCTCTCTGTGACACCACAGCAGGGACAGACTCAGGTTTCCTCTATCTGTGACATCACAGCCATGGCAGCCTTAATTTCAGCCCCAAAGGAACACCACAGCAGTGACAGACCCATAATTCCCCTCTCCGTGACATCACAGAAGAGACAGAACCGATTAAAACCTCTCTGTGATATCATAGCCATGACAACCCCAATTCCATCTCCTTTGTGGCAACAGACAAGTCATAGCACCTGTGATAATTTCTCTGAGACTCCACAGCTGTGATAGCCCCAGTTTTCCCCTCTCTGTGACATCACTGCAGTGGCAGACTCAGGTTTCCTCTATCTCTGACATCACACCAATGAGGGACCCAGTTCAAGGTCTCTGTGACATTACTGCAGTGACAACTCTAAATTACGCCTCTCTGTGACACCACAGTGGTGACAGACGCATTATTCCCCTCTCTGGGACATCACAATCATGACAGAACCAATTTAAAACTCTCTGTGATACCACAGCCCGAACAACCCCAATTCTATTCCCTGTGTGGCAACAGACAAGTCATAGCACCTCTGTAAATTTCTCTGTCACTGCACAACAGTGATCAGCCCCAGTTTTCCCCTCTCTGTGACACCACAGCAGGGACAGACTCAGGTTTCCTCTATCGTGACATCACAGCCATGGCAGCCTTAATTTCAGCTCTGATGGAACACCACAGCACTGACAGACCCATTATTCCCCGCTCTGTGACATCCCAGAACAGACAGAACCAATTAAAACCTCTCTGACATACCATAGGCAGGACAACCCCAATTCCATCTCCTTTGTGGCAACAGACAAGTCATAACACCTGTGTTACTTTCTCTGAGACTCCACAGCTGTGATAGCCCCAGCTTTCCCCTCTCTGTGACATCACAACTGTGGGAACCCCAATTTACGCCTGCCTGTGACAGCACAGCAGTCAAAGATGCACTTTCCACCCATTATGACATCACAGCACTGACAGGCCAAATTTCACCCTTTCTGTCACCCCACAGATTGAACAAGCCCAACTTGCACCTATCTGTAACATTTACAGCGGTGATAGTGCTAGTTTTCTCCTCTCTGTGACATGATATCAAAGACAAGTCAGAATTCATCCCCTCTGATAAGCCACAGCAGTGAAAGCCTCAGTTTTCTCCTCTCAGTGAGATCACTGCAATGACAAGTCCAGTTTACACCTCTCTGCGACACCACAGTGGTGACAGACGCATTATTCCCCTCTCTGGGACATCACAGTCATGACAGAACCAATTTAAATCTCTCTGTGATACCACAGCCCGAACAACCCCAATTCCATTCCCTGTGTGGCAACAGACAAGTCATAGCACCTGTGTAACTTTCACTGCACAACAGTGATCAGCCCCAGTTTTCCCCTCTCTGTGACACCACAGCAGGGACAGACTCAGGTTTCCTCTATCTGTGACATCACAGCCACGGCAGCCTTAATTTCAGCCCCAAAGGAACACCACAGCAGTGACAGACCCAGAATTCCCCTCTCCGTGACATCACAGAAGAGACAGAACCGATTAAAACCTCTCTGTGATATCATAGCCATGACAACCCCAATTCCATCTCCTTTGTGGCAACAGACAAGTCATAGCACCTGTGATAATTTCTCTGAGACTCCACAGCTGTGATAGCCCCAGTTTTCCCCTCTCTGTGACATCACTGCAGTGGCAGACTCAGGTTTCCTCTATCTCTGACATCACACCAATGAGGGACCCAGTTCAAGGTCTCTGTGACATTACTGCAGTGACAACTCTAAATTACGCCTGTCTGTGACACCACAGTGGTGACAGACGCATTATTCCCCTCTCTGGGACATCACAATCATGACAGAACCAATTTAAAACTCTCTGTGATACCACAGCCCGAACAACCCCAATTCTATTCCCTGTGTGGCAACAGACAAGTCATAGCACCTCTGTAAATTTCTCTGTCACTGCACAACAGTGATCAGCCCCAGTTTTCCCCTCTCTGTGACACCACAGCAGGGACAGACTCAGGTTTCCTCTATCGTGACATCACAGCCATGGCAGCCTTAATTTCAGCTCTGATGGAACACCACAGCACTGACAGACCCATTATTCCCCGCTCTGTGACATCCCAGAACAGACAGAACCAATTAAAACCTCTCTGACATACCATAGGCAGGACAACCCCAATTCCATCTCCTTTGTGGCAACAGACAAGTCATAACACCTGTGTTACTTTCTCTGAGACTCCACAGCTGTGATAGCCCCAGCTTTCCCCTCTCTGTGACATCACAACTGTGGGAACCCCAATTTACGCCTGCCTGTGACAGCACAGCAGTCAAAGATGCACTTTCCACCCATTATGACATCACAGCACTGACAGGCCAAATTTCACCCTTGCTGTCACCCCACAGATTGAACAAGCCCAACTTGCACCTATCTGTAACATTTACAGCGGTGATAGTGCTAGTTTTCTCCTCTCTGTGACATGATATCAAAGACAAGTCAGAATTCATCCCCTCTGATAAGCCACAGCAGTGAAAGCCTCAGTTTTCTCCTCTCAGTGAGATCACTGCAATGACAAGTCCAGTTTACACCTCTCTGCGACACCACAGTGGTGACAGACGCATTATTCCCCTCTCTGGGACATCACAGTCATGACAGAACCAATTTAAATCTCTCTGTGATACCACAGCCCGAACAACCCCAATTCCATTCCCTGTGTGGCAACAGACAAGTCATAGCACCTGTGTAACTTTCACTGCACAACAGTGATCAGCCCCAGTTTTCCCCTCTCTGTGACACCACAGCAGGGACAGACTCAGGTTTCCTCTATCTGTGACATCACAGCCACGGCAGCCTTAATTTCAGCCCCAAAGGAACACCACAGCAGTGACAGACCCATAATTCCCCTCTCCGTGACATCACAGAAGAGACAGAACCGATTAAAACCTCTCTGTGATATCATAGCCATGACAACCCCAATTCCATCTCCTTTGTGGCAACAGACAAGTCATAGCACCTGTGATAATTTCTCTGAGACTCCACAGCTGTGATAGCCCCAGTTTTCCCCTCTCTGTGACATCACTGCAGTGGCAGACTCAGGTTTCCTCTATCTCTGACATCACACCAATGAGGGACCCAGTTCAAGGTCTCTGTGACATTACTGCAGTGACAACTCTAAATTACGCCTGTCTGTGACACCACAGTGGTGACAGACGCATTATTCCCCTCTCTGGGACATCACAATCATGACAGAACCAATTTAAAACTCTCTGTGATACCACAGCCCGAACAACCCCAATTCTATTCCCTGTGTGGCAACAGACAAGTCATAGCACCTCTGTAAATTTCTCTGTCACTGCACAACAGTGATCAGCCCCAGTTTTCCCCTCTCTGTGACACCACAGCAGGGACAGACTCAGGTTTCCTCTATCGTGACATCACAGCCATGGCAGCCTTAATTTCAGCTCTGATGGAACACCACAGCACTGACAGACCCATTATTCCCCGCTCTGTGACATCCCAGAACAGACAGAACCAATTAAAACCTCACTGACATACCATAGGCAGGACAACCCCAATTCCATCTCCTTTGTGGCAACAGACAAGTCATAACACCTGTGTTACTTTCTCTGAGACTCCACAGCTGTGATAGCCCCAGCTTTCCCCTCTCTGTGACATCACAACTGTGGGAACCCCAATTTACGCCTGCCTGTGACAGCACAGCAGTCAAAGATGCACTTTCCACCCATTATGACATCACAGCACTGACAGGCCAAATTTCACCCTTTCTGTCACCCCACAGATTGAACAAGCCCAACTTGCACCTATCTGTAACATTTACAGCGGTGATAGTGCTAGTTTTCTCCTCTCTGTGACATGATATCAAAGACAAGTCAGAATTCATCCCCTCTGATAAGCCACAGCAGTGAAAGCCTCAGTTTTCTCCTCTCAGTGAGATCACTGCAATGACAAGTCCAGTTTACACCTCTCTGCGACACCACAGTGGTGACAGACGCATTATTCCCCTCTCTGGGACATCACAGTCATGACAGAACCAATTTAAATCTCTCTGTGATACCACAGCCCGAACAACCCCAATTCCATTCCCTGTGTGGCAACAGACAAGTCATAGCACCTGTGTAACTTTCACTGCACAACAGTGATCAGCCCCAGTTTTCCCCTCTCTGTGACACCACAGCAGGGACAGACTCAGGTTTCCTCTATCTGTGACATCACAGCCACGGCAGCCTTAATTTCAGCCCCAAAGGAACACCACAGCAGTGACAGACCCATAATTCCCCTCTCCGTGACATCACAGAAGAGACAGAACCGATTAAAACCTCTCTGTGATATCATAGCCATGACAACCCCAATTCCATCTCCTTTGTGGCAACAGACAAGTCATAGCACCTGTGATAATTTCTCTGAGACTCCACAGCTGTGATAGCCCCAGTTTTCCCCTCTCTGTGACATCACTGCAGTGGCAGACTCAGGTTTCCTCTATCTCTGACATCACACCAATGAGGGACCCAGTTCAAGGTCTCTGTGACATTACTGCAGTGACAACTCTAAATTACGCCTGTCTGTGACACCACAGTGGTGACAGACGCATTATTCCCCTCTCTGGGACATCACAATCATGACAGAACCAATTTAAAACTCTCTGTGATACCACAGCCCGAACAACCCCAATTCTATTCCCTGTGTGGCAACAGACAAGTCATAGCACCTCTGTAAATTTCTCTGTCACTGCACAACAGTGATCAGCCCCAGTTTTCCCCTCTCTGTGACACCACAGCAGGGACAGACTCAGGTTTCCTCTATCGTGACATCACAGCCATGGCAGCCTTAATTTCAGCTCTGATGGAACACCACAGCACTGACAGACCCATTATTCCCCGCTCTGTGACATCCCAGAACAGACAGAACCAATTAAAACCTCTCTGACATACCATAGGCAGGACAACCCCAATTCCATCTCCTTTGTGGCAACAGACAAGTCATAACACCTGTGTTACTTTCTCTGAGACTCCACAGCTGTGATAGCCCCAGCTTTCCCCTCTCTGTGACATCACAACTGTGGGAACCCCAATTTACGCCTGCCTGTGACAGCACAGCAGTCAAAGATGCACTTTCCACCCATTATGACATCACAGCACTGACAGGCCAAATTTCACCCTTGCTGTCACCCCACAGATTGAACAAGCCCAACTTACACTTATCTGTAACATTTACAGCGGTGATAGTGCCAGTTTTCTCCTCTCTGTGACATGATATCAAAGACAAGTCAGAATTCATCCCCTCTGATAAGCCACAGCAGTGAAAGCCTCAGTTCTCTCCTCCCGGTGAGATCACTGCAATGACAAGTCCAGTTTACACCTCTCTGCGACACCACAGTGGTGACAGACGCATTATTCCCCGTTCTCTGGGACATCACAGTCATGACAGAACCAATTTAAATCTCTCTGTGATACCACAGCCCTAACAACCCCAATTCCATTCCCTGTGTGGCAACAGACAAGTCATAGCACCTGTGTAATTTTCACTGCACAACAGTGATCAGCCCCAGTTTTCCCCTCTCTGTGACACCACAGCAGGGACAGACTCAGGTTTCCTCTATCTGTGACATCACAGCCACGGCAGCCTTAATTTCAGCCCCAAAGGAACACCACAGCAGTGACAGACCCATAATTCCCGTCTCCGTGACATCACAGAAGAGACAGAACCGATTAAAACCTCTCTGTGATATCATAGCCATGACAACCCCAATTCCATCTCCTTTGTGGCAACAGACAAGTCATAGCACCTGTGATAATTTCTCTGAGACTCCACAGCTGTGATAGCCCCAGTTTTCCCCTCTCTGTGACATCACTGCAGTGGCAGACTCAGGTTTCCTCTATCTCTGACATCACACCAATGAGGGACCCAGTTTCTCCTCTCCGTGACATCACTGCACTGACAACTCTAGCCTCTCGGTGACACCACAGCACTCACAGATCCATTACGCCTCTCTCTGTGACATCACATCTGAGAGAGGCCCAATTTTCGCCTCCCTGTGACATCACAGCACTGACAACTCTAATTTACGCCTCTCTGTGACACCACAGTAGTGGCTGCCTCAATTTTCCCCTCTCTGTGACATCACACTTAGGACAGCCTCAAATTCATCCCCTTTGGAACACCGCAGCAGTGACAGACCCGCTTTCCCCTCTCTCTGACATCACAGCAGTGACAGGCCAAAACTACTCCTCTCTGTGACACCAGAGCAGCGGCAGCCTCAGTATTCTCCTCTCTGTGTGTGACATCACACCAATGAGGGACCCAGTTCAAGGTCTCTGTGACATTACTGCAGTGACAACTCTAAATTACGCCTGTCTGTGACACCA
Source organism: Cyanistes caeruleus (assembly GCF_971803275.1). Taxonomy (NCBI): domain Eukaryota; kingdom Metazoa; phylum Chordata; class Aves; order Passeriformes; family Paridae; genus Cyanistes; species Cyanistes caeruleus. The sequence goes on along the minus strand of NW_028255909.1, from coordinate 331,807 downwards.
CAGTGGTGACAGACCCATTATTCCCCTCTCTGGGACATCACAATCATGACAGAACCAATTTAAAACTCTCTGTGATACCACAGCCCGAACAACCCCAATTCTATTCCCTGTGTGGCAACAGACAAGTCATAGCACCTCTGTAAATTTCTCTGTCACTGCACAACAGTGATCAGCCCCAGTTTTCCCCTCTCTGTAACACCACAGCAGGGACAGACTCAGGTTTCCTCTATCGTGACATCACAGCCATGGCAGCCTTAATTTCAGCTCTGATGGAACACCACAGCACTGACAGACCCATTATTCCCCGCTCTGTGACATCCCAGAACAGACAGAACCAATTAAAACCTCTCTGACATACCATAGGCATGACAACCCCAATTCCATCTCCTTTGTGGCAACAGACAAGTCATAACACCTGTGTTACTTTCTCTGAGACTCCACAGCTGTGATAGCCCCAGTTTTCCCCTCTCTGTGACATCACAACTGTGGGAACCCCAATTTACGCCTGCTTGTGACAGCACAGCAGTCAAAGATGCACTTTCCACCCATTATGACATCACAGCACTGACAGGCCAAATTTCACAATTTCTGTCATCCCACAGATTGAACAAGCCCAACTTGCACCTATCTGTAACATTTACAGCGGTGATAGTGCTAGTTTTCTCCTCTCTGTGACATGATATCAAAGACAAGTCAGAATTCATCCCCTCTGATAAGCCACAGCAGTGAAAGCCTCAGTTTTCTCCTCTCAGTGAGATCACTGCAATGACAAGTCCAGTTTACACCTCTCTGCGACACCACAGTGGTGACAGACGCATTATTCCCCTCTCTGGGACATCACAGTCATGACAGAACCAATTTAAATCTCTCTGTGATACCACAGCCCGAACAACCCCAATTCCATTCCCTGTGTGGCAACAGACAAGTCATAGCACCTGTGTAACTTTCACTGCACAACAGTGATCAGCCCCAGTTTTCCCCTCTCTGTGACACCACAGCAGGGACAGACTCAGGTTTCCTCTATCTGTGACATCACAGCCACGGCAGCCTTAATTTCAGCCCCAAAGGAACACCACAGCAGTGACAGACCCATAATTCCCCTCTCCGTGACATCACAGAAGAGACAGAACCGATTAAAACCTCTCTGTGATATCATAGCCATGACAACCCCAATTCCATCTCCTTTGTGGCAACAGACAAGTCATAGCACCTGTGATAATTTCTCTGAGACTCCACAGCTGTGATAGCCCCAGTTTTCCCCTCTCTGTGACATCACTGCAGTGGCAGACTCAGGTTTCCTCTATCTCTGACATCACACCAATGAGGGACCCAGTTCAAGGTCTCTGTGACATTACTGCAGTGACAACTCTAAATTACGCCTGTCTGTGACACCACAGTGGTGACAGACGCATTATTCCCCTCTCTGGGACATCACAATCATGACAGAACCAATTTAAAACTCTCTGTGATACCACAGCCCGAACAACCCCAATTCTATTCCCTGTGTGGCAACAGACAAGTCATAGCACCTCTGTAAATTTCTCTGTCACTGCACAACAGTGATCAGCCCCAGTTTTCCCCTCTCTGTGACACCACAGCAGGGACAGACTCAGGTTTCCTCTATCGTGACATCACAGCCATGGCAGCCTTAATTTCAGCTCTGATGGAACACCACAGCACTGACAGACCCATTATTCCCCGCTCTGTGACATCCCAGAACAGACAGAACCAATTAAAACCTCTCTGACATACCATAGGCAGGACAACCCCAATTCCATCTCCTTTGTGGCAACAGACAAGTCATAACACCTGTGTTACTTTCTCTGAGACTCCACAGCTGTGATAGCCCCAGCTTTCCCCTCTCTGTGACATCACAACTGTGGGAACCCCAATTTACGCCTGCCTGTGACAGCACAGCAGTCAAAGATGCACTTTCCACCCATTATGACATCACAGCACTGACAGGCCAAATTTCACCCTTGCTGTCACCCCACAGATTGAACAAGCCCAACTTACACTTATCTGTAACATTTACAGCGGTGATAGTGCCAGTTTTCTCCTCTCTGTGACATGATATCAAAGACAAGTCAGAATTCATCCCCTCTGATAAGCCACAGCAGTGAAAGCCTCAGTTCTCTCCTCCCGGTGAGATCACTGCAATGACAAGTCCAGTTTACACCTCTCTGCGACACCACAGTGGTGACAGACGCATTATTCCCCGTTCTCTGGGACATCACAGTCATGACAGAACCAATTTAAATCTCTCTGTGATACCACAGCCCTAACAACCCCAATTCCATTCCCTGTGTGGCAACAGACAAGTCATAGCACCTGTGTAATTTTCACTGCACAACAGTGATCAGCCCCAGTTTTCCCCTCTCTGTGACACCACAGCAGGGACAGACTCAGGTTTCCTCTATCTGTGACATCACAGCCACGGCAGCCTTAATTTCAGCCCCAAAGGAACACCACAGCAGTGACAGACCCATAATTCCCGTCTCCGTGACATCACAGAAGAGACAGAACCGATTAAAACCTCTCTGTGATATCATAGCCATGACAACCCCAATTCCATCTCCTTTGTGGCAACAGACAAGTCATAGCACCTGTGATAATTTCTCTGAGACTCCACAGCTGTGATAGCCCCAGTTTTCCCCTCTCTGTGACATCACTGCAGTGGCAGACTCAGGTTTCCTCTATCTCTGACATCACACCAATGAGGGACCCAGTTTCTCCTCTCCGTGACATCACTGCACTGACAACTCTAGCCTCTCGGTGACACCACAGCACTCACAGATCCATTACGCCTCTCTCTGTGACATCACATCTGAGAGAGGCCCAATTTTCGCCTCCCTGTGACATCACAGCACTGACAACTCTAATTTACGCCTCTCTGTGACACCACAGTAGTGGCTGCCTCAATTTTCCCCTCTCTGTGACATCACACTTAGGACAGCCTCAAATTCATCCCCTTTGGAACACCGCAGCAGTGACAGACCCGCTTTCCCCTCTCTCTGACATCACAGCAGTGACAGGCCAAAACTACTCCTCTCTGTGACACCAGAGCAGCGGCAGCCTCAGTATTCTCCTCTCTGTGTGTGACATCACACCAATGAGGGACCCAGTTCAAGGTCTCTGTGACATTACTGCAGTGACAACTCTAAATTACGCCTGTCTGTGACACCACAGTGGTGACAGACCCATTATTCCCCTCTCTGGGACATCACAATCATGACAGAACCAATTTAAAACTCTCTGTGATACCACAGCCCGAACAACCCCAATTCTATTCCCTGTGTGGCAACAGACAAGTCATAGCACCTCTGTAAATTTCTCTGTCACTGCACAACAGTGATCAGCCCCAGTTTTCCCCTCTCTGTAACACCACAGCAGGGACAGACTCAGGTTTCCTCTATCGTGACATCACAGCCATGGCAGCCTTAATTTCAGCTCTGATGGAACACCACAGCACTGACAGACCCATTATTCCCCGCTCTGTGACATCCCAGAACAGACAGAACCAATTAAAACCTCTCTGACATACCATAGGCATGACAACCCCAATTCCATCTCCTTTGTGGCAACAGACAAGTCATAACACCTGTGTTACTTTCTCTGAGACTCCACAGCTGTGATAGCCCCAGTTTTCCCCTCTCTGTGACATCACAACTGTGGGAACCCCAATTTACGCCTGCTTGTGACAGCACAGCAGTCAAAGATGCACTTTCCACCCATTATGACATCACAGCACTGACAGGCCAAATTTCACAATTTCTGTCATCCCACAGATTGAACAAGCCCAACTTGCACCTATCTGTAACATTTACAGCGGTGATAGTGCTAGTTTTCTCCTCTCTGTGACATGATATCAAAGACAAGTCAGAATTCATCCCCTCTGATAAGCCACAGCAGTGAAAGCCTCAGTTTTCTCCTCTCAGTGAGATCACTGCAATGACAAGTCCAGTTTACACCTCTCTGCGACACCACAGTGGTGACAGACGCATTATTCCCCTCTCTGGGACATCACAGTCATGACAGAACCAATTTAAATCTCTCTGTGATACCACAGCCCGAACAACCCCAATTCCATTCCCTGTGTGGCAACAGACAAGTCATAGCACCTGTGTAACTTTCACTGCACAACAGTGATCAGCCCCAGTTTTCCCCTCTCTGTGACACCACAGCAGGGACAGACTCAGGTTTCCTCTATCTGTGACATCACAGCCACGGCAGCCTTAATTTCAGCCCCAAAGGAACACCACAGCAGTGACAGACCCATAATTCCCCTCTCCGTGACATCACAGAAGAGACAGAACCGATTAAAACCTCTCTGTGATATCATAGCCATGACAACCCCAATTCCATCTCCTTTGTGGCAACAGACAAGTCATAGCACCTGTGATAATTTCTCTGAGACTCCACAGCTGTGATAGCCCCAGTTTTCCCCTCTCTGTGACATCACTGCAGTGGCAGACTCAGGTTTCCTCTATCTCTGACATCACACCAATGAGGGACCCAGTTCAAGGTCTCTGTGACATTACTGCAGTGACAACTCTAAATTACGCCTGTCTGTGACACCACAGTGGTGACAGACGCATTATTCCCCTCTCTGGGACATCACAATCATGACAGAACCAATTTAAAACTCTCTGTGATACCACAGCCCGAACAACCCCAATTCTATTCCCTGTGTGGCAACAGACAAGTCATAGCACCTCTGTAAATTTCTCTGTCACTGCACAACAGTGATCAGCCCCAGTTTTCCCCTCTCTGTGACACCACAGCAGGGACAGACTCAGGTTTCCTCTATCGTGACATCACAGCCATGGCAGCCTTAATTTCAGCTCTGATGGAACACCACAGCACTGACAGACCCATTATTCCCCGCTCTGTGACATCCCAGAACAGACAGAACCAATTAAAACCTCTCTGACATACCATAGGCAGGACAACCCCAATTCCATCTCCTTTGTGGCAACAGACAAGTCATAACACCTGTGTTACTTTCTCTGAGACTCCACAGCTGTGATAGCCCCAGCTTTCCCCTCTCTGTGACATCACAACTGTGGGAACCCCAATTTACGCCTGCCTGTGACAGCACAGCAGTCAAAGATGCACTTTCCACCCATTATGACATCACAGCACTGACAGGCCAAATTTCACCCTTGCTGTCACCCCACAGATTGAACAAGCCCAACTTACACTTATCTGTAACATTTACAGCGGTGATAGTGCCAGTTTTCTCCTCTCTGTGACATGATATCAAAGACAAGTCAGAATTCATCCCCTCTGATAAGCCACAGCAGTGAAAGCCTCAGTTCTCTCCTCTCGGTGAGATCACTGCAATGACAAGTCCAGTTTACACCTCTCTGCGACACCACAGTGGTGACAGACGCATTATTCCCCGTTCTCTGGGACATCACAGTCATGACAGAACCAATTTAAATCTCTCTGTGATACCACAGCCCTAACAACCCCAATTCCATTCCCTGTGTGGCAACAGACAAGTCATAGCACCTGTGTAACTTTCACTGCACAACAGTGATCAGCCCCAGTTTTCCCCTCTCTGTGACACCACAGCAGGGACAGACTCAGGTTTCCTCTATCTGTGACATCACAGCCACGGCAGCCTTAATTTCAGCCCCAAAGGAACACCACAGCAGTGACAGACCCAGAATTCCCCTCTCCGTGACATCACAGAAGAGACAGAACCAATTAAAACCTCTCTGTGATATCATAGCCATGACAACCCCAATTCCATCTCCTTTGTGGCAACAGACAAGTCATAGCACCTGTGATAATTTCTCTGAGACTCCACAGCTGTGATAGCCCCAGTTTTCCCCTCTCTGTGACATCACTGCAGTGGCAGACTCAGGTTTCCTCTATCTCTGACATCACACCAATGAGGGACCCAGTTCAAGGTCTCTGTGACATTACTGCAGTGACAACTCTAAATTACGCCTGTCTGTGACACCACAGTGGTGACAGACGCATTATTCCCCTCTCTGGGACATCACAATCATGACAGAACCAATTTAAAACTCTCTGTGATACCACAGCCCGAACAACCCCAATTCTATTCCCTGTGTGGCAACAGACAAGTCATAGCACCTCTGTAAATTTCTCTGTCACTGCACAACAGTGATCAGCCCCAGTTTTCCCCTCTCTGTGACACCACAGCAGGGACAGACTCAGGTTTCCTCTATCGTGACATCACAGCCATGGCAGCCTTAATTTCAGCTCTGATGGAACACCACAGCACTGACAGACCCATTATTCCCCGCTCTGTGACATCCCAGAACAGACAGAACCAATTAAAACCTCTCTGACATACCATAGGCAGGACAACCCCAATTCCATCTCCTTTGTGGCAACAGACAAGTCATAACACCTGTGTTACTTTCTCTGAGACTCCACAGCTGTGATAGCCCCAGCTTTCCCCTCTCTGTGACATCACAACTGTGGGAACCCCAATTTACGCCTGCCTGTGACAGCACAGCAGTCAAAGATGCACTTTCCACCCATTATGACATCACAGCACTGACAGGCCAAATTTCACCCTTGCTGTCACCCCACAGATTGAACAAGCCCAACTTACACTTATCTGTAACATTTACAGCGGTGATAGTGCCAGTTTTCTCCTCTCTGTGACATGATATCAAAGACAAGTCAGAATTCATCCCCTCTGATAAGCCACAGCAGTGAAAGCCTCAGTTCTCTCCTCTCGGTGAGATCACTGCAATGACAAGTCCAGTTTACACCTCTCTGCGACACCACAGTGGTGACAGACGCATTATTCCCCGTTCTCTGGGACATCACAGTCATGACAGAACCAATTTAAATCTCTCTGTGATACCACAGCCCTAACAACCCCAATTCCATTCCCTGTGTGGCAACAGACAAGTCATAGCACCTGTGTAACTTTCACTGCACAACAGTGATCAGCCCCAGTTTTCCCCTCTCTGTGACACCACAGCAGGGACAGACTCAGGTTTCCTCTATCTGTGACATCACAGCCACGGCAGCCTTAATTTCAGCCCCAAAGGAACACCACAGCAGTGACAGACCCAGAATTCCCCTCTCCGTGACATCACAGAAGAGACAGAACCGATTAAAACCTCTCTGTGATATCATAGCCATGACAACCCCAATTCCATCTCCTTTGTGGCAACAGACAAGTCATAGCACCTGTGATAATTTCTCTGAGACTCCACAGCTGTGATAGCCCCAGTTTTCCCCTCTCTGTGACATCACTGCAGTGGCAGACTCAGGTTTCCTCTATCTGTCACATCACACCAATGAGGGACCCAGTTTCTCCTCTCCGTGACATCACTGCACTGACAACTCTAATTTATGCCTCTCGGTGACACCACAGCACTCACAGATCCATTACGCCTCTCTCTGTGACATCACATCTGAGAGAGGCCCAATTTTCGCCTCCCTGTGACATCACAGCACTGACAACTCTAATTTACGCCTCTCTGTGACACCACAGTAGTGGCTGCCTCAATTTTCCCCTCTCTGTGACATCACACTTAGGACAGCCTCAAATTCATCCCCTTTGGAACACCGCAGCAGTGACAGACCCGCTTTCCCCTCTCTCTGACATCACAGCAGTGACAGGCCAAAACTACTCCTCTCTGTGACACCAGAGCAGCGGCAGCCTCAGTATTCTCCTCTCTGTGTGTGACATCACACCAATGTGGGACCCAGTTCAAGGTCTCTGTGACATTACTGCAGTGACAACTCTAAATTACGCCTCTCTGTGACACCACAGTGGTGACAGACGCATTATTCCCCTCTCTGGGACATCACAATCATGACAGAACCAATTTAAAACTCTCTGTGATACCACAGCCCGAACAACCCCAATTCCATTCCCTGTGTGGCAACAGACAAGTCATAGCACCTCTGTAAATTTCTCTGTCACTGCACAACAGTGATCAGCCCCAGTTTTCCCCTCTCTGTGACACCACAGCAGGGACAGACTCAGGTTTCCTCTATCTGTGACATCACAGCCATGGCAGCCTTAATTTCAGCTCTGATGGAACACCACAGCACTGACAGACCCATTATTCCCCGCTCTGTGACATCACAGAACAGACAGAACCAATTAAAACCTCTCTGACATACCATAGGCATGACAACCCCAATTCCATCTCCTTTGTGGCAACAGACAAGTCATAACACCTGTGTTACTTTCTCTGAGACTCCACAGCTGTGATAGCCCCAGTTTTCCCCTCTCTGTGACATCACAACTGTGGGAACCCCAATTTACGCCTGCCTGTGACAGCACAGCAGTCAAAGATGCACTTTCCACCCATTATGACATCACAGCACTGACAGGCCAAATTTCACCCTTTCTGTCACCCCACAGATTGAACAAGCCCAACTTGCACCTATCTGTAACATTTACAGCGGTGATAGTGCTAGTTTTCTCCTCTCTGTGACATGATATCAAAGACAAGTCAGAATTCATCCCCTCTGATAAGCCACAGCAGTGAAAGCCTCAGTTTTCTCCTCTCAGTGAGATCACTGCAATGACAAGTCCAGTTTACACCTCTCTGCGACACCACAGTGGTGACAGACGCATTATTCCCCTCTCTGGGACATCACAGTCATGACAGAACCAATTTAAATCTCTCTGTGATACCACAGCCCGAACAACCCCAATTCCATTCCCTGTGTGGCAACAGACAAGTCATAGCACCTCTGTAACTTTCACTGCACAACAGTGATCAGCCCCAGTTTTCCCCTCTCTGTGACACCACAGCAGGGACAGACTCAGGTTTCCTCTATCTGTGACATCACAGCCACGGCAGCCTTAATTTCAGCCCCAAAGGAACACCACAGCAGTGACAGACCCATAATTCCCCTCTCCGTGACATCACAGAAGAGACAGAACCGATTAAAACCTCTCTGTGATATCATAGCCATGACAACCCCAATTCCATCTCCTTTGTGGCAACAGACAAGTCATAGCACCTGTGATAATTTCTCTGAGACTCCACAGCTGTGATAGCCCCAGTTTTCCCCTCTCTGTGACATCACTGCAGTGGCAGACTCAGGTTTCCTCTATCTCTGACATCACACCAATGAGGGACCCAGTTCAAGGTCTCTGTGACATTACTGCAGTGACAACTCTAAATTACGCCTCTCTGTGACACCACAGTGGTGACAGACGCATTATTCCCCTCTCTGGGACATCACAATCATGACAGAACCAATTTAAAACTCTCTGTGATACCACAGCCCGAACAACCCCAATTCTATTCCCTGTGTGGCAACAGACAAGTCATAGCACCTCTGTAAATTTCTCTGTCACTGCACAACAGTGATCAGCCCCAGTTTTCCCCTCTCTGTGACACCACAGCAGGGACAGACTCAGGTTTCCTCTATCGTGACATCACAGCCATGGCAGCCTTAATTTCAGCTCTGATGGAACACCACAGCACTGACAGACCCATTATTCCCCGCTCTGTGACATCCCAGAACAGACAGAACCAATTAAAACCTCTCTGACATACCATAGGCAGGACAACCCCAATTCCATCTCCTTTGTGGCAACAGACAAGTCATAACACCTGTGTTACTTTCTCTGAGACTCCACAGCTGTGATAGCCCCAGCTTTCCCCTCTCTGTGACATCACAACTGTGGGAACCCCAATTTACGCCTGCCTGTGACAGCACAGCAGTCAAAGATGCACTTTCCACCCATTATGACATCACAGCACTGACAGGCCAAATTTCACCCTTGCTGTCACCCCACAGATTGAACAAGCCCAACTTACACTTATCTGTAACATTTACAGCGGTGATAGTGCCAGTTTTCTCCTCTCTGTGACATGATATCAAAGACAAGTCAGAATTCATCCCCTCTGATAAGCCACAGCAGTGAAAGCCTCAGTTCTCTCCTCTCGGTGAGATCACTGCAATGACAAGTCCAGTTTACACCTCTCTGCGACACCACAGTGGTGACAGACGCATTATTCCCCGTTCTCTGGGACATCACAGTCATGACAGAACCAATTTAAATCTCTCTGTGATACCACAGCCCTAACAACCCCAATTCCATTCCCTGTGTGGCAACAGACAAGTCATAGCACCTGTGTAATTTTCACTGCACAACAGTGATCAGCCCCAGTTTTCCCCTCTCTGTGACACCACAGCAGGGACAGACTCAGGTTTCCTCTATCTGTGACATCACAGCCACGGCAGCCTTAATTTCAGCCCCAAAGGAACACCACAGCAGTGACAGACCCATAATTCCCCTCTCCGTGACATCACAGAAGAGACAGAACCGATTAAAACCTCTCTGTGATATCATAGCCATGACAACCCCAATTCCATCTCCTTTGTGGCAACAGACAAGTCATAGCACCTGTGATAATTTCTCTGAGACTCCACAGCTGTGATAGCCCCAGTTTTCCCCTCTCCGTGACATCACTGCAGTGGCAGACTCAGGTTTCCTCTATCTCTGACATCACACCAATGAGGGACCCAGTTTCTCCTCTCCGTGACATCACTGCACTGACAACTCTAGCCTCTCGGTGACACCACAGCACTCACAGATCCATTACGCCTCTCTCTGTGACATCACATCTGAGAGAGGCCCAATTTTCGCCTCCCTGTGACATCACAGCACTGACAACTCTAATTTACGCCTCTCTGTGACACCACAGTAGTGGCTGCCTCAATTTTCCCCTCTCTGTGACATCACACTTAGGACAGCCTCAAATTCATCCCCTTTGGAACACCGCAGCAGTGACAGACCCGCTTTCCCCTCTCTCTGACATCACAGCAGTGACAGGCCAAAACTACTCCTCTCTGTGACACCAGAGCAGCGGCAGCCTCAGTATTCTCCTCTCTGTGTGTGACATCACGCCAATGAGGGACCCAGTTCAAGGTCTCTGTGACATTACTGCAGTGACAACTCTGAATTACGCCTGTCTGTGACACCACAGTGGTGACAGACGCATTATTCCCCTCTCTGGGACATCACAATCATGACAGAACCAATTTAAAACTCTCTGTGATACCACAGCCCGAACAACCCCAATTCTATTCCCTGTGTGGCAACAGACAAGTCATAGCACCTCTGTAAATTTCTCTGTCACTGCACAACAGTGATCAGCCCCAGTTTTCCCCTCTCTGTAACACCACAGCAGGGACAGACTCAGGTTTCCTCTATCGTGACATCACAGCCATGGCAGCCTTAATTTCAGCTCTGATGGAACACCACAGCACTGACAGACCCATTATTCCCCGCTCTGTGACATCCCAGAACAGACAGAACCAATTAAAACCTCTCTGACATACCATAGGCATGACAACCCCAATTCCATCTCCTTTGTGGCAACAGACAAGTCATAACACCTGTGTTACTTTCTCTGAGACTCCACAGCTGTGATAGCCCCAGTTTTCCCCTCTCTGTGACATCACAACTGTGGGAACCCCAATTTACGCCTGCCTGTGACAGCACAGCAGTCAAAGATGCACTTTCCACCCATTATGACATCACAGCACTGACAGGCCAAATTTCACCCTTGCTGTCACCCCACAGATTGAACAAGCCCAACTTACACTTATCTGTAACATTTACAGCGGTGATAGTGCCAGTTTTCTCCTCTCTGTGACAAGATATCAAAGACAAGTCAGAATTCATCCCCTCTGATAAGCCACAGCAGTGAAAGCCTCAGTTTTCTCCTCCCGGTGAGATCACTGCAATGACAAGTCCAGTTTACACCTCTCTGCGACACCACAGTGGTGACAGACGCATTATTCCCCTCTCTGGGACATCACAGTCATGACAGAACCAATTTAAATCTCTCTGTGATACCACAGCCCTAACAACCCCAATTCCATTCCCTGTGTGGCAACAGACAAGTCATAGCACCTGTGTAACTTTCACTGCACAACAGTGATCAGCCCCAGTTTTCCCCTCTCTGTGACACCACAGCAGGGACAGACTCAGGTTTCCTCTATCTGTGACATCACAGCCACGGCAGCCTTAATTTCAGCCCCAAAGGAACACCACAGCAGTGACAGACCCATAATTCCCCTCTCCGTGACATCACAGAAGAGACAGAACCGATTAAAACCTCTCTGTGATATCATAGCCATGACAACCCCAATTCCATCTCCTTTGTGGCAACAGACAAGTCATAGCACCTGTGATAATTTCTCTGAGACTCCACAGCTGTGATAGCCCCAGTTTTCCCCTCTCTGTGACATCACTGCAGTGGCAGACTCAGGTTTCCTCTATCTCTGACATCACACCAATGAGGGACCCAGTTCAAGGTCTCTGTGACATTACTGCAGTGACAACTCTAAATTACGCCTGTCTGTGACACCACAGTGGTGACAGACGCATTATTCCCCTCTCTGGGACATCACAATCATGACAGAACCAATTTAAAACTCTCTGTGATACCACAGCCCGAACAACCCCAATTCTATTCCCTGTGTGGCAACAGACAAGTCATAGCACCTCTGTAAATTTCTCTGTCACTGCACAACAGTGATCAGCCCCAGTTTTCCCCTCTCTGTGACACCACAGCAGGGACAGACTCAGGTTTCCTCTATCGTGACATCACAGCCATGGCAGCCTTAATTTCAGCTCTGATGGAACACCACAGCACTGACAGACCCATTATTCCCCGCTCTGTGACATCCCAGAACAGACAGAACCAATTAAAACCTCTCTGACATACCATAGGCAGGACAACCCCAATTCCATCTCCTTTGTGGCAACAGACAAGTCATAACACCTGTGTTACTTTCTCTGAGACTCCACAGCTGTGATAGCCCCAGCTTTCCCCTCTCTGTGACATCACAACTGTGGGAACCCCAATTTACGCCTGCCTGTGACAGCACAGCAGTCAAAGATGCACTTTCCACCCATTATGACATCACAGCACTGACAGGCCAAATTTCACCCTTGCTGTCACCCCACAGATTGAACAAGCCCAACATACACTTATCTGTAACATTTACAGCGGTGATAGTGCCAGTTTTCTCCTCTCTGTGACATGATATCAAAGACAAGTCAGAATTCATCCCCTCTGATAAGCCACAGCAGTGAAAGCCTCAGTTCTCTCCTCTCGGTGAGATCACTGCAATGACAAGTCCAGTTTACACCTCTCTGCGACACCACAGTGGTGACAGACGCATTATTCCCCGTTCTCTGGGACATCACAGTCATGACAGAACCAATTTAAATCTCTCTGTGATACCACAGCCTGAACAACCCCAATTCCATTCCCTGTGTGGCAACAGACAAGTCATAGCACCTGTGTAATTTTCACTGCACAACAGTGATCAGCCCCAGTTTTCCCCTCTCTGTGACACCACAGCAGGGACAGACTCAGGTTTCCTCTATCTGTGACATCACAGCCACGGCAGCCTTAATTTCAGCCCCAAAGGAACACCACAGCAGTGACAGACCCATAATTCCCCTCTCCGTGACATCACAGAAGAGACAGAACCGATTAAAACCTCTCTGTGATATCATAGCCATGACAACCCCAATTCCATCTCCTTTGTGGCAACAGACAAGTCATAGCACCTGTGATAATTTCTCTGAGACTCCACAGCTGTGATAGCCCCAGTTTTCCCCTCTCCGTGACATCACTGCAGTGGCAGACTCAGGTTTCCTCTATCTCTGACATCACACCAATGAGGGACCCAGTTTCTCCTCTCCGTGACATCACTGCACTGACAACTCTAATTTATGCCTCTCGGTGACACCACAGCACTCACAGATCCATTACGCCTCTCTCTGTGACATCACATCTGAGAGAGGCCCAATTTTCGCCTCCCTGTGACATCACAGCACTGACAACTCTAATTTACGCCTCTCTGTGACACCACAGTAGTGGCTGCCTCAATTTTCCCCTCTCTGTGACATCACACTTAGGACAGCCTCAAATTCATCCCCTTTGGAACACCGCAGCAGTGACAGACCCGCTTTCCCCTCTCTCTGACATCACAGCAGTGACAGGCCAAAACTACTCCTCTCTGTGACACCAGAGCAGCGGCAGCCTCAGTATTCTCCTCTCTGTGTGTGACATCACACCAATGAGGGACCCAGTTCAAGGTCTCTGTGACATTACTGCAGTGACAACTCTAAATTACGCCTGTCTGTGACACCACAGTGGTGACAGACGCATTATTCCCCTCTCTGGGACATCACAATCATGACAGAACCAATTTAAAACTCTCTGTGATACCACAGCCCGAACAACCCCAATTCTATTCCCTGTGTGGCAACAGACAAGTCATAGCACCTCTGTAAATTTCTCTGTCACTGCACAACAGTGATCAGCCCCAGTTTTCCCCTCTCTGTAACACCACAGCAGGGACAGACTCAGGTTTCCTCTATCGTGACATCACAGCCATGGCAGCCTTAATTTCAGCTCTGATGGAACACCACAGCACTGACAGACCCATTATTCCCCGCTCTGTGACATCCCAGAACAGACAGAACCAATTAAAACCTCTCTGACATACCATAGGCATGACAACCCCAATTCCATCTCCTTTGTGGCAACAGACAAGTCATAACACCTGTGTTACTTTCTCTGAGACTCCACAGCTGTGATAGCCCCAGTTTTCCCCTCTCTGTGACATCACAACTGTGGGAACCCCAATTTACGCCTGCCTGTGACAGCACAGCAGTCAAAGATGCACTTTCCACCCATTATGACATCACAGCACTGACAGGCCAAATTTCACCCTTGCTGTCACCCCACAGATTGAACAAGCCCAACTTACACTTATCTGTAACATTTACAGCGGTGATAGTGCCAGTTTTCTCCTCTCTGTGACAAGATATCAAAGACAAGTCAGAATTCATCCCCTCTGATAAGCCACAGCAGTGAAAGCCTCAGTTTTCTCCTCCCGGTGAGATCACTGCAATGACAAGTCCAGTTTACACCTCTCTGCGACACCACAGTGGTGACAGACGCATTATTCCCCTCTCTGGGACATCACAGTCATGACAGAACCAATTTAAATCTCTCTGTGATACCACAGCCCTAACAACCCCAATTCCATTCCCTGTGTGGCAACAGACAAGTCATAGCACCTGTGTAACTTTCACTGCACAACAGTGATCAGCCCCAGTTTTCCCCTCTCTGTGACACCACAGCAGGGACAGACTCAGGTTTCCTCTATCTGTGACATCACAGCCACGGCAGCCTTAATTTCAGCCCCAAAGGAACACCACAGCAGTGACAGACCCATAATTCCCCTCTCCGTGACATCACAGAAGAGACAGAACCGATTAAAACCTCTCTGTGATATCATAGCCATGACAACCCCAATTCCATCTCCTTTGTGGCAACAGACAAGTCATAGCACCTGTGATAATTTCTCTGAGACTCCACAGCTGTGATAGCCCCAGTTTTCCCCTCTCTGTGACATCACTGCAGTGGCAGACTCAGGTTTCCTCTATCTCTGACATCACACCAATGAGGGACCCAGTTCAAGGTCTCTGTGACATTACTGCAGTGACAACTCTAAATTACGCCTGTCTGTGACACCACAGTGGTGACAGACGCATTATTCCCCTCTCTGGGACATCACAATCATGACAGAACCAATTTAAAACTCTCTGTGATACCACAGCCCGAACAACCCCAATTCTATTCCCTGTGTGGCAACAGACAAGTCATAGCACCTCTGTAAATTTCTCTGTCACTGCACAACAGTGATCAGCCCCAGTTTTCCCCTCTCTGTGACACCACAGCAGGGACAGACTCAGGTTTCCTCTATCGTGACATCACAGCCATGGCAGCCTTAATTTCAGCTCTGATGGAACACCACAGCACTGACAGACCCATTATTCCCCGCTCTGTGACATCCCAGAACAGACAGAACCAATTAAAACCTCTCTGACATACCATAGGCAGGACAACCCCAATTCCATCTCCTTTGTGGCAACAGACAAGTCATAACACCTGTGTTACTTTCTCTGAGACTCCACAGCTGTGATAGCCCCAGCTTTCCCCTCTCTGTGACATCACAACTGTGGGAACCCCAATTTACGCCTGCCTGTGACAGCACAGCAGTCAAAGATGCACTTTCCACCCATTATGACATCACAGCACTGACAGGCCAAATTTCACCCTTGCTGTCACCCCACAGATTGAACAAGCCCAACATACACTTATCTGTAACATTTACAGCGGTGATAGTGCCAGTTTTCTCCTCTCTGTGACATGATATCAAAGACAAGTCAGAATTCATCCCCTCTGATAAGCCACAGCAGTGAAAGCCTCAGTTCTCTCCTCTCGGTGAGATCACTGCAATGACAAGTCCAGTTTACACCTCTCTGCGACACCACAGTGGTGACAGACGCATTATTCCCCGTTCTCTGGGACATCACAGTCATGACAGAACCAATTTAAATCTCTCTGTGATACCACAGCCTGAACAACCCCAATTCCATTCCCTGTGTGGCAACAGACAAGTCATAGCACCTGTGTAATTTTCACTGCACAACAGTGATCAGCCCCAGTTTTCCCCTCTCTGTGACACCACAGCAGGGACAGACTCAGGTTTCCTCTATCTGTGACATCACAGCCACGGCAGCCTTAATTTCAGCCCCAAAGGAACACCACAGCAGTGACAGACCCATAATTCCCCTCTCCGTGACATCACAGAAGAGACAGAACCGATTAAAACCTCTCTGTGATATCATAGCCATGACAACCCCAATTCCATCTCCTTTGTGGCAACAGACAAGTCATAGCACCTGTGATAATTTCTCTGAGACTCCACAGCTGTGATAGCCCCAGTTTTCCCCTCTCCGTGACATCACTGCAGTGGCAGACTCAGGTTTCCTCTATCTCTGACATCACACCAATGAGGGACCCAGTTTCTCCTCTCCGTGACATCACTGCACTGACAACTCTAGCCTCTCGGTGACACCACAGCACTCACAGATCCATTACGCCTCTCTCTGTGACATCACATCTGAGAGAGGCCCAATTTTCGCCTCCCTGTGACATCACAGCACTGACAACTCTAATTTACGCCTCTCTGTGACACCACAGTAGTGGCTGCCTCAATTTTCCCCTCTCTGTGACATCACACTTAGGACAGCCTCAAATTCATCCCCTTTGGAACACCGCAGCAGTGACAGACCCGCTTTCCCCTCTCTCTGACATCACAGCAGTGACAGGCCAAAACTACTCCTCTCTGTGACACCAGAGCAGCGGCAGCCTCAGTATTCTCCTCTCTGTGTGTGACATCACGCCAATGAGGGACCCAGTTCAAGGTCTCTGTGACATTACTGCAGTGACAACTCTAAATTACGCCTGTCTGTGACACCACAGTGGTGACAGACGCATTATTCCCCTCTCTGGGACATCACAATCATGACAGAACCAATTTAAAACTCTCTGTGATACCACAGCCCGAACAACCCCAATTCTATTCCCTGTGTGGCAACAGACAAGTCATAGCACCTCTGTAAATTTCTCTGTCACTGCACAACAGTGATCAGCCCCAGTTTTCCCCTCTCTGTAACACCACAGCAGGGACAGACTCAGGTTTCCTCTATCGTGACATCACAGCCATGGCAGCCTTAATTTCAGCTCTGATGGAACACCACAGCACTGACAGACCCATTATTCCCCGCTCTGTGACATCCCAGAACAGACAGAACCAATTAAAACCTCTCTGACATACCATAGGCATGACAACCCCAATTCCATCTCCTTTGTGGCAACAGACAAGTCATAACACCTGTGTTACTTTCTCTGAGACTCCACAGCTGTGATAGCCCCAGTTTTCCCCTCTCTGTGACATCACAACTGTGGGAACCCCAATTTACGCCTGCCTGTGACAGCACAGCAGTCAAAGATGCACTTTCCACCCATTATGACATCACAGCACTGACAGGCCAAATTTCACCCTTGCTGTCACCCCACAGATTGAACAAGCCCAACTTACACTTATCTGTAACATTTACAGCGGTGATAGTGCCAGTTTTCTCCTCTCTGTGACAAGATATCAAAGACAAGTCAGAATTCATCCCCTCTGATAAGCCACAGCAGTGAAAGCCTCAGTTTTCTCCTCCCGGTGAGATCACTGCAATGACAAGTCCAGTTTACACCTCTCTGCGACACCACAGTGGTGACAGACGCATTATTCCCCGTTCTCTGGGACATCACAGTCATGACAGAACCAATTTAAATCTCTCTGTGATACCACAGCCCTAACAACCCCAATTCCATTCCCTGTGTGGCAACAGACAAGTCATAGCACCTGTGTAACTTTCACTGCACAACAGTGATCAGCCCCAGTTTTCCCCTCTCTGTGACACCACAGCAGGGACAGACTCAGGTTTCCTCTATCTGTGACATCACAGCCACGGCAGCCTTAATTTCAGCCCCAAAGGAACACCACAGCAGTGACAGACCCAGAATTCCCCTCTCCGTGACATCACAGAAGAGACAGAACCGATTAAAACCTCTCTGTGATATCATAGCCATGACAACCCCAATTCCATCTCCTTTGTGGCAACAGACAAGTCATAGCACCTGTGATAATTTCTCTGAGACTCCACAGCTGTGATAGCCCCAGTTTTCCCCTCTCTGTGACATCACTGCAGTGGCAGACTCAGGTTTCCTCTATCTGTCACATCACACCAATGAGGGACCCAGTTTCTCCTCTCCGTGACATCACTGCACTGACAACTCTAATTTATGCCTCTCGGTGACACCACAGCACTCACAGATCCATTACGCCTCTCTCTGTGACATCACATCTGAGAGAGGCCCAATTTTCGCCTCCCTGTGACATCACAGCACTGACAACTCTAATTTACGCCTCTCTGTGACACCACAGTAGTGGCTGCCTCAATTTTCCCCTCTCTGTGACATCACACTTAGGACAGCCTCAAATTCATCCCCTTTGGAACACCGCAGCAGTGACAGACCCGCTTTCCCCTCTCTCTGACATCACAGCAGTGACAGGCCAAAACTACTCCTCTCTGTGACACCAGAGCAGCGGCAGCCTCAGTATTCTCCTCTCTGTGTGTGACATCACACCAATGAGGGACCCAGTTCAAGGTCTCTGTGACATTACTGCAGTGACAACTCTAAATTACGCCTCTCTGTGACACCACAGTGGTGACAGACGCATTATTCCCCTCTCTGGGACATCACAATCATGACAGAACCAATTTAAAACTCTCTGTGATACCACAGCCCGAACAACCCCAATTCTATTCCCTGTGTGGCAACAGACAAGTCATAGCACCTCTGTAAATTTCTCTGTCACTGCACAACAGTGATCAGCCCCAGTTTTCCCCTCTCTGTGACACCACAGCAGGGACAGACTCAGGTTTCCTCTATCTGTGACATCACAGCCATGGCAGCCTTAATTTCAGCTCTGATGGAACACCACAGCACTGACAGACTCATTATTCCCCGCTCTGTGACATCACAGAACAGACAGAACCAATTAAAACCTCTCTGACATACCATAGGCATGACAACCCCAATTCCATCTCCTTTGTGGCTACAGACAAGTCATAACACCTGTGTTACTTTCTCTGAGACTCCACAGCTGTGATAGCCCCAGTTTTCCCCTCTCTGTGACATCACAACTGTGGGAACCCCAATTTACACCTGCCTGTGACAGCACAGCAGTCAAAGATGCACTTTCCACCCATTATGACATCACAGCACTGACAGGCCAAATTTCACACTTGCTGTCACCCCACAGATTGAACAAGCCCAACTTACACTTATCTGTAACATTTACAGCGGTGATAGTGCCAGTTTTCTCCTCTCTGTGACATGATATCAAAGACAAGTCAGAATTCATCCCCTCTGATAAGCCACAGCAGTGAAAGCCTCAGTTCTCTCCTCTCGGTGAGATCACTGCAATGACAAGTCCAGTTTACACCTCTCTGCGACACCACAGTGGTGACAGACGCATTATTCCCCTCTCTGGGACATCACAGTCATGACAGAACCAATTTAAATCTCTCTGTGATACCACAGCCCTAACAACCCCAATTCCATTCCCTGTGTGGCAACAGACAAGTCATAGCACCTGTGTAACTTTCACTGCACAACAGTGATCAGCCCCAGTTTTCCCCTCTCTGTGACACCACAGCAGGGACAGACTCAGGTTTCCTCTATCTGTGACATCACAGCCACGGCAGCCTTAATTTCAGCCCCAAAGGAACACCACAGCAGTGACAGACCCAGAATTCCCCTCTCCGTGACATCACAGAAGAGACAGAACCGATTAAAACCTCTCTGTGATATCATAGCCATGACAACCCCAATTCCATCTCCTTTGTGGCAACAGACAAGTCATAGCACCTGTGATAATTTCTCTGAGACTCCACAGCTGTGATAGCCCCAGTTTTCCCCTCTCTGTGACATCACTGCAGTGGCAGACTCAGGTTTCCTCTATCTGTCACATCACACCAATGAGGGACCCAGTTTCTCCTCTCCGTGACATCACTGCACTGACAACTCTAATTTATGCCTCTCGGTGACACCACAGCACTCACAGATCCATTACGCCTCTCTCTGTGACATCACATCTGAGAGAGGCCCAATTTTCGCCTCCCTGTGACATCACAGCACTGACAACTCTAATTTACGCCTCTCTGTGACACCACAGTAGTGGCTGCCTCAATTTTCCCCTCTCTGTGACATCACACTTAGGACAGCCTCAAATTCATCCCCTTTGGAACACCGCAGCAGTGACAGACCCGCTTTCCCCTCTCTCTGACATCACAGCAGTGACAGGCCAAAACTACTCCTCTCTGTGACACCAGAGCAGCGGCAGCCTCAGTATTCTCCTCTCTGTGTGTGACATCACACCAATGAGGGACCCAGTTCAAGGTCTCTGTGACATTACTGCAGTGACAACTCTAAATTACGCCTCTCTGTGACACCACAGTGGTGACAGACGCATTATTCCCCTCTCTGGGACATCACAATCATGACAGAACCAATTTAAAACTCTCTGTGATACCACAGCCCGAACAACCCCAATTCTATTCCCTGTGTGGCAACAGACAAGTCATAGCACCTCTGTAAATTTCTCTGTCACTGCACAACAGTGATCAGCCCCAGTTTTCCCCTCTCTGTGACACCACAGCAGGGACAGACTCAGGTTTCCTCTATCTGTGACATCACAGCCATGGCAGCCTTAATTTCAGCTCTGATGGAACACCACAGCACTGACAGACTCATTATTCCCCGCTCTGTGACATCACAGAACAGACAGAACCAATTAAAACCTCTCTGACATACCATAGGCATGACAACCCCAATTCCATCTCCTTTGTGGCTACAGACAAGTCATAACACCTGTGTTACTTTCTCTGAGACTCCACAGCTGTGATAGCCCCAGTTTTCCCCTCTCTGTGACATCACAACTGTGGGAACCCCAATTTACACCTGCCTGTGACAGCACAGCAGTCAAAGATGCACTTTCCACCCATTATGACATCACAGCACTGACAGGCCAAATTTCACACTTGCTGTCACCCCACAGATTGAACAAGCCCAACTTACACTTATCTGTAACATTTACAGCGGTGATAGTGCCAGTTTTCTCCTCTCTGTGACATGATATCAAAGACAAGTCAGAATTCATCCCCTCTGATAAGCCACAGCAGTGAAAGCCTCAGTTCTCTCCTCTCGGTGAGATCACTGCAATGACAAGTCCAGTTTACACCTCTCTGCGACACCACAGTGGTGACAGACGCATTATTCCCCTCTCTGGGACATCACAGTCATGACAGAACCAATTTAAATCTCTCTGTGATACCACAGCCCTAACAACCCCAATTCCATTCCCTGTGTGGCAACAGACAAGTCATAGCACCTGTGTAACTTTCACTGCACAACAGTGATCAGCCCCAGTTTTCCCCTCTCTGTGACACCACAGCAGGGACAGACTCAGGTTTCCTCTATCTGTGACATCACAGCCACGGCAGCCTTAATTTCAGCCCCAAAGGAACACCACAGCAGTGACAGACCCAGAATTCCCCTCTCCGTGACATCACAGAAGAGACAGAACCGATTAAAACCTCTCTGTGATATCATAGCCATGACAACCCCAATTCCATCTCCTTTGTGGCAACAGACAAGTCATAGCACCTGTGATAATTTCTCTGAGACTCCACAGCTGTGATAGCCCCAGTTTTCCCCTCTCTGTGACATCACTGCAGTGGCAGACTCAGGTTTCCTCTATCTGTCACATCACACCAATGAGGGACCCAGTTTCTCCTCTCCGTGACATCACTGCACTGACAACTCTAATTTATGCCTCTCGGTGACACCACAGCACTCACAGATCCATTACGCCTCTCTCTGTGACATCACATCTGAGAGAGGCCCAATTTTCGCCTCCCTGGGACATCACAGCACTGACAACTCTAATTTACGCCTCTCTGTGACACCACAGTAGTGGCTGCCTCAATTTTCCCCTCTCTGTGACATCACACTTAGGACAGCCTCAAATTCATCCCCTTTGGAACACCGCAGCAGTGACAGACCCGCTTTCCCCTCTCTCTGACATCACAGCAGTGACAGGCCAAAACTACTCCTCTCTGTGACACCAGAGCAGCGGCAGCCTCAGTATTCTCCTCTCTGTGAGTGACATCACACCAATGAGGGACCCAGTTCAAGGTCTCTGTGACATTACTGCAGTGACAACTCTAAATTACGCCTCTCTGTGACACCACAGTGGTGACAGACGCATTATTCCCCTCTCTGGGACATCACAATCATGACAGAACCAATTTAAAACTCTCTGTGATACCACAGCCCGAACAACCCCAATTCTATTCCCTGTGTGGCAACAGACAAGTCATAGCACCTCTGTAAATTTCTCTGTCACTGCACAACAGTGATCAGCCCCAGTTTTCCCCTCTCTGTGACACCACAGCAGGGACAGACTCAGGTTTCCTCTATCTGTGACATCACAGCCATGGCAGCCTTAATTTCAGCTCTGATGTTACACCACAGCACTGACAGACCCATTATTCCCCGCTCTGTGACATCACAGAACAGACAGAACCAATTAAAACCTCTCTGACATACCATAGGCATGACAACCCCAATTCCATCTCCTTTGTGGCTACAGACAAGTCATAACACCTGTGTTACTTTCTCTGAGACTCCACAGCTGTGATAGCCCCAGTTTTCCCCTCTCTGTGACATCACAACTGTGGGAACCCCAATTTACGCCTGCCTGTGACAGCACAGCAGTCAAAGATGCACTTTCCACCCATTATGACATCACAGCACTGACAGGCCAAATTTCACACTTGCTGTCACCCCACAGATTGAACAAGCCCAACTTACACTTATCTGTAACATTTACAGCGGTGATAGTGCCAGTTTTCTCCTCTCTGTGACAAGATATCAAAGACAAGTCAGAATTCATCCCCTCTGATAAGCCACAGCAGTGAAAGCCTCAGTTCTCTCCTCCCGGTGAGATCACTGCAATGACAAGTCCAGTTTACACCTCTCTGCGACACCACAGTGGTGACAGACGCATTATTCCCCGTTCTCTGGGACATCACAGTCATGACAGAACCAATTTAAATCTCTCTGTGATACCACAGCCCTAACAACCCCAATTCCATTCCCTGTGTGGCAACAGACAAGTCATAGCACCTGTGTAACTTTCACTGCACAACAGTGATCAGCCCCAGTTTTCCCCTCTCTGTGACACCACAGCAGGGACAGACTCAGGTTTCCTCTATCTGTGACATCACAGCCACGGCAGCCTTAATTTCAGCCCCAAAGGAACACCACAGCAGTGACAGACCCAGAATTCCCCTCTCCGTGACATCACAGAAGAGACAGAACCGATTAAAACCTCCCTTTGATATCATAGCCATGACAACCCCAATTCCATCTCCTTTGTGGCAACAGACAAGTCATAGCACCTGTGATAATTTCTCTGAGACTCCACAGCTGTGATAGCCCCAGTTTTCCCCTCTCTGTGACATCACTGCAGTGGCAGACTCAGGTTTCCTCTATCTGTGACATCACACCAATGAGGGACCCAGTTTCTCCTCTCCGTGACATCACTGCACTGACAACTCTAATTTATGCCTCTCGGTGACACCACAGCACTCACAGATCCATTACGCCTCTCTCTGTGACATCACATCTGAGAGAGGCCCAATTTTCGCCTCCCTGTGACATCACAGCACTGACAACTCTAATTTACGCCTCTCTGTGACACCACAGTAGTGGCTGCCTCAATTTTCCCCTCTCTGTGACATCACACTTAGGACAGCCTCAAATTCATCCCCTTTGGAACACCGCAGCAGTGACAGACCCGCTTTCCCCTCTCTCTGACATCACAGCAGTGACAGGCCAAAACTACTCCTCTCTGTGACACCAGAGCAGCGGCAGCCTCAGTATTCTCCTCTCTGTGTGTGACATCACGCCAATGAGGGACCCAGTTCAAGGTCTCTGTGACATTACTGCAGTGACAACTCTAAATTACGCCTGTCTGTGACACCACAGTGGTGACAGACGCATTATTCCCCTCTCTGGGACATCACAATCATGACAGAACCAATTTAAAACTCTCTGTGATACCACAGCCCGAACAACCCCAATTCTATTCCCTGTGTGGCAACAGACAAGTCATAGCACCTCTGTAAATTTCTCTGTCACTGCACAACAGTGATCAGCCCCAGTTTTCCCCTCTCTGTAACACCACAGCAGGGACAGACTCAGGTTTCCTCTATCGTGACATCACAGCCATGGCAGCCTTAATTTCAGCTCTGATGGAACACCACAGCACTGACAGACCCATTATTCCCCGCTCTGTGACATCCCAGAACAGACAGAACCAATTAAAACCTCTCTGACATACCATAGGCATGACAACCCCAATTCCATCTCCTTTGTGGCAACAGACAAGTCATAACACCTGTGTTACTTTCTCTGAGACTCCACAGCTGTGATAGCCCCAGTTTTCCCCTCTCTGTGACATCACAACTGTGGGAACCCCAATTTACACCTGCCTGTGACAGCACAGCAGTCAAAGATGCACTTTCCACCCATTATGACATCACAGCACTGACAGGCCAAATTTCACACTTGCTGTCACCCCACAGATTGAACAAGCCCAACTTACACTTATCTGTAACATTTACAGCGGTGATAGTGCCAGTTTTCTCCTCTCTGTGACAAGATATCAAAGACAAGTCAGAATTCATCCCCTCTGATAAGCCACAGCAGTGAAAGCCTCAGTTTTCTCCTCCCGGTGAGATCACTGCAATGACAAGTCCAGTTTACACCTCTCTGCGACACCACAGTGGTGACAGACGCATTATTCCCCGTTCTCTGGGACATCACAGTCATGACAGAACCAATTTAAATCTCTCTGTGATACCACAGCCCTAACAACCCCAATTCCATTCCCTGTGTGGCAACAGACAAGTCATAGCACCTGTGTAACTTTCACTGCACAACAGTGATCAGCCCCAGTTTTCCCCTCTCTGTGACACCACAGCAGGGACAGACTCAGGTTTCCTCTATCTGTGACATCACAGCCACGGCAGCCTTAATTTCAGCCCCAAAGGAACACCACAGCAGTGACAGACCCATAATTCCCCTCTCCGTGACATCACAGAAGAGACAGAACCGATTAAAACCTCTCTGTGATATCATAGCCATGACAACCCCAATTCCATCTCCTTTGTGGCAACAGACAAGTCATAGCACCTGTGATAATTTCTCTGAGACTCCACAGCTGTGATAGCCCCAGTTTTCCCCTCTCTGTGACATCACTGCAGTGGCAGACTCAGGTTTCCTCTATCTCTGACATCACACCAATGAGGGACCCAGTTCAAGGTCTCTGTGACATTACTGCAGTGACAACTCTAAATTACGCCTCTCTGTGACACCACAGTGGTGACAGACGCATTATTCCCCTCTCTGGGACATCACAATCATGACAGAACCAATTTAAAACTCTCTGTGATACCACAGCCCGAACAACCCCAATTCTATTCCCTGTGTGGCAACAGACAAGTCATAGCACCTCTGTAAATTTCTCTGTCACTGCACAACAGTGATCAGCCCCAGTTTTCCCCTCTCTGTGACACCACAGCAGGGACAGACTCAGGTTTCCTCTATCGTGACATCACAGCCATGGCAGCCTTAATTTCAGCTCTGATGGAACACCACAGCACTGACAGACCCATTATTCCCCGCTCTGTGACATCCCAGAACAGACAGAACCAATTAAAACCTCTCTGACATACCATAGGCAGGACAACCCCAATTCCATCTCCTTTGTGGCAACAGACAAGTCATAACACCTGTGTTACTTTCTCTGAGACTCCACAGCTGTGATAGCCCCAGCTTTCCCCTCTCTGTGACATCACAACTGTGGGAACCCCAATTTACGCCTGCCTGTGACAGCACAGCAGTCAAAGATGCACTTTCCACCCATTATGACATCACAGCACTGACAGGCCAAATTTCACCCTTGCTGTCACCCCACAGATTGAACAAGCCCAACTTACACTTATCTGTAACATTTACAGCGGTGATAGTGCCAGTTTTCTCCTCTCTGTGACATGATATCAAAGACAAGTCAGAATTCATCCCCTCTGATAAGCCACAGCAGTGAAAGCCTCAGTTCTCTCCTCTCGGTGAGATCACTGCAATGACAAGTCCAGTTTACACCTCTCTGCGACACCACAGTGGTGACAGACGCATTATTCCCCGTTCTCTGGGACATCACAGTCATGACAGAACCAATTTAAATCTCTCTGTGATACCACAGCCCTAACAACCCCAATTCCATTCCCTGTGTGGCAACAGACAAGTCATAGCACCTGTGTAATTTTCACTGCACAACAGTGATCAGCCCCAGTTTTCCCCTCTCTGTGACACCACAGCAGGGACAGACTCAGGTTTCCTCTATCTGTGACATCACAGCCACGGCAGCCTTAATTTCAGCCCCAAAGGAACACCACAGCAGTGACAGACCCATAATTCCCCTCTCCGTGACATCACAGAAGAGACAGAACCGATTAAAACCTCTCTGTGATATCATAGCCATGACAACCCCAATTCCATCTCCTTTGTGGCAACAGACAAGTCATAGCACCTGTGATAATTTCTCTGAGACTCCACAGCTGTGATAGCCCCAGTTTTCCCCTCTCCGTGACATCACTGCAGTGGCAGACTCAGGTTTCCTCTATCTCTGACATCACACCAATGAGGGACCCAGTTTCTCCTCTCCGTGACATCACTGCACTGACAACTCTAGCCTCTCGGTGACACCACAGCACTCACAGATCCATTACGCCTCTCTCTGTGACATCACATCTGAGAGAGGCCCAATTTTCGCCTCCCTGTGACATCACAGCACTGACAACTCTAATTTACGCCTCTCTGTGACACCACAGTAGTGGCTGCCTCAATTTTCCCCTCTCTGTGACATCACACTTAGGACAGCCTCAAATTCATCCCCTTTGGAACACCGCAGCAGTGACAGACCCGCTTTCCCCTCTCTCTGACATCACAGCAGTGACAGGCCAAAACTACTCCTCTCTGTGACACCAGAGCAGCGGCAGCCTCAGTATTCTCCTCTCTGTGTGTGACATCACACCAATGAGGGACCCAGTTCAAGGTCTCTGTGACATTACTGCAGTGACAACTCTAAATTACGCCTGTCTGTGACACCACAGTGGTGACAGACGCATTATTCCCCTCTCTGGGACATCACAATCATGACAGAACCAATTTAAAACTCTCTGTGATACCACAGCCCGAACAACCCCAATTCTATTCCCTGTGTGGCAACAGACAAGTCATAGCACCTCTGTAAATTTCTCTGTCACTGCACAACAGTGATCAGCCCCAGTTTTCCCCTCTCTGTAACACCACAGCAGGGACAGACTCAGGTTTCCTCTATCGTGACATCACAGCCATGGCAGCCTTAATTTCAGCTCTGATGGAACACCACAGCACTGACAGACCCATTATTCCCCGCTCTGTGACATCCCAGAACAGACAGAACCAATTAAAACCTCTCTGACATACCATAGGCATGACAACCCCAATTCCATCTCCTTTGTGGCAACAGACAAGTCATAACACCTGTGTTACTTTCTCTGAGACTCCACAGCTGTGATAGCCCCAGTTTTCCCCTCTCTGTGACATCACAACTGTGGGAACCCCAATTTACGCCTGCCTGTGACAGCACAGCAGTCAAAGATGCACTTTCCACCCATTATGACATCACAGCACTGACAGGCCAAATTTCACCCTTGCTGTCACCCCACAGATTGAACAAGCCCAACTTACACTTATCTGTAACATTTACAGCGGTGATAGTGCCAGTTTTCTCCTCTCTGTGACAAGATATCAAAGACAAGTCAGAATTCATCCCCTCTGATAAGCCACAGCAGTGAAAGCCTCAGTTTTCTCCTCCCGGTGAGATCACTGCAATGACAAGTCCAGTTTACACCTCTCTGCGACACCACAGTGGTGACAGACGCATTATTCCCCGTTCTCTGGGACATCACAGTCATGACAGAACCAATTTAAATCTCTCTGTGATACCACAGCCCTAACAACCCCAATTCCATTCCCTGTGTGGCAACAGACAAGTCATAGCACCTGTGTAACTTTCACTGCACAACAGTGATCAGCCCCAGTTTTCCCCTCTCTGTGACACCACAGCAGGGACAGACTCAGGTTTCCTCTATCTGTGACATCACAGCCACGGCAGCCTTAATTTCAGCCCCAAAGGAACACCACAGCAGTGACAGACCCAGAATTCCCCTCTCCGTGACATCACAGAAGAGACAGAACCGATTAAAACCTCTCTGTGATATCATAGCCATGACAACCCCAATTCCATCTCCTTTGTGGCAACAGACAAGTCATAGCACCTGTGATAATTTCTCTGAGACTCCACAGCTGTGATAGCCCCAGTTTTCCCCTCTCTGTGACATCACTGCAGTGGCAGACTCAGGTTTCCTCTATCTGTCACATCACACCAATGAGGGACCCAGTTTCTCCTCTCCGTGACATCACTGCACTGACAACTCTAATTTATGCCTCTCGGTGACACCACAGCACTCACAGATCCATTACGCCTCTCTCTGTGACATCACATCTGAGAGAGGCCCAATTTTCACCTCCCTGGGACATCACAGCACTGACAACTCTAATTTACGCCTCTCTGTGACACCACAGTAGTGGCTGCCTCAATTTTCCCCTCTCTGTGACATCACACTTAGGACAGCCTCAAATTCATCCCCTTTGGAACACCGCAGCAGTGACAGACCCGCTTTCCCCTCTCTCTGACATCACAGCAGTGACAGGCCAAAACTACTCCTCTCTGTGACACCAGAGCAGCGGCAGCCTCAGTATTCTCCTCTCTGTGTGTGACATCACACCAATGAGGGACCCAGTTCAAGGTCTCTGTGACATTACTGCAGTGACAACTCTAAATTACGCCTCTCTGTGACACCACAGTGGTGACAGACGCATTATTCCCCTCTCTGGGACATCACAATCATGACAGAACCAATTTAAAACTCTCTGTGATACCACAGCCCGAACAACCCCAATTCTATTCCCTGTGTGGCAACAGACAAGTCATAGCACCTCTGTAAATTTCTCTGTCACTGCACAACAGTGATCAGCCCCAGTTTTCCCCTCTCTGTGACACCACAGCAGGGACAGACTCAGGTTTCCTCTATCTGTGACATCACAGCCATGGCAGCCTTAATTTCAGCTCTGATGGAACACCACAGCACTGACAGACTCATTATTCCCCGCTCTGTGACATCACAGAACAGACAGAACCAATTAAAACCTCTCTGACATACCATAGGCATGACAACCCCAATTCCATCTCCTTTGTGGCTACAGACAAGTCATAACACCTGTGTTACTTTCTCTGAGACTCCACAGCTGTGATAGCCCCAGTTTTCCCCTCTCTGTGACATCACAACTGTGGGAACCCCAATTTACACCTGCCTGTGACAGCACAGCAGTCAAAGATGCACTTTCCACCCATTATGACATCACAGCACTGACAGGCCAAATTTCACACTTGCTGTCACCCCACAGATTGAACAAGCCCAACTTACACTTATCTGTAACATTTACAGCGGTGATAGTGCCAGTTTTCTCCTCTCTGTGACATGATATCAAAGACAAGTCAGAATTCATCCCCTCTGATAAGCCACAGCAGTGAAAGCCTCAGTTCTCTCCTCTCGGTGAGATCACTGCAATGACAAGTCCAGTTTACACCTCTCTGCGACACCACAGTGGTGACAGACGCATTATTCCCCTCTCTGGGACATCACAGTCATGACAGAACCAATTTAAATCTCTCTGTGATACCACAGCCCTAACAACCCCAATTCCATTCCCTGTGTGGCAACAGACAAGTCATAGCACCTGTGTAACTTTCACTGCACAACAGTGATCAGCCCCAGTTTTCCCCTCTCTGTGACACCACAGCAGGGACAGACTCAGGTTTCCTCTATCTGTGACATCACAGCCACGGCAGCCTTAATTTCAGCCCCAAAGGAACACCACAGCAGTGACAGACCCAGAATTCCCCTCTCCGTGACATCACAGAAGAGACAGAACCGATTAAAACCTCTCTGTGATATCATAGCCATGACAACCCCAATTCCATCTCCTTTGTGGCAACAGACAAGTCATAGCACCTGTGATAATTTCTCTGAGACTCCACAGCTGTGATAGCCCCAGTTTTCCCCTCTCTGTGACATCACTGCAGTGGCAGACTCAGGTTTCCTCTATCTGTCACATCACACCAATGAGGGACCCAGTTTCTCCTCTCCGTGACATCACTGCACTGACAACTCTAATTTATGCCTCTCGGTGACACCACAGCACTCACAGATCCATTACGCCTCTCTCTGTGACATCACATCTGAGAGAGGCCCAATTTTCGCCTCCCTGTGACATCACAGCACTGACAACTCTAATTTACGCCTCTCTGTGACACCACAGTAGTGGCTGCCTCAATTTTCCCCTCTCTGTGACATCACACTTAGGACAGCCTCAAATTCATCCCCTTTGGAACACCGCAGCAGTGACAGACCCGCTTTCCCCTCTCTCTGACATCACAGCAGTGACAGGCCAAAACTACTCCTCTCTGTGACACCAGAGCAGCGGCAGCCTCAGTATTCTCCTCTCTGTGTGTGACATCACACCAATGAGGGACCCAGTTCAAGGTCTCTGTGACATTACTGCAGTGACAACTCTAAATTACGCCTCTCTGTGACACCACAGTGGTGACAGACGCATTATTCCCCTCTCTGGGACATCACAATCATGACAGAACCAATTTAAAACTCTCTGTGATACCACAGCCCGAACAACCCCAATTCTATTCCCTGTGTGGCAACAGACAAGTCATAGCACCTCTGTAAATTTCTCTGTCACTGCACAACAGTGATCAGCCCCAGTTTTCCCCTCTCTGTGACACCACAGCAGGGACAGACTCAGGTTTCCTCTATCTGTGACATCACAGCCATGGCAGCCTTAATTTCAGCTCTGATGGAACACCACAGCACTGACAGACTAATTATTCCCCGCTCTGTGACATCACAGAACAGACAGAACCAATTAAAACCTCTCTGACATACCATAGGCATGACAACCCCAATTCCATCTCCTTTGTGGCTACAGACAAGTCATAACACCTGTGTTACTTTCTCTGAGACTCCACAGCTGTGATAGCCCCAGTTTTCCCCTCTCTGTGACATCACAACTGTGGGAACCCCAATTTACACCTGCCTGTGACAGCACAGCAGTCAAAGATGCACTTTCCACCCATTATGACATCACAGCACTGACAGGCCAAATTTCACACTTGCTGTCACCCCACAGATTGAACAAGCCCAACTTACACTTATCTGTAACATTTACAGCGGTGATAGTGCCAGTTTTCTCCTCTCTGTGACAAGATATCAAAGACAAGTCAGAATTCATCCCCTCTGATAAGCCACAGCAGTGAAAGCCTCAGTTTTCTCCTCCCGGTGAGATCACTGCAATGACAAGTCCAGTTTACACCTCTCTGCGACACCACAGTGGTGACAGACGCATTATTCCCCGTTCTCTGGGACATCACAGTCATGACAGAACCAATTTAAATCTCTCTGTGATACCACAGCCCTAACAACCCCAATTCCATTCCCTGTGTGGCAACAGACAAGTCATAGCACCTGTGTAACTTTCACTGCACAACAGTGATCAGCCCCAGTTTTCCCCTCTCTGTGACACCACAGCAGGGACAGACTCAGGTTTCCTCTATCTGTGACATCACAGCCACGGCAGCCTTAATTTCAGCCCCAAAGGAACACCACAGCAGTGACAGACCCATAATTCCCCTCTCCGTGACATCACAGAAGAGACAGAACCGATTAAAACCTCTCTGTGATATCATAGCCATGACAACCCCAATTCCATCTCCTTTGTGGCAACAGACAAGTCATAGCACCTGTGATAATTTCTCTGAGACTCCACAGCTGTGATAGCCCCAGTTTTCCCCTCTCTGTGACATCACTGCAGTGGCAGACTCAGGTTTCCTCTATCTCTGACATCACACCAATGAGGGACCCAGTTCAAGGTCTCTGTGACATTACTGCAGTGACAACTCTAAATTACGCCTGTCTGTGACACCACAGTGGTGACAGACGCATTATTCCCTTCTCTGGGACATCACAATCATGACAGAACCAATTTAAAACTCTCTGTGATACCACAGCCCGAACAACCCCAATTCTATTCCCTGTGTGGCAACAGACAAGTCATAGCACCTCTGTAAATTTCTCTGTCACTGCACAACAGTGATCAGCCCCAGTTTTCCCCTCTCTGTGACACCACAGCAGGGACAGACTCAGGTTTCCTCTATCGTGACATCACAGCCATGGCAGCCTTAATTTCAGCTCTGATGGAACACCACAGCACTGACAGACCCATTATTCCCCGCTCTGTGACATCCCAGAACAGACAGAACCAATTAAAACCTCTCTGACATACCATAGGCAGGACAACCCCAATTCCATCTCCTTTGTGGCAACAGACAAGTCATAACACCTGTGTTACTTTCTCTGAGACTCCACAGCTGTGATAGCCCCAGCTTTCCCCTCTCTGTGACATCACAACTGTGGGAACCCCAATTTACGCCTGCCTGTGACAGCACAGCAGTCAAAGATGCACTTTCCACCCATTATGACATCACAGCACTGACAGGCCAAATTTCACCCTTGCTGTCACCCCACAGATTGAACAAGCCCAACTTACACTTATCTGTAACATTTACAGCGGTGATAGTGCCAGTTTTCTCCTCTCTGTGACATGATATCAAAGACAAGTCAGAATTCATCCCCTCTGATAAGCCACAGCAGTGAAAGCCTCAGTTCTCTCCTCTCGGTGAGATCACTGCAATGACAAGTCCAGTTTACACCTCTCTGCGACACCACAGTGGTGACAGACGCATTATTCCCCGTTCTCTGGGACATCACAGTCATGACAGAACCAATTTAAATCTCTCTGTGATACCACAGCCCTAACAACCCCAATTCCATTCCCTGTGTGGCAACAGACAAGTCATAGCACCTGTGTAATTTTCACTGCACAACAGTGATCAGCCCCAGTTTTCCCCTCTCTGTGACACCACAGCAGGGACAGACTCAGGTTTCCTCTATCTGTGACATCACAGCCACGGCAGCCTTAATTTCAGCCCCAAAGGAACACCACAGCAGTGACAGACCCATAATTCCCCTCTCCGTGACATCACAGAAGAGACAGAACCGATTAAAACCTCTCTGTGATATCATAGCCATGACAACCCCAATTCCATCTCCTTTGTGGCAACAGACAAGTCATAGCACCTGTGATAATTTCTCTGAGACTCCACAGCTGTGATAGCCCCAGTTTTCCCCTCTCCGTGACATCACTGCAGTGGCAGACTCAGGTTTCCTCTATCTCTGACATCACACCAATGAGGGACCCAGTTTCTCCTCTCCGTGACATCACTGCACTGACAACTCTAGCCTCTCGGTGACACCACAGCACTCACAGATCCATTACGCCTCTCTCTGTGACATCACATCTGAGAGAGGCCCAATTTTCGCCTCCCTGTGACATCACAGCACTGACAACTCTAATTTACGCCTCTCTGTGACACCACAGTAGTGGCTGCCTCAATTTTCCCCTCTCTGTGACATCACACTTAGGACAGCCTCAAATTCATCCCCTTTGGAACACCGCAGCAGTGACAGACCCGCTTTCCCCTCTCTCTGACATCACAGCAGTGACAGGCCAAAACTACTCCTCTCTGTGACACCAGAGCAGCGGCAGCCTCAGTATTCTCCTCTCTGTGTGTGACATCACACCAATGAGGGACCCAGTTCAAGGTCTCTGTGACATTACTGCAGTGACAACTCTAAATTACGCCTGTCTGTGACACCACAGTGGTGACAGACGCATTATTCCCCTCTCTGGGACATCACAATCATGACAGAACCAATTTAAAACTCTCTGTGATACCACAGCCCGAACAACCCCAATTCTATTCCCTGTGTGGCAACAGACAAGTCATAGCACCTCTGTAAATTTCTCTGTCACTGCACAACAGTGATCAGCCCCAGTTTTCCCCTCTCTGTAACACCACAGCAGGGACAGACTCAGGTTTCCTCTATCGTGACATCACAGCCATGGCAGCCTTAATTTCAGCTCTGATGGAACACCACAGCACTGACAGACCCATTATTCCCCGCTCTGTGACATCCCAGAACAGACAGAACCAATTAAAACCTCTCTGACATACCATAGGCATGACAACCCCAATTCCATCTCCTTTGTGGCAACAGACAAGTCATAACACCTGTGTTACTTTCTCTGAGACTCCACAGCTGTGATAGCCCCAGTTTTCCCCTCTCTGTGACATCACAACTGTGGGAACCCCAATTTACGCCTGCCTGTGACAGCACAGCAGTCAAAGATGCACTTTCCACCCATTATGACATCACAGCACTGACAGGCCAAATTTCACCCTTGCTGTCACCCCACAGATTGAACAAGCCCAACTTACACTTATCTGTAACATTTACAGCGGTGATAGTGCCAGTTTTCTCCTCTCTGTGACAAGATATCAAAGACAAGTCAGAATTCATCCCCTCTGATAAGCCACAGCAGTGAAAGCCTCAGTTTTCTCCTCCCGGTGAGATCACTGCAATGACAAGTCCAGTTTACACCTCTCTGCGACACCACAGTGGTGACAGACGCATTATTCCCCGTTCTCTGGGACATCACAGTCATGACAGAACCAATTTAAATCTCTCTGTGATACCACAGCCCTAACAACCCCAATTCCATTCCCTGTGTGGCAACAGACAAGTCATAGCACCTGTGTAACTTTCACTGCACAACAGTGATCAGCCCCAGTTTTCCCCTCTCTGTGACACCACAGCAGGGACAGACTCAGGTTTCCTCTATCTGTGACATCACAGCCACGGCAGCCTTAATTTCAGCCCCAAAGGAACACCACAGCAGTGACAGACCCAGAATTCCCCTCTCCGTGACATCACAGAAGAGACAGAACCGATTAAAACCTCTCTGTGATATCATAGCCATGACAACCCCAATTCCATCTCCTTTGTGGCAACAGACAAGTCATAGCACCTGTGATAATTTCTCTGAGACTCCACAGCTGTGATAGCCCCAGTTTTCCCCTCTCTGTGACATCACTGCAGTGGCAGACTCAGGTTTCCTCTATCTGTCACATCACACCAATGAGGGACCCAGTTTCTCCTCTCCGTGACATCACTGCACTGACAACTCTAATTTATGCCTCTCGGTGACACCACAGCACTCACAGATCCATTACGCCTCTCTCTGTGACATCACATCTGAGAGAGGCCCAATTTTCACCTCCCTGGGACATCACAGCACTGACAACTCTAATTTACGCCTCTCTGTGACACCACAGTAGTGGCTGCCTCAATTTTCCCCTCTCTGTGACATCACACTTAGGACAGCCTCAAATTCATCCCCTTTGGAACACCGCAGCAGTGACAGACCCGCTTTCCCCTCTCTCTGACATCACAGCAGTGACAGGCCAAAACTACTCCTCTCTGTGACACCAGAGCAGCGGCAGCCTCAGTATTCTCCTCTCTGTGTGTGACATCACACCAATGAGGGACCCAGTTCAAGGTCTCTGTGACATTACTGCAGTGACAACTCTAAATTACGCCTCTCTGTGACACCACAGTGGTGACAGACGCATTATTCCCCTCTCTGGGACATCACAATCATGACAGAACCAATTTAAAACTCTCTGTGATACCACAGCCCGAACAACCCCAATTCTATTCCCTGTGTGGCAACAGACAAGTCATAGCACCTCTGTAAATTTCTCTGTCACTGCACAACAGTGATCAGCCCCAGTTTTCCCCTCTCTGTGACACCACAGCAGGGACAGACTCAGGTTTCCTCTATCTGTGACATCACAGCCATGGCAGCCTTAATTTCAGCTCTGATGGAACACCACAGCACTGACAGACTCATTATTCCCCGCTCTGTGACATCACAGAACAGACAGAACCAATTAAAACCTCTCTGACATACCATAGGCATGACAACCCCAATTCCATCTCCTTTGTGGCTACAGACAAGTCATAACACCTGTGTTACTTTCTCTGAGACTCCACAGCTGTGATAGCCCCAGTTTTCCCCTCTCTGTGACATCACAACTGTGGGAACCCCAATTTACACCTGCCTGTGACAGCACAGCAGTCAAAGATGCACTTTCCACCCATTATGACATCACAGCACTGACAGGCCAAATTTCACACTTGCTGTCACCCCACAGATTGAACAAGCCCAACTTACACTTATCTGTAACATTTACAGCGGTGATAGTGCCAGTTTTCTCCTCTCTGTGACATGATATCAAAGACAAGTCAGAATTCATCCCCTCTGATAAGCCACAGCAGTGAAAGCCTCAGTTCTCTCCTCTCGGTGAGATCACTGCAATGACAAGTCCAGTTTACACCTCTCTGCGACACCACAGTGGTGACAGACGCATTATTCCCCTCTCTGGGACATCACAGTCATGACAGAACCAATTTAAATCTCTCTGTGATACCACAGCCCTAACAACCCCAATTCCATTCCCTGTGTGGCAACAGACAAGTCATAGCACCTGTGTAACTTTCACTGCACAACAGTGATCAGCCCCAGTTTTCCCCTCTCTGTGACACCACAGCAGGGACAGACTCAGGTTTCCTCTATCTGTGACATCACAGCCACGGCAGCCTTAATTTCAGCCCCAAAGGAACACCACAGCAGTGACAGACCCAGAATTCCCCTCTCCGTGACATCACAGAAGAGACAGAACCGATTAAAACCTCTCTGTGATATCATAGCCATGACAACCCCAATTCCATCTCCTTTGTGGCAACAGACAAGTCATAGCACCTGTGATAATTTCTCTGAGACTCCACAGCTGTGATAGCCCCAGTTTTCCCCTCTCTGTGACATCACTGCAGTGGCAGACTCAGGTTTCCTCTATCTGTCACATCACACCAATGAGGGACCCAGTTTCTCCTCTCCGTGACATCACTGCACTGACAACTCTAATTTATGCCTCTCGGTGACACCACAGCACTCACAGATCCATTACGCCTCTCTCTGTGACATCACATCTGAGAGAGGCCCAATTTTCGCCTCCCTGTGACATCACAGCACTGACAACTCTAATTTACGCCTCTCTGTGACACCACAGTAGTGGCTGCCTCAATTTTCCCCT
Organism: Cyanistes caeruleus; assembly: GCF_971803275.1. Taxonomy (NCBI): domain Eukaryota; kingdom Metazoa; phylum Chordata; class Aves; order Passeriformes; family Paridae; genus Cyanistes; species Cyanistes caeruleus. Next base: position 293,965 of record NW_028255909.1, on the reverse strand, counting down.
CTCTGTGACATCACACTTAGGACAGCCTCAAATTCATCCCCTTTGGAACACCGCAGCAGTGACAGACCCGCTTTCCCCTCTCTCTGACATCACAGCAGTGACAGGCCAAAACTACTCCTCTCTGTGACACCAGAGCAGCGGCAGCCTCAGTATTCTCCTCTCTGTGTGTGACATCACACCAATGAGGGACCCAGTTCAAGGTCTCTGTGACATTACTGCAGTGACAACTCTAAATTACGCCTCTCTGTGACACCACAGTGGTGACAGACGCATTATTCCCCTCTCTGGGACATCACAATCATGACAGAACCAATTTAAAACTCTCTGTGATACCACAGCCCGAACAACCCCAATTCTATTCCCTGTGTGGCAACAGACAAGTCATAGCACCTCTGTAAATTTCTCTGTCACTGCACAACAGTGATCAGCCCCAGTTTTCCCCTCTCTGTGACACCACAGCAGGGACAGACTCAGGTTTCCTCTATCTGTGACATCACAGCCATGGCAGCCTTAATTTCAGCTCTGATGGAACACCACAGCACTGACAGACTCATTATTCCCCGCTCTGTGACATCACAGAACAGACAGAACCAATTAAAACCTCTCTGACATACCATAGGCATGACAACCCCAATTCCATCTCCTTTGTGGCTACAGACAAGTCATAACACCTGTGTTACTTTCTCTGAGACTCCACAGCTGTGATAGCCCCAGTTTTCCCCTCTCTGTGACATCACAACTGTGGGAACCCCAATTTACACCTGCCTGTGACAGCACAGCAGTCAAAGATGCACTTTCCACCCATTATGACATCACAGCACTGACAGGCCAAATTTCACACTTGCTGTCACCCCACAGATTGAACAAGCCCAACTTACACTTATCTGTAACATTTACAGCGGTGATAGTGCCAGTTTTCTCCTCTCTGTGACAAGATATCAAAGACAAGTCAGAATTCATCCCCTCTGATAAGCCACAGCAGTGAAAGCCTCAGTTTTCTCCTCCCGGTGAGATCACTGCAATGACAAGTCCAGTTTACACCTCTCTGCGACACCACAGTGGTGACAGACGCATTATTCCCCGTTCTCTGGGACATCACAGTCATGACAGAACCAATTTAAATCTCTCTGTGATACCACAGCCCTAACAACCCCAATTCCATTCCCTGTGTGGCAACAGACAAGTCATAGCACCTGTGTAACTTTCACTGCACAACAGTGATCAGCCCCAGTTTTCCCCTCTCTGTGACACCACAGCAGGGACAGACTCAGGTTTCCTCTATCTGTGACATCACAGCCACGGCAGCCTTAATTTCAGCCCCAAAGGAACACCACAGCAGTGACAGACCCATAATTCCCCTCTCCGTGACATCACAGAAGAGACAGAACCGATTAAAACCTCTCTGTGATATCATAGCCATGACAACCCCAATTCCATCTCCTTTGTGGCAACAGACAAGTCATAGCACCTGTGATAATTTCTCTGAGACTCCACAGCTGTGATAGCCCCAGTTTTCCCCTCTCTGTGACATCACTGCAGTGGCAGACTCAGGTTTCCTCTATCTCTGACATCACACCAATGAGGGACCCAGTTCAAGGTCTCTGTGACATTACTGCAGTGACAACTCTAAATTACGCCTGTCTGTGACACCACAGTGGTGACAGACGCATTATTCCCCTCTCTGGGACATCACAATCATGACAGAACCAATTTAAAACTCTCTGTGATACCACAGCCCGAACAACCCCAATTCTATTCCCTGTGTGGCAACAGACAAGTCATAGCACCTCTGTAAATTTCTCTGTCACTGCACAACAGTGATCAGCCCCAGTTTTCCCCTCTCTGTGACACCACAGCAGGGACAGACTCAGGTTTCCTCTATCGTGACATCACAGCCATGGCAGCCTTAATTTCAGCTCTGATGGAACACCACAGCACTGACAGACCCATTATTCCCCGCTCTGTGACATCCCAGAACAGACAGAACCAATTAAAACCTCTCTGACATACCATAGGCAGGACAACCCCAATTCCATCTCCTTTGTGGCAACAGACAAGTCATAACACCTGTGTTACTTTCTCTGAGACTCCACAGCTGTGATAGCCCCAGCTTTCCCCTCTCTGTGACATCACAACTGTGGGAACCCCAATTTACGCCTGCCTGTGACAGCACAGCAGTCAAAGATGCACTTTCCACCCATTATGACATCACAGCACTGACAGGCCAAATTTCACCCTTGCTGTCACCCCACAGATTGAACAAGCCCAACTTACACTTATCTGTAACATTTACAGCGGTGATAGTGCCAGTTTTCTCCTCTCTGTGACATGATATCAAAGACAAGTCAGAATTCATCCCCTCTGATAAGCCACAGCAGTGAAAGCCTCAGTTCTCTCCTCTCGGTGAGATCACTGCAATGACAAGTCCAGTTTACACCTCTCTGCGACACCACAGTGGTGACAGACGCATTATTCCCCGTTCTCTGGGACATCACAGTCATGACAGAACCAATTTAAATCTCTCTGTGATACCACAGCCCTAACAACCCCAATTCCATTCCCTGTGTGGCAACAGACAAGTCATAGCACCTGTGTAATTTTCACTGCACAACAGTGATCAGCCCCAGTTTTCCCCTCTCTGTGACACCACAGCAGGGACAGACTCAGGTTTCCTCTATCTGTGACATCACAGCCACGGCAGCCTTAATTTCAGCCCCAAAGGAACACCACAGCAGTGACAGACCCATAATTCCCCTCTCCGTGACATCACAGAAGAGACAGAACCGATTAAAACCTCTCTGTGATATCATAGCCATGACAACCCCAATTCCATCTCCTTTGTGGCAACAGACAAGTCATAGCACCTGTGATAATTTCTCTGAGACTCCACAGCTGTGATAGCCCCAGTTTTCCCCTCTCCGTGACATCACTGCAGTGGCAGACTCAGGTTTCCTCTATCTCTGACATCACACCAATGAGGGACCCAGTTTCTCCTCTCCGTGACATCACTGCACTGACAACTCTAGCCTCTCGGTGACACCACAGCACTCACAGATCCATTACGCCTCTCTCTGTGACATCACATCTGAGAGAGGCCCAATTTTCGCCTCCCTGTGACATCACAGCACTGACAACTCTAATTTACGCCTCTCTGTGACACCACAGTAGTGGCTGCCTCAATTTTCCCCTCTCTGTGACATCACACTTAGGACAGCCTCAAATTCATCCCCTTTGGAACACCGCAGCAGTGACAGACCCGCTTTCCCCTCTCTCTGACATCACAGCAGTGACAGGCCAAAACTACTCCTCTCTGTGACACCAGAGCAGCGGCAGCCTCAGTATTCTCCTCTCTGTGTGTGACATCACACCAATGAGGGACCCAGTTCAAGGTCTCTGTGACATTACTGCAGTGACAACTCTAAATTACGCCTGTCTGTGACACCACAGTGGTGACAGACGCATTATTCCCCTCTCTGGGACATCACAATCATGACAGAACCAATTTAAAACTCTCTGTGATACCACAGCCCGAACAACCCCAATTCTATTCCCTGTGTGGCAACAGACAAGTCATAGCACCTCTGTAAATTTCTCTGTCACTGCACAACAGTGATCAGCCCCAGTTTTCCCCTCTCTGTAACACCACAGCAGGGACAGACTCAGGTTTCCTCTATCGTGACATCACAGCCATGGCAGCCTTAATTTCAGCTCTGATGGAACACCACAGCACTGACAGACCCATTATTCCCCGCTCTGTGACATCCCAGAACAGACAGAACCAATTAAAACCTCTCTGACATACCATAGGCATGACAACCCCAATTCCATCTCCTTTGTGGCAACAGACAAGTCATAACACCTGTGTTACTTTCTCTGAGACTCCACAGCTGTGATAGCCCCAGTTTTCCCCTCTCTGTGACATCACAACTGTGGGAACCCCAATTTACGCCTGCCTGTGACAGCACAGCAGTCAAAGATGCACTTTCCACCCATTATGACATCACAGCACTGACAGGCCAAATTTCACCCTTGCTGTCACCCCACAGATTGAACAAGCCCAACTTACACTTATCTGTAACATTTACAGCGGTGATAGTGCCAGTTTTCTCCTCTCTGTGACAAGATATCAAAGACAAGTCAGAATTCATCCCCTCTGATAAGCCACAGCAGTGAAAGCCTCAGTTTTCTCCTCCCGGTGAGATCACTGCAATGACAAGTCCAGTTTACACCTCTCTGCGACACCACAGTGGTGACAGACGCATTATTCCCCGTTCTCTGGGACATCACAGTCATGACAGAACCAATTTAAATCTCTCTGTGATACCACAGCCCTAACAACCCAAATTCCATTCCCTGTGTGGCAACAGACAAGTCATAGCACCTGTGTAACTTTCACTGCACAACAGTGATCAGCCCCAGTTTTCCCCTCTCTGTGACACCACAGCAGGGACAGACTCAGGTTTCCTCTATCTGTGACATCACAGCCACGGCAGCCTTAATTTCAGCCCCAAAGGAACACCACAGCAGTGACAGACCCAGAATTCCCCTCTCCGTGACATCACAGAAGAGACAGAACCGATTAAAACCTCTCTGTGATATCATAGCCATGACAACCCCAATTCCATCTCCTTTGTGGCAACAGACAAGTCATAGCACCTGTGATAATTTCTCTGAGACTCCACAGCTGTGATAGCCCCAGTTTTCCCCTCTCTGTGACATCACTGCAGTGGCAGACTCAGGTTTCCTCTATCTGTCACATCACACCAATGAGGGACCCAGTTTCTCCTCTCCGTGACATCACTGCACTGACAACTCTAATTTATGCCTCTCGGTGACACCACAGCACTCACAGATCCATTACGCCTCTCTCTGTGACATCACATCTGAGAGAGGCCCAATTTTCACCTCCCTGGGACATCACAGCACTGACAACTCTAATTTACGCCTCTCTGTGACACCACAGTAGTGGCTGCCTCAATTTTCCCCTCTCTGTGACATCACACTTAGGACAGCCTCAAATTCATCCCCTTTGGAACACCGCAGCAGTGACAGACCCGCTTTCCCCTCTCTCTGACATCACAGCAGTGACAGGCCAAAACTACTCCTCTCTGTGACACCAGAGCAGCGGCAGCCTCAGTATTCTCCTCTCTGTGTGTGACATCACACCAATGAGGGACCCAGTTCAAGGTCTCTGTGACATTACTGCAGTGACAACTCTAAATTACGCCTCTCTGTGACACCACAGTGGTGACAGACGCATTATTCCCCTCTCTGGGACATCACAATCATGACAGAACCAATTTAAAACTCTCTGTGATACCACAGCCCGAACAACCCCAATTCTATTCCCTGTGTGGCAACAGACAAGTCATAGCACCTCTGTAAATTTCTCTGTCACTGCACAACAGTGATCAGCCCCAGTTTTCCCCTCTCTGTGACACCACAGCAGGGACAGACTCAGGTTTCCTCTATCGTGACATCACAGCCATGGCAGCCTTAATTTCAGCTCTGATGGAACACCACAGCACTGACAGACCCATTATTCCCCGCTCTGTGACATCCCAGAACAGACAGAACCAATTAAAACCTCTCTGACATACCATAGGCAGGACAACCCCAATTCCATCTCCTTTGTGGCAACAGACAAGTCATAACACCTGTGTTACTTTCTCTGAGACTCCACAGCTGTGATAGCCCCAGCTTTCCCCTCTCTGTGACATCACAACTGTGGGAACCCCAATTTACGCCTGCCTGTGACAGCACAGCAGTCAAAGATGCACTTTCCACCCATTATGACATCACAGCACTGACAGGCCAAATTTCACCCTTGCTGTCACCCCACAGATTGAACAAGCCCAACTTACACTTATCTGTAACATTTACAGCGGTGATAGTGCCAGTTTTCTCCTCTCTGTGACATGATATCAAAGACAAGTCAGAATTCATCCCCTCTGATAAGCCACAGCAGTGAAAGCCTCAGTTCTCTCCTCTCGGTGAGATCACTGCAATGACAAGTCCAGTTTACACCTCTCTGCGACACCACAGTGGTGACAGACGCATTATTCCCCGTTCTCTGGGACATCACAGTCATGACAGAACCAATTTAAATCTCTCTGTGATACCACAGCCCTAACAACCCCAATTCCATTCCCTGTGTGGCAACAGACAAGTCATAGCACCTGTGTAATTTTCACTGCACAACAGTGATCAGCCCCAGTTTTCCCCTCTCTGTGACACCACAGCAGGGACAGACTCAGGTTTCCTCTATCTGTGACATCACAGCCACGGCAGCCTTAATTTCAGCCCCAAAGGAACACCACAGCAGTGACAGACCCATAATTCCCCTCTCCGTGACATCACAGAAGAGACAGAACCGATTAAAACCTCTCTGTGATATCATAGCCATGACAACCCCAATTCCATCTCCTTTGTGGCAACAGACAAGTCATAGCACCTGTGATAATTTCTCTGAGACTCCACAGCTGTGATAGCCCCAGTTTTCCCCTCTCCGTGACATCACTGCAGTGGCAGACTCAGGTTTCCTCTATCTCTGACATCACACCAATGAGGGACCCAGTTTCTCCTCTCCGTGACATCACTGCACTGACAACTCTAGCCTCTCGGTGACACCACAGCACTCACAGATCCATTACGCCTCTCTCTGTGACATCACATCTGAGAGAGGCCCAATTTTCGCCTCCCTGTGACATCACAGCACTGACAACTCTAATTTACGCCTCTCTGTGACACCACAGTAGTGGCTGCCTCAATTTTCCCCTCTCTGTGACATCACACTTAGGACAGCCTCAAATTCATCCCCTTTGGAACACCGCAGCAGTGACAGACCCGCTTTCCCCTCTCTCTGACATCACAGCAGTGACAGGCCAAAACTACTCCTCTCTGTGACACCAGAGCAGCGGCAGCCTCAGTATTCTCCTCTCTGTGTGTGACATCACACCAATGAGGGACCCAGTTCAAGGTCTCTGTGACATTACTGCAGTGACAACTCTAAATTACGCCTGTCTGTGACACCACAGTGGTGACAGACGCATTATTCCCCTCTCTGGGACATCACAATCATGACAGAACCAATTTAAAACTCTCTGTGATACCACAGCCCGAACAACCCCAATTCTATTCCCTGTGTGGCAACAGACAAGTCATAGCACCTCTGTAAATTTCTCTGTCACTGCACAACAGTGATCAGCCCCAGTTTTCCCCTCTCTGTAACACCACAGCAGGGACAGACTCAGGTTTCCTCTATCGTGACATCACAGCCATGGCAGCCTTAATTTCAGCTCTGATGGAACACCACAGCACTGACAGACCCATTATTCCCCGCTCTGTGACATCCCAGAACAGACAGAACCAATTAAAACCTCTCTGACATACCATAGGCATGACAACCCCAATTCCATCTCCTTTGTGGCAACAGACAAGTCATAACACCTGTGTTACTTTCTCTGAGACTCCACAGCTGTGATAGCCCCAGTTTTCCCCTCTCTGTGACATCACAACTGTGGGAACCCCAATTTACGCCTGCCTGTGACAGCACAGCAGTCAAAGATGCACTTTCCACCCATTATGACATCACAGCACTGACAGGCCAAATTTCACCCTTGCTGTCACCCCACAGATTGAACAAGCCCAACTTACACTTATCTGTAACATTTACAGCGGTGATAGTGCCAGTTTTCTCCTCTCTGTGACAAGATATCAAAGACAAGTCAGAATTCATCCCCTCTGATAAGCCACAGCAGTGAAAGCCTCAGTTTTCTCCTCCCGGTGAGATCACTGCAATGACAAGTCCAGTTTACACCTCTCTGCGACACCACAGTGGTGACAGACGCATTATTCCCCGTTCTCTGGGACATCACAGTCATGACAGAACCAATTTAAATCTCTCTGTGATACCACAGCCCTAACAACCCCAATTCCATTCCCTGTGTGGCAACAGACAAGTCATAGCACCTGTGTAACTTTCACTGCACAACAGTGATCAGCCCCAGTTTTCCCCTCTCTGTGACACCACAGCAGGGACAGACTCAGGTTTCCTCTATCTGTGACATCACAGCCACGGCAGCCTTAATTTCAGCCCCAAAGGAACACCACAGCAGTGACAGACCCAGAATTCCCCTCTCCGTGACATCACAGAAGAGACAGAACCGATTAAAACCTCTCTGTGATATCATAGCCATGACAACCCCAATTCCATCTCCTTTGTGGCAACAGACAAGTCATAGCACCTGTGATAATTTCTCTGAGACTCCACAGCTGTGATAGCCCCAGTTTTCCCCTCTCTGTGACATCACTGCAGTGGCAGACTCAGGTTTCCTCTATCTGTCACATCACACCAATGAGGGACCCAGTTTCTCCTCTCCGTGACATCACTGCACTGACAACTCTAATTTATGCCTCTCGGTGACACCACAGCACTCACAGATCCATTACGCCTCTCTCTGTGACATCACATCTGAGAGAGGCCCAATTTTCACCTCCCTGGGACATCACAGCACTGACAACTCTAATTTACGCCTCTCTGTGACACCACAGTAGTGGCTGCCTCAATTTTCCCCTCTCTGTGACATCACACTTAGGACAGCCTCAAATTCATCCCCTTTGGAACACCGCAGCAGTGACAGACCCGCTTTCCCCTCTCTCTGACATCACAGCAGTGACAGGCCAAAACTACTCCTCTCTGTGACACCAGAGCAGCGGCAGCCTCAGTATTCTCCTCTCTGTGTGTGACATCACACCAATGAGGGACCCAGTTCAAGGTCTCTGTGACATTACTGCAGTGACAACTCTAAATTACGCCTCTCTGTGACACCACAGTGGTGACAGACGCATTATTCCCCTCTCTGGGACATCACAATCATGACAGAACCAATTTAAAACTCTCTGTGATACCACAGCCCGAACAACCCCAATTCTATTCCCTGTGTGGCAACAGACAAGTCATAGCACCTCTGTAAATTTCTCTGTCACTGCACAACAGTGATCAGCCCCAGTTTTCCCCTCTCTGTGACACCACAGCAGGGACAGACTCAGGTTTCCTCTATCGTGACATCACAGCCATGGCAGCCTTAATTTCAGCTCTGATGGAACACCACAGCACTGACAGACCCATTATTCCCCGCTCTGTGACATCCCAGAACAGACAGAACCAATTAAAACCTCTCTGACATACCATAGGCAGGACAACCCCAATTCCATCTCCTTTGTGGCAACAGACAAGTCATAACACCTGTGTTACTTTCTCTGAGACTCCACAGCTGTGATAGCCCCAGCTTTCCCCTCTCTGTGACATCACAACTGTGGGAACCCCAATTTACGCCTGCCTGTGACAGCACAGCAGTCAAAGATGCACTTTCCACCCATTATGACATCACAGCACTGACAGGCCAAATTTCACCCTTGCTGTCACCCCACAGATTGAACAAGCCCAACTTACACTTATCTGTAACATTTACAGCGGTGATAGTGCCAGTTTTCTCCTCTCTGTGACATGATATCAAAGACAAGTCAGAATTCATCCCCTCTGATAAGCCACAGCAGTGAAAGCCTCAGTTCTCTCCTCTCGGTGAGATCACTGCAATGACAAGTCCAGTTTACACCTCTCTGCGACACCACAGTGGTGACAGACGCATTATTCCCCGTTCTCTGGGACATCACAGTCATGACAGAACCAATTTAAATCTCTCTGTGATACCACAGCCCTAACAACCCCAATTCCATTCCCTGTGTGGCAACAGACAAGTCATAGCACCTGTGTAATTTTCACTGCACAACAGTGATCAGCCCCAGTTTTCCCCTCTCTGTGACACCACAGCAGGGACAGACTCAGGTTTCCTCTATCTGTGACATCACAGCCACGGCAGCCTTAATTTCAGCCCCAAAGGAACACCACAGCAGTGACAGACCCATAATTCCCCTCTCCGTGACATCACAGAAGAGACAGAACCGATTAAAACCTCTCTGTGATATCATAGCCATGACAACCCCAATTCCATCTCCTTTGTGGCAACAGACAAGTCATAGCACCTGTGATAATTTCTCTGAGACTCCACAGCTGTGATAGCCCCAGTTTTCCCCTCTCCGTGACATCACTGCAGTGGCAGACTCAGGTTTCCTCTATCTCTGACATCACACCAATGAGGGACCCAGTTTCTCCTCTCCGTGACATCACTGCACTGACAACTCTAGCCTCTCGGTGACACCACAGCACTCACAGATCCATTACGCCTCTCTCTGTGACATCACATCTGAGAGAGGCCCAATTTTCGCCTCCCTGTGACATCACAGCACTGACAACTCTAATTTACGCCTCTCTGTGACACCACAGTAGTGGCTGCCTCAATTTTCCCCTCTCTGTGACATCACACTTAGGACAGCCTCAAATTCATCCCCTTTGGAACACCGCAGCAGTGACAGACCCGCTTTCCCCTCTCTCTGACATCACAGCAGTGACAGGCCAAAACTACTCCTCTCTGTGACACCAGAGCAGCGGCAGCCTCAGTATTCTCCTCTCTGTGTGTGACATCACACCAATGAGGGACCCAGTTCAAGGTCTCTGTGACATTACTGCAGTGACAACTCTAAATTACGCCTGTCTGTGACACCACAGTGGTGACAGACGCATTATTCCCCTCTCTGGGACATCACAATCATGACAGAACCAATTTAAAACTCTCTGTGATACCACAGCCCGAACAACCCCAATTCTATTCCCTGTGTGGCAACAGACAAGTCATAGCACCTCTGTAAATTTCTCTGTCACTGCACAACAGTGATCAGCCCCAGTTTTCCCCTCTCTGTAACACCACAGCAGGGACAGACTCAGGTTTCCTCTATCGTGACATCACAGCCATGGCAGCCTTAATTTCAGCTCTGATGGAACACCACAGCACTGACAGACCCATTATTCCCCGCTCTGTGACATCCCAGAACAGACAGAACCAATTAAAACCTCTCTGACATACCATAGGCATGACAACCCCAATTCCATCTCCTTTGTGGCAACAGACAAGTCATAACACCTGTGTTACTTTCTCTGAGACTCCACAGCTGTGATAGCCCCAGTTTTCCCCTCTCTGTGACATCACAACTGTGGGAACCCCAATTTACGCCTGCCTGTGACAGCACAGCAGTCAAAGATGCACTTTCCACCCATTATGACATCACAGCACTGACAGGCCAAATTTCACCCTTGCTGTCACCCCACAGATTGAACAAGCCCAACTTACACTTATCTGTAACATTTACAGCGGTGATAGTGCCAGTTTTCTCCTCTCTGTGACAAGATATCAAAGACAAGTCAGAATTCATCCCCTCTGATAAGCCACAGCAGTGAAAGCCTCAGTTTTCTCCTCCCGGTGAGATCACTGCAATGACAAGTCCAGTTTACACCTCTCTGCGACACCACAGTGGTGACAGACGCATTATTCCCCGTTCTCTGGGACATCACAGTCATGACAGAACCAATTTAAATCTCTCTGTGATACCACAGCCCTAACAACCCAAATTCCATTCCCTGTGTGGCAACAGACAAGTCATAGCACCTGTGTAACTTTCACTGCACAACAGTGATCAGCCCCAGTTTTCCCCTCTCTGTGACACCACAGCAGGGACAGACTCAGGTTTCCTCTATCTGTGACATCACAGCCACGGCAGCCTTAATTTCAGCCCCAAAGGAACACCACAGCAGTGACAGACCCAGAATTCCCCTCTCCGTGACATCACAGAAGAGACAGAACCGATTAAAACCTCTCTGTGATATCATAGCCATGACAACCCCAATTCCATCTCCTTTGTGGCAACAGACAAGTCATAGCACCTGTGATAATTTCTCTGAGACTCCACAGCTGTGATAGCCCCAGTTTTCCCCTCTCTGTGACATCACTGCAGTGGCAGACTCAGGTTTCCTCTATCTGTCACATCACACCAATGAGGGACCCAGTTTCTCCTCTCCGTGACATCACTGCACTGACAACTCTAATTTATGCCTCTCGGTGACACCACAGCACTCACAGATCCATTACGCCTCTCTCTGTGACATCACATCTGAGAGAGGCCCAATTTTCACCTCCCTGGGACATCACAGCACTGACAACTCTAATTTACGCCTCTCTGTGACACCACAGTAGTGGCTGCCTCAATTTTCCCCTCTCTGTGACATCACACTTAGGACAGCCTCAAATTCATCCCCTTTGGAACACCGCAGCAGTGACAGACCCGCTTTCCCCTCTCTCTGACATCACAGCAGTGACAGGCCAAAACTACTCCTCTCTGTGACACCAGAGCAGCGGCAGCCTCAGTATTCTCCTCTCTGTGTGTGACATCACACCAATGAGGGACCCAGTTCAAGGTCTCTGTGACATTACTGCAGTGACAACTCTAAATTACGCCTCTCTGTGACACCACAGTGGTGACAGACGCATTATTCCCCTCTCTGGGACATCACAATCATGACAGAACCAATTTAAAACTCTCTGTGATACCACAGCCCGAACAACCCCAATTCTATTCCCTGTGTGGCAACAGACAAGTCATAGCACCTCTGTAAATTTCTCTGTCACTGCACAACAGTGATCAGCCCCAGTTTTCCCCTCTCTGTGACACCACAGCAGGGACAGACTCAGGTTTCCTCTATCTGTGACATCACAGCCATGGCAGCCTTAATTTCAGCTCTGATGGAACACCACAGCACTGACAGACTCATTATTCCCCGCTCTGTGACATCACAGAACAGACAGAACCAATTAAAACCTCTCTGACATACCATAGGCATGACAACCCCAATTCCATCTCCTTTGTGGCTACAGACAAGTCATAACACCTGTGTTACTTTCTCTGAGACTCCACAGCTGTGATAGCCCCAGTTTTCCCCTCTCTGTGACATCACAACTGTGGGAACCCCAATTTACACCTGCCTGTGACAGCACAGCAGTCAAAGATGCACTTTCCACCCATTATGACATCACAGCACTGACAGGCCAAATTTCACACTTGCTGTCACCCCACAGATTGAACAAGCCCAACTTACACTTATCTGTAACATTTACAGCGGTGATAGTGCCAGTTTTCTCCTCTCTGTGACATGATATCAAAGACAAGTCAGAATTCATCCCCTCTGATAAGCCACAGCAGTGAAAGCCTCAGTTCTCTCCTCTCGGTGAGATCACTGCAATGACAAGTCCAGTTTACACCTCTCTGCGACACCACAGTGGTGACAGACGCATTATTCCCCTCTCTGGGACATCACAGTCATGACAGAACCAATTTAAATCTCTCTGTGATACCACAGCCCTAACAACCCCAATTCCATTCCCTGTGTGGCAACAGACAAGTCATAGCACCTGTGTAACTTTCACTGCACAACAGTGATCAGCCCCAGTTTTCCCCTCTCTGTGACACCACAGCAGGGACAGACTCAGGTTTCCTCTATCTGTGACATCACAGCCACGGCAGCCTTAATTTCAGCCCCAAAGGAACACCACAGCAGTGACAGACCCAGAATTCCCCTCTCCGTGACATCACAGAAGAGACAGAACCGATTAAAACCTCTCTGTGATATCATAGCCATGACAACCCCAATTCCATCTCCTTTGTGGCAACAGACAAGTCATAGCACCTGTGATAATTTCTCTGAGACTCCACAGCTGTGATAGCCCCAGTTTTCCCCTCTCTGTGACATCACTGCAGTGGCAGACTCAGGTTTCCTCTATCTGTCACATCACACCAATGAGGGACCCAGTTTCTCCTCTCCGTGACATCACTGCACTGACAACTCTAATTTATGCCTCTCGGTGACACCACAGCACTCACAGATCCATTACGCCTCTCTCTGTGACATCACATCTGAGAGAGGCCCAATTTTCGCCTCCCTGTGACATCACAGCACTGACAACTCTAATTTACGCCTCTCTGTGACACCACAGTAGTGGCTGCCTCAATTTTCCCCTCTCTGTGACATCACACTTAGGACAGCCTCAAATTCATCCCCTTTGGAACACCGCAGCAGTGACAGACCCGCTTTCCCCTCTCTCTGACATCACAGCAGTGACAGGCCAAAACTACTCCTCTCTGTGACACCAGAGCAGCGGCAGCCTCAGTATTCTCCTCTCTGTGTGTGACATCACACCAATGAGGGACCCAGTTCAAGGTCTCTGTGACATTACTGCAGTGACAACTCTAAATTACGCCTCTCTGTGACACCACAGTGGTGACAGACGCATTATTCCCCTCTCTGGGACATCACAATCATGACAGAACCAATTTAAAACTCTCTGTGATACCACAGCCCGAACAACCCCAATTCTATTCCCTGTGTGGCAACAGACAAGTCATAGCACCTCTGTAAATTTCTCTGTCACTGCACAACAGTGATCAGCCCCAGTTTTCCCCTCTCTGTGACACCACAGCAGGGACAGACTCAGGTTTCCTCTATCTGTGACATCACAGCCATGGCAGCCTTAATTTCAGCTCTGATGTTACACCACAGCACTGACAGACCCATTATTCCCCGCTCTGTGACATCACAGAACAGACAGAACCAATTAAAACCTCTCTGACATACCATAGGCATGACAACCCCAATTCCATCTCCTTTGTGGCTACAGACAAGTCATAACACCTGTGTTACTTTCTCTGAGACTCCACAGCTGTGATAGCCCCAGTTTTCCCCTCTCTGTGACATCACAACTGTGGGAACCCCAATTTACGCCTGCCTGTGACAGCACAGCAGTCAAAGATGCACTTTCCACCCATTATGACATCACAGCACTGACAGGCCAAATTTCACACTTGCTGTCACCCCACAGATTGAACAAGCCCAACTTACACTTATCTGTAACATTTACAGCGGTGATAGTGCCAGTTTTCTCCTCTCTGTGACAAGATATCAAAGACAAGTCAGAATTCATCCCCTCTGATAAGCCACAGCAGTGAAAGCCTCAGTTTTCTCCTCCCGGTGAGATCACTGCAATGACAAGTCCAGTTTACACCTCTCTGCGACACCACAGTGGTGACAGACGCATTATTCCCCGTTCTCTGGGACATCACAGTCATGACAGAACCAATTTAAATCTCTCTGTGATACCACAGCCCTAACAACCCCAATTCCATTCCCTGTGTGGCAACAGACAAGTCATAGCACCTGTGTAACTTTCACTGCACAACAGTGATCAGCCCCAGTTTTCCCCTCTCTGTGACACCACAGCAGGGACAGACTCAGGTTTCCTCTATCTGTGACATCACAGCCACGGCAGCCTTAATTTCAGCCCCAAAGGAACACCACAGCAGTGACAGACCCAGAATTCCCCTCTCCGTGACATCACAGAAGAGACAGAACCGATTAAAACCTCCCTTTGATATCATAGCCATGACAACCCCAATTCCATCTCCTTTGTGGCAACAGACAAGTCATAGCACCTGTGATAATTTCTCTGAGACTCCACAGCTGTGATAGCCCCAGTTTTCCCCTCTCTGTGACATCACTGCAGTGGCAGACTCAGGTTTCCTCTATCTGTGACATCACACCAATGAGGGACCCAGTTTCTCCTCTCCGTGACATCACTGCACTGACAACTCTAATTTATGCCTCTCGGTGACACCACAGCACTCACAGATCCATTACGCCTCTCTCTGTGACATCACATCTGAGAGAGGCCCAATTTTCGCCTCCCTGGGACATCACAGCACTGACAACTCTAATTTACGCCTCTCTGTGACACCACAGTAGTGGCTGCCTCAATTTTCCCCTCTCTGTGACATCACACTTAGGACAGCCTCAAATTCATCCCCTTTGGAACACCGCAGCAGTGACAGACCCGCTTTCCCCTCTCTCTGACATCACAGCAGTGACAGGCCAAAACTACTCCTCTCTGTGACACCAGAGCAGCGGCAGCCTCAGTATTCTCCTCTCTGTGTGTGACATCACGCCAATGAGGGACCCAGTTCAAGGTCTCTGTGACATTACTGCAGTGACAACTCTAAATTACGCCTGTCTGTGACACCACAGTGGTGACAGACGCATTATTCCCCTCTCTGGGACATCACAATCATGACAGAACCAATTTAAAACTCTCTGTGATACCACAGCCCGAACAACCCCAATTCTATTCCCTGTGTGGCAACAGACAAGTCATAGCACCTCTGTAAATTTCTCTGTCACTGCACAACAGTGATCAGCCCCAGTTTTCCCCTCTCTGTAACACCACAGCAGGGACAGACTCAGGTTTCCTCTATCGTGACATCACAGCCATGGCAGCCTTAATTTCAGCTCTGATGGAACACCACAGCACTGACAGACCCATTATTCCCCGCTCTGTGACATCCCAGAACAGACAGAACCAATTAAAACCTCTCTGACATACCATAGGCATGACAACCCCAATTCCATCTCCTTTGTGGCAACAGACAAGTCATAACACCTGTGTTACTTTCTCTGAGACTCCACAGCTGTGATAGCCCCAGTTTTCCCCTCTCTGTGACATCACAACTGTGGGAACCCCAATTTACGCCTGCCTGTGACAGCACAGCAGTCAAAGATGCACTTTCCACCCATTATGACATCACAGCACTGACAGGCCAAATTTCACCCTTGCTGTCACCCCACAGATTGAACAAGCCCAACTTACACTTATCTGTAACATTTACAGCGGTGATAGTGCCAGTTTTCTCCTCTCTGTGACAAGATATCAAAGACAAGTCAGAATTCATCCCCTCTGATAAGCCACAGCAGTGAAAGCCTCAGTTTTCTCCTCCCGGTGAGATCACTGCAATGACAAGTCCAGTTTACACCTCTCTGCGACACCACAGTGGTGACAGACGCATTATTCCCCGTTCTCTGGGACATCACAGTCATGACAGAACCAATTTAAATCTCTCTGTGATACCACAGCCCTAACAACCCCAATTCCATTCCCTGTGTGGCAACAGACAAGTCATAGCACCTGTGTAACTTTCACTGCACAACAGTGATCAGCCCCAGTTTTCCCCTCTCTGTGACACCACAGCAGGGACAGACTCAGGTTTCCTCTATCTGTGACATCACAGCCACGGCAGCCTTAATTTCAGCCCCAAAGGAACACCACAGCAGTGACAGACCCAGAATTCCCCTCTCCGTGACATCACAGAAGAGACAGAACCGATTAAAACCTCTCTGTGATATCATAGCCATGACAACCCCAATTCCATCTCCTTTGTGGCAACAGACAAGTCATAGCACCTGTGATAATTTCTCTGAGACTCCACAGCTGTGATAGCCCCAGTTTTCCCCTCTCTGTGACATCACTGCAGTGGCAGACTCAGGTTTCCTCTATCTCTGACATCACACCAATGAGGGACCCAGTTCAAGGTCTCTGTGACATTACTGCAGTGACAACTCTAAATTACGCCTGTCTGTGACACCACAGTGGTGACAGACGCATTATTCCCCTCTCTGGGACATCACAATCATGACAGAACCAATTTAAAACTCTCTGTGATACCACAGCCCGAACAACCCCAATTCTATTCCCTGTGTGGCAACAGACAAGTCATAGCACCTCTGTAAATTTCTCTGTCACTGCACAACAGTGATCAGCCCCAGTTTTCCCCTCTCTGTGACACCACAGCAGGGACAGACTCAGGTTTCCTCTATCTGTGACATCACAGCCATGGCAGCCTTAATTTCAGCTCTGATGGAACACCACAGCACTGACAGACCCATTATTCCCCGCTCTGTGACATCCCAGAACAGACAGAACCAATTAAAACCTCTCTGACATACCATAGGCATGACAACCCCAATTCCATCTCCTTTGTGGCTACAGACAAGTCATAACACCTGTGTTACTTTCTCTGAGACTCCACAGCTGTGATAGCCCCAGTTTTCCCCTCTCTGTGACATCACAACTGTGGGAACCCCAATTTACGCCTGCCTGTGACAGCACAGCAGTCAAAGATGCACTTTCCACCCATTATGACATCACAGCACTGACAGGCCAAATTTCACACTTGCTGTCACCCCACAGATTGAACAAGCCCAACTTACACTTATCTGTAACATTTACAGCGGTGATAGTGCCAGTTTTCTCCTCTCTGTGACAAGATATCAAAGACAAGTCAGAATTCATCCCCTCTGATAAGCCACAGCAGTGAAAGCCTCAGTTCTCTCCTCTCGGTGAGATCACTGCAATGACAAGTCCAGTTTACACCTCTCTGCGACACCACAGTGGTGACAGACGCATTATTCCCCTCTCTGGGACATCACAGTCATGACAGAACCAATTTAAATCTCTCTGTGATACCACAGCCCTAACAACCCCAATTCCATTCCCTGTGTGGCAACAGACAAGTCATAGCACCTGTGTAACTTTCACTGCACAACAGTGATCAGCCCCAGTTTTCCCCTCTCTGTGACACCACAGCAGGGACAGACTCAGGTTTCCTCTATCTGTGACATCACAGCCACGGCAGCCTTAATTTCAGCCCCAAAGGAACACCACAGCAGTGACAGACCCAGAATTCCCCTCTCCGTGACATCACAGAAGAGACAGAACCGATTAAAACCTCTCTGTGATATCATAGCCATGACAACCCCAATTCCATCTCCTTTGTGGCAACAGACAAGTCATAGCACCTGTGATAATTTCTCTGAGACTCCACAGCTGTGATAGCCCCAGTTTTCCCCTCTCTGTGACATCACTGCAGTGGCAGACTCAGGTTTCCTCTATCTGTCACATCACACCAATGAGGGACCCAGTTTCTCCTCTCCGTGACATCACTGCACTGACAACTCTAATTTATGCCTCTCGGTGACACCACAGCACTCACAGATCCATTACGCCTCTCTCTGTGACATCACATCTGAGAGAGGCCCAATTTTCGCCTCCCTGTGACATCACAGCACTGACAACTCTAATTTACGCCTCTCTGTGACACCACAGTAGTGGCTGCCTCAATTTTCCCCTCTCTGTGACATCACACTTAGGACAGCCTCAAATTCATCCCCTTTGGAACACCGCAGCAGTGACAGACCCGCTTTCCCCTCTCTCTGACATCACAGCAGTGACAGGCCAAAACTACTCCTCTCTGTGACACCAGAGCAGCGGCAGCCTCAGTATTCTCCTCTCTGTGTGTGACATCACACCAATGAGGGACCCAGTTCAAGGTCTCTGTGACATTACTGCAGTGACAACTCTAAATTACGCCTCTCTGTGACACCACAGTGGTGACAGACGCATTATTCCCCTCTCTGGGACATCACAATCATGACAGAACCAATTTAAAACTCTCTGTGATACCACAGCCCGAACAACCCCAATTCTATTCCCTGTGTGGCAACAGACAAGTCATAGCACCTCTGTAAATTTCTCTGTCACTGCACAACAGTGATCAGCCCCAGTTTTCCCCTCTCTGTGACACCACAGCAGGGACAGACTCAGGTTTCCTCTATCTGTGACATCACAGCCATGGCAGCCTTAATTTCAGCTCTGATGTTACACCACAGCACTGACAGACCCATTATTCCCCGCTCTGTGACATCACAGAACAGACAGAACCAATTAAAACCTCTCTGACATACCATAGGCATGACAACCCCAATTCCATCTCCTTTGTGGCTACAGACAAGTCATAACACCTGTGTTACTTTCTCTGAGACTCCACAGCTGTGATAGCCCCAGTTTTCCCCTCTCTGTGACATCACAACTGTGGGAACCCCAATTTACGCCTGCCTGTGACAGCACAGCAGTCAAAGATGCACTTTCCACCCATTATGACATCACAGCACTGACAGGCCAAATTTCACACTTGCTGTCACCCCACAGATTGAACAAGCCCAACTTACACTTATCTGTAACATTTACAGCGGTGATAGTGCCAGTTTTCTCCTCTCTGTGACAAGATATCAAAGACAAGTCAGAATTCATCCCCTCTGATAAGCCACAGCAGTGAAAGCCTCAGTTTTCTCCTCCCGGTGAGATCACTGCAATGACAAGTCCAGTTTACACCTCTCTGCGACACCACAGTGGTGACAGACGCATTATTCCCCGTTCTCTGGGACATCACAGTCATGACAGAACCAATTTAAATCTCTCTGTGATACCACAGCCCTAACAACCCCAATTCCATTCCCTGTGTGGCAACAGACAAGTCATAGCACCTGTGTAACTTTCACTGCACAACAGTGATCAGCCCCAGTTTTCCCCTCTCTGTGACACCACAGCAGGGACAGACTCAGGTTTCCTCTATCTGTGACATCACAGCCACGGCAGCCTTAATTTCAGCCCCAAAGGAACACCACAGCAGTGACAGACCCAGAATTCCCCTCTCCGTGACATCACAGAAGAGACAGAACCGATTAAAACCTCCCTTTGATATCATAGCCATGACAACCCCAATTCCATCTCCTTTGTGGCAACAGACAAGTCATAGCACCTGTGATAATTTCTCTGAGACTCCACAGCTGTGATAGCCCCAGTTTTCCCCTCTCTGTGACATCACTGCAGTGGCAGACTCAGGTTTCCTCTATCTGTGACATCACACCAATGAGGGACCCAGTTTCTCCTCTCCGTGACATCACTGCACTGACAACTCTAATTTATGCCTCTCGGTGACACCACAGCACTCACAGATCCATTACGCCTCTCTCTGTGACATCACATCTGAGAGAGGCCCAATTTTCGCCTCCCTGGGACATCACAGCACTGACAACTCTAATTTACGCCTCTCTGTGACACCACAGTAGTGGCTGCCTCAATTTTCCCCTCTCTGTGACATCACACTTAGGACAGCCTCAAATTCATCCCCTTTGGAACACCGCAGCAGTGACAGACCCGCTTTCCCCTCTCTCTGACATCACAGCAGTGACAGGCCAAAACTACTCCTCTCTGTGACACCAGAGCAGCGGCAGCCTCAGTATTCTCCTCTCTGTGTGTGACATCACGCCAATGAGGGACCCAGTTCAAGGTCTCTGTGACATTACTGCAGTGACAACTCTAAATTACGCCTGTCTGTGACACCACAGTGGTGACAGACGCATTATTCCCCTCTCTGGGACATCACAATCATGACAGAACCAATTTAAAACTCTCTGTGATACCACAGCCCGAACAACCCCAATTCTATTCCCTGTGTGGCAACAGACAAGTCATAGCACCTCTGTAAATTTCTCTGTCACTGCACAACAGTGATCAGCCCCAGTTTTCCCCTCTCTGTAACACCACAGCAGGGACAGACTCAGGTTTCCTCTATCGTGACATCACAGCCATGGCAGCCTTAATTTCAGCTCTGATGGAACACCACAGCACTGACAGACCCATTATTCCCCGCTCTGTGACATCCCAGAACAGACAGAACCAATTAAAACCTCTCTGACATACCATAGGCATGACAACCCCAATTCCATCTCCTTTGTGGCAACAGACAAGTCATAACACCTGTGTTACTTTCTCTGAGACTCCACAGCTGTGATAGCCCCAGTTTTCCCCTCTCTGTGACATCACAACTGTGGGAACCCCAATTTACGCCTGCCTGTGACAGCACAGCAGTCAAAGATGCACTTTCCACCCATTATGACATCACAGCACTGACAGGCCAAATTTCACCCTTGCTGTCACCCCACAGATTGAACAAGCCCAACTTACACTTATCTGTAACATTTACAGCGGTGATAGTGCCAGTTTTCTCCTCTCTGTGACAAGATATCAAAGACAAGTCAGAATTCATCCCCTCTGATAAGCCACAGCAGTGAAAGCCTCAGTTTTCTCCTCCCGGTGAGATCACTGCAATGACAAGTCCAGTTTACACCTCTCTGCGACACCACAGTGGTGACAGACGCATTATTCCCCGTTCTCTGGGACATCACAGTCATGACAGAACCAATTTAAATCTCTCTGTGATACCACAGCCCTAACAACCCCAATTCCATTCCCTGTGTGGCAACAGACAAGTCATAGCACCTGTGTAACTTTCACTGCACAACAGTGATCAGCCCCAGTTTTCCCCTCTCTGTGACACCACAGCAGGGACAGACTCAGGTTTCCTCTATCTGTGACATCACAGCCACGGCAGCCTTAATTTCAGCCCCAAAGGAACACCACAGCAGTGACAGACCCAGAATTCCCCTCTCCGTGACATCACAGAAGAGACAGAACCGATTAAAACCTCTCTGTGATATCATAGCCATGACAACCCCAATTCCATCTCCTTTGTGGCAACAGACAAGTCATAGCACCTGTGATAATTTCTCTGAGACTCCACAGCTGTGATAGCCCCAGTTTTCCCCTCTCTGTGACATCACTGCAGTGGCAGACTCAGGTTTCCTCTATCTCTGACATCACACCAATGAGGGACCCAGTTCAAGGTCTCTGTGACATTACTGCAGTGACAACTCTAAATTACGCCTGTCTGTGACACCACAGTGGTGACAGACGCATTATTCCCCTCTCTGGGACATCACAATCATGACAGAACCAATTTAAAACTCTCTGTGATA
Organism: Cyanistes caeruleus; assembly: GCF_971803275.1. NCBI lineage: Eukaryota > Metazoa > Chordata > Aves > Passeriformes > Paridae > Cyanistes > Cyanistes caeruleus. Next base: position 271,482 of record NW_028255909.1, on the reverse strand, counting down.
CCACAGCCCGAACAACCCCAATTCTATTCCCTGTGTGGCAACAGACAAGTCATAGCACCTCTGTAAATTTCTCTGTCACTGCACAACAGTGATCAGCCCCAGTTTTCCCCTCTCTGTGACACCACAGCAGGGACAGACTCAGGTTTCCTCTATCTGTGACATCACAGCCATGGCAGCCTTAATTTCAGCTCTGATGGAACACCACAGCACTGACAGACCCATTATTCCCCGCTCTGTGACATCCCAGAACAGACAGAACCAATTAAAACCTCTCTGACATACCATAGGCATGACAACCCCAATTCCATCTCCTTTGTGGCTACAGACAAGTCATAACACCTGTGTTACTTTCTCTGAGACTCCACAGCTGTGATAGCCCCAGTTTTCCCCTCTCTGTGACATCACAACTGTGGGAACCCCAATTTACGCCTGCCTGTGACAGCACAGCAGTCAAAGATGCACTTTCCACCCATTATGACATCACAGCACTGACAGGCCAAATTTCACACTTGCTGTCACCCCACAGATTGAACAAGCCCAACTTACACTTATCTGTAACATTTACAGCGGTGATAGTGCCAGTTTTCTCCTCTCTGTGACATGATATCAAAGACAAGTCAGAATTCATCCCCTCTGATAAGCCACAGCAGTGAAAGCCTCAGTTCTCTCCTCTCGGTGAGATCACTGCAATGACAAGTCCAGTTTACACCTCTCTGCGACACCACAGTGGTGACAGACGCATTATTCCCCTCTCTGGGACATCACAGTCATGACAGAACCAATTTAAATCTCTCTGTGATACCACAGCCCTAACAACCCCAATTCCATTCCCTGTGTGGCAACAGACAAGTCATAGCACCTGTGTAACTTTCACTGCACAACAGTGATCAGCCCCAGTTTTCCCCTCTCTGTGACACCACAGCAGGGACAGACTCAGGTTTCCTCTATCTGTGACATCACAGCCACGGCAGCCTTAATTTCAGCCCCAAAGGAACACCACAGCAGTGACAGACCCAGAATTCCCCTCTCCGTGACATCACAGAAGAGACAGAACCGATTAAAACCTCCCTTTGATATCATAGCCATGACAACCCCAATTCCATCTCCTTTGTGGCAACAGACAAGTCATAGCACCTGTGATAATTTCTCTGAGACTCCACAGCTGTGATAGCCCCAGTTTTCCCCTCTCTGTGACATCACTGCAGTGGCAGACTCAGGTTTCCTCTATCTGTGACATCACACCAATGAGGGACCCAGTTTCTCCTCTCCGTGACATCACTGCACTGACAACTCTAATTTATGCCTCTCGGTGACACCACAGCACTCACAGATCCATTACGCCTCTCTCTGTGACATCACATCTGAGAGAGGCCCAATTTTCGCCTCCCTGTGACATCACAGCACTGACAACTCTAATTTACGCCTCTCTGTGACACCACAGTAGTGGCTGCCTCAATTTTCCCCTCTCTGTGACATCACACTTAGGACAGCCTCAAATTCATCCCCTTTGGAACACCGCAGCAGTGACAGACCCGCTTTCCCCTCTCTCTGACATCACAGCAGTGACAGGCCAAAACTACTCCTCTCTGTGACACCAGAGCAGCGGCAGCCTCAGTATTCTCCTCTCTGTGTGTGACATCACGCCAATGAGGGACCCAGTTCAAGGTCTCTGTGACATTACTGCAGTGACAACTCTAAATTACGCCTGTCTGTGACACCACAGTGGTGACAGACGCATTATTCCCCTCTCTGGGACATCACAATCATGACAGAACCAATTTAAAACTCTCTGTGATACCACAGCCCGAACAACCCCAATTCTATTCCCTGTGTGGCAACAGACAAGTCATAGCACCTCTGTAAATTTCTCTGTCACTGCACAACAGTGATCAGCCCCAGTTTTCCCCTCTCTGTAACACCACAGCAGGGACAGACTCAGGTTTCCTCTATCGTGACATCACAGCCATGGCAGCCTTAATTTCAGCTCTGATGGAACACCACAGCACTGACAGACCCATTATTCCCCGCTCTGTGACATCCCAGAACAGACAGAACCAATTAAAACCTCTCTGACATACCATAGGCATGACAACCCCAATTCCATCTCCTTTGTGGCAACAGACAAGTCATAACACCTGTGTTACTTTCTCTGAGACTCCACAGCTGTGATAGCCCCAGTTTTCCCCTCTCTGTGACATCACAACTGTGGGAACCCCAATTTACGCCTGCCTGTGACAGCACAGCAGTCAAAGATGCACTTTCCACCCATTATGACATCACAGCACTGACAGGCCAAATTTCACCCTTGCTGTCACCCCACAGATTGAACAAGCCCAACTTACACTTATCTGTAACATTTACAGCGGTGATAGTGCCAGTTTTCTCCTCTCTGTGACAAGATATCAAAGACAAGTCAGAATTCATCCCCTCTGATAAGCCACAGCAGTGAAAGCCTCAGTTTTCTCCTCCCGGTGAGATCACTGCAATGACAAGTCCAGTTTACACCTCTCTGCGACACCACAGTGGTGACAGACGCATTATTCCCCGTTCTCTGGGACATCACAGTCATGACAGAACCAATTTAAATCTCTCTGTGATACCACAGCCCTAACAACCCCAATTCCATTCCCTGTGTGGCAACAGACAAGTCATAGCACCTGTGTAACTTTCACTGCACAACAGTGATCAGCCCCAGTTTTCCCCTCTCTGTGACACCACAGCAGGGACAGACTCAGGTTTCCTCTATCTGTGACATCACAGCCACGGCAGCCTTAATTTCAGCCCCAAAGGAACACCACAGCAGTGACAGACCCATAATTCCCCTCTCCGTGACATCACAGAAGAGACAGAACCGATTAAAACCTCTCTGTGATATCATAGCCATGACAACCCCAATTCCATCTCCTTTGTGGCAACAGACAAGTCATAGCACCTGTGATAATTTCTCTGAGACTCCACAGCTGTGATAGCCCCAGTTTTCCCCTCTCTGTGACATCACTGCAGTGGCAGACTCAGGTTTCCTCTATCTCTGACATCACACCAATGAGGGACCCAGTTCAAGGTCTCTGTGACATTACTGCAGTGACAACTCTAAATTACGCCTGTCTGTGACACCACAGTGGTGACAGACGCATTATTCCCCTCTCTGGGACATCACAATCATGACAGAACCAATTTAAAACTCTCTGTGATACCACAGCCCGAACAACCCCAATTCTATTCCCTGTGTGGCAACAGACAAGTCATAGCACCTCTGTAAATTTCTCTGTCACTGCACAACAGTGATCAGCCCCAGTTTTCCCCTCTCTGTGACACCACAGCAGGGACAGACTCAGGTTTCCTCTATCTGTGACATCACAGCCATGGCAGCCTTAATTTCAGCTCTGATGGAACACCACAGCACTGACAGACCCATTATTCCCCGCTCTGTGACATCCCAGAACAGACAGAACCAATTAAAACCTCTCTGACATACCATAGGCAGGACAACCCCAATTCCATCTCCTTTGTGGCAACAGACAAGTCATAACACCTGTGTTACTTTCTCTGAGACTCCACAGCTGTGATAGCCCCAGCTTTCCCCTCTCTGTGACATCACAACTGTGGGAACCCCAATTTACGCCTGCCTGTGACAGCACAGCAGTCAAAGATGCACTTTCCACCCATTATGACATCACAGCACTGACAGGCCAAATTTCACCCTTGCTGTCACCCCACAGATTGAACAAGCCCAACTTACACTTATCTGTAACATTTACAGCGGTGATAGTGCCAGTTTTCTCCTCTCTGTGACATGATATCAAAGACAAGTCAGAATTCATCCCCTCTGATAAGCCACAGCAGTGAAAGCCTCAGTTCTCTCCTCTCGGTGAGATCACTGCAATGACAAGTCCAGTTTACACCTCTCTGCGACACCACAGTGGTGACAGACGCATTATTCCCCGTTCTCTGGGACATCACAGTCATGACAGAACCAATTTAAATCTCTCTGTGATACCACAGCCCTAACAACCCCAATTCCATTCCCTGTGTGGCAACAGACAAGTCATAGCACCTGTGTAATTTTCACTGCACAACAGTGATCAGCCCCAGTTTTCCCCTCTCTGTGACACCACAGCAGGGACAGACTCAGGTTTCCTCTATCTGTGACATCACAGCCACGGCAGCCTTAATTTCAGCCCCAAAGGAACACCACAGCAGTGACAGACCCATAATTCCCCTCTCCGTGACATCACAGAAGAGACAGAACCGATTAAAACCTCTCTGTGATATCATAGCCATGACAACCCCAATTCCATCTCCTTTGTGGCAACAGACAAGTCATAGCACCTGTGATAATTTCTCTGAGACTCCACAGCTGTGATAGCCCCAGTTTTCCCCTCTCCGTGACATCACTGCAGTGGCAGACTCAGGTTTCCTCTATCTGTCACATCACACCAATGAGGGACCCAGTTTCTCCTCTCCGTGACATCACTGCACTGACAACTCTAGCCTCTCGGTGACACCACAGCACTCACAGATCCATTACGCCTCTCTCTGTGACATCACATCTGAGAGAGGCCCAATTTTCGCCTCCCTGTGACATCACAGCACTGACAACTCTAATTTACGCCTCTCTGTGACACCACAGTAGTGGCTGCCTCAATTTTCCCCTCTCTGTGACATCACACTTAGGACAGCCTCAAATTCATCCCCTTTGGAACACCGCAGCAGTGACAGACCCGCTTTCCCCTCTCTCTGACATCACAGCAGTGACAGGCCAAAACTACTCCTCTCTGTGACACCAGAGCAGCGGCAGCCTCAGTATTCTCCTCTCTGTGTGTGACATCACACCAATGAGGGACCCAGTTCAAGGTCTCTGTGACATTACTGCAGTGACAACTCTAAATTACGCCTGTCTGTGACACCACAGTGGTGACAGACGCATTATTCCCCTCTCTGGGACATCACAATCATGACAGAACCAATTTAAAACTCTCTGTGATACCACAGCCCGAACAACCCCAATTCTATTCCCTGTGTGGCAACAGACAAGTCATAGCACCTCTGTAAATTTCTCTGTCACTGCACAACAGTGATCAGCCCCAGTTTTCCCCTCTCTGTAACACCACAGCAGGGACAGACTCAGGTTTCCTCTATCGTGACATCACAGCCATGGCAGCCTTAATTTCAGCTCTGATGGAACACCACAGCACTGACAGACCCATTATTCCCCGCTCTGTGACATCCCAGAACAGACAGAACCAATTAAAACCTCTCTGACATACCATAGGCATGACAACCCCAATTCCATCTCCTTTGTGGCAACAGACAAGTCATAACACCTGTGTTACTTTCTCTGAGACTCCACAGCTGTGATAGCCCCAGTTTTCCCCTCTCTGTGACATCACAACTGTGGGAACCCCAATTTACGCCTGCCTGTGACAGCACAGCAGTCAAAGATGCACTTTCCACCCATTATGACATCACAGCACTGACAGGCCAAATTTCACCCTTGCTGTCACCCCACAGATTGAACAAGCCCAACTTACACTTATCTGTAACATTTACAGCGGTGATAGTGCCAGTTTTCTCCTCTCTGTGACAAGATATCAAAGACAAGTCAGAATTCATCCCCTCTGATAAGCCACAGCAGTGAAAGCCTCAGTTTTCTCCTCCCGGTGAGATCACTGCAATGACAAGTCCAGTTTACACCTCTCTGCGACACCACAGTGGTGACAGACGCATTATTCCCCGTTCTCTGGGACATCACAGTCATGACAGAACCAATTTAAATCTCTCTGTGATACCACAGCCCTAACAACCCCAATTCCATTCCCTGTGTGGCAACAGACAAGTCATAGCACCTGTGTAACTTTCACTGCACAACAGTGATCAGCCCCAGTTTTCCCCTCTCTGTGACACCACAGCAGGGACAGACTCAGGTTTCCTCTATCTGTGACATCACAGCCACGGCAGCCTTAATTTCAGCCCCAAAGGAACACCACAGCAGTGACAGACCCATAATTCCCCTCTCCGTGACATCACAGAAGAGACAGAACCGATTAAAACCTCTCTGTGATATCATAGCCATGACAACCCCAATTCCATCTCCTTTGTGGCAACAGACAAGTCATAGCACCTGTGATAATTTCTCTGAGACTCCACAGCTGTGATAGCCCCAGTTTTCCCCTCTCTGTGACATCACTGCAGTGGCAGACTCAGGTTTCCTCTATCTGTCACATCACACCAATGAGGGACCCAGTTTCTCCTCTCCGTGACATCACTGCACTGACAACTCTAATTTATGCCTCTCGGTGACACCACAGCACTCACAGATCCATTACGCCTCTCTCTGTGACATCACATCTGAGAGAGGCCCAATTTTCGCCTCCCTGGGACATCACAGCACTGACAACTCTAATTTACGCCTCTCTGTGACACCACAGTAGTGGCTGCCTCAATTTTCCCCTCTCTGTGACATCACACTTAGGACAGCCTCAAATTCATCCCCTTTGGAACACCGCAGCAGTGACAGACCCGCTTTCCCCTCTCTCTGACATCACAGCAGTGACAGGCCAAAACTACTCCTCTCTGTGACACCAGAGCAGCGGCAGCCTCAGTATTCTCCTCTCTGTGTGTGACATCACACCAATGAGGGACCCAGTTCAAGGTCTCTGTGACATTACTGCAGTGACAACTCTAAATTACGCCTCTCTGTGACACCACAGTGGTGACAGACGCATTATTCCCCTCTCTGGGACATCACAATCATGACAGAACCAATTTAAAACTCTCTGTGATACCACAGCCCGAACAACCCCAATTCTATTCCCTGTGTGGCAACAGACAAGTCATAGCACCTCTGTAAATTTCTCTGTCACTGCACAACAGTGATCAGCCCCAGTTTTCCCCTCTCTGTGACACCACAGCAGGGACAGACTCAGGTTTCCTCTATCTGTGACATCACAGCCATGGCAGCCTTAATTTCAGCTCTGATGGAACACCACAGCACTGACAGACTCATTATTCCCCGCTCTGTGACATCACAGAACAGACAGAACCAATTAAAACCTCTCTGACATACCATAGGCATGACAACCCCAATTCCATCTCCTTTGTGGCTACAGACAAGTCATAACACCTGTGTTACTTTCTCTGAGACTCCACAGCTGTGATAGCCCCAGTTTTCCCCTCTCTGTGACATCACAACTGTGGGAACCCCAATTTACACCTGCCTGTGACAGCACAGCAGTCAAAGATGCACTTTCCACCCATTATGACATCACAGCACTGACAGGCCAAATTTCACACTTGCTGTCACCCCACAGATTGAACAAGCCCAACTTACACTTATCTGTAACATTTACAGCGGTGATAGTGCCAGTTTTCTCCTCTCTGTGACATGATATCAAAGACAAGTCAGAATTCATCCCCTCTGATAAGCCACAGCAGTGAAAGCCTCAGTTCTCTCCTCTCGGTGAGATCACTGCAATGACAAGTCCAGTTTACACCTCTCTGCGACACCACAGTGGTGACAGACGCATTATTCCCCGTTCTCTGGGACATCACAGTCATGACAGAACCAATTTAAATCTCTCTGTGATACCACAGCCCTAACAACCCCAATTCCATTCCCTGTGTGGCAACAGACAAGTCATAGCACCTGTGTAACTTTCACTGCACAACAGTGATCAGCCCCAGTTTTCCCCTCTCTGTGACACCACAGCAGGGACAGACTCAGGTTTCCTCTATCTGTGACATCACAGCCACGGCAGCCTTAATTTCAGCCCCAAAGGAACACCACAGCAGTGACAGACCCATAATTCCCCTCTCCGTGACATCACAGAAGAGACAGAACCGATTAAAACCTCTCTGTGATATCATAGCCATGACAACCCCAATTCCATCTCCTTTGTGGCAACAGACAAGTCATAGCACCTGTGATAATTTCTCTGAGACTCCACAGCTGTGATAGCCCCAGTTTTCCCCTCTCCGTGACATCACTGCAGTGGCAGACTCAGGTTTCCTCTATCTGTCACATCACACCAATGAGGGACCCAGTTTCTCCTCTCCGTGACATCACTGCACTGACAACTCTAATTTATGCCTCTCGGTGACACCACAGCACTCACAGATCCATTACGCCTCTCTCTGTGACATCACATCTGAGAGAGGCCCAATTTTCGCCTCCCTGGGACATCACAGCACTGACAACTCTAATTTACGCCTCTCTGTGACACCACAGTAGTGGCTGCCTCAATTTTCCCCTCTCTGTGACATCACACTTAGGACAGCCTCAAATTCATCCCCTTTGGAACACCGCAGCAGTGACAGACCCGCTTTCCCCTCTCTCTGACATCACAGCAGTGACAGGCCAAAACTACTCCTCTCTGTGACACCAGAGCAGCGGCAGCCTCAGTATTCTCCTCTCTGTGTGTGACATCACACCAATGAGGGACCCAGTTCAAGGTCTCTGTGACATTACTGCAGTGACAACTCTAAATTACGCCTCTCTGTGACACCACAGTGGTGACAGACGCATTATTCCCCTCTCTGGGACATCACAATCATGACAGAACCAATTTAAAACTCTCTGTGATACCACAGCCCGAACAACCCCAATTCTATTCCCTGTGTGGCAACAGACAAGTCATAGCACCTCTGTAAATTTCTCTGTCACTGCACAACAGTGATCAGCCCCAGTTTTCCCCTCTCTGTGACACCACAGCAGGGACAGACTCAGGTTTCCTCTATCTGTGACATCACAGCCATGGCAGCCTTAATTTCAGCTCTGATGGAACACCACAGCACTGACAGACTCATTATTCCCCGCTCTGTGACATCACAGAACAGACAGAACCAATTAAAACCTCTCTGACATACCATAGGCATGACAACCCCAATTCCATCTCCTTTGTGGCTACAGACAAGTCATAACACCTGTGTTACTTTCTCTGAGACTCCACAGCTGTGATAGCCCCAGTTTTCCCCTCTCTGTGACATCACAACTGTGGGAACCCCAATTTACACCTGCCTGTGACAGCACAGCAGTCAAAGATGCACTTTCCACCCATTATGACATCACAGCACTGACAGGCCAAATTTCACACTTGCTGTCACCCCACAGATTGAACAAGCCCAACTTACACTTATCTGTAACATTTACAGCGGTGATAGTGCCAGTTTTCTCCTCTCTGTGACATGATATCAAAGACAAGTCAGAATTCATCCCCTCTGATAAGCCACAGCAGTGAAAGCCTCAGTTCTCTCCTCTCGGTGAGATCACTGCAATGACAAGTCCAGTTTACACCTCTCTGCGACACCACAGTGGTGACAGACGCATTATTCCCCTCTCTGGGACATCACAGTCATGACAGAACCAATTTAAATCTCTCTGTGATACCACAGCCCTAACAACCCCAATTCCATTCCCCGTGTGGCAACAGACAAGTCATAGCACCTGTGTAACTTTCACTGCACAACAGTGATCAGCCCCAGTTTTCCCCTCTCTGTGACACCACAGCAGGGACAGACTCAGGTTTCCTCTATCTGTGACATCACAGCCACGGCAGCCTTAATTTCAGCCCCAAAGGAACACCACAGCAGTGACAGACCCAGAATTCCCCTCTCCGTGACATCACAGAAGAGACAGAACCGATTAAAACCTCCCTTTGATATCATAGCCATGACAACCCCAATTCCATCTCCTTTGTGGCAACAGACAAGTCATAGCACCTGTGATAATTTCTCTGAGACTCCACAGCTGTGATAGCCCCAGTTTTCCCCTCTCTGTGACATCACTGCAGTGGCAGACTCAGGTTTCCTCTATCTGTGACATCACACCAATGAGGGACCCAGTTTCTCCTCTCCGTGACATCACTGCACTGACAACTCTAATTTATGCCTCTCGGTGACACCACAGCACTCACAGATCCATTACGCCTCTCTCTGTGACATCACATCTGAGAGAGGCCCAATTTTCGCCTCCCTGGGACATCACAGCACTGACAACTCTAATTTACGCCTCTCTGTGACACCACAGTAGTGGCTGCCTCAATTTTCCCCTCTCTGTGACATCACACTTAGGACAGCCTCAAATTCATCCCCTTTGGAACACCGCAGCAGTGACAGACCCGCTTTCCCCTCTCTCTGACATCACAGCAGTGACAGGCCAAAACTACTCCTCTCTGTGACACCAGAGCAGCGGCAGCCTCAGTATTCTCCTCTCTGTGTGTGACATCACACCAATGAGGGACCCAGTTCAAGGTCTCTGTGACATTACTGCAGTGACAACTCTAAATTACGCCTCTCTGTGACACCACAGTGGTGACAGACGCATTATTCCCCTCTCTGGGACATCACAATCATGACAGAACCAATTTAAAACTCTCTGTGATACCACAGCCCGAACAACCCCAATTCTATTCCCTGTGTGGCAACAGACAAGTCATAGCACCTCTGTAAATTTCTCTGTCACTGCACAACAGTGATCAGCCCCAGTTTTCCCCTCTCTGTGACACCACAGCAGGGACAGACTCAGGTTTCCTCTATCTGTGACATCACAGCCATGGCAGCCTTAATTTCAGCTCTGATGGAACACCACAGCACTGACAGACTCATTATTCCCCGCTCTGTGACATCACAGAACAGACAGAACCAATTAAAACCTCTCTGACATACCATAGGCATGACAACCCCAATTCCATCTCCTTTGTGGCTACAGACAAGTCATAACACCTGTGTTACTTTCTCTGAGACTCCACAGCTGTGATAGCCCCAGTTTTCCCCTCTCTGTGACATCACAACTGTGGGAACCCCAATTTACACCTGCCTGTGACAGCACAGCAGTCAAAGATGCACTTTCCACCCATTATGACATCACAGCACTGACAGGCCAAATTTCACACTTGCTGTCACCCCACAGATTGAACAAGCCCAACTTACACTTATCTGTAACATTTACAGCGGTGATAGTGCCAGTTTTCTCCTCTCTGTGACATGATATCAAAGACAAGTCAGAATTCATCCCCTCTGATAAGCCACAGCAGTGAAAGCCTCAGTTCTCTCCTCTCGGTGAGATCACTGCAATGACAAGTCCAGTTTACACCTCTCTGCGACACCACAGTGGTGACAGACGCATTATTCCCCGTTCTCTGGGACATCACAGTCATGACAGAACCAATTTAAATCTCTCTGTGATACCACAGCCCTAACAACCCCAATTCCATTCCCTGTGTGGCAACAGACAAGTCATAGCACCTGTGTAACTTTCACTGCACAACAGTGATCAGCCCCAGTTTTCCCCTCTCTGTGACACCACAGCAGGGACAGACTCAGGTTTCCTCTATCTGTGACATCACAGCCACGGCAGCCTTAATTTCAGCCCCAAAGGAACACCACAGCAGTGACAGACCCAGAATTCCCCTCTCCGTGACATCACAGAAGAGACAGAACCGATTAAAACCTCCCTTTGATATCATAGCCATGACAACCCCAATTCCATCTCCTTTGTGGCAACAGACAAGTCATAGCACCTGTGATAATTTCTCTGAGACTCCACAGCTGTGATAGCCCCAGTTTTCCCCTCTCTGTGACATCACTGCAGTGGCAGACTCAGGTTTCCTCTATCTGTCACATCACACCAATGAGGGACCCAGTTTCTCCTCTCCGTGACATCACTGCACTGACAACTCTAATTTATGCCTCTCGGTGACACCACAGCACTCACAGATCCATTACGCCTCTCTCTGTGACATCACATCTGAGAGAGGCCCAATTTTCGCCTCCCTGGGACATCACAGCACTGACAACTCTAATTTACGCCTCTCTGTGACACCACAGTAGTGGCTGCCTCAATTTTCCCCTCTCTGTGACATCACACTTAGGACAGCCTCAAATTCATCCCCTTTGGAACACCGCAGCAGTGACAGACCCGCTTTCCCCTCTCTCTGACATCACAGCAGTGACAGGCCAAAACTACTCCTCTCTGTGACACCAGAGCAGCGGCAGCCTCAGTATTCTCCTCTCTGTGTGTGACATCACACCAATGAGGGACCCAGTTCAAGGTCTCTGTGACATTACTGCAGTGACAACTCTAAATTACGCCTGTCTGTGACAACACAGTGGTGACAGACGCATTATTCCCCTCTCTGGGACATCACAATCATGACAGAACCAATTTAAAACTCTCTGTGATACCACAGCCCGAACAACCCCAATTCTATTCCCTGTGTGGCAACAGACAAGTCATAGCACCTCTGTAAATTTCTCTGTCACTGCACAACAGTGATCAGCCCCAGTTTTCCCCTCTCTGTGACACCACAGCAGGGACAGACTCAGGTTTCCTCTATCGTGACATCACAGCCATGGCAGCCTTAATTTCAGCTCTGATGGAACACCACAACACTGACAGACCCATTATTCCCCGCTCTGTGACATCACAGAACAGACAGAACCAATTAAAACCTCTCTGACATACCATAGGCATGACAACCCCAATTCCATCTCCTTTGTGGCTACAGACAAGTCATAACACCTGTGTTACTTTCTCTGAGACTCCACAGCTGTGATAGCCCCAGTTTTCCCCTCTCTGTGACATCACAACTGTGGGAACCCCAATTTACGCCTGCCTGTGACAGCACAGCAGTCAAAGATGCACTTTCCACCCATTATGACATCACAGCACTGACAGGCCAAATTTCACCCTTTCTGTCACCCCACAGATTGAACAAGCCCAACTTACACTTATCTGTAACATTTACAGCGGTGATAGTGCCAGTTTTCTCCTCTCTGTGACAAGATATCAAAGACAAGTCAGAATTCATCCCCTCTGATAGGCCACAGCAGTGAAAGCCTCAGTTCTCTCCTCCCGGTGAGATCACTGCAATGACAAGTCCAGTTTACACCTCTCTGCGACACCACAGTGGTGACAGACGCATTATTCCCCGTTCTCTGGGACATCACAGTCATGACAGAACCAATTTAAATCTCTCTGTGATACCACAGCCCTAACAACCCCAATTCCATTCCCTGTGTGGCAACAGACAAGTCATAGCACCTGTGTAACTTTCACTGCACAACAGTGATCAGCCCCAGTTTTCCCCTCTCTGTGACACCACAGCAGGGACAGACTCAGGTTTCCTCTATCTGTGACATCACAGCCACGGCAGCCTTAATTTCAGCCCCAAAGGAACACCACAGCAGTGACAGACCCAGAATTCCCCTCTCCGTGACATCACAGAAGAGACAGAACCGATTAAAACCTCCCTTTGATATCATAGCCATGACAACCCCAATTCCATCTCCTTTGTGGCAACAGACAAGTCATAGCACCTGTGATAATTTCTCTGAGACTCCACAGCTGTGATAGCCCCAGTTTTCCCCTCTCCGTGACATCACTGCAGTGGCAGACTCAGGTTTCCTCTATCTCTGACATCACACCAATGAGGGACCCAGTTTCTCCTCTCCGTGACATCACTGCACTGACAACTCTAATTTATGCCTCTCGGTGACACCACAGCACTCACAGATCCATTACGCCTCTCTCTGTGACATCACATCTGAGAGAGGCCCAATTTTCGCCTCCCTGTGACATCACAGCACTGACAACTCTAATTTACGCCTCTCTGTGACACCACAGTAGTGGCTGCCTCAATTTTCCCCTCTCTGTGACATCACACTTAGGACAGCCTCAAATTCATCCCCTTTGGAACACCGCAGCAGTGACAGACCCGCTTTCCCCTCTCTCTGACATCACAGCAGTGACAGGCCAAAACTACTCCTCTCTGTGACACCAGAGCAGCGGCAGCCTCAGTATTCTCCTCTCTGTGTGTGACATCACACCAATGAGGGACCCAGTTCAAGGTCTCTGTGACATTACTGCAGTGACAACTCTAAATTACGCCTGTCTGTGACACCACAGTGGTGACAGACGCATTATTCCCCTCTCTGGGACATCACAATCATGACAGAACCAATTTGAAACTCTCTGTGATACCACAGCCCAAACAACCCCAATTCCATTCCCTGTGTGGCAACAGACAAGTCATAGCACCTCTGTAAATTTCTCTGTCACTGCACAACAGTGATCAGCCCCAGTTTTCCCCTCTCTGTGACACCACAGCAGGGACAGACTCAGGTTTCCTCTATCTGTGACATCACAGCCATGGCAGCCTTAATTTCAGCTCTGATGGAACACCACAGCACTGACAGACTCATTATTCCCCGCTCTGTGACATCACAGAACAGACAGAACCAATTAAAACCTCTCTGACATACCATAGGCATGACAACCCCAATTCCATCTCCTTTGTGGCTACAGACAAGTCATAACACCTGTGTTACTTTCTCTGAGACTCCACAGCTGTGATAGCCCCAGTTTTCCCCTCTCTGTGACATCACAACTGTGGGAACCCCAATTTACACCTGCCTGTGACAGCACAGCAGTCAAAGATGCACTTTCCACCCATTATGACATCACAGCACTGACAGGCCAAATTTCACACTTGCTGTCACCCCACAGATTGAACAAGCCCAACTTACACTTATCTGTAACATTTACAGCGGTGATAGTGCCAGTTTTCTCCTCTCTGTGACATGATATCAAAGACAAGTCAGAATTCATCCCCTCTGATAAGCCACAGCAGTGAAAGCCTCAGTTCTCTCCTCTCGGTGAGATCACTGCAATGACAAGTCCAGTTTACACCTCTCTGCGACACCACAGTGGTGACAGACGCATTATTCCCCTCTCTGGGACATCACAGTCATGACAGAACCAATTTAAATCTCTCTGTGATACCACAGCCCTAACAACCCCAATTCCATTCCCTGTGTGGCAACAGACAAGTCATAGCACCTGTGTAACTTTCACTGCACAACAGTGATCAGCCCCAGTTTTCCCCTCTCTGTGACACCACAGCAGGGACAGACTCAGGTTTCCTCTATCTGTGACATCACAGCCACGGCAGCCTTAATTTCAGCCCCAAAGGAACACCACAGCAGTGACAGACCCAGAATTCCCCTCTCCGTGACATCACAGAAGAGACAGAACCGATTAAAACCTCTCTGTGATATCATAGCCATGACAACCCCAATTCCATCTCCTTTGTGGCAACAGACAAGTCATAGCACCTGTGATAATTTCTCTGAGACTCCACAGCTGTGATAGCCCCAGTTTTCCCCTCTCTGTGACATCACTGCAGTGGCAGACTCAGGTTTCCTCTATCTGTCACATCACACCAATGAGGGACCCAGTTTCTCCTCTCCGTGACATCACTGCACTGACAACTCTAATTTATGCCTCTCGGTGACACCACAGCACTCACAGATCCATTACGCCTCTCTCTGTGACATCACATCTGAGAGAGGCCCAATTTTCGCCTCCCTGGGACATCACAGCACTGACAACTCTAATTTACGCCTCTCTGTGACACCACAGTAGTGGCTGCCTCAATTTTCCCCTCTCTGTGACATCACACTTAGGACAGCCTCAAATTCATCCCCTTTGGAACACCGCAGCAGTGACAGACCCGCTTTCCCCTCTCTGATATCACAGCAGTGACAGGCCAAAACTACTCCTCTCTGTGACACCAGAGCAGCGGCAGCCTCAGTATTCTCCTCTCTGTGTGTGACATCACACCAATGAGGGACCCAGTTCAAGGTCTCTGTGACATTACTGCAGTGACAACTCTAAATTACGCCTCTCTGTGACACCACAGTGGTGACAGACGCATTATTCCCCTCTCTGGGACATCACAATCATGACAGAACCAATTTAAAACTCTCTGTGATACCACAGCCCGAACAACCCCAATTCTATTCCCTGTGTGGCAACAGACAAGTCATAGCACCTCTGTAAATTTCTCTGTCACTGCACAACAGTGATCAGCCCCAGTTTTCCCCTCTCTGTGACACCACAGCAGGGACAGACTCAGGTTTCCTCTATCTGTGACATCACAGCCATGGCAGCCTTAATTTCAGCTCTGATGTTACACCACAGCACTGACAGACCCATTATTCCCCGCTCTGTGACATCACAGAACAGACAGAACCAATTAAAACCTCTCTGACATACCATAGGCATGACAACCCCAATTCCATCTCCTTTGTGGCTACAGACAAGTCATAACACCTGTGTTACTTTCTCTGAGACTCCACAGCTGTGATAGCCCCAGTTTTCCCCTCTCTGTGACATCACAACTGTGGGAACCCCAATTTACGCCTGCCTGTGACAGCACAGCAGTCAAAGATGCACTTTCCACCCATTATGACATCACAGCACTGACAGGCCAAATTTCACCCTTGCTGTCACCCCACAGATTGAACAAGCCCAACTTACACTTATCTGTAACATTTACAGCGGTGATAGTGCCAGTTTTCTCCTCTCTGTGACAAGATATCAAAGACAAGTCAGAATTCATCCCCTCTGATAAGCCACAGCAGTGAAAGCCTCAGTTCTCTCCTCCCGGTGAGATCACTGCAATGACAAGTCCAGTTTACACCTCTCTGCGACACCACAGTGGTGACAGACGCATTATTCCCCGTTCTCTGGGACATCACAGTCATGACAGAACCAATTTAAATCTCTCTGTGATACCACAGCCCTAACAACCCCAATTCCATTCCCTGTGTGGCAACAGACAAGTCATAGCACCTGTGTAACTTTCACTGCACAACAGTGATCAGCCCCAGTTTTCCCCTCTCTGTGACACCACAGCAGGGACAGACTCAGGTTTCCTCTATCTGTGACATCACAGCCACGGCAGCCTTAATTTCAGCCCCAAAGGAACACCACAGCAGTGACAGACCCAGAATTCCCCTCTCCGTGACATCACAGAAGAGACAGAACCGATTAAAACCTCCCTTTGATATCATAGCCATGACAACCCCAATTCCATCTCCTTTGTGGCAACAGACAAGTCATAGCACCTGTGATAATTTCTCTGAGACTCCACAGCTGTGATAGCCCCAGTTTTCCCCTCTCTGTGACATCACTGCAGTGGCAGACTCAGGTTTCCTCTATCTGTGACATCACACCAATGAGGGACCCAGTTTCTCCTCTCCGTGACATCACTGCACTGACAACTCTAATTTATGCCTCTCGGTGACACCACAGCACTCACAGATCCATTACGCCTCTCTCTGTGACATCACATCTGAGAGAGGCCCAATTTTCGCCTCCCTGGGACATCACAGCACTGACAACTCTAATTTACGCCTCTCTGTGACACCACAGTAGTGGCTGCCTCAATTTTCCCCTCTCTGTGACATCACACTTAGGACAGCCTCAAATTCATCCCCTTTGGAACACCGCAGCAGTGACAGACCCGCTTTCCCCTCTCTCTGACATCACAGCAGTGACAGGCCAAAACTACTCCTCTCTGTGACACCAGAGCAGCGGCAGCCTCAGTATTCTCCTCTCTGTGTGTGACATCACACCAATGAGGGACCCAGTTCAAGGTCTCTGTGACATTACTGCAGTGACAACTCTAAATTACGCCTGTCTGTGACAACACAGTGGTGACAGACGCATTATTCCCCTCTCTGGGACATCACAATCATGACAGAACCAATTTAAAACTCTCTGTGATACCACAGCCCGAACAACCCCAATTCTATTCCCTGTGTGGCAACAGACAAGTCATAGCACCTCTGTAAATTTCTCTGTCACTGCACAACAGTGATCAGCCCCAGTTTTCCCCTCTCTGTGACACCACAGCAGGGACAGACTCAGGTTTCCTCTATCGTGACATCACAGCCATGGCAGCCTTAATTTCAGCTCTGATGGAACACCACAACACTGACAGACCCATTATTCCCCGCTCTGTGACATCACAGAACAGACAGAACCAATTAAAACCTCTCTGACATACCATAGGCATGACAACCCCAATTCCATCTCCTTTGTGGCTACAGACAAGTCATAACACCTGTGTTACTTTCTCTGAGACTCCACAGCTGTGATAGCCCCAGTTTTCCCCTCTCTGTGACATCACAACTGTGGGAACCCCAATTTACGCCTGCCTGTGACAGCACAGCAGTCAAAGATGCACTTTCCACCCATTATGACATCACAGCACTGACAGGCCAAATTTCACCCTTTCTGTCACCCCACAGATTGAACAAGCCCAACTTACACTTATCTGTAACATTTACAGCGGTGATAGTGCCAGTTTTCTCCTCTCTGTGACAAGATATCAAAGACAAGTCAGAATTCATCCCCTCTGATAGGCCACAGCAGTGAAAGCCTCAGTTCTCTCCTCCCGGTGAGATCACTGCAATGACAAGTCCAGTTTACACCTCTCTGCGACACCACAGTGGTGACAGACGCATTATTCCCCGTTCTCTGGGACATCACAGTCATGACAGAACCAATTTAAATCTCTCTGTGATACCACAGCCCTAACAACCCCAATTCCATTCCCTGTGTGGCAACAGACAAGTCATAGCACCTGTGTAACTTTCACTGCACAACAGTGATCAGCCCCAGTTTTCCCCTCTCTGTGACACCACAGCAGGGACAGACTCAGGTTTCCTCTATCTGTGACATCACAGCCACGGCAGCCTTAATTTCAGCCCCAAAGGAACACCACAGCAGTGACAGACCCAGAATTCCCCTCTCCGTGACATCACAGAAGAGACAGAACCGATTAAAACCTCCCTTTGATATCATAGCCATGACAACCCCAATTCCATCTCCTTTGTGGCAACAGACAAGTCATAGCACCTGTGATAATTTCTCTGAGACTCCACAGCTGTGATAGCCCCAGTTTTCCCCTCTCCGTGACATCACTGCAGTGGCAGACTCAGGTTTCCTCTATCTCTGACATCACACCAATGAGGGACCCAGTTTCTCCTCTCCGTGACATCACTGCACTGACAACTCTAATTTATGCCTCTCGGTGACACCACAGCACTCACAGATCCATTACGCCTCTCTCTGTGACATCACATCTGAGAGAGGCCCAATTTTCGCCTCCCTGGGACATCACAGCACTGACAACTCTAATTTACGCCTCTCTGTGACACCACAGTAGTGGCTGCCTCAATTTTCCCCTCTCTGTGACATCACACTTAGGACAGCCTCAAATTCATCCCCTTTGGAACACCGCAGCAGTGACAGACCCGCTTTCCCCTCTCTCTGACATCACAGCAGTGACAGGCCAAAACTACTCCTCTCTGTGACACCAGAGCAGCGGCAGCCTCAGTATTCTCCTCTCTGTGTGTGACATCACACCAATGAGGGACCCAGTTCAAGGTCTCTGTGACATTACTGCAGTGACAACTCTAAATTACGCCTGTCTGTGACACCACAGTGGTGACAGACGCATTATTCCCCTCTCTGGGACATCACAATCATGACAGAACCAATTTGAAACTCTCTGTGATACCACAGCCCAAACAACCCCAATTCCATTCCCTGTGTGGCAACAGACAAGTCATAGCACCTCTGTAAATTTCTCTGTCACTGCACAACAGTAATCAGCCCCAGTTTTCCCCTCTCTGTGACACCACAGCAGGGACAGACTCAGGTTTCCTCTATCTGTGACATCACAGCCATGGCAGCCTTAATTTCAGCTCTGATGGAACACCACAGCACTGACAGACCCATTATTCCCCGCTCTGCGACATCACAGAACAGACAGAACCAATTAAAACCTCTCTGACATACCATAGGCATGACAACCCCAATTCCATCTCCTTTGTGGCAACAGACAAGTCATAACACCTGTGTTACTTTCTCTGAGACTCCACAGCTGTGATAGCCCCAGTTTTCCCCTCTCTGTGACATCACAACTGTGGGAACCCCAATTTACGCCTGCCTGTGACAGCACAGCAGTCAAAGATGCACTTTCCACCCATTATGACATCACAGCACTGACAGGCCAAATTTCACCCTTGCTGTCACCCCACAGATTGAACAAGCCCAACTTACACCTATCTGTAACATTTACAGCGGTGATAGTGCCAGTTTTCTCCTCTCTGTGACATGATATCAAAGACAAGTCAGAATTCATCCCCTCTGATAGGCCACAGCAGTGAAAGCCTCAGTTTTCTCCTCTCGGTGAGATCACTGCAATGACAAGTCCAGTTTACACCTCTCTGCGACACCACAGTGGTGACAGACGCATTATTCCCCTCTCTGGGACATCACAGTCATGACAGAACCAATTTAAATCTCTCTGTGATACCACAGCCCGAACAACCCCAATTCCATTCCCTGTGTGGCAACAGACAAGTCATAGCACCTGTGTAACTTTCACTGCACAACAGTGATCAGCCCCAGTTTTCCCCTCTCTGTGACACCACAGCAGGGACAGACTCAGGTTTCCTCTATCGTGACATCACAGCCCTGGCAGCCTTAATTTCAGCCCCAAAGGAACACCACAGCAGTGACAGACCCATAATTCCCCTCTCCGTGACATCACAGAAGAGACAGAACCGATTAAAACCTCTCTGTGATATCATAGCCATGACAACCCCAATTCCATCTCCTTTGTGGCAACAGACAAGTCATAGCACCTGTGATAATTTCTCTGAGACTCCACAGCTGTGATAGCCCCAGTTTTCCCCTCTCCGTGACATCACTGCAGTGGCAGACTCAGGTTTCCTCTATCTGTGACATCACACCAATGAGGGACCCAGTTTCTCCTCTCCGTGACATCACTGCACTGACAACTCTAATTTATGCCTCTCGGTGACACCACAGCACTCACAGATCCATTACGCCTCTCTCTGTGACATCACATCTGAGAGAGGCCCAATTTTCGCCTCCCTGTGACATCACAGCACTGACAACTCTAATTTACGCCTCTCTGTGACACCACAGTAGTGGCTGCCTCAATTTTCCCCTCTCTGTGACATCACACTTAGGACAGCCTCAAATTCATCCCCTTTGGAACACCGCAGCAGTGACAGACCCGCTTTCCCCTCTCTCTGACATCACAGCAGTGACAGGCCAAAACTACTCCTCTCTGTGACACCAGAGCAGCGGCAGCCTCAGTATTCTCCTCTCTGTGTGTGACATCACACCAATGAGGGACCCAGTTCAAGGTCTCTGTGACATTACTGCAGTGACAACTCTAAATTACGCCTCTCTGTGACACCACAGTGGTGACAGACGCATTATTCCCCTCTCTGGGACATCACAATCATGACAGAACCAATTTAAAACTCTCTGTGATACCACAGCCCGAACAACCCCAATTCCATTCCCTGTGTGGCAACAGACAAGTCATAGCACCTCTGTAAATTTCTCTGTCACTGCACAACAGTGATCAGCCCCAGTTTTCCCCTCTCTGTGACACCACAGCAGGGACAGACTCAGGTTTCCTCTATCGTGACATCACAGCCATGGCAGCCTGAACTTCAGCTCTGATGGAACACCACAGCACTGACAGACCCATTATTCCCCGCTCTGTGACATCCCAGAACAGACAGAACCAATTTAAACCTCTCTGACATACCATAGGCATGACAACCCCAATTCCATCTCCTTTGTGGCAACAGACAAGTCATAACACCTGTGTTACTTTCTCTGAGACTCCACAGCTGTGATAGCCCCAGTTTTCCCTTCTCTGTGACATCACAACTGTGGGAACCCCAATTTACGCCTGCCTGTGACAGCACAGCAGTCAAAGATGCACTTTCCACCCATTATGACATCACAGCACTGACAGGCCAAATTTCACCCTTTCTGTCACCCCACAGATTGAACAAGCCCAACTTGCACCTATCTGTAACATTTACAGCGGTGATAGTGCTAGTTTTCTCCTCTCTGTGACATGATATCAAAGACAAGTCAGAATTCATCCCCTCTGATAAGCCACAGCAGTGAAAGCCTCAGTTTTCTCCTCTCAGTGAGATCACTGCAATGACAAGTCCAGTTTACACCTCTCTGCGACACCACAGTGGTGACAGACGCATTATTCCCCTCTCTGGGACATCACAGTCATGACAGAACCAATTTAAATCTCTCTGTGATACCACAGCCCTAACAACCCCAATTCCATTCCCTGTGTGGCAACAGACAAGTCATAGCACCTGTGTAACTTTCACTGCACAACAGTGATCAGCCCCAGTTTTCCCCTCTCTGTGACACCACAGCAGGGACAGACTCAGGTTTCCTCTATCTGTGACATCACAGCCACGGCAGCCTTAATTTCAGCCCCAAAGGAACACCACAGCAGTGACAGACCCATAATTCCCCTCTCCGTGACATCACAGAAGAGACAGAACCGATTAAAACCTCTCTGTGATATCATAGCCATGACAACCCCAATTCCATCTCCTTTGTGGCAACAGACAAGTCATAGCACCTGTGATAATTTCTCTGAGACTCCACAGCTGTGATAGCCCCAGTTTTCCCCTCTCTGTGACATCACTGCAGTGGCAGACTCAGGTTTCCTCTATCTCTGACATCACACCAATGAGGGACCCAGTTCAAGGTCTCTGTGACATTACTGCAGTGACAACTCTAAATTACGCCTGTCTGTGACACCACAGTGGTGACAGACGCATTATTCCCCTCTCTGGGACATCACAATCATGACAGAACCAATTTAAAACTCTCTGTGATACCACAGCCCGAACAACCCCAATTCTATTCCCTGTGTGGCAACAGACAAGTCATAGCACCTCTGTAAATTTCTCTGTCACTGCACAACAGTGATCAGCCCCAGTTTTCCCCTCTCTGTGACACCACAGCAGGGACAGACTCAGGTTTCCTCTATCGTGACATCACAGCCATGGCAGCCTTAATTTCAGCTCTGATGGAACACCACAGCACTGACAGACCCATTATTCCCCGCTCTGTGACATCACAGAACAGACAGAACCAATTAAAACCTCTCTGACATACCATAGGCATGACAACCCCAATTCCATCTCCTTTGTGGCAACAGACAAGTCATAGCACCTGTGATAATTTCTCTGAGACTCCACAGCTGTGATAGCCCCAGTTTTCCCCTCTCCGTGACATCACTGCAGTGGCAGACTCAGGTTTCCTCTATCTGTCACATCACACCAATGAGGGACCCAGTTTCTCCTCTCCGTGACATCACTGCACTGACAACTCTAATTTATGCCTCTCGGTGACACCACAGCACTCACAGATCCATTACGCCTCTCTCTGTGACATCACATCTGAGAGAGGCCCAATTTTCGCCTCCCTGGGACATCACAGCACTGACAACTCTAATTTACGCCTCTCTGTGACACCACAGTAGTGGCTGCCTCAATTTTCCCCTCTCTGTGACATCACACTTAGGACAGCCTCAAATTCATCCCCTTTGGAACACCGCAGCAGTGACAGACCCGCTTTCCCCTCTCTCTGACATCACAGCAGTGACAGGCCAAAACTACTCCTCTCTGTGACACCAGAGCAGCGGCAGCCTCAGTATTCTCCTCTCTGTGTGTGACATCACACCAATGAGGGACCCAGCTCAAGGTCTCTGTGACATTACTGCAGTGACAACTCTAAATTACGCCTCTCTGTGACACCACAGTGGTGACAGACGCATTATTCCCCTCTCTGGGACATCACAATCATGACAGAACCAATTTAAAACTCTCTGTGATACCACAGCCCGAACAACCCCAATTCTATTCCCTGTGTGGCAACAGACAAGTCATAGCACCTCTGTAAATTTCTCTGTCACTGCACAACAGTGATCAGCCCCAGTTTTCCCCTCTCTGTGACACCACAGCAGGGACAGACTCAGGTTTCCTCTATCAAGACATCACGGCCATGGCAGCCGTAATTTCAGCTCTGATGGAACACCACAGCACTGACAGACCCATTATTCCCCGCTCTGTGACATCCCAGAACAGACAGAACCAATTAAAACCTCTCTGACATACCATAGGCATGACAACCCCAATTCCATCTCCTTTGTGGCAACAGACAAGTCATAACACCTGTGTTACTTTCTCTGAGACTCCACAGCTGTGATAGCCCCAGTTTTCCCCTCTCTGTGACATCACAACTGTGGGAACCCCAATTTACGCCTGCCTGTGACAGCACAGCAGTCAAAGATGCACTTTCCACCCATTATGACATCACAGCACTGACAGGCCAAATTTCACCCTTGCTGTCACCCCACAGATTGAACAAGCCCAACTTACACTTATCTGTAACATTTACAGCGGTGATAGTGCCAGTTTTCTCCTCTCTGTGACATGATATCAAAGACAAGTCAGAATTCATCCCCTCTGATAAGCCACAGCAGTGAAAGCCTCAGTTCTCTCCTCTCGGTGAGATCACTGCAATGACAAGTCCAGTTTACACCTCTCTGCGACACCACAGTGGTGACAGACGCATTATTCCCCGTTCTCTGGGACATCACAGTCATGACAGAACCAATTTAAATCTCTCTGTGATACCACAGCCCTAACAACCCCAATTCCATTCCCTGTGTGGCAACAGACAAGTCATAGCACCTGTGTAACTTTCACTGCACAACAGTGATCAGCCCCAGTTTTCCCCTCTCTGTGACACCACAGCAGGGACAGACTCAGGTTTCCTCTATCTGTGACATCACAGCCACGGCAGCCTTAATTTCAGCCCCAAAGGAACACCACAGCAGTGACAGACCCATAATTCCCCTCTCCGTGACATCACAGAAGAGACAGAACCGATTAAAACCTCTCTGTGATATCATAGCCATGACAACCCCAATTCCATCTCCTTTGTGGCAACAGACAAGTCATAGCACCTGTGATAATTTCTCTGAGACTCCACAGCTGTGATAGCCCCAGTTTTCCCCTCTCTGTGACATCACTGCAGTGGCAGACTCAGGTTTCCTCTATCTGTCACATCACACCAATGAGGGACCCAGTTTCTCCTCTCCGTGACATCACTGCACTGACAACTCTAATTTATGCCTCTCGGTGACACCACAGCACTCACAGATCCATTACGCCTCTCTCTGTGACATCACATCTGAGAGAGGCCCAATTTTCGCCTCCCTGGGACATCACAGCACTGACAACTCTAATTTACGCCTCTCTGTGACACCACAGTAGTGGCTGCCTCAATTTTCCCCTCTCTGTGACATCACACTTAGGACAGCCTCAAATTCATCCCCTTTGGAACACCGCAGCAGTGACAGACCCGCTTTCCCCTCTCTCTGACATCACAGCAGTGACAGGCCAAAACTACTCCTCTCTGTGACACCAGAGCAGCGGCAGCCTCAGTATTCTCCTCTCTGTGTGTGACATCACACCAATGAGGGACCCAGTTCAAGGTCTCTGTGACATTACTGCAGTGACAACTCTAAATTACGCCTCTCTGTGACACCACAGTGGTGACAGACGCATTATTCCCCTCTCTGGGACATCACAATCATGACAGAACCAATTTAAAACTCTCTGTGATACCACAGCCCGAACAACCCCAATTCTATTCCCTGTGTGGCAACAGACAAGTCATAGCACCTCTGTAAATTTCTCTGTCACTGCACAACAGTGATCAGCCCCAGTTTTCCCCTCTCTGTGACACCACAGCAGGGACAGACTCAGGTTTCCTCTATCGTGACATCACAGCCATGGCAGCCTTAATTTCAGCTCTGATGTTACACCACAGCACTGACAGACCCATTATTCCCCGCTCTGTGACATCACAGAACAGACAGAACCAATTAAAACCTCTCTGACATACCATAGGCATGACAACCCCAATTCCATCTCCTTTGTGGCTACAGACAAGTCATAACACCTGTGTTACTTTCTCTGAGACTCCACAGCTGTGATAGCCCCAGTTTTCCCCTCTCTGTGACATCACAACTGTGGGAACCCCAATTTACGCCTGCCTGTGACAGCACAGCAGTCAAAGATGCACTTTCCACCCATTATGACATCACAGCACTGACAGGCCAAATTTCACCCTTGCTGTCACCCCACAGATTGAACAAGCCCAACTTACACTTATCTGTAACATTTACAGCGGTGATAGTGCCAGTTTTCTCCTCTCTGTGACAAGATATCAAAGACAAGTCAGAATTCATCCCCTCTGATAAGCCACAGCAGTGAAAGCCTCAGTTCTCTCCTCCCGGTGAGATCACTGCAATGACAAGTCCAGTTTACACCTCTCTGCGACACCACAGTGGTGACAGACGCATTATTCCCCGTTCTCTGGGACATCACAGTCATGACAGAACCAATTTAAATCTCTCTGTGATACCACAGCCCTAACAACCCCAATTCCATTCCCTGTGTGGCAACAGACAAGTCATAGCACCTGTGTAACTTTCACTGCACAACAGTGATCAGCCCCAGTTTTCCCCTCTCTGTGACACCACAGCAGGGACAGACTCAGGTTTCCTCTATCTGTGACATCACAGCCACGGCAGCCTTAATTTCAGCCCCAAAGGAACACCACAGCAGTGACAGACCCATAATTCCCCTCTCCGTGACATCACAGAAGAGACAGAACCGATTAAAACCTCTCTGTGATATCATAGCCATGACAACCCCAATTCCATCTCCTTTGTGGCAACAGACAAGTCATAGCACCTGTGATAATTTCTCTGAGACTCCACAGCTGTGATAGCCCCAGTTTTCCCCTCTCCGTGACATCACTGCAGTGGCAGACTCAGGTTTCCTCTATCTGTCACATCACACCAATGAGGGACCCAGTTTCTCCTCTCCGTGACATCACTGCACTGACAACTCTAATTTATGCCTCTCGGTGACACCACAGCACTCACAGATCCATTACGCCTCTCTCTGTGACATCACATCTGAGAGAGGCCCAATTTTCGCCTCCCTGGGACATCACAGCACTGACAACTCTAATTTACGCCTCTCTGTGACACCACAGTAGTGGCTGCCTCAATTTTCCCCTCTCTGTGACATCACACTTAGGACAGCCTCAAATTCATCCCCTTTGGAACACCGCAGCAGTGACAGACCCGCTTTCCCCTCTCTCTGACATCACAGCAGTGACAGGCCAAAACTACTCCTCTCTGTGACACCAGAGCAGCGGCAGCCTCAGTATTCTCCTCTCTGTGTGTGACATCACACCAATGAGGGACCCAGTTCAAGGTCTCTGTGACATTACTGCAGTGACAACTCTAAATTACGCCTCTCTGTGACACCACAGTGGTGACAGACGCATTATTCCCCTCTCTGGGACATCACAATCATGACAGAACCAATTTAAAACTCTCTGTGATACCACAGCCCGAACAACCCCAATTCTATTCCCTGTGTGGCAACAGACAAGTCATAGCACCTCTGTAAATTTCTCTGTCACTGCACAACAGTGATCAGCCCCAGTTTTCCCCTCTCTGTGACACCACAGCAGGGACAGACTCAGGTTTCCTCTATCGTGACATCACAGCCATGGCAGCCTTAATTTCAGCTCTGATGTTACACCACAGCACTGACAGACCCATTATTCCCCGCTCTGTGACATCACAGAACAGACAGAACCAATTAAAACCTCTCTGACATACCATAGGCATGACAACCCCAATTCCATCTCCTTTGTGGCTACAGACAAGTCATAACACCTGTGTTACTTTCTCTGAGACTCCACAGCTGTGATAGCACCAGTTTTCCCCTCTCTGTGACATCACAACTGTGGGAACCCCAATTTACGCCTGCCTGTGACAGCACAGCAGTCAAAGATGCACTTTCCACCCATTATGACATCACAGCACTGACAGGCCAAATTTCACCCTTGCTGTCACCCCACAGATTGAACAAGCCCAACTTACACTTATCTGTAACATTTACAGCGGTGATAGTGCCAGTTTTCTCCTCTCTGTGACAAGATATCAAAGACAAGTCAGAATTCATCCCCTCTGATAAGCCACAGCAGTGAAAGCCTCAGTTCTCTCCTCCCGGTGAGATCACTGCAATGACAAGTCCAGTTTACACCTCTCTGCGACACCACAGTGGTGACAGACGCATTATTCCCCGTTCTCTGGGACATCACAGTCATGACAGAACCAATTTAAATCTCTCTGTGATACCACAGCCCTAACAACCCCAATTCCATTCCCTGTGTGGCAACAGACAAGTCATAGCACCTGTGTAACTTTCACTGCACAACAGTGATCAGCCCCAGTTTTCCCCTCTCTGTGACACCACAGCAGGGACAGACTCAGGTTTCCTCTATCGTGACATCACAGCCCTGGCAGCCTTAATTTCAGCCCCAAAGGAACACCACAGCAGTGACAGACCCATAATTCCCCTCTCCGTGACATCACAGAAGAGACAGAACCGATTAAAACCTCTCTGTGATATCATAGCCATGACAACCCCAATTCCATCTCCTTTGTGGCAACAGACAAGTCATAGCACCTGTGATAATTTCTCTGAGACTCCACAGCTGTGATAGCCCCAGTTTTCCCCTCTCCGTGACATCACTGCAGTGGCAGACTCAGGTTTCCTCTATCTGTCACATCACACCAATGAGGGACCCAGTTTCTCCTCTCCGTGACATCACTGCACTGACAACTCTAATTTATGCCTCTCGGTGACACCACAGCACTCACAGATCCATTACGCCTCTCTCTGTGACATCACATCTGAGAGAGGCCCAATTTTCGCCTCCCTGTGACATCACAGCACTGACAACTCTAATTTACGCCTCTCTGTGACACCACAGTAGTGGCTGCCTCAATTTTCCCCTCTCTGTGACATCACACTTAGGACAGCCTCAAATTCATCCCCTTTGGAACACCGCAGCAGTGACAGACCCGCTTTCCCCTCTCTCTGACATCACAGCAGTGACAGGCCAAAACTACTCCTCTCTGTGACACCAGAGCAGCGGCACCCTCAGTATTCTCCTCTCTGTGTGTGACATCACACCAATGAGGGACCCAGTTCAAGGTCTCTGTGACATTACTGCAGTGACAACTCTAAATTACGCCTCTCTGTGACACCACAGTGGTGACAGACGCATTATTCCCCTCTCTGGGACATCACAATCATGACAGAACCAATTTAAAACTCTCTGTGATACCACAGCCCGAACAACCCCAATTCCATTCCCTGTGTGGCAACAGACAAGTCATAGCACCTCTGTAAATTTCTCTGTCACTGCACAACAGTGATCAGCCCCAGTTTTCCCCTCTCTGTGACACCACAGCAGGGACAGACTCAGGTTTCCTCTATCGTGACATCACAGCCATGGCAGCCTGAACTTCAGCTCTGATGGAACACCACAGCACTGACAGACCCATTATTCCCCGCTCTGTGACATCCCAGAACAGACAGAACCAATTTAAACCTCTCTGACATACCATAGGCATGACAACCCCAATTCCATCTCCTTTGTGGCAACAGACAAGTCATAACACCTGTGTTACTTTCTCTGAGACTCCACAGCTGTGATAGCCCCAGTTTTCCCTTCTCTGTGACATCACAACTGTGGGAACCCCAATTTACGCCTGCCTGTGACAGCACAGCAGTCAAAGATGCACTTTCCACCCATTATGACATCACAGCACTGACAGGCCAAATTTCACCCTTTCTGTCACCCCACAGATTGAACAAGCCCAACTTGCACCTATCTGTAACATTTACAGCGGTGATAGTGCTAGTTTTCTCCTCTCTGTGACATGATATCAAAGACAAGTCAGAATTCATCCCCTCTGATAAGCCACAGCAGTGAAAGCCTCAGTTTTCTCCTCTCAGTGAGATCACTGCAATGACAAGTCCAGTTTACACCTCTCTGCGACACCACAGTGGTGACAGACGCATTATTCCCCTCTCTGGGACATCACAGTCATGACAGAACCAATTTAAATCTCTCTGTGATACCACAGCCCTAACAACCCCAATTCCATTCCCTGTGTGGCAACAGACAAGTCATAGCACCTGTGTAACTTTCACTGCACAACAGTGATCAGCCCCAGTTTTCCCCTCTCTGTGACACCACAGCAGGGACAGACTCAGGTTTCCTCTATCTGTGACATCACAGCCACGGCAGCCTTAATTTCAGCCCCAAAGGAACACCACAGCAGTGACAGACCCATAATTCCCCTCTCCGTGACATCACAGAAGAGACAGAACCGATTAAAACCTCTCTGTGATATCATAGCCATGACAACCCCAATTCCATCTCCTTTGTGGCAACAGACAAGTCATAGCACCTGTGATAATTTCTCTGAGACTCCACAGCTGTGATAGCCCCAGTTTTCCCCTCTCTGTGACATCACTGCAGTGGCAGACTCAGGTTTCCTCTATCTCTGACATCACACCAATGAGGGACCCAGTTCAAGGTCTCTGTGACATTACTGCAGTGACAACTCTAAATTACGCCTGTCTGTGACACCACAGTGGTGACAGACGCATTATTCCCCTCTCTGGGACATCACAATCATGACAGAACCAATTTAAAACTCTCTGTGATACCACAGCCCGAGCAACCCCAATTCTATTCCCTGTGTGGCAACAGACAAGTCATAGCACCTCTGTAAATTTCTCTGTCACTGCACAACAGTGATCAGCCCCAGTTTTCCCCTCTCTGTGACACCACAGCAGGGACAGACTCAGGTTTCCTCTATCTGTGACATCACAGCCATGGCAGCCTTAATTTCAGCTCTGATGGAACACCACAGCACTGACAGACCCATTATTCCCCGCTCTGTGACATCACAGAACAGACAGAACCAATTAAAACCTCTCTGACATACCATAGGCATGACAACCCCAATTCCATCTCCTTTGTGGCAACAGACAAGTCATAACACCTGTGTTACTTTCTCTGAGACTCCACAGCTGTGATAGCCCCAGTTTTCCCCTCTCTGTGACATCACAACTGTGGGAACCCCAATTTACGCCTGCCTGTGACAGCACAGCAGTCAAAGATGCACTTTCCACCCATTATGACATCACAGCACTGACAGGCCAAATTTCACCCTTGCTGTCACCCCACAGATTGAACAAGCCCAACTTACACTTATCTGTAACATTTACAGCGGTGATAGTGCCAGTTTTCTCCTCTCTGTGACAAGATATCAAAGACAAGTCAGAATTCATCCCCTCTGATAAGCCACAGCAGTGAAAGCCTCAGTTTTCTCCTCCCGGTGAGATCACTGCAATGACAAGTCCAGTTTACACCTCTCTGCGACACCACAGTGGTGACAGACGCATTATTCCCCGTTCTCTGGGACATCACAGTCATGACAGAACCAATTTAAATCTCTCTGTGATACCACAGCCCTAACAACCCCAATTCCATTCCCTGTGTGGCAACAGACAAGTCATAGCACCTGTGTAACTTTCACTGCACAACAGTGATCAGCCCCAGTTTTCCCCTCTCTGTGACACCACAGCAGGGACAGACTCAGGTTTCCTCTATCTGTGACATCACAGCCACGGCAGCCTTAATTTCAGCCCCAAAGGAACACCACAGCAGTGACAGACCCATAATTCCCCTCTCCGTGACATCACAGAAGAGACAGAACCGATTAAAACCTCTCTGTGATATCATAGCCATGACAACCCCAATTCCATCTCCTTTGTGGCAACAGACAAGTCATAGCACCTGTGATAATTTCTCTGAGACTCCACAGCTGTGATAGCCCCAGTTTTCCCCTCTCCGTGACATCACTGCAGTGGCAGACTCAGGTTTCCTCTATCTGTCACATCACACCAATGAGGGACCCAGTTTCTCCTCTCCGTGACATCACTGCACTGACAACTCTAATTTATGCCTCTCGGTGACACCACAGCACTCACAGATCCATTACGCCTCTCTCTGTGACATCACATCTGAGAGAGGCCCAATTTTCGCCTCCCTGGGACATCACAGCACTGACAACTCTAATTTACACCTCTCTGTGACACCACAGTAGTGGCTGCCTCAATTTTCCCCTCTCTGTGACATCACACTTAGGACAGCCTCAAATTCATCCCCTTTGGAACACCGCAGCAGTGACAGACCCGCTTTCCCCTCTCTCTGACATCACAGCAGTGACAGGCCAAAACTACTCCTCTCTGTGACACCAGAGCAGCGGCAGCCTCAGTATTCTCCTCTCTGTGTGTGACATCACACCAATGAGGGACCCAGTTCAAGGTCTCTGTGACATTACTGCAGTGACAACTCTAAATTACGCCTCTCTGTGACACCACAGTGGTGACAGACGCATTATTCCCCTCTCTGGGACATCACAATCATGACAGAACCAATTTAAAACTCTCTGTGATACCACAGCCCGAACAACCCCAATTCTATTCCCTGTGTGGCAACAGACAAGTCATAGCACCTCTGTAAATTTCTCTGTCACTGCACAACAGTGATCAGCCCCAGTTTTCCCCTCTCTGTGACACCACAGCAGGGACAGACTCAGGTTTCCTCTATCAAGACATCACGGCCATGGCAGCCGTAATTTCAGCTCTGATGGAACACCACAGCACTGACAGACCCATTATTCCCCGCTCTGTGACATCCCAGAACAGACAGAACCAATTAAAACCTCTCTGACATACCATAGGCATGACAACCCCAATTCCATCTCCTTTGTGGCAACAGACAAGTCATAACACCTGTGTTACTTTCTCTGAGACTCCACAGCTGTGATAGCCCCAGTTTTCCCCTCTCTGTGACATCACAACTGTGGGAACCCCAATTTACGCCTGCCTGTGACAGCACAGCAGTCAAAGATGCACTTTCCACCCATTATGACATCACAGCACTGACAGGCCAAATTTCACCCTTGCTGTCACCCCACAGATTGAACAAGCCCAACTTACACTTATCTGTAACATTTACAGCGGTGATAGTGCCAGTTTTCTCCTCTCTGTGACATGATATCAAAGACAAGTCAGAATTCATCCCCTCTGATAAGCCACAGCAGTGAAAGCCTCAGTTCTCTCCTCTCAGTGAGATCACTGCAATGACAAGTCCAGTTTACACCTCTCTGCGACACCACAGTGGTGACAGACGCATTATTCCCCGTTCTCTGGGACATCACAGTCATGACAGAACCAATTTAAATCTCTCTGTGATACCACAGCCCTAACAACCCCAATTCCATTCCCTGTGTGGCAACAGACAAGTCATAGCACCTGTGTAACTTTCACTGCACAACAGTGATCAGCCCCAGTTTTCCCCTCTCTGTGACACCACAGCAGGGACAGACTCAGGTTTCCTCTATCTGTGACATCACAGCCACGGCAGCCTTAATTTCAGCCCCAAAGGAACACCACAGCAGTGACAGACCCATAATTCCCCTCTCCGTGACATCACAGAAGAGACAGAACCGATTAAAACCTCTCTGTGATATCATAGCCATGACAACCCCAATTCCATCTCCTTTGTGGCAACAGACAAGTCATAGCACCTGTGATAATTTCTCTGAGACTCCACAGCTGTGATAGCCCCAGTTTTCCCCTCTCTGTGACATCACTGCAGTGGCAGACTCAGGTTTCCTCTATCTGTCACATCACACCAATGAGGGACCCAGTTTCTCCTCTCCGTGACATCACTGCACTGACAACTCTAATTTATGCCTCTCGGTGACACCACAGCACTCACAGATCCATTACGCCTCTCTCTGTGACATCACATCTGAGAGAGGCCCAATTTTCGCCTCCCTGGGACATCACAGCACTGACAACTCTAATTTACGCCTCTCTGTGACACCACAGTAGTGGCTGCCTCAATTTTCCCCTCTCTGTGACATCACACTTAGGACAGCCTCAAATTCATCCCCTTTGGAACACCGCAGCAGTGACAGACCCGCTTTCCCCTCTCTCTGACATCACAGCAGTGACAGGCCAAAACTACTCCTCTCTGTGACACCAGAGCAGCGGCAGCCTCAGTATTCTCCTCTCTGTGTGTGACATCACACCAATGAGGGACCCAGTTCAAGGTCTCTGTGACATTACTGCAGTGACAACTCTAAATTACGCCTCTCTGTGACACCACAGTGGTGACAGACGCATTATTCCCCTCTCTGGGACATCACAATCATGACAGAACCAATTTAAAACTCTCTGTGATACCACAGCCCGAACAACCCCAATTCTATTCCCTGTGTGGCAACAGACAAGTCATAGCACCTCTGTAAATTTCTCTGTCACTGCACAACAGTGATCAGCCCCAGTTTTCCCCTCTCTGTGACACCACAGCAGGGACAGACTCAGGTTTCCTCTATCGTGACATCACAGCCATGGCAGCCTTAATTTCAGCTCTGATGTTACACCACAGCACTGACAGACCCATTATTCCCCGCTCTGTGACATCACAGAACAGACAGAACCAATTAAAACCTCTCTGACATACCATAGGCATGACAACCCCAATTCCATCTCCTTTGTGGCTACAGACAAGTCATAACACCTGTGTTACTTTCTCTGAGACTCCACAGCTGTGATAGCCCCAGTTTTCCCCTCTCTGTGACATCACAACTGTGGGAACCCCAATTTACGCCTGCCTGTGACAGCACAGCAGTCAAAGATGCACTTTCCACCCATTATGACATCACAGCACTGACAGGCCAAATTTCACCCTTGCTGTCACCCCACAGATTGAACAAGCCCAACTTACACTTATCTGTAACATTTACAGCGGTGATAGTGCCAGTTTTCTCCTCTCTGTGACAAGATATCAAAGACAAGTCAGAATTCATCCCCTCTGATAAGCCACAGCAGTGAAAGCCTCAGTTCTCTCCTCCCGGTGAGATCACTGCAATGACAAGTCCAGTTTACACCTCTCTGCGACACCACAGTGGTGACAGACGCATTATTCCCCGTTCTCTGGGACATCACAGTCATGACAGAACCAATTTAAATCTCTCTGTGATACCACAGCCCTAACAACCCCAATTCCATTCCCTGTGTGGCAACAGACAAGTCATAGCACCTGTGTAACTTTCACTGCACAACAGTGATCAGCCCCAGTTTTCCCCTCTCTGTGACACCACAGCAGGGACAGACTCAGGTTTCCTCTATCTGTGACATCACAGCCACGGCAGCCTTAATTTCAGCCCCAAAGGAACACCACAGCAGTGACAGACCCATAATTCCCCTCTCCGTGACATCACAGAAGAGACAGAACCGATTAAAACCTCTCTGTGATATCATAGCCATGACAACCCCAATTCCATCTCCTTTGTGGCAACAGACAAGTCATAGCACCTGTGATAATTTCTCTGAGACTCCACAGCTGTGATAGCCCCAGTTTTCCCCTCTCCGTGACATCACTGCAGTGGCAGACTCAGGTTTCCTCTATCTGTGACATCACACCAATGAGGGACCCAGTTTCTCCTCTCCGTGACATCACTGCACTGACAACTCTAATTTATGCCTCTCGGTGACACCACAGCACTCACAGATCCATTACGCCTCTCTCTGTGACATCACATCTGAGAGAGGCCCAATTTTCGCCTCCCTGTGACATCACAGCACTGACAACTCTAATTTACGCCTCTCTGTGACACCACAGTAGTGGCTGCCTCAATTTTCCCCTCTCTGTGACATCACACTTAGGACAGCCTCAAATTCATCCCCTTTGGAACACCGCAGCAGTGACAGACCCGCTTTCCCCTCTCTCTGACATCACAGCAGTGACAGGCCAAAACTACTCCTCTCTGTGACACCAGAGCAGCGGCAGCCTCAGTATTCTCCTCTCTGTGTGTGACATCACACCAATGAGGGACCCAGTTCAAGGTCTCTGTGACATTACTGCAGTGACAACTCTAAATTACGCCTCTCTGTGACACCACAGTGGTGACAGACGCATTATTCCCCTCTCTGGGACATCACAATCATGACAGAACCAATTTAAAACTCTCTGTGATACCACAGCCCGAACAACCCCAATTCTATTCCCTGTGTGGCAACAGACAAGTCATAGCACCTCTGTAAATTTCTCTGTCACTGCACAACAGTGATCAGCCCCAGTTTTCCCCTCTCTGTGACACCACAGCAGGGACAGACTCAGGTTTCCTCTATCGTGACATCACAGCCATGGCAGCCTTAATTTCAGCTCTGATGTTACACCACAGCACTGACAGACCCATTATTCCCCGCTCTGTGACATCACAGAACAGACAGAACCAATTAAAACCTCTCTGACATACCATAGGCATGACAACCCCAATTCCATCTCCTTTGTGGCTACAGACAAGTCATAACACCTGTGTTACTTTCTCTGAGACTCCACAGCTGTGATAGCACCAGTTTTCCCCTCTCTGTGACATCACAACTGTGGGAACCCCAATTTACGCCTGCCTGTGACAGCACAGCAGTCAAAGATGCACTTTCCACCCATTATGACATCACAGCACTGACAGGCCAAATTTCACCCTTGCTGTCACCCCACAGATTGAACAAGCCCAACTTACACTTATCTGTAACATTTACAGCGGTGATAGTGCCAGTTTTCTCCTCTCTGTGACAAGATATCAAAGACAAGTCAGAATTCATCCCCTCTGATAAGCCACAGCAGTGAAAGCCTCAGTTCTCTCCTCCCGGTGAGATCACTGCAATGACAAGTCCAGTTTACACCTCTCTGCGACACCACAGTGGTGACAGACGCATTATTCCCCGTTCTCTGGGACATCACAGTCATGACAGAACCAATTTAAATCT
Organism: Cyanistes caeruleus; assembly: GCF_971803275.1. NCBI lineage: Eukaryota > Metazoa > Chordata > Aves > Passeriformes > Paridae > Cyanistes > Cyanistes caeruleus. The sequence continues at coordinate 234,948 of NW_028255909.1, read as the reverse complement.
CTCTGTGATACCACAGCCCTAACAACCCCAATTCCATTCCCTGTGTGGCAACAGACAAGTCATAGCACCTGTGTAACTTTCACTGCACAACAGTGATCAGCCCCAGTTTTCCCCTCTCTGTGACACCACAGCAGGGACAGACTCAGGTTTCCTCTATCTGTGACATCACAGCCACGGCAGCCTTAATTTCAGCCCCAAAGGAACACCACAGCAGTGACAGACCCAGAATTCCCCTCTCCGTGACATCACAGAAGAGACAGAACCGATTAAAACCTCTCTGTGATATCATAGCCATGACAACCCCAATTCCATCTCCTTTGTGGCAACAGACAAGTCATAGCACCTGTGATAATTTCTCTGAGACTCCACAGCTGTGATAGCCCCAGTTTTCCCCTCTCCGTGACATCACTGCAGTGGCAGACTCAGGTTTCCTCTATCTGTCACATCACACCAATGAGGGACCCAGTTTCTCCTCTCCGTGACATCACTGCACTGACAACTCTAATTTATGCCTCTCGGTGACACCACAGCACTCACAGATCCATTACGCCTCTCTCTGTGACATCACATCTGAGAGAGGCCCAATTTTCGCCTCCCTGGGACATCACAGCACTGACAACTCTAATTTACGCCTCTCTGTGACACCACAGTAGTGGCTGCCTCAATTTTCCCCTCTCTGTGACATCACACTTAGGACAGCCTCAAATTCATCCCCTTTGGAACACCGCAGCAGTGACAGACCCGCTTTCCCCTCTCTCTGACATCACAGCAGTGACAGGCCAAAACTACTCCTCTCTGTGACACCAGAGCAGCGGCACCCTCAGTATTCTCCTCTCTGTGTGTGACATCACACCAATGAGGGACCCAGTTCAAGGTCTCTGTGACATTACTGCAGTGACAACTCTAAATTACGCCTCTCTGTGACACCACAGTGGTGACAGACGCATTATTCCCCTCTCTGGGACATCACAATCATGACAGAACCAATTTAAAACTCTCTGTGATACCACAGCCCGAACAACCCCAATTCCATTCCCTGTGTGGCAACAGACAAGTCATAGCACCTCTGTAAATTTCTCTGTCACTGCACAACAGTGATCAGCCCCAGTTTTCCCCTCTCTGTGACACCACAGCAGGGACAGACTCAGGTTTCCTCTATCGTGACATCACAGCCATGGCAGCCTGAACTTCAGCTCTGATGGAACACCACAGCACTGACAGACCCATTATTCCCCGCTCTGTGACATCCCAGAACAGACAGAACCAATTAAAACCTCTCTGACATACCATAGGCATGACAACCCCAATTCCATCTCCTTTGTGGCAACAGACAAGTCATAACACCTGTGTTACTTTCTCTGAGACTCCACAGCTGTGATAGCCCCAGTTTTCCCCTCTCTGTGACATCACAACTGTGGGAACCCCAATTTACGCCTGCCTGTGACAGCACAGCAGTCAAAGATGCACTTTCCACCCATTATGACATCACAGCACTGACAGGCCAAATTTCACCCTTGCTGTCACCCCACAGATTGAACAAGCCCAACTTACACTTATCTGTAACATTTACAGCGGTGATAGTGCCAGTTTTCTCCTCTCTGTGACATGATATCAAAGACAAGTCAGAATTCATCCCCTCTGATAAGCCACAGCAGTGAAAGCCTCAGTTCTCTCCTCTCGGTGAGATCACTGCAATGACAAGTCCAGTTTACACCTCTCTGCGACACCACAGTGGTGACAGACGCATTATTCCCCGTTCTCTGGGACATCACAGTCATGACAGAACCAATTTAAATCTCTCTGTGATACCACAGCCCTAACAACCCCAATTCCATTCCCTGTGTGGCAACAGACAAGTCATAGCACCTGTGTAACTTTCACTGCACAACAGTGATCAGCCCCAGTTTTCCCCTCTCTGTGACACCACAGCAGGGACAGACTCAGGTTTCCTCTATCTGTGACATCACAGCCACGGCAGCCTTAATTTCAGCCCCAAAGGAACACCACAGCAGTGACAGACCCATAATTCCCCTCTCCGTGACATCACAGAAGAGACAGAACCGATTAAAACCTCTCTGTGATATCATAGCCATGACAACCCCAATTCCATCTCCTTTGTGGCAACAGACAAGTCATAGCACCTGTGATAATTTCTCTGAGACTCCACAGCTGTGATAGCCCCAGTTTTCCCCTCTCTGTGACATCACTGCAGTGGCAGACTCAGGTTTCCTCTATCTGTCACATCACACCAATGAGGGACCCAGTTTCTCCTCTCCGTGACATCACTGCACTGACAACTCTAATTTATGCCTCTCGGTGACACCACAGCACTCACAGATCCATTACGCCTCTCTCTGTGACATCACATCTGAGAGAGGCCCAATTTTCGCCTCCCTGGGACATCACAGCACTGACAACTCTAATTTACGCCTCTCTGTGACACCACAGTAGTGGCTGCCTCAATTTTCCCCTCTCTGTGACATCACACTTAGGACAGCCTCAAATTCATCCCCTTTGGAACACCGCAGCAGTGACAGACCCGCTTTCCCCTCTCTCTGACATCACAGCAGTGACAGGCCAAAACTACTCCTCTCTGTGACACCAGAGCAGCGGCAGCCTCAGTATTCTCCTCTCTGTGTGTGACATCACACCAATGAGGGACCCAGTTCAAGGTCTCTGTGACATTACTGCAGTGACAACTCTAAATTACGCCTCTCTGTGACACCACAGTGGTGACAGACGCATTATTCCCCTCTCTGGGACATCACAATCATGACAGAACCAATTTAAAACTCTCTGTGATACCACAGCCCGAACAACCCCAATTCTATTCCCTGTGTGGCAACAGACAAGTCATAGCACCTCTGTAAATTTCTCTGTCACTGCACAACAGTGATCAGCCCCAGTTTTCCCCTCTCTGTGACACCACAGCAGGGACAGACTCAGGTTTCCTCTATCGTGACATCACAGCCATGGCAGCCTTAATTTCAGCTCTGATGTTACACCACAGCACTGACAGACCCATTATTCCCCGCTCTGTGACATCACAGAACAGACAGAACCAATTAAAACCTCTCTGACATACCATAGGCATGACAACCCCAATTCCATCTCCTTTGTGGCTACAGACAAGTCATAACACCTGTGTTACTTTCTCTGAGACTCCACAGCTGTGATAGCCCCAGTTTTCCCCTCTCTGTGACATCACAACTGTGGGAACCCCAATTTACGCCTGCCTGTGACAGCACAGCAGTCAAAGATGCACTTTCCACCCATTATGACATCACAGCACTGACAGGCCAAATTTCACCCTTGCTGTCACCCCACAGATTGAACAAGCCCAACTTACACTTATCTGTAACATTTACAGCGGTGATAGTGCCAGTTTTCTCCTCTCTGTGACAAGATATCAAAGACAAGTCAGAATTCATCCCCTCTGATAAGCCACAGCAGTGAAAGCCTCAGTTCTCTCCTCCCGGTGAGATCACTGCAATGACAAGTCCAGTTTACACCTCTCTGCGACACCACAGTGGTGACAGACGCATTATTCCCCGTTCTCTGGGACATCACAGTCATGACAGAACCAATTTAAATCTCTCTGTGATACCACAGCCCTAACAACCCCAATTCCATTCCCTGTGTGGCAACAGACAAGTCATAGCACCTGTGTAACTTTCACTGCACAACAGTGATCAGCCCCAGTTTTCCCCTCTCTGTGACACCACAGCAGGGACAGACTCAGGTTTCCTCTATCTGTGACATCACAGCCACGGCAGCCTTAATTTCAGCCCCAAAGGAACACCACAGCAGTGACAGACCCATAATTCCCCTCTCCGTGACATCACAGAAGAGACAGAACCGATTAAAACCTCTCTGTGATATCATAGCCATGACAACCCCAATTCCATCTCCTTTGTGGCAACAGACAAGTCATAGCACCTGTGATAATTTCTCTGAGACTCCACAGCTGTGATAGCCCCAGTTTTCCCCTCTCCGTGACATCACTGCAGTGGCAGACTCAGGTTTCCTCTATCTGTCACATCACACCAATGAGGGACCCAGTTTCTCCTCTCCGTGACATCACTGCACTGACAACTCTAATTTATGCCTCTCGGTGACACCACAGCACTCACAGATCCATTACGCCTCTCTCTGTGACATCACATCTGAGAGAGGCCCAATTTTCGCCTCCCTGGGACATCACAGCACTGACAACTCTAATTTACGCCTCTCTGTGACACCACAGTAGTGGCTGCCTCAATTTTCCCCTCTCTGTGACATCACACTTAGGACAGCCTCAAATTCATCCCCTTTGGAACACCGCAGCAGTGACAGACCCGCTTTCCCCTCTCTCTGACATCACAGCAGTGACAGGCCAAAACTACTCCTCTCTGTGACACCAGAGCAGCGGCAGCCTCAGTATTCTCCTCTCTGTGTGTGACATCACACCAATGAGGGACCCAGTTCAAGGTCTCTGTGACATTACTGCAGTGACAACTCTAAATTACGCCTCTCTGTGACACCACAGTGGTGACAGACGCATTATTCCCCTCTCTGGGACATCACAATCATGACAGAACCAATTTAAAACTCTCTGTGATACCACAGCCCGAACAACCCCAATTCTATTCCCTGTGTGGCAACAGACAAGTCATAGCACCTCTGTAAATTTCTCTGTCACTGCACAACAGTGATCAGCCCCAGTTTTCCCCTCTCTGTGACACCACAGCAGGGACAGACTCAGGTTTCCTCTATCGTGACATCACAGCCATGGCAGCCTTAATTTCAGCTCTGATGTTACACCACAGCACTGACAGACCCATTATTCCCCGCTCTGTGACATCACAGAACAGACAGAACCAATTAAAACCTCTCTGACATACCATAGGCATGACAACCCCAATTCCATCTCCTTTGTGGCTACAGACAAGTCATAACACCTGTGTTACTTTCTCTGAGACTCCACAGCTGTGATAGCACCAGTTTTCCCCTCTCTGTGACATCACAACTGTGGGAACCCCAATTTACGCCTGCCTGTGACAGCACAGCAGTCAAAGATGCACTTTCCACCCATTATGACATCACAGCACTGACAGGCCAAATTTCACCCTTGCTGTCACCCCACAGATTGAACAAGCCCAACTTACACTTATCTGTAACATTTACAGCGGTGATAGTGCCAGTTTTCTCCTCTCTGTGACAAGATATCAAAGACAAGTCAGAATTCATCCCCTCTGATAAGCCACAGCAGTGAAAGCCTCAGTTCTCTCCTCCCGGTGAGATCACTGCAATGACAAGTCCAGTTTACACCTCTCTGCGACACCACAGTGGTGACAGACGCATTATTCCCCGTTCTCTGGGACATCACAGTCATGACAGAACCAATTTAAATCTCTCTGTGATACCACAGCCCTAACAACCCCAATTCCATTCCCTGTGTGGCAACAGACAAGTCATAGCACCTGTGTAACTTTCACTGCACAACAGTGATCAGCCCCAGTTTTCCCCTCTCTGTGACACCACAGCAGGGACAGACTCAGGTTTCCTCTATCTGTGACATCACAGCCACGGCAGCCTTAATTTCAGCCCCAAAGGAACACCACAGCAGTGACAGACCCAGAATTCCCCTCTCCGTGACATCACAGAAGAGACAGAACCGATTAAAACCTCTCTGTGATATCATAGCCATGACAACCCCAATTCCATCTCCTTTGTGGCAACAGACAAGTCATAGCACCTGTGATAATTTCTCTGAGACTCCACAGCTGTGATAGCCCCAGTTTTCCCCTCTCCGTGACATCACTGCAGTGGCAGACTCAGGTTTCCTCTATCTGTCACATCACACCAATGAGGGACCCAGTTTCTCCTCTCCGTGACATCACTGCACTGACAACTCTAATTTATGCCTCTCGGTGACACCACAGCACTCACAGATCCATTACGCCTCTCTCTGTGACATCACATCTGAGAGAGGCCCAATTTTCGCCTCCCTGGGACATCACAGCACTGACAACTCTAATTTACGCCTCTCTGTGACACCACAGTAGTGGCTGCCTCAATTTTCCCCTCTCTGTGACATCACACTTAGGACAGCCTCAAATTCATCCCCTTTGGAACACCGCAGCAGTGACAGACCCGCTTTCCCCTCTCTCTGACATCACAGCAGTGACAGGCCAAAACTACTCCTCTCTGTGACACCAGAGCAGCGGCACCCTCAGTATTCTCCTCTCTGTGTGTGACATCACACCAATGAGGGACCCAGTTCAAGGTCTCTGTGACATTACTGCAGTGACAACTCTAAATTACGCCTCTCTGTGACACCACAGTGGTGACAGACGCATTATTCCCCTCTCTGGGACATCACAATCATGACAGAACCAATTTAAAACTCTCTGTGATACCACAGCCCGAACAACCCCAATTCCATTCCCTGTGTGGCAACAGACAAGTCATAGCACCTCTGTAAATTTCTCTGTCACTGCACAACAGTGATCAGCCCCAGTTTTCCCCTCTCTGTGACACCACAGCAGGGACAGACTCAGGTTTCCTCTATCGTGACATCACAGCCATGGCAGCCTGAACTTCAGCTCTGATGGAACACCACAGCACTGACAGACCCATTATTCCCCGCTCTGTGACATCCCAGAACAGACAGAACCAATTTAAACCTCTCTGACATACCATAGGCATGACAACCCCAATTCCATCTCCTTTGTGGCAACAGACAAGTCATAACACCTGTGTTACTTTCTCTGAGACTCCACAGCTGTGATAGCCCCAGTTTTCCCTTCTCTGTGACATCACAACTGTGGGAACCCCAATTTACGCCTGCCTGTGACAGCACAGCAGTCAAAGATGCACTTTCCACCCATTATGACATCACAGCACTGACAGGCCAAATTTCACCCTTTCTGTCACCCCACAGATTGAACAAGCCCAACTTGCACCTATCTGTAACATTTACAGCGGTGATAGTGCTAGTTTTCTCCTCTCTGTGACATGATATCAAAGACAAGTCAGAATTCATCCCCTCTGATAAGCCACAGCAGTGAAAGCCTCAGTTTTCTCCTCTCAGTGAGATCACTGCAATGACAAGTCCAGTTTACACCTCTCTGCGACACCACAGTGGTGACAGACGCATTATTCCCCTCTCTGGGACATCACAGTCATGACAGAACCAATTTAAATCTCTCTGTGATACCACAGCCCTAACAACCCCAATTCCATTCCCTGTGTGGCAACAGACAAGTCATAGCACCTGTGTAACTTTCACTGCACAACAGTGATCAGCCCCAGTTTTCCCCTCTCTGTGACACCACAGCAGGGACAGACTCAGGTTTCCTCTATCTGTGACATCACAGCCACGGCAGCCTTAATTTCAGCCCCAAAGGAACACCACAGCAGTGACAGACCCATAATTCCCCTCTCCGTGACATCACAGAAGAGACAGAACCGATTAAAACCTCTCTGTGATATCATAGCCATGACAACCCCAATTCCATCTCCTTTGTGGCAACAGACAAGTCATAGCACCTGTGATAATTTCTCTGAGACTCCACAGCTGTGATAGCCCCAGTTTTCCCCTCTCTGTGACATCACTGCAGTGGCAGACTCAGGTTTCCTCTATCTCTGACATCACACCAATGAGGGACCCAGTTCAAGGTCTCTGTGACATTACTGCAGTGACAACTCTAAATTACGCCTGTCTGTGACACCACAGTGGTGACAGACGCATTATTCCCCTCTCTGGGACATCACAATCATGACAGAACCAATTTAAAACTCTCTGTGATACCACAGCCCGAGCAACCCCAATTCTATTCCCTGTGTGGCAACAGACAAGTCATAGCACCTCTGTAAATTTCTCTGTCACTGCACAACAGTGATCAGCCCCAGTTTTCCCCTCTCTGTGACACCACAGCAGGGACAGACTCAGGTTTCCTCTATCTGTGACATCACAGCCATGGCAGCCTTAATTTCAGCTCTGATGGAACACCACAGCACTGACAGACCCATTATTCCCCGCTCTGTGACATCACAGAACAGACAGAACCAATTAAAACCTCTCTGACATACCATAGGCATGACAACCCCAATTCCATCTCCTTTGTGGCAACAGACAAGTCATAACACCTGTGTTACTTTCTCTGAGACTCCACAGCTGTGATAGCCCCAGTTTTCCCCTCTCTGTGACATCACAACTGTGGGAACCCCAATTTACGCCTGCCTGTGACAGCACAGCAGTCAAAGATGCACTTTCCACCCATTATGACATCACAGCACTGACAGGCCAAATTTCACCCTTGCTGTCACCCCACAGATTGAACAAGCCCAACTTACACTTATCTGTAACATTTACAGCGGTGATAGTGCCAGTTTTCTCCTCTCTGTGACAAGATATCAAAGACAAGTCAGAATTCATCCCCTCTGATAAGCCACAGCAGTGAAAGCCTCAGTTTTCTCCTCCCGGTGAGATCACTGCAATGACAAGTCCAGTTTACACCTCTCTGCGACACCACAGTGGTGACAGACGCATTATTCCCCGTTCTCTGGGACATCACAGTCATGACAGAACCAATTTAAATCTCTCTGTGATACCACAGCCCTAACAACCCCAATTCCATTCCCTGTGTGGCAACAGACAAGTCATAGCACCTGTGTAACTTTCACTGCACAACAGTGATCAGCCCCAGTTTTCCCCTCTCTGTGACACCACAGCAGGGACAGACTCAGGTTTCCTCTATCTGTGACATCACAGCCACGGCAGCCTTAATTTCAGCCCCAAAGGAACACCACAGCAGTGACAGACCCATAATTCCCCTCTCCGTGACATCACAGAAGAGACAGAACCGATTAAAACCTCTCTGTGATATCATAGCCATGACAACCCCAATTCCATCTCCTTTGTGGCAACAGACAAGTCATAGCACCTGTGATAATTTCTCTGAGACTCCACAGCTGTGATAGCCCCAGTTTTCCCCTCTCCGTGACATCACTGCAGTGGCAGACTCAGGTTTCCTCTATCTGTCACATCACACCAATGAGGGACCCAGTTTCTCCTCTCCGTGACATCACTGCACTGACAACTCTAATTTATGCCTCTCGGTGACACCACAGCACTCACAGATCCATTACGCCTCTCTCTGTGACATCACATCTGAGAGAGGCCCAATTTTCGCCTCCCTGGGACATCACAGCACTGACAACTCTAATTTACGCCTCTCTGTGACACCACAGTAGTGGCTGCCTCAATTTTCCCCTCTCTGTGACATCACACTTAGGACAGCCTCAAATTCATCCCCTTTGGAACACCGCAGCAGTGACAGACCCGCTTTCCCCTCTCTCTGACATCACAGCAGTGACAGGCCAAAACTACTCCTCTCTGTGACACCAGAGCAGCGGCAGCCTCAGTATTCTCCTCTCTGTGTGTGACATCACACCAATGAGGGACCCAGCTCAAGGTCTCTGTGACATTACTGCAGTGACAACTCTAAATTACGCCTCTCTGTGACACCACAGTGGTGACAGACGCATTATTCCCCTCTCTGGGACATCACAATCATGACAGAACCAATTTAAAACTCTCTGTGATACCACAGCCCGAACAACCCCAATTCTATTCCCTGTGTGGCAACAGACAAGTCATAGCACCTCTGTAAATTTCTCTGTCACTGCACAACAGTGATCAGCCCCAGTTTTCCCCTCTCTGTGACACCACAGCAGGGACAGACTCAGGTTTCCTCTATCAAGACATCACGGCCATGGCAGCCGTAATTTCAGCTCTGATGGAACACCACAGCACTGACAGACCCATTATTCCCCGCTCTGTGACATCCCAGAACAGACAGAACCAATTAAAACCTCTCTGACATACCATAGGCATGACAACCCCAATTCCATCTCCTTTGTGGCAACAGACAAGTCATAACACCTGTGTTACTTTCTCTGAGACTCCACAGCTGTGATAGCCCCAGTTTTCCCCTCTCTGTGACATCACAACTGTGGGAACCCCAATTTACGCCTGCCTGTGACAGCACAGCAGTCAAAGATGCACTTTCCACCCATTATGACATCACAGCACTGACAGGCCAAATTTCACCCTTGCTGTCACCCCACAGATTGAACAAGCCCAACTTACACTTATCTGTAACATTTACAGCGGTGATAGTGCCAGTTTTCTCCTCTCTGTGACATGATATCAAAGACAAGTCAGAATTCATCCCCTCTGATAAGCCACAGCAGTGAAAGCCTCAGTTCTCTCCTCTCGGTGAGATCACTGCAATGACAAGTCCAGTTTACACCTCTCTGCGACACCACAGTGGTGACAGACGCATTATTCCCCGTTCTCTGGGACATCACAGTCATGACAGAACCAATTTAAATCTCTCTGTGATACCACAGCCCTAACAACCCCAATTCCATTCCCTGTGTGGCAACAGACAAGTCATAGCACCTGTGTAACTTTCACTGCACAACAGTGATCAGCCCCAGTTTTCCCCTCTCTGTGACACCACAGCAGGGACAGACTCAGGTTTCCTCTATCTGTGACATCACAGCCACGGCAGCCTTAATTTCAGCCCCAAAGGAACACCACAGCAGTGACAGACCCATAATTCCCCTCTCCGTGACATCACAGAAGAGACAGAACCGATTAAAACCTCTCTGTGATATCATAGCCATGACAACCCCAATTCCATCTCCTTTGTGGCAACAGACAAGTCATAGCACCTGTGATAATTTCTCTGAGACTCCACAGCTGTGATAGCCCCAGTTTTCCCCTCTCTGTGACATCACTGCAGTGGCAGACTCAGGTTTCCTCTATCTGTCACATCACACCAATGAGGGACCCAGTTTCTCCTCTCCGTGACATCACTGCACTGACAACTCTAATTTATGCCTCTCGGTGACACCACAGCACTCACAGATCCATTACGCCTCTCTCTGTGACATCACATCTGAGAGAGGCCCAATTTTCGCCTCCCTGGGACATCACAGCACTGACAACTCTAATTTACGCCTCTCTGTGACACCACAGTAGTGGCTGCCTCAATTTTCCCCTCTCTGTGACATCACACTTAGGACAGCCTCAAATTCATCCCCTTTGGAACACCGCAGCAGTGACAGACCCGCTTTCCCCTCTCTCTGACATCACAGCAGTGACAGGCCAAAACTACTCCTCTCTGTGACACCAGAGCAGCGGCAGCCTCAGTATTCTCCTCTCTGTGTGTGACATCACACCAATGAGGGACCCAGTTCAAGGTCTCTGTGACATTACTGCAGTGACAACTCTAAATTACGCCTCTCTGTGACACCACAGTGGTGACAGACGCATTATTCCCCTCTCTGGGACATCACAATCATGACAGAACCAATTTAAAACTCTCTGTGATACCACAGCCCGAACAACCCCAATTCTATTCCCTGTGTGGCAACAGACAAGTCATAGCACCTCTGTAAATTTCTCTGTCACTGCACAACAGTGATCAGCCCCAGTTTTCCCCTCTCTGTGACACCACAGCAGGGACAGACTCAGGTTTCCTCTATCGTGACATCACAGCCATGGCAGCCTTAATTTCAGCTCTGATGTTACACCACAGCACTGACAGACCCATTATTCCCCGCTCTGTGACATCACAGAACAGACAGAACCAATTAAAACCTCTCTGACATACCATAGGCATGACAACCCCAATTCCATCTCCTTTGTGGCTACAGACAAGTCATAACACCTGTGTTACTTTCTCTGAGACTCCACAGCTGTGATAGCCCCAGTTTTCCCCTCTCTGTGACATCACAACTGTGGGAACCCCAATTTACGCCTGCCTGTGACAGCACAGCAGTCAAAGATGCACTTTCCACCCATTATGACATCACAGCACTGACAGGCCAAATTTCACCCTTGCTGTCACCCCACAGATTGAACAAGCCCAACTTACACTTATCTGTAACATTTACAGCGGTGATAGTGCCAGTTTTCTCCTCTCTGTGACAAGATATCAAAGACAAGTCAGAATTCATCCCCTCTGATAAGCCACAGCAGTGAAAGCCTCAGTTCTCTCCTCCCGGTGAGATCACTGCAATGACAAGTCCAGTTTACACCTCTCTGCGACACCACAGTGGTGACAGACGCATTATTCCCCGTTCTCTGGGACATCACAGTCATGACAGAACCAATTTAAATCTCTCTGTGATACCACAGCCCTAACAACCCCAATTCCATTCCCTGTGTGGCAACAGACAAGTCATAGCACCTGTGTAACTTTCACTGCACAACAGTGATCAGCCCCAGTTTTCCCCTCTCTGTGACACCACAGCAGGGACAGACTCAGGTTTCCTCTATCTGTGACATCACAGCCACGGCAGCCTTAATTTCAGCCCCAAAGGAACACCACAGCAGTGACAGACCCAGAATTCCCCTCTCCGTGACATCACAGAAGAGACAGAACCGATTAAAACCTCTCTGTGATATCATAGCCATGACAACCCCAATTCCATCTCCTTTGTGGCAACAGACAAGTCATAGCACCTGTGATAATTTCTCTGAGACTCCACAGCTGTGATAGCCCCAGTTTTCCCCTCTCCGTGACATCACTGCAGTGGCAGACTCAGGTTTCCTCTATCTGTCACATCACACCAATGAGGGACCCAGTTTCTCCTCTCCGTGACATCACTGCACTGACAACTCTAATTTATGCCTCTCGGTGACACCACAGCACTCACAGATCCATTACGCCTCTCTCTGTGACATCACATCTGAGAGAGGCCCAATTTTCGCCTCCCTGGGACATCACAGCACTGACAACTCTAATTTACGCCTCTCTGTGACACCACAGTAGTGGCTGCCTCAATTTTCCCCTCTCTGTGACATCACACTTAGGACAGCCTCAAATTCATCCCCTTTGGAACACCGCAGCAGTGACAGACCCGCTTTCCCCTCTCTCTGACATCACAGCAGTGACAGGCCAAAACTACTCCTCTCTGTGACACCAGAGCAGCGGCAGCCTCAGTATTCTCCTCTCTGTGTGTGACATCACACCAATGAGGGACCCAGTTCAAGGTCTCTGTGACATTACTGCAGTGACAACTCTAAATTACGCCTCTCTGTGACACCACAGTGGTGACAGACGCATTATTCCCCTCTCTGGGACATCACAATCATGACAGAACCAATTTAAAACTCTCTGTGATACCACAGCCCGAACAACCCCAATTCTATTCCCTGTGTGGCAACAGACAAGTCATAGCACCTCTGTAAATTTCTCTGTCACTGCACAACAGTGATCAGCCCCAGTTTTCCCCTCTCTGTGACACCACAGCAGGGACAGACTCAGGTTTCCTCTATCGTGACATCACAGCCATGGCAGCCTTAATTTCAGCTCTGATGTTACACCACAGCACTGACAGACCCATTATTCCCCGCTCTGTGACATCACAGAACAGACAGAACCAATTAAAACCTCTCTGACATACCATAGGCATGACAACCCCAATTCCATCTCCTTTGTGGCTACAGACAAGTCATAACACCTGTGTTACTTTCTCTGAGACTCCACAGCTGTGATAGCACCAGTTTTCCCCTCTCTGTGACATCACAACTGTGGGAACCCCAATTTACGCCTGCCTGTGACAGCACAGCAGTCAAAGATGCACTTTCCACCCATTATGACATCACAGCACTGACAGGCCAAATTTCACCCTTGCTGTCACCCCACAGATTGAACAAGCCCAACTTACACTTATCTGTAACATTTACAGCGGTGATAGTGCCAGTTTTCTCCTCTCTGTGACAAGATATCAAAGACAAGTCAGAATTCATCCCCTCTGATAAGCCACAGCAGTGAAAGCCTCAGTTCTCTCCTCCCGGTGAGATCACTGCAATGACAAGTCCAGTTTACACCTCTCTGCGACACCACAGTGGTGACAGACGCATTATTCCCCGTTCTCTGGGACATCACAGTCATGACAGAACCAATTTAAATCTCTCTGTGATACCACAGCCCTAACAACCCCAATTCCATTCCCTGTGTGGCAACAGACAAGTCATAGCACCTGTGTAACTTTCACTGCACAACAGTGATCAGCCCCAGTTTTCCCCTCTCTGTGACACCACAGCAGGGACAGACTCAGGTTTCCTCTATCTGTGACATCACAGCCACGGCAGCCTTAATTTCAGCCCCAAAGGAACACCACAGCAGTGACAGACCCATAATTCCCCTCTCCGTGACATCACAGAAGAGACAGAACCGATTAAAACCTCTCTGTGATATCATAGCCATGACAACCCCAATTCCATCTCCTTTGTGGCAACAGACAAGTCATAGCACCTGTGATAATTTCTCTGAGACTCCACAGCTGTGATAGCCCCAGTTTTCCCCTCTCCGTGACATCACTGCAGTGGCAGACTCAGGTTTCCTCTATCTGTCACATCACACCAATGAGGGACCCAGTTTCTCCTCTCCGTGACATCACTGCACTGACAACTCTAATTTATGCCTCTCGGTGACACCACAGCACTCACAGATCCATTACGCCTCTCTCTGTGACATCACATCTGAGAGAGGCCCAATTTTCGCCTCCCTGGGACATCACAGCACTGACAACTCTAATTTACGCCTCTCTGTGACACCACAGTAGTGGCTGCCTCAATTTTCCCCTCTCTGTGACATCACACTTAGGACAGCCTCAAATTCATCCCCTTTGGAACACCGCAGCAGTGACAGACCCGCTTTCCCCTCTCTCTGACATCACAGCAGTGACAGGCCAAAACTACTCCTCTCTGTGACACCAGAGCAGCGGCACCCTCAGTATTCTCCTCTCTGTGTGTGACATCACACCAATGAGGGACCCAGTTCAAGGTCTCTGTGACATTACTGCAGTGACAACTCTAAATTACGCCTCTCTGTGACACCACAGTGGTGACAGACGCATTATTCCCCTCTCTGGGACATCACAATCATGACAGAACCAATTTAAAACTCTCTGTGATACCACAGCCCGAACAACCCCAATTCCATTCCCTGTGTGGCAACAGACAAGTCATAGCACCTCTGTAAATTTCTCTGTCACTGCACAACAGTGATCAGCCCCAGTTTTCCCCTCTCTGTGACACCACAGCAGGGACAGACTCAGGTTTCCTCTATCGTGACATCACAGCCATGGCAGCCTGAACTTCAGCTCTGATGGAACACCACAGCACTGACAGACCCATTATTCCCCGCTCTGTGACATCCCAGAACAGACAGAACCAATTTAAACCTCTCTGACATACCATAGGCATGACAACCCCAATTCCATCTCCTTTGTGGCAACAGACAAGTCATAACACCTGTGTTACTTTCTCTGAGACTCCACAGCTGTGATAGCCCCAGTTTTCCCTTCTCTGTGACATCACAACTGTGGGAACCCCAATTTACGCCTGCCTGTGACAGCACAGCAGTCAAAGATGCACTTTCCACCCATTATGACATCACAGCACTGACAGGCCAAATTTCACCCTTTCTGTCACCCCACAGATTGAACAAGCCCAACTTGCACCTATCTGTAACATTTACAGCGGTGATAGTGCTAGTTTTCTCCTCTCTGTGACATGATATCAAAGACAAGTCAGAATTCATCCCCTCTGATAAGCCACAGCAGTGAAAGCCTCAGTTTTCTCCTCTCAGTGAGATCACTGCAATGACAAGTCCAGTTTACACCTCTCTGCGACACCACAGTGGTGACAGACGCATTATTCCCCTCTCTGGGACATCACAGTCATGACAGAACCAATTTAAATCTCTCTGTGATACCACAGCCCTAACAACCCCAATTCCATTCCCTGTGTGGCAACAGACAAGTCATAGCACCTGTGTAACTTTCACTGCACAACAGTGATCAGCCCCAGTTTTCCCCTCTCTGTGACACCACAGCAGGGACAGACTCAGGTTTCCTCTATCTGTGACATCACAGCCACGGCAGCCTTAATTTCAGCCCCAAAGGAACACCACAGCAGTGACAGACCCAGAATTCCCCTCTCCGTGACATCACAGAAGAGACAGAACCGATTAAAACCTCTCTGTGATATCATAGCCATGACAACCCCAATTCCATCTCCTTTGTGGCAACAGACAAGTCATAGCACCTGTGATAATTTCTCTGAGACTCCACAGCTGTGATAGCCCCAGTTTTCCCCTCTCTGTGACATCACTGCAGTGGCAGACTCAGGTTTCCTCTATCTCTGACATCACACCAATGAGGGACCCAGTTCAAGGTCTCTGTGACATTACTGCAGTGACAACTCTAAATTACGCCTGTCTGTGACACCACAGTGGTGACAGACGCATTATTCCCCTCTCTGGGACATCACAATCATGACAGAACCAATTTAAAACTCTCTGTGATACCACAGCCCGAGCAACCCCAATTCTATTCCCTGTGTGGCAACAGACAAGTCATAGCACCTCTGTAAATTTCTCTGTCACTGCACAACAGTGATCAGCCCCAGTTTTCCCCTCTCTGTGACACCACAGCAGGGACAGACTCAGGTTTCCTCTATCTGTGACATCACAGCCATGGCAGCCTTAATTTCAGCTCTGATGGAACACCACAGCACTGACAGACCCATTATTCCCCGCTCTGTGACATCACAGAACAGACAGAACCAATTAAAACCTCTCTGACATACCATAGGCATGACAACCCCAATTCCATCTCCTTTGTGGCAACAGACAAGTCATAACACCTGTGTTACTTTCTCTGAGACTCCACAGCTGTGATAGCCCCAGTTTTCCCCTCTCTGTGACATCACAACTGTGGGAACCCCAATTTACGCCTGCCTGTGACAGCACAGCAGTCAAAGATGCACTTTCCACCCATTATGACATCACAGCACTGACAGGCCAAATTTCACCCTTGCTGTCACCCCACAGATTGAACAAGCCCAACTTACACTTATCTGTAACATTTACAGCGGTGATAGTGCCAGTTTTCTCCTCTCTGTGACAAGATATCAAAGACAAGTCAGAATTCATCCCCTCTGATAAGCCACAGCAGTGAAAGCCTCAGTTTTCTCCTCCCGGTGAGATCACTGCAATGACAAGTCCAGTTTACACCTCTCTGCGACACCACAGTGGTGACAGACGCATTATTCCCCGTTCTCTGGGACATCACAGTCATGACAGAACCAATTTAAATCTCTCTGTGATACCACAGCCCTAACAACCCCAATTCCATTCCCTGTGTGGCAACAGACAAGTCATAGCACCTGTGTAACTTTCACTGCACAACAGTGATCAGCCCCAGTTTTCCCCTCTCTGTGACACCACAGCAGGGACAGACTCAGGTTTCCTCTATCTGTGACATCACAGCCACGGCAGCCTTAATTTCAGCCCCAAAGGAACACCACAGCAGTGACAGACCCATAATTCCCCTCTCCGTGACATCACAGAAGAGACAGAACCGATTAAAACCTCTCTGTGATATCATAGCCATGACAACCCCAATTCCATCTCCTTTGTGGCAACAGACAAGTCATAGCACCTGTGATAATTTCTCTGAGACTCCACAGCTGTGATAGCCCCAGTTTTCCCCTCTCCGTGACATCACTGCAGTGGCAGACTCAGGTTTCCTCTATCTGTCACATCACACCAATGAGGGACCCAGTTTCTCCTCTCCGTGACATCACTGCACTGACAACTCTAATTTATGCCTCTCGGTGACACCACAGCACTCACAGATCCATTACGCCTCTCTCTGTGACATCACATCTGAGAGAGGCCCAATTTTCGCCTCCCTGGGACATCACAGCACTGACAACTCTAATTTACGCCTCTCTGTGACACCACAGTAGTGGCTGCCTCAATTTTCCCCTCTCTGTGACATCACACTTAGGACAGCCTCAAATTCATCCCCTTTGGAACACCGCAGCAGTGACAGACCCGCTTTCCCCTCTCTCTGACATCACAGCAGTGACAGGCCAAAACTACTCCTCTCTGTGACACCAGAGCAGCGGCAGCCTCAGTATTCTCCTCTCTGTGTGTGACATCACACCAATGAGGGACCCAGCTCAAGGTCTCTGTGACATTACTGCAGTGACAACTCTAAATTACGCCTCTCTGTGACACCACAGTGGTGACAGACGCATTATTCCCCTCTCTGGGACATCACAATCATGACAGAACCAATTTAAAACTCTCTGTGATACCACAGCCCGAACAACCCCAATTCTATTCCCTGTGTGGCAACAGACAAGTCATAGCACCTCTGTAAATTTCTCTGTCACTGCACAACAGTGATCAGCCCCAGTTTTCCCCTCTCTGTGACACCACAGCAGGGACAGACTCAGGTTTCCTCTATCAAGACATCACGGCCATGGCAGCCGTAATTTCAGCTCTGATGGAACACCACAGCACTGACAGACCCATTATTCCCCGCTCTGTGACATCCCAGAACAGACAGAACCAATTAAAACCTCTCTGACATACCATAGGCATGACAACCCCAATTCCATCTCCTTTGTGGCAACAGACAAGTCATAACACCTGTGTTACTTTCTCTGAGACTCCACAGCTGTGATAGCCCCAGTTTTCCCCTCTCTGTGACATCACAACTGTGGGAACCCCAATTTACGCCTGCCTGTGACAGCACAGCAGTCAAAGATGCACTTTCCACCCATTATGACATCACAGCACTGACAGGCCAAATTTCACCCTTGCTGTCACCCCACAGATTGAACAAGCCCAACTTACACTTATCTGTAACATTTACAGCGGTGATAGTGCCAGTTTTCTCCTCTCTGTGACATGATATCAAAGACAAGTCAGAATTCATCCCCTCTGATAAGCCACAGCAGTGAAAGCCTCAGTTCTCTCCTCTCGGTGAGATCACTGCAATGACAAGTCCAGTTTACACCTCTCTGCGACACCACAGTGGTGACAGACGCATTATTCCCCGTTCTCTGGGACATCACAGTCATGACAGAACCAATTTAAATCTCTCTGTGATACCACAGCCCTAACAACCCCAATTCCATTCCCTGTGTGGCAACAGACAAGTCATAGCACCTGTGTAACTTTCACTGCACAACAGTGATCAGCCCCAGTTTTCCCCTCTCTGTGACACCACAGCAGGGACAGACTCAGGTTTCCTCTATCTGTGACATCACAGCCACGGCAGCCTTAATTTCAGCCCCAAAGGAACACCACAGCAGTGACAGACCCATAATTCCCCTCTCCGTGACATCACAGAAGAGACAGAACCGATTAAAACCTCTCTGTGATATCATAGCCATGACAACCCCAATTCCATCTCCTTTGTGGCAACAGACAAGTCATAGCACCTGTGATAATTTCTCTGAGACTCCACAGCTGTGATAGCCCCAGTTTTCCCCTCTCTGTGACATCACTGCAGTGGCAGACTCAGGTTTCCTCTATCTGTCACATCACACCAATGAGGGACCCAGTTTCTCCTCTCCGTGACATCACTGCACTGACAACTCTAATTTATGCCTCTCGGTGACACCACAGCACTCACAGATCCATTACGCCTCTCTCTGTGACATCACATCTGAGAGAGGCCCAATTTTCGCCTCCCTGGGACATCACAGCACTGACAACTCTAATTTACGCCTCTCTGTGACACCACAGTAGTGGCTGCCTCAATTTTCCCCTCTCTGTGACATCACACTTAGGACAGCCTCAAATTCATCCCCTTTGGAACACCGCAGCAGTGACAGACCCGCTTTCCCCTCTCTCTGACATCACAGCAGTGACAGGCCAAAACTACTCCTCTCTGTGACACCAGAGCAGCGGCAGCCTCAGTATTCTCCTCTCTGTGTGTGACATCACACCAATGAGGGACCCAGTTCAAGGTCTCTGTGACATTACTGCAGTGACAACTCTAAATTACGCCTCTCTGTGACACCACAGTGGTGACAGACGCATTATTCCCCTCTCTGGGACATCACAATCATGACAGAACCAATTTAAAACTCTCTGTGATACCACAGCCCGAACAACCCCAATTCTATTCCCTGTGTGGCAACAGACAAGTCATAGCACCTCTGTAAATTTCTCTGTCACTGCACAACAGTGATCAGCCCCAGTTTTCCCCTCTCTGTGACACCACAGCAGGGACAGACTCAGGTTTCCTCTATCGTGACATCACAGCCATGGCAGCCTTAATTTCAGCTCTGATGTTACACCACAGCACTGACAGACCCATTATTCCCCGCTCTGTGACATCACAGAACAGACAGAACCAATTAAAACCTCTCTGACATACCATAGGCATGACAACCCCAATTCCATCTCCTTTGTGGCTACAGACAAGTCATAACACCTGTGTTACTTTCTCTGAGACTCCACAGCTGTGATAGCCCCAGTTTTCCCCTCTCTGTGACATCACAACTGTGGGAACCCCAATTTACGCCTGCCTGTGACAGCACAGCAGTCAAAGATGCACTTTCCACCCATTATGACATCACAGCACTGACAGGCCAAATTTCACCCTTGCTGTCACCCCACAGATTGAACAAGCCCAACTTACACTTATCTGTAACATTTACAGCGGTGATAGTGCCAGTTTTCTCCTCTCTGTGACAAGATATCAAAGACAAGTCAGAATTCATCCCCTCTGATAAGCCACAGCAGTGAAAGCCTCAGTTCTCTCCTCCCGGTGAGATCACTGCAATGACAAGTCCAGTTTACACCTCTCTGCGACACCACAGTGGTGACAGACGCATTATTCCCCGTTCTCTGGGACATCACAGTCATGACAGAACCAATTTAAATCTCTCTGTGATACCACAGCCCTAACAACCCCAATTCCATTCCCTGTGTGGCAACAGACAAGTCATAGCACCTGTGTAACTTTCACTGCACAACAGTGATCAGCCCCAGTTTTCCCCTCTCTGTGACACCACAGCAGGGACAGACTCAGGTTTCCTCTATCTGTGACATCACAGCCACGGCAGCCTTAATTTCAGCCCCAAAGGAACACCACAGCAGTGACAGACCCATAATTCCCCTCTCCGTGACATCACAGAAGAGACAGAACCGATTAAAACCTCTCTGTGATATCATAGCCATGACAACCCCAATTCCATCTCCTTTGTGGCAACAGACAAGTCATAGCACCTGTGATAATTTCTCTGAGACTCCACAGCTGTGATAGCCCCAGTTTTCCCCTCTCCGTGACATCACTGCAGTGGCAGACTCAGGTTTCCTCTATCTGTCACATCACACCAATGAGGGACCCAGTTTCTCCTCTCCGTGACATCACTGCACTGACAACTCTAATTTATGCCTCTCGGTGACACCACAGCACTCACAGATCCATTACGCCTCTCTCTGTGACATCACATCTGAGAGAGGCCCAATTTTCGCCTCCCTGGGACATCACAGCACTGACAACTCTAATTTACGCCTCTCTGTGACACCACAGTAGTGGCTGCCTCAATTTTCCCCTCTCTGTGACATCACACTTAGGACAGCCTCAAATTCATCCCCTTTGGAACACCGCAGCAGTGACAGACCCGCTTTCCCCTCTCTCTGACATCACAGCAGTGACAGGCCAAAACTACTCCTCTCTGTGACACCAGAGCAGCGGCAGCCTCAGTATTCTCCTCTCTGTGTGTGACATCACACCAATGAGGGACCCAGTTCAAGGTCTCTGTGACATTACTGCAGTGACAACTCTAAATTACGCCTCTCTGTGACACCACAGTGGTGACAGACGCATTATTCCCCTCTCTGGGACATCACAATCATGACAGAACCAATTTAAAACTCTCTGTGATACCACAGCCCGAACAACCCCAATTCTATTCCCTGTGTGGCAACAGACAAGTCATAGCACCTCTGTAAATTTCTCTGTCACTGCACAACAGTGATCAGCCCCAGTTTTCCCCTCTCTGTGACACCACAGCAGGGACAGACTCAGGTTTCCTCTATCGTGACATCACAGCCATGGCAGCCTTAATTTCAGCTCTGATGTTACACCACAGCACTGACAGACCCATTATTCCCCGCTCTGTGACATCACAGAACAGACAGAACCAATTAAAACCTCTCTGACATACCATAGGCATGACAACCCCAATTCCATCTCCTTTGTGGCTACAGACAAGTCATAACACCTGTGTTACTTTCTCTGAGACTCCACAGCTGTGATAGCACCAGTTTTCCCCTCTCTGTGACATCACAACTGTGGGAACCCCAATTTACGCCTGCCTGTGACAGCACAGCAGTCAAAGATGCACTTTCCACCCATTATGACATCACAGCACTGACAGGCCAAATTTCACCCTTGCTGTCACCCCACAGATTGAACAAGCCCAACTTACACTTATCTGTAACATTTACAGCGGTGATAGTGCCAGTTTTCTCCTCTCTGTGACAAGATATCAAAGACAAGTCAGAATTCATCCCCTCTGATAAGCCACAGCAGTGAAAGCCTCAGTTCTCTCCTCCCGGTGAGATCACTGCAATGACAAGTCCAGTTTACACCTCTCTGCGACACCACAGTGGTGACAGACGCATTATTCCCTGTTCTCTGGGACATCACAGTCATGACAGAACCAATTTAAATCTCTCTGTGATACCACAGCCCTAACAACCCCAATTCCATTCCCTGTGTGGCAACAGACAAGTCATAGCACCTGTGTAACTTTCACTGCACAACAGTGATCAGCCCCAGTTTTCCCCTCTCTGTGACACCACAGCAGGGACAGACTCAGGTTTCCTCTATCGTGACATCACAGCCCTGGCAGCCTTAATTTCAGCCCCAAAGGAACACCACAGCAGTGACAGACCCATAATTCCCCTCTCCGTGACATCACAGAAGAGACAGAACCGATTAAAACCTCTCTGTGATATCATAGCCATGACAACCCCAATTCCATCTCCTTTGTGGCAACAGACAAGTCATAGCACCTGTGATAATTTCTCTGAGACTCCACAGCTGTGATAGCCCCAGTTTTCCCCTCTCCGTGACATCACTGCAGTGGCAGACTCAGGTTTCCTCTATCTGTCACATCACACCAATGAGGGACCCAGTTTCTCCTCTCCGTGACATCACTGCACTGACAACTCTAATTTATGCCTCTCGGTGACACCACAGCACTCACAGATCCATTACGCCTCTCTCTGTGACATCACATCTGAGAGAGGCCCAATTTTCGCCTCCCTGTGACATCACAGCACTGACAACTCTAATTTACGCCTCTCTGTGACACCACAGTAGTGGCTGCCTCAATTTTCCCCTCTCTGTGACATCACACTTAGGACAGCCTCAAATTCATCCCCTTTGGAACACCGCAGCAGTGACAGACCCGCTTTCCCCTCTCTCTGACATCACAGCAGTGACAGGCCAAAACTACTCCTCTCTGTGACACCAGAGCAGCGGCACCCTCAGTATTCTCCTCTCTGTGTGTGACATCACACCAATGAGGGACCCAGTTCAAGGTCTCTGTGACATTACTGCAGTGACAACTCTAAATTACGCCTCTCTGTGACACCACAGTGGTGACAGACGCATTATTCCCCTCTCTGGGACATCACAATCATGACAGAACCAATTTAAAACTCTCTGTGATACCACAGCCCGAACAACCCCAATTCCATTCCCTGTGTGGCAACAGACAAGTCATAGCACCTCTGTAAATTTCTCTGTCACTGCACAACAGTGATCAGCCCCAGTTTTCCCCTCTCTGTGACACCACAGCAGGGACAGACTCAGGTTTCCTCTATCGTGACATCACAGCCATGGCAGCCTGAACTTCAGCTCTGATGGAACACCACAGCACTGACAGACCCATTATTCCCCGCTCTGTGACATCCCAGAACAGACAGAACCAATTTAAACCTCTCTGACATACCATAGGCATGACAACCCCAATTCCATCTCCTTTGTGGCAACAGACAAGTCATAACACCTGTGTTACTTTCTCTGAGACTCCACAGCTGTGATAGCCCCAGTTTTCCCTTCTCTGTGACATCACAACTGTGGGAACCCCAATTTACGCCTGCCTGTGACAGCACAGCAGTCAAAGATGCACTTTCCACCCATTATGACATCACAGCACTGACAGGCCAAATTTCACCCTTTCTGTCACCCCACAGATTGAACAAGCCCAACTTGCACCTATCTGTAACATTTACAGCGGTGATAGTGCTAGTTTTCTCCTCTCTGTGACATGATATCAAAGACAAGTCAGAATTCATCCCCTCTGATAAGCCACAGCAGTGAAAGCCTCAGTTTTCTCCTCTCAGTGAGATCACTGCAATGACAAGTCCAGTTTACACCTCTCTGCGACACCACAGTGGTGACAGACGCATTATTCCCCTCTCTGGGACATCACAGTCATGACAGAACCAATTTAAATCTCTCTGTGATACCACAGCCCTAACAACCCCAATTCCATTCCCTGTGTGGCAACAGACAAGTCATAGCACCTGTGTAACTTTCACTGCACAACAGTGATCAGCCCCAGTTTTCCCCTCTCTGTGACACCACAGCAGGGACAGACTCAGGTTTCCTCTATCTGTGACATCACAGCCACGGCAGCCTTAATTTCAGCCCCAAAGGAACACCACAGCAGTGACAGACCCAGAATTCCCCTCTCCGTGACATCACAGAAGAGACAGAACCGATTAAAACCTCTCTGTGATATCATAGCCATGACAACCCCAATTCCATCTCCTTTGTGGCAACAGACAAGTCATAGCACCTGTGATAATTTCTCTGAGACTCCACAGCTGTGATAGCCCCAGTTTTCCCCTCTCTGTGACATCACTGCAGTGGCAGACTCAGGTTTCCTCTATCTCTGACATCACACCAATGAGGGACCCAGTTCAAGGTCTCTGTGACATTACTGCAGTGACAACTCTAAATTACGCCTGTCTGTGACACCACAGTGGTGACAGACGCATTATTCCCCTCTCTGGGACATCACAATCATGACAGAACCAATTTAAAACTCTCTGTGATACCACAGCCCGAGCAACCCCAATTCTATTCCCTGTGTGGCAACAGACAAGTCATAGCACCTCTGTAAATTTCTCTGTCACTGCACAACAGTGATCAGCCCCAGTTTTCCCCTCTCTGTGACACCACAGCAGGGACAGACTCAGGTTTCCTCTATCTGTGACATCACAGCCATGGCAGCCTTAATTTCAGCTCTGATGGAACACCACAGCACTGACAGACCCATTATTCCCCGCTCTGTGACATCACAGAACAGACAGAACCAATTAAAACCTCTCTGACATACCATAGGCATGACAACCCCAATTCCATCTCCTTTGTGGCAACAGACAAGTCATAACACCTGTGTTACTTTCTCTGAGACTCCACAGCTGTGATAGCCCCAGTTTTCCCCTCTCTGTGACATCACAACTGTGGGAACCCCAATTTACGCCTGCCTGTGACAGCACAGCAGTCAAAGATGCACTTTCCACCCATTATGACATCACAGCACTGACAGGCCAAATTTCACCCTTGCTGTCACCCCACAGATTGAACAAGCCCAACTTACACTTATCTGTAACATTTACAGCGGTGATAGTGCCAGTTTTCTCCTCTCTGTGACAAGATATCAAAGACAAGTCAGAATTCATCCCCTCTGATAAGCCACAGCAGTGAAAGCCTCAGTTTTCTCCTCCCGGTGAGATCACTGCAATGACAAGTCCAGTTTACACCTCTCTGCGACACCACAGTGGTGACAGACGCATTATTCCCCGTTCTCTGGGACATCACAGTCATGACAGAACCAATTTAAATCTCTCTGTGATACCACAGCCCTAACAACCCCAATTCCATTCCCTGTGTGGCAACAGACAAGTCATAGCACCTGTGTAACTTTCACTGCACAACAGTGATCAGCCCCAGTTTTCCCCTCTCTGTGACACCACAGCAGGGACAGACTCAGGTTTCCTCTATCTGTGACATCACAGCCACGGCAGCCTTAATTTCAGCCCCAAAGGAACACCACAGCAGTGACAGACCCATAATTCCCCTCTCCGTGACATCACAGAAGAGACAGAACCGATTAAAACCTCTCTGTGATATCATAGCCATGACAACCCCAATTCCATCTCCTTTGTGGCAACAGACAAGTCATAGCACCTGTGATAATTTCTCTGAGACTCCACAGCTGTGATAGCCCCAGTTTTCCCCTCTCCGTGACATCACTGCAGTGGCAGACTCAGGTTTCCTCTATCTGTCACATCACACCAATGAGGGACCCAGTTTCTCCTCTCCGTGACATCACTGCACTGACAACTCTAATTTATGCCTCTCGGTGACACCACAGCACTCACAGATCCATTACGCCTCTCTCTGTGACATCACATCTGAGAGAGGCCCAATTTTCGCCTCCCTGGGACATCACAGCACTGACAACTCTAATTTACACCTCTCTGTGACACCACAGTAGTGGCTGCCTCAATTTTCCCCTCTCTGTGACATCACACTTAGGACAGCCTCAAATTCATCCCCTTTGGAACACCGCAGCAGTGACAGACCCGCTTTCCCCTCTCTCTGACATCACAGCAGTGACAGGCCAAAACTACTCCTCTCTGTGACACCAGAGCAGCGGCAGCCTCAGTATTCTCCTCTCTGTGTGTGACATCACACCAATGAGGGACCCAGTTCAAGGTCTCTGTGACATTACTGCAGTGACAACTCTAAATTACGCCTCTCTGTGACACCACAGTGGTGACAGACGCATTATTCCCCTCTCTGGGACATCACAATCATGACAGAACCAATTTAAAACTCTCTGTGATACCACAGCCCGAACAACCCCAATTCTATTCCCTGTGTGGCAACAGACAAGTCATAGCACCTCTGTAAATTTCTCTGTCACTGCACAACAGTGATCAGCCCCAGTTTTCCCCTCTCTGTGACACCACAGCAGGGACAGACTCAGGTTTCCTCTATCAAGACATCACGGCCATGGCAGCCGTAATTTCAGCTCTGATGGAACACCACAGCACTGACAGACCCATTATTCCCCGCTCTGTGACATCCCAGAACAGACAGAACCAATTAAAACCTCTCTGACATACCATAGGCATGACAACCCCAATTCCATCTCCTTTGTGGCAACAGACAAGTCATAACACCTGTGTTACTTTCTCTGAGACTCCACAGCTGTGATAGCCCCAGTTTTCCCCTCTCTGTGACATCACAACTGTGGGAACCCCAATTTACGCCTGCCTGTGACAGCACAGCAGTCAAAGATGCACTTTCCACCCATTATGACATCACAGCACTGACAGGCCAAATTTCACCCTTGCTGTCACCCCACAGATTGAACAAGCCCAACTTACACTTATCTGTAACATTTACAGCGGTGATAGTGCCAGTTTTCTCCTCTCTGTGACATGATATCAAAGACAAGTCAGAATTCATCCCCTCTGATAAGCCACAGCAGTGAAAGCCTCAGTTCTCTCCTCTCAGTGAGATCACTGCAATGACAAGTCCAGTTTACACCTCTCTGCGACACCACAGTGGTGACAGACGCATTATTCCCCGTTCTCTGGGACATCACAGTCATGACAGAACCAATTTAAATCTCTCTGTGATACCACAGCCCTAACAACCCCAATTCCATTCCCTGTGTGGCAACAGACAAGTCATAGCACCTGTGTAACTTTCACTGCACAACAGTGATCAGCCCCAGTTTTCCCCTCTCTGTGACACCACAGCAGGGACAGACTCAGGTTTCCTCTATCTGTGACATCACAGCCACGGCAGCCTTAATTTCAGCCCCAAAGGAACACCACAGCAGTGACAGACCCATAATTCCCCTCTCCGTGACATCACAGAAGAGACAGAACCGATTAAAACCTCTCTGTGATATCATAGCCATGACAACCCCAATTCCATCTCCTTTGTGGCAACAGACAAGTCATAGCACCTGTGATAATTTCTCTGAGACTCCACAGCTGTGATAGCCCCAGTTTTCCCCTCTCTGTGACATCACTGCAGTGGCAGACTCAGGTTTCCTCTATCTGTCACATCACACCAATGAGGGACCCAGTTTCTCCTCTCCGTGACATCACTGCACTGACAACTCTAATTTATGCCTCTCGGTGACACCACAGCACTCACAGATCCATTACGCCTCTCTCTGTGACATCACATCTGAGAGAGGCCCAATTTTCGCCTCCCTGGGACATCACAGCACTGACAACTCTAATTTACGCCTCTCTGTGACACCACAGTAGTGGCTGCCTCAATTTTCCCCTCTCTGTGACATCACACTTAGGACAGCCTCAAATTCATCCCCTTTGGAACACCGCAGCAGTGACAGACCCGCTTTCCCCTCTCTCTGACATCACAGCAGTGACAGGCCAAAACTACTCCTCTCTGTGACACCAGAGCAGCGGCAGCCTCAGTATTCTCCTCTCTGTGTGTGACATCACACCAATGAGGGACCCAGTTCAAGGTCTCTGTGACATTACTGCAGTGACAACTCTAAATTACGCCTCTCTGTGACACCACAGTGGTGACAGACGCATTATTCCCCTCTCTGGGACATCACAATCATGACAGAACCAATTTAAAACTCTCTGTGATACCACAGCCCGAACAACCCCAATTCTATTCCCTGTGTGGCAACAGACAAGTCATAGCACCTCTGTAAATTTCTCTGTCACTGCACAACAGTGATCAGCCCCAGTTTTCCCCTCTCTGTGACACCACAGCAGGGACAGACTCAGGTTTCCTCTATCGTGACATCACAGCCATGGCAGCCTTAATTTCAGCTCTGATGTTACACCACAGCACTGACAGACCCATTATTCCCCGCTCTGTGACATCACAGAACAGACAGAACCAATTAAAACCTCTCTGACATACCATAGGCATGACAACCCCAATTCCATCTCCTTTGTGGCTACAGACAAGTCATAACACCTGTGTTACTTTCTCTGAGACTCCACAGCTGTGATAGCCCCAGTTTTCCCCTCTCTGTGACATCACAACTGTGGGAACCCCAATTTACGCCTGCCTGTGACAGCACAGCAGTCAAAGATGCACTTTCCACCCATTATGACATCACAGCACTGACAGGCCAAATTTCACCCTTGCTGTCACCCCACAGATTGAACAAGCCCAACTTACACTTATCTGTAACATTTACAGCGGTGATAGTGCCAGTTTTCTCCTCTCTGTGACAAGATATCAAAGACAAGTCAGAATTCATCCCCTCTGATAAGCCACAGCAGTGAAAGCCTCAGTTCTCTCCTCCCGGTGAGATCACTGCAATGACAAGTCCAGTTTACACCTCTCTGCGACACCACAGTGGTGACAGACGCATTATTCCCCGTTCTCTGGGACATCACAGTCATGACAGAACCAATTTAAATCTCTCTGTGATACCACAGCCCTAACAACCCCAATTCCATTCCCTGTGTGGCAACAGACAAGTCATAGCACCTGTGTAACTTTCACTGCACAACAGTGATCAGCCCCAGTTTTCCCCTCTCTGTGACACCACAGCAGGGACAGACTCAGGTTTCCTCTATCTGTGACATCACAGCCACGGCAGCCTTAATTTCAGCCCCAAAGGAACACCACAGCAGTGACAGACCCATAATTCCCCTCTCCGTGACATCACAGAAGAGACAGAACCGATTAAAACCTCTCTGTGATATCATAGCCATGACAACCCCAATTCCATCTCCTTTGTGGCAACAGACAAGTCATAGCACCTGTGATAATTTCTCTGAGACTCCACAGCTGTGATAGCCCCAGTTTTCCCCTCTCCGTGACATCACTGCAGTGGCAGACTCAGGTTTCCTCTATCTGTCACATCACACCAATGAGGGACCCAGTTTCTCCTCTCCGTGACATCACTGCACTGACAACTCTAATTTATGCCTCTCGGTGACACCACAGCACTCACAGATCCATTACGCCTCTCTCTGTGACATCACATCTGAGAGAGGCCCAATTTTCGCCTCCCTGGGACATCACAGCACTGACAACTCTAATTTACGCCTCTCTGTGACACCACAGTAGTGGCTGCCTCAATTTTCCCCTCTCTGTGACATCACACTTAGGACAGCCTCAAATTCATCCCCTTTGGAACACCGCAGCAGTGACAGACCCGCTTTCCCCTCTCTCTGACATCACAGCAGTGACAGGCCAAAACTACTCCTCTCTGTGACACCAGAGCAGCGGCAGCCTCAGTATTCTCCTCTCTGTGTGTGACATCACACCAATGAGGGACCCAGTTCAAGGTCTCTGTGACATTACTGCAGTGACAACTCTAAATTACGCCTCTCTGTGACACCACAGTGGTGACAGACGCATTATTCCCCTCTCTGGGACATCACAATCATGACAGAACCAATTTAAAACTCTCTGTGATACCACAGCCCGAACAACCCCAATTCTATTCCCTGTGTGGCAACAGACAAGTCATAGCACCTCTGTAAATTTCTCTGTCACTGCACAACAGTGATCAGCCCCAGTTTTCCCCTCTCTGTGACACCACAGCAGGGACAGACTCAGGTTTCCTCTATCGTGACATCACAGCCATGGCAGCCTTAATTTCAGCTCTGATGTTACACCACAGCACTGACAGACCCATTATTCCCCGCTCTGTGACATCACAGAACAGACAGAACCAATTAAAACCTCTCTGACATACCATAGGCATGACAACCCCAATTCCATCTCCTTTGTGGCTACAGACAAGTCATAACACCTGTGTTACTTTCTCTGAGACTCCACAGCTGTGATAGCACCAGTTTTCCCCTCTCTGTGACATCACAACTGTGGGAACCCCAATTTACGCCTGCCTGTGACAGCACAGCAGTCAAAGATGCACTTTCCACCCATTATGACATCACAGCACTGACAGGCCAAATTTCACCCTTGCTGTCACCCCACAGATTGAACAAGCCCAACTTACACTTATCTGTAACATTTACAGCGGTGATAGTGCCAGTTTTCTCCTCTCTGTGACAAGATATCAAAGACAAGTCAGAATTCATCCCCTCTGATAAGCCACAGCAGTGAAAGCCTCAGTTCTCTCCTCCCGGTGAGATCACTGCAATGACAAGTCCAGTTTACACCTCTCTGCGACACCACAGTGGTGACAGACGCATTATTCCCCGTTCTCTGGGACATCACAGTCATGACAGAACCAATTTAAATCTCTCTGTGATACCACAGCCCTAACAACCCCAATTCCATTCCCTGTGTGGCAACAGACAAGTCATAGCACCTGTGTAACTTTCACTGCACAACAGTGATCAGCCCCAGTTTTCCCCTCTCTGTGACACCACAGCAGGGACAGACTCAGGTTTCCTCTATCGTGACATCACAGCCCTGGCAGCCTTAATTTCAGCCCCAAAGGAACACCACAGCAGTGACAGACCCATAATTCCCCTCTCCGTGACATCACAGAAGAGACAGAACCGATTAAAACCTCTCTGTGATATCATAGCCATGACAACCCCAATTCCATCTCCTTTGTGGCAACAGACAAGTCATAGCACCTGTGATAATTTCTCTGAGACTCCACAGCTGTGATAGCCCCAGTTTTCCCCTCTCCGTGACATCACTGCAGTGGCAGACTCAGGTTTCCTCTATCTGTCACATCACACCAATGAGGGACCCAGTTTCTCCTCTCCGTGACATCACTGCACTGACAACTCTAATTTATGCCTCTCGGTGACACCACAGCACTCACAGATCCATTACGCCTCTCTCTGTGACATCACATCTGAGAGAGGCCCAATTTTCGCCTCCCTGTGACATCACAGCACTGACAACTCTAATTTACGCCTCTCTGTGACACCACAGTAGTGGCTGCCTCAATTTTCCCCTCTCTGTGACATCACACTTAGGACAGCCTCAAATTCATCCCCTTTGGAACACCGCAGCAGTGACAGACCCGCTTTCCCCTCTCTCTGACATCACAGCAGTGACAGGCCAAAACTACTCCTCTCTGTGACACCAGAGCAGCGGCACCCTCAGTATTCTCCTCTCTGTGTGTGACATCACACCAATGAGGGACCCAGTTCAAGGTCTCTGTGACATTACTGCAGTGACAACTCTAAATTACGCCTCTCTGTGACACCACAGTGGTGACAGACGCATTATTCCCCTCTCTGGGACATCACAATCATGACAGAACCAATTTAAAACTCTCTGTGATACCACAGCCCGAACAACCCCAATTCCATTCCCTGTGTGGCAACAGACAAGTCATAGCACCTCTGTAAATTTCTCTGTCACTGCACAACAGTGATCAGCCCCAGTTTTCCCCTCTCTGTGACACCACAGCAGGGACAGACTCAGGTTTCCTCTATCGTGACATCACAGCCATGGCAGCCTGAACTTCAGCTCTGATGGAACACCACAGCACTGACAGACCCATTATTCCCCGCTCTGTGACATCCCAGAACAGACAGAACCAATTTAAACCTCTCTGACATACCATAGGCATGACAACCCCAATTCCATCTCCTTTGTGGCAACAGACAAGTCATAACACCTGTGTTACTTTCTCTGAGACTCCACAGCTGTGATAGCCCCAGTTTTCCCTTCTCTGTGACATCACAACTGTGGGAACCCCAATTTACGCCTGCCTGTGACAGCACAGCAGTCAAAGATGCACTTTCCACCCATTATGACATCACAGCACTGACAGGCCAAATTTCACCCTTTCTGTCACCCCACAGATTGAACAAGCCCAACTTGCACCTATCTGTAACATTTACAGCGGTGATAGTGCTAGTTTTCTCCTCTCTGTGACATGATATCAAAGACAAGTCAGAATTCATCCCCTCTGATAAGCCACAGCAGTGAAAGCCTCAGTTTTCTCCTCTCAGTGAGATCACTGCAATGACAAGTCCAGTTTACACCTCTCTGCGACACCACAGTGGTGACAGACGCATTATTCCCCTCTCTGGGACATCACAGTCATGACAGAACCAATTTAAATCTCTCTGTGATACCACAGCCCTAACAACCCCAATTCCATTCCCTGTGTGGCAACAGACAAGTCATAGCACCTGTGTAACTTTCACTGCACAACAGTGATCAGCCCCAGTTTTCCCCTCTCTGTGACACCACAGCAGGGACAGACTCAGGTTTCCTCTATCTGTGACATCACAGCCACGGCAGCCTTAATTTCAGCCCCAAAGGAACACCACAGCAGTGACAGACCCATAATTCCCCTCTCCGTGACATCACAGAAGAGACAGAACCGATTAAAACCTCTCTGTGATATCATAGCCATGACAACCCCAATTCCATCTCCTTTGTGGCAACAGACAAGTCATAGCACCTGTGATAATTTCTCTGAGACTCCACAGCTGTGATAGCCCCAGTTTTCCCCTCTCTGTGACATCACTGCAGTGGCAGACTCAGGTTTCCTCTATCTCTGACATCACACCAATGAGGGACCCAGTTCAAGGTCTCTGTGACATTACTGCAGTGACAACTCTAAATTACGCCTGTCTGTGACACCACAGTGGTGACAGACGCATTATTCCCCTCTCTGGGACATCACAATCATGACAGAACCAATTTAAAACTCTCTGTGATACCACAGCCCGAGCAACCCCAATTCTATTCCCTGTGTGGCAACAGACAAGTCATAGCACCTCTGTAAATTTCTCTGTCACTGCACAACAGTGATCAGCCCCAGTTTTCCCCTCTCTGTGACACCACAGCAGGGACAGACTCAGGTTTCCTCTATCGTGACATCACAGCCATGGCAGCCTTAATTTCAGCTCTGATGTTACACCACAGCACTGACAGACCCATTATTCCCCGCTCTGTGACATCACAGAACAGACAGAACCAATTAAAACCTCTCTGACATACCATAGGCATGACAACCCCAATTCCATCTCCTTTGTGGCTACAGACAAGTCATAACACCTGTGTTACTTTCTCTGAGACTCCACAGCTGTGATAGCACCAGTTTTCCCCTCTCTGTGACATCACAACTGTGGGAACCCCAATTTACGCCTGCCTGTGACAGCACAGCAGTCAAAGATGCACTTTCCACCCATTATGACATCACAGCACTGACAGGCCAAATTTCACCCTTGCTGTCACCCCACAGATTGAACAAGCCCAACTTACACTTATCTGTAACATTTACAGCGGTGATAGTGCCAGTTTTCTCCTCTCTGTGACAAGATATCAAAGACAAGTCAGAATTCATCCCCTCTGATAAGCCACAGCAGTGAAAGCCTCAGTTCTCTCCTCCCGGTGAGATCACTGCAATGACAAGTCCAGTTTACACCTCTCTGCGACACCACAGTGGTGACAGACGCATTATTCCCCGTTCTCTGGGACATCACAGTCATGACAGAACCAATTTAAATCTCTCTGTGATACCACAGCCCTAACAACCCCAATTCCATTCCCTGTGTGGCAACAGACAAGTCATAGCACCTGTGTAACTTTCACTGCACAACAGTGATCAGCCCCAGTTTTCCCCTCTCTGTGACACCACAGCAGGGACAGACTCAGGTTTCCTCTATCGTGACATCACAGCCCTGGCAGCCTTAATTTCAGCCCCAAAGGAACACCACAGCAGTGACAGACCCATAATTCCCCTCTCCGTGACATCACAGAAGAGACAGAACCGATTAAAACCTCTCTGTGATATCATAGCCATGACAACCCCAATTCCATCTCCTTTGTGGCAACAGACAAGTCATAGCACCTGTGATAATTTCTCTGAGACTCCACAGCTGTGATAGCCCCAGTTTTCCCCTCTCCGTGACATCACTGCAGTGGCAGACTCAGGTTTCCTCTATCTGTCACATCACACCAATGAGGGACCCAGTTTCTCCTCTCCGTGACATCACTGCACTGACAACTCTAATTTATGCCTCTCGGTGACACCACAGCACTCACAGATCCATTACGCCTCTCTCTGTGACATCACATCTGAGAGAGGCCCAATTTTCGCCTCCCTGTGACATCACAGCACTGACAACTCTAATTTACGCCTCTCTGTGACACCACAGTAGTGGCTGCCTCAATTTTCCCCTCTCTGTGACATCACACTTAGGACAGCCTCAAATTCATCCCCTTTGGAACACCGCAGCAGTGACAGACCCGCTTTCCCCTCTCTCTGACATCACAGCAGTGACAGGCCAAAACTACTCCTCTCTGTGACACCAGAGCAGCGGCACCCTCAGTATTCTCCTCTCTGTGTGTGACATCACACCAATGAGGGACCCAGTTCAAGGTCTCTGTGACATTACTGCAGTGACAACTCTAAATTACGCCTCTCTGTGACACCACAGTGGTGACAGACGCATTATTCCCCTCTCTGGGACATCACAATCATGACAGAACCAATTTAAAACTCTCTGTGATACCACAGCCCGAACAACCCCAATTCCATTCCCTGTGTGGCAACAGACAAGTCATAGCACCTCTGTAAATTTCTCTGTCACTGCACAACAGTGATCAGCCCCAGTTTTCCCCTCTCTGTGACACCACAGCAGGGACAGACTCAGGTTTCCTCTATCGTGACATCACAGCCATGGCAGCCTGAACTTCAGCTCTGATGGAACACCACAGCA
This sequence comes from Cyanistes caeruleus, assembly GCF_971803275.1. Taxonomy (NCBI): domain Eukaryota; kingdom Metazoa; phylum Chordata; class Aves; order Passeriformes; family Paridae; genus Cyanistes; species Cyanistes caeruleus. The sequence continues at coordinate 199,390 of NW_028255909.1, read as the reverse complement.
CTGACAGACCCATTATTCCCCGCTCTGTGACATCCCAGAACAGACAGAACCAATTTAAACCTCTCTGACATACCATAGGCATGACAACCCCAATTCCATCTCCTTTGTGGCAACAGACAAGTCATAACACCTGTGTTACTTTCTCTGAGACTCCACAGCTGTGATAGCCCCAGTTTTCCCTTCTCTGTGACATCACAACTGTGGGAACCCCAATTTACGCCTGCCTGTGACAGCACAGCAGTCAAAGATGCACTTTCCACCCATTATGACATCACAGCACTGACAGGCCAAATTTCACCCTTTCTGTCACCCCACAGATTGAACAAGCCCAACTTGCACCTATCTGTAACATTTACAGCGGTGATAGTGCTAGTTTTCTCCTCTCTGTGACATGATATCAAAGACAAGTCAGAATTCATCCCCTCTGATAAGCCACAGCAGTGAAAGCCTCAGTTTTCTCCTCTCAGTGAGATCACTGCAATGACAAGTCCAGTTTACACCTCTCTGCGACACCACAGTGGTGACAGACGCATTATTCCCCTCTCTGGGACATCACAGTCATGACAGAACCAATTTAAATCTCTCTGTGATACCACAGCCCTAACAACCCCAATTCCATTCCCTGTGTGGCAACAGACAAGTCATAGCACCTGTGTAACTTTCACTGCACAACAGTGATCAGCCCCAGTTTTCCCCTCTCTGTGACACCACAGCAGGGACAGACTCAGGTTTCCTCTATCTGTGACATCACAGCCACGGCAGCCTTAATTTCAGCCCCAAAGGAACACCACAGCAGTGACAGACCCAGAATTCCCCTCTCCGTGACATCACAGAAGAGACAGAACCGATTAAAACCTCTCTGTGATATCATAGCCATGACAACCCCAATTCCATCTCCTTTGTGGCAACAGACAAGTCATAGCACCTGTGATAATTTCTCTGAGACTCCACAGCTGTGATAGCCCCAGTTTTCCCCTCTCTGTGACATCACTGCAGTGGCAGACTCAGGTTTCCTCTATCTCTGACATCACACCAATGAGGGACCCAGTTCAAGGTCTCTGTGACATTACTGCAGTGACAACTCTAAATTACGCCTGTCTGTGACACCACAGTGGTGACAGACGCATTATTCCCCTCTCTGGGACATCACAATCATGACAGAACCAATTTAAAACTCTCTGTGATACCACAGCCCGAGCAACCCCAATTCTATTCCCTGTGTGGCAACAGACAAGTCATAGCACCTCTGTAAATTTCTCTGTCACTGCACAACAGTGATCAGCCCCAGTTTTCCCCTCTCTGTGACACCACAGCAGGGACAGACTCAGGTTTCCTCTATCTGTGACATCACAGCCATGGCAGCCTTAATTTCAGCTCTGATGGAACACCACAGCACTGACAGACCCATTATTCCCCGCTCTGTGACATCACAGAACAGACAGAACCAATTAAAACCTCTCTGACATACCATAGGCATGACAACCCCAATTCCATCTCCTTTGTGGCAACAGACAAGTCATAACACCTGTGTTACTTTCTCTGAGACTCCACAGCTGTGATAGCCCCAGTTTTCCCCTCTCTGTGACATCACAACTGTGGGAACCCCAATTTACGCCTGCCTGTGACAGCACAGCAGTCAAAGATGCACTTTCCACCCATTATGACATCACAGCACTGACAGGCCAAATTTCACCCTTGCTGTCACCCCACAGATTGAACAAGCCCAACTTACACTTATCTGTAACATTTACAGCGGTGATAGTGCCAGTTTTCTCCTCTCTGTGACAAGATATCAAAGACAAGTCAGAATTCATCCCCTCTGATAAGCCACAGCAGTGAAAGCCTCAGTTTTCTCCTCCCGGTGAGATCACTGCAATGACAAGTCCAGTTTACACCTCTCTGCGACACCACAGTGGTGACAGACGCATTATTCCCCGTTCTCTGGGACATCACAGTCATGACAGAACCAATTTAAATCTCTCTGTGATACCACAGCCCTAACAACCCCAATTCCATTCCCTGTGTGGCAACAGACAAGTCATAGCACCTGTGTAACTTTCACTGCACAACAGTGATCAGCCCCAGTTTTCCCCTCTCTGTGACACCACAGCAGGGACAGACTCAGGTTTCCTCTATCTGTGACATCACAGCCACGGCAGCCTTAATTTCAGCCCCAAAGGAACACCACAGCAGTGACAGACCCAGAATTCCCCTCTCCGTGACATCACAGAAGAGACAGAACCGATTAAAACCTCTCTGTGATATCATAGCCATGACAACCCCAATTCCATCTCCTTTGTGGCAACAGACAAGTCATAGCACCTGTGATAATTTCTCTGAGACTCCACAGCTGTGATAGCCCCAGTTTTCCCCTCTCCGTGACATCACTGCAGTGGCAGACTCAGGTTTCCTCTATCTGTCACATCACACCAATGAGGGACCCAGTTTCTCCTCTCCGTGACATCACTGCACTGACAACTCTAATTTATGCCTCTCGGTGACACCACAGCACTCACAGATCCATTACGCCTCTCTCTGTGACATCACATCTGAGAGAGGCCCAATTTTCGCCTCCCTGGGACATCACAGCACTGACAACTCTAATTTACGCCTCTCTGTGACACCACAGTAGTGGCTGCCTCAATTTTCCCCTCTCTGTGACATCACACTTAGGACAGCCTCAAATTCATCCCCTTTGGAACACCGCAGCAGTGACAGACCCGCTTTCCCCTCTCTCTGACATCACAGCAGTGACAGGCCAAAACTACTCCTCTCTGTGACACCAGAGCAGCGGCAGCCTCAGTATTCTCCTCTCTGTGTGTGACATCACACCAATGAGGGACCCAGTTCAAGGTCTCTGTGACATTACTGCAGTGACAACTCTAAATTACGCCTCTCTGTGACACCACAGTGGTGACAGACGCATTATTCCCCTCTCTGGGACATCACAATCATGACAGAACCAATTTAAAACTCTCTGTGATACCACAGCCCGAACAACCCCAATTCTATTCCCTGTGTGGCAACAGACAAGTCATAGCACCTCTGTAAATTTCTCTGTCACTGCACAACAGTGATCAGCCCCAGTTTTCCCCTCTCTGTGACACCACAGCAGGGACAGACTCAGGTTTCCTCTATCAAGACATCACGGCCATGGCAGCCGTAATTTCAGCTCTGATGGAACACCACAGCACTGACAGACCCATTATTCCCCGCTCTGTGACATCCCAGAACAGACAGAACCAATTAAAACCTCTCTGACATACCATAGGCATGACAACCCCAATTCCATCTCCTTTGTGGCAACAGACAAGTCATAACACCTGTGTTACTTTCTCTGAGACTCCACAGCTGTGATAGCCCCAGTTTTCCCCTCTCTGTGACATCACAACTGTGGGAACCCCAATTTACGCCTGCCTGTGACAGCACAGCAGTCAAAGATGCACTTTCCACCCATTATGACATCACAGCACTGACAGGCCAAATTTCACCCTTGCTGTCACCCCACAGATTGAACAAGCCCAACTTACACTTATCTGTAACATTTACAGCGGTGATAGTGCCAGTTTTCTCCTCTCTGTGACATGATATCAAAGACAAGTCAGAATTCATCCCCTCTGATAAGCCACAGCAGTGAAAGCCTCAGTTCTCTCCTCTCGGTGAGATCACTGCAATGACAAGTCCAGTTTACACCTCTCTGCGACACCACAGTGGTGACAGACGCATTATTCCCCGTTCTCTGGGACATCACAGTCATGACAGAACCAATTTAAATCTCTCTGTGATACCACAGCCCTAACAACCCCAATTCCATTCCCTGTGTGGCAACAGACAAGTCATAGCACCTGTGTAACTTTCACTGCACAACAGTGATCAGCCCCAGTTTTCCCCTCTCTGTGACACCACAGCAGGGACAGACTCAGGTTTCCTCTATCTGTGACATCACAGCCACGGCAGCCTTAATTTCAGCCCCAAAGGAACACCACAGCAGTGACAGACCCATAATTCCCCTCTCCGTGACATCACAGAAGAGACAGAACCGATTAAAACCTCTCTGTGATATCATAGCCATGACAACCCCAATTCCATCTCCTTTGTGGCAACAGACAAGTCATAGCACCTGTGATAATTTCTCTGAGACTCCACAGCTGTGATAGCCCCAGTTTTCCCCTCTCTGTGACATCACTGCAGTGGCAGACTCAGGTTTCCTCTATCTGTCACATCACACCAATGAGGGACCCAGTTTCTCCTCTCCGTGACATCACTGCACTGACAACTCTAATTTATGCCTCTCGGTGACACCACAGCACTCACAGATCCATTACGCCTCTCTCTGTGACATCACATCTGAGAGAGGCCCAATTTTCGCCTCCCTGTGACATCACAGCACTGACAACTCTAATTTACGCCTCTCTGTGACACCACAGTAGTGGCTGCCTCAATTTTCCCCTCTCTGTGACATCACACTTAGGACAGCCTCAAATTCATCCCCTTTGAAACACCGCAGCAGTGACAGACCCGCTTTCCCCTCTCTGACATCACAGCAGTGACAGGCCAAAACTACTCCTCTCTGTGACACCAGAGCAGCGGCAGCCTCAGTATTCTCCTCTCTGTGTGTGACATCACACCAATGAGGGACCCAGTTCAAGGTCTCTGTGACATTACTGCAGTGACAACTCTAAATTACGCCTCTCTGTGACACCACAGTGGTGACAGACACATTATTCCCCTCTCTGGGACATCACAATCATGACAGAACCAATTTAAAACTCTCTGTGATACCACAGCCCGAACAACCCCAATTCTATTCCCTGTGTGGCAACAGACAAGTCATAGCACCTCTGTAAATTTCTCTGTCACTGCACAACAGTGATCAGCCCCAGTTTTCCCCTCTCTGTGACACCACAGCAGGGACAGACTCAGGTTTCCTCTATCGTGACATCACAGCCATGGCAGCCTTAATTTCAGCTCTGATGTTACACCACAGCACTGACAGACCCATTATTCCCCGCTCTGTGACATCACAGAACAGACAGAACCAATTAAAACCTCTCTGACATACCATAGGCATGACAACCCCAATTCCATCTCCTTTGTGGCTACAGACAAGTCATAACACCTGTGTTACTTTCTCTGAGACTCCACAGCTGTGATAGCCCCAGTTTTCCCCTCTCTGTGACATCACAACTGTGGGAACCCCAATTTACGCCTGCCTGTGACAGCACAGCAGTCAAAGATGCACTTTCCACCCATTATGACATCACAGCACTGACAGGCCAAATTTCACCCTTGCTGTCACCCCACAGATTGAACAAGCCCAACTTACACTTATCTGTAACATTTACAGCGGTGATAGTGCCAGTTTTCTCCTCTCTGTGACAAGATATCAAAGACAAGTCAGAATTCATCCCCTCTGATAAGCCACAGCAGTGAAAGCCTCAGTTCTCTCCTCCCGGTGAGATCACTGCAATGACAAGTCCAGTTTACACCTCTCTGCGACACCACAGTGGTGACAGACGCATTATTCCCCGTTCTCTGGGACATCACAGTCATGACAGAACCAATTTAAATCTCTCTGTGATACCACAGCCCTAACAACCCCAATTCCATTCCCTGTGTGGCAACAGACAAGTCATAGCACCTGTGTAACTTTCACTGCACAACAGTGATCAGCCCCAGTTTTCCCCTCTCTGTGACACCACAGCAGGGACAGACTCAGGTTTCCTCTATCTGTGACATCACAGCCACGGCAGCCTTAATTTCAGCCCCAAAGGAACACCACAGCAGTGACAGACCCAGAATTCCCCTCTCCGTGACATCACAGAAGAGACAGAACCGATTAAAACCTCTCTGTGATATCATAGCCATGACAACCCCAATTCCATCTCCTTTGTGGCAACAGACAAGTCATAGCACCTGTGATAATTTCTCTGAGACTCCACAGCTGTGATAGCCCCAGTTTTCCCCTCTCCGTGACATCACTGCAGTGGCAGACTCAGGTTTCCTCTATCTGTCACATCACACCAATGAGGGACCCAGTTTCTCCTCTCCGTGACATCACTGCACTGACAACTCTAATTTATGCCTCTCGGTGACACCACAGCACTCACAGATCCATTACGCCTCTCTCTGTGACATCACATCTGAGAGAGGCCCAATTTTCGCCTCCCTGGGACATCACAGCACTGACAACTCTAATTTACGCCTCTCTGTGACACCACAGTAGTGGCTGCCTCAATTTTCCCCTCTCTGTGACATCACACTTAGGACAGCCTCAAATTCATCCCCTTTGGAACACCGCAGCAGTGACAGACCCGCTTTCCCCTCTCTCTGACATCACAGCAGTGACAGGCCAAAACTACTCCTCTCTGTGACACCAGAGCAGCGGCAGCCTCAGTATTCTCCTCTCTGTGTGTGACATCACACCAATGAGGGACCCAGTTCAAGGTCTCTGTGACATTACTGCAGTGACAACTCTAAATTACGCCTCTCTGTGACACCACAGTGGTGACAGACACATTATTCCCCTCTCTGGGACATCACAATCATGACAGAACCAATTTAAAACTCTCTGTGATACCACAGCCCGAACAACCCCAATTCTATTCCCTGTGTGGCAACAGACAAGTCATAGCACCTCTGTAAATTTCTCTGTCACTGCACAACAGTGATCAGCCCCAGTTTTCCCCTCTCTGTGACACCACAGCAGGGACAGACTCAGGTTTCCTCTATCGTGACATCACAGCCATGGCAGCCTTAATTTCAGCTCTGATGTTACACCACAGCACTGACAGACTCATTATTCCCCGCTCTGTGACATCACAGAACAGACAGAACCAATTAAAACCTCTCTGACATACCATAGGCATGACAACCCCAATTCCATCTCCTTTGTGGCTACAGACAAGTCATAACACCTGTGTTACTTTCTCTGAGACTCCACAGCTGTGATAGCCCCAGTTTTCCCCTCTCTGTGACATCACAACTGTGGGAACCCCAATTTACGCCTGCCTGTGACAGCACAGCAGTCAAAGATGCACTTTCCACCCATTATGACATCACAGCACTGACAGGCCAAATTTCACCCTTGCTGTCACCCCACAGATTGAACAAGCCCAACTTACACTTATCTGTAACATTTACAGCGGTGATAGTGCCAGTTTTCTCCTCTCTGTGACAAGATATCAAAGACAAGTCAGAATTCATCCCCTCTGATAAGCCACAGCAGTGAAAGCCTCAGTTCTCTCCTCCCGGTGAGATCACTGCAATGACAAGTCCAGTTTACACCTCTCTGCGACACCACAGTGGTGACAGACGCATTATTCCCCGTTCTCTGGGACATCACAGTCATGACAGAACCAATTTAAATCTCTCTGTGATACCACAGCCCTAACAACCCCAATTCCATTCCCTGTGTGGCAACAGACAAGTCATAGCACCTGTGTAACTTTCACTGCACAACAGTGATCAGCCCCAGTTTTCCCCTCTCTGTGACACCACAGCAGGGACAGACTCAGGTTTCCTCTATCTGTGACATCACAGCCACGGCAGCCTTAATTTCAGCCCCAAAGGAACACCACAGCAGTGACAGACCCATAATTCCCCTCTCCGTGACATCACAGAAGAGACAGAACCGATTAAAACCTCTCTGTGATATCATAGCCATGACAACCCCAATTCCATCTCCTTTGTGGCAACAGACAAGTCATAGCACCTGTGATAATTTCTCTGAGACTCCACAGCTGTGATAGCCCCAGTTTTCCCCTCTCTGTGACATCACTGCAGTGGCAGACTCAGGTTTCCTCTATCTGTCACATCACACCAATGAGGGACCCAGTTTCTCCTCTCCGTGACATCACTGCACTGACAACTCTAATTTATGCCTCTCGGTGACACCACAGCACTCACAGATCCATTACGCCTCTCTCTGTGACATCACATCTGAGAGAGGCCCAATTTTCGCCTCCCTGGGACATCACAGCACTGACAACTCTAATTTACGCCTCTCTGTGACACCACAGTAGTGGCTGCCTCAATTTTCCCCTCTCTGTGACATCACACTTAGGACAGCCTCAAATTCATCCCCTTTGGAACACCGCAGCAGTGACAGACCCGCTTTCCCCTCTCTCTGACATCACAGCAGTGACAGGCCAAAACTACTCCTCTCTGTGACACCAGAGCAGCGGCAGCCTCAGTATTCTCCTCTCTGTGTGTGACATCACACCAATGAGGGACCCAGTTCAAGGTCTCTGTGACATTACTGCAGTGACAACTCTAAATTACGCCTGTCTGTGACAACACAGTGGTGACAGACGCATTATTCCCCTCTCTGGGACATCACAATCATGACAGAACCAATTTAAAACTCTCTGTGATACCACAGCCCGAACAACCCCAATTCTATTCCCTGTGTGGCAACAGACAAGTCATAGCACCTCTGTAAATTTCTCTGTCACTGCACAACAGTGATCAGCCCCAGTTTTCCCCTCTCTGTGACACCACAGCAGGGACAGACTCAGGTTTCCTCTATCGTGACATCACAGCCATGGCAGCCTTAATTTCAGCTCTGATGTTACACCACAGCACTGACAGACCCATTATTCCCCGCTCTGTGACATCACAGAACAGACAGAACCAATTAAAACCTCTCTGACATACCATAGGCATGACAACCCCAATTCCATCTCCTTTGTGGCTACAGACAAGTCATAACACCTGTGTTACTTTCTCTGAGACTCCACAGCTGTGATAGCCCCAGTTTTCCCCTCTCTGTGACATCACAACTGTGGGAACCCCAATTTACGCCTGCCTGTGACAGCACAGCAGTCAAAGATGCACTTTCCACCCATTATGACATCACAGCACTGACAGGCCAAATTTCACCCTTGCTGTCACCCCACAGATTGAACAAGCCCAACTTACACTTATCTGTAACATTTACAGCGGTGATAGTGCCAGTTTTCTCCTCTCTGTGACAAGATATCAAAGACAAGTCAGAATTCATCCCCTCTGATAGGCCACAGCAGTGAAAGCCTCAGTTCTCTCCTCCCGGTGAGATCACTGCAATGACAAGTCCAGTTTACACCTCTCTGCGACACCACAGTGGTGACAGACGCATTATTCCCCGTTCTCTGGGACATCACAGTCATGACAGAACCAATTTAAATCTCTCTGTGATACCACAGCCCTAACAACCCCAATTCCATTCCCTGTGTGGCAACAGACAAGTCATAGCACCTGTGTAACTTTCACTGCACAACAGTGATCAGCCCCAGTTTTCCCCTCTCTGTGACACCACAGCAGGGACAGACTCAGGTTTCCTCTATCTGTGACATCACAGCCACGGCAGCCTTAATTTCAGCCCCAAAGGAACACCACAGCAGTGACAGACCCATAATTCCCCTCTCCGTGACATCACAGAAGAGACAGAACCGATTAAAACCTCCCTTTGATATCATAGCCATGACAACCCCAATTCCATCTCCTTTGTGGCAACAGACAAGTCATAGCACCTGTGATAATTTCTCTGAGACTCCACAGCTGTGATAGCCCCAGTTTTCCCCTCTCTGTGACATCACTGCAGTGGCAGACTCAGGTTTCCTCTATCTGTGACATCACACCAATGAGGGACCCAGTTTCTCCTCTCCGTGACATCACTGCACTGACAACTCTAATTTATGCCTCTCGGTGACACCACAGCACTCACAGATCCATTACGCCTCTCTCTGTGACATCACATCTGAGAGAGGCCCAATTTTCGCCTCCCTGGGACATCACAGCACTGACAACTCTAATTTACGCCTCTCTGTGACACCACAGTAGTGGCTGCCTCAATTTTCCCCTCTCTGTGACATCACACTTAGGACAGCCTCAAATTCATCCCCTTTGGAACACCGCAGCAGTGACAGACCCGCTTTCCCCTCTCTCTGACATCACAGCAGTGACAGGCCAAAACTACTCCTCTCTGTGACACCAGAGCAGCGGCAGCCTCAGTATTCTCCTCTCTGTGTGTGACATCACACCAATGAGGGACCCAGTTCAAGGTCTCTGTGACATTACTGCAGTGACAACTCTAAATTACGCCTGTCTGTGACACCACAGTGGTGACAGACGCATTATTCCCCTCTCTGGGACATCACAATCATGACAGAACCAATTTAAAACTCTCTGTGATACCACAGCCCGAACAACCCCAATTCCATTCCCTGTGTGGCAACAGACAAGTCATAGCACCTCTGTAAATTTCTCTGTCACTGCACAACAGTGATCAGCCCCAGTTTTCCCCTCTCTGTGACACCACAGCAGGGACAGACTCAGGTTTCCTCTATCGTGACATCACAGCCATGGCAGCCTGAACTTCAGCTCTGATGGAACACCACAGCACTGACAGACCCATTATTCCCCGCTCTGTGACATCCCAGAACAGACAGAACCAATTTAAACCTCTCTGACATACCATAGGCATGACAACCCCAATTCCATCTCCTTTGTGGCAACAGACAAGTCATAACACCTGTGTTACTTTCTCTGAGACTCCACAGCTGTGATAGCCCCAGTTTTCCCTTCTCTGTGACAGCACAACTGTGGGAACCCCAATTTACGCCTGCCTGTGATAGCACAGCAGTCAAAGATGCACTTTCCACCCATTATGACATCACAGCACTGACAGGCCAAATTTCACCCTTTCTGTCACCCCACAGATTGAACAAGCCCAACTTGCACCTATCTGTAACATTTACAGCGGTGATAGTGCTAGTTTTCTCCTCTCTGTGACATGATATCAAAGACAAGTCAGAATTCATCCCCTCTGATAAGCCACAGCAGTGAAAGCCTCAGTTTTCTCCTCTCAGTGAGATCACTGCAATGACAAGTCCAGTTTACACCTCTCTGCGACACCACAGTGGTGACAGACGCATTATTCCCCTCTCTGGGACATCACAGTCATGACAGAACCAATTTAAATCTCTCTGTGATACCACAGCCCTAACAACCCCAATTCCATTCCCTGTGTGGCAACAGACAAGTCATAGCACCTGTGTAACTTTCACTGCACAACAGTGATCAGCCCCAGTTTTCCCCTCTCTGTGACACCACAGCAGGGACAGACTCAGGTTTCCTCTATCTGTGACATCACAGCCACGGCAGCCTTAATTTCAGCCCCAAAGGAACACCACAGCAGTGACAGACCCAGAATTCCCCTCTCCGTGACATCACAGAAGAGACAGAACCGATTAAAACCTCTCTGTGATATCATAGCCATGACAACCCCAATTCCATCTCCTTTGTGGCAACAGACAAGTCATAGCACCTGTGATAATTTCTCTGAGACTCCACAGCTGTGATAGCCCCAGTTTTCCCCTCTCTGTGACATCACTGCAGTGGCAGACTCAGGTTTCCTCTATCTCTGACATCACACCAATGAGGGACCCAGTTCAAGGTCTCTGTGACATTACTGCAGTGACAACTCTAAATTACGCCTGTCTGTGACACCACAGTGGTGACAGACGCATTATTCCCCTCTCTGGGACATCACAATCATGACAGAACCAATTTAAAACTCTCTGTGATACCACAGCCCGAGCAACCCCAATTCTATTCCCTGTGTGGCAACAGACAAGTCATAGCACCTCTGTAAATTTCTCTGTCACTGCACAACAGTGATCAGCCCCAGTTTTCCCCTCTCTGTGACACCACAGCAGGGACAGACTCAGGTTTCCTCTATCGTGACATCACAGCCATGGCAGCCTTAATTTCAGCTCTGATGGAACACCACAGCACTGACAGACCCATTATTCCCCGCTCTGTGACATCACAGAACAGACAGAACCAATTAAAACCTCTCTGACATACCATAGGCATGACAACCCCAATTCCATCTCCTTTGTGGCAACAGACAAGTCATAACACCTGTGTTACTTTCTCTGAGACTCCACAGCTGTGATAGCCCCAGTTTTCCCCTCTCTGTGACATCACAACTGTGGGAACCCCAATTTACGCCTGCCTGTGACAGCACAGCAGTCAAAGATGCACTTTCCACCCATTATGACATCACAGCACTGACAGGCCAAATTTCACCCTTGCTGTCACCCCACAGATTGAACAAGCCCAACTTACACTTATCTGTAACATTTACAGCGGTGATAGTGCCAGTTTTCTCCTCTCTGTGACAAGATATCAAAGACAAGTCAGAATTCATCCCCTCTGATAAGCCACAGCAGTGAAAGCCTCAGTTTTCTCCTCCCGGTGAGATCACTGCAATGACAAGTCCAGTTTACACCTCTCTGCGACACCACAGTGGTGACAGACGCATTATTCCCCGTTCTCTGGGACATCACAGTCATGACAGAACCAATTTAAATCTCTCTGTGATACCACAGCCCTAACAACCCCAATTCCATTCCCTGTGTGGCAACAGACAAGTCATAGCACCTGTGTAACTTTCACTGCACAACAGTGATCAGCCCCAGTTTTCCCCTCTCTGTGACACCACAGCAGGGACAGACTCAGGTTTCCTCTATCTGTGACATCACAGCCACGGCAGCCTTAATTTCAGCCCCAAAGGAACACCACAGCAGTGACAGACCCATAATTCCCCTCTCCGTGACATCACAGAAGAGACAGAACCGATTAAAACCTCTCTGTGATATCATAGCCATGACAACCCCAATTCCATCTCCTTTGTGGCAACAGACAAGTCATAGCACCTGTGATAATTTCTCTGAGACTCCACAGCTGTGATAGCCCCAGTTTTCCCCTCTCTGTGACATCACTGCAGTGGCAGACTCAGGTTTCCTCTATCTGTCACATCACACCAATGAGGGACCCAGTTTCTCCTCTCCGTGACATCACTGCACTGACAACTCTAATTTATGCCTCTCGGTGACACCACAGCACTCACAGATCCATTACGCCTCTCTCTGTGACATCACATCTGAGAGAGGCCCAATTTTCGCCTCCCTGGGACATCACAGCACTGACAACTCTAATTTACGCCTCTCTGTGACACCACAGTAGTGGCTGCCTCAATTTTCCCCTCTCTGTGACATCACACTTAGGACAGCCTCAAATTCATCCCCTTTGGAACACCGCAGCAGTGACAGACCCGCTTTCCCCTCTCTCTGACATCACAGCAGTGACAGGCCAAAACTACTCCTCTCTGTGACACCAGAGCAGCGGCAGCCTCAGTATTCTCCTCTCTGTGTGTGACATCACACCAATGAGGGACCCAGTTCAAGGTCTCTGTGACATTACTGCAGTGACAACTCTAAATTACGCCTGTCTGTGACAACACAGTGGTGACAGACGCATTATTCCCCTCTCTGGGACATCACAATCATGACAGAACCAATTTAAAACTCTCTGTGATACCACAGCCCGAACAACCCCAATTCTATTCCCTGTGTGGCAACAGACAAGTCATAGCACCTCTGTAAATTTCTCTGTCACTGCACAACAGTGATCAGCCCCAGTTTTCCCCTCTCTGTGACACCACAGCAGGGACAGACTCAGGTTTCCTCTATCGTGACATCACAGCCATGGCAGCCTTAATTTCAGCTCTGATGGAACACCACAGCACTGACAGACTCATTATTCCCCGCTCTGTGACATCACAGAACAGACAGAACCAATTAAAACCTCTCTGACATACCATAGGCATGACAACCCCAATTCCATCTCCTTTGTGGCTACAGACAAGTCATAACACCTGTGTTACTTTCTCTGAGACTCCACAGCTGTGATAGCACCAGTTTTCCCCTCTCTGTGACATCACAACTGTGGGAACCCCAATTTACGCCTGCCTGTGACAGCACAGCAGTCAAAGATGCACTTTCCACCCATTATGACATCACAGCACTGACAGGCCAAATTTCACCCTTGCTGTCACCCCACAGATTGAACAAGCCCAACTTACACTTATCTGTAACATTTACAGCGGTGATAGTGCCAGTTTTCTCCTCTCTGTGACAAGATATCAAAGACAAGTCAGAATTCATCCCCTCTGATAAGCCACAGCAGTGAAAGCCTCAGTTCTCTCCTCCCGGTGAGATCACTGCAATGACAAGTCCAGTTTACACCTCTCTGCGACACCACAGTGGTGACAGACGCATTATTCCCCGTTCTCTGGGACATCACAGTCATGACAGAACCAATTTAAATCTCTCTGTGATACCACAGCCCTAACAACCCCAATTCCATTCCCTGTGTGGCAACAGACAAGTCATAGCACCTGTGTAACTTTCACTGCACAACAGTGATCAGCCCCAGTTTTCCCCTCTCTGTGACACCACAGCAGGGACAGACTCAGGTTTCCTCTATCTGTGACATCACAGCCACGGCAGCCTTAATTTCAGCCCCAAAGGAACACCACAGCAGTGACAGACCCAGAATTCCCCTCTCCGTGACATCACAGAAGAGACAGAACCGATTAAAACCTCCCTTTGATATCATAGCCATGACAACCCCAATTCCATCTCCTTTGTGGCAACAGACAAGTCATAGCACCTGTGATAATTTCTCTGAGACTCCACAGCTGTGATAGCCCCAGTTTTCCCCTCTCTGTGACATCACTGCAGTGGCAGACTCAGGTTTCCTCTATCTGTCACATCACACCAATGAGGGACCCAGTTTCTCCTCTCCGTGACATCACTGCACTGACAACTCTAATTTATGCCTCTCGGTGACACCACAGCACTCACAGATCCATTACGCCTCTCTCTGTGACATCACATCTGAGAGAGGCCCAATTTTCGCCTCCCTGGGACATCACAGCACTGACAACTCTAATTTACGCCTCTCTGTGACACCACAGTAGTGGCTGCCTCAATTTTCCCCTCTCTGTGACATCACACTTAGGACAGCCTCAAATTCATCCCCTTTGGAACACCGCAGCAGTGACAGACCCGCTTTCCCCTCTCTCTGACATCACAGCAGTGACAGGCCAAAACTACTCCTCTCTGTGACACCAGAGCAGCGGCAGCCTCAGTATTCTCCTCTCTGTGTGTGACATCACACCAATGAGGGACCCAGTTCAAGGTCTCTGTGACATTACTGCAGTGACAACTCTAAATTACGCCTGTCTGTGACAACACAGTGGTGACAGACGCATTATTCCCCTCTCTGGGACATCACAATCATGACAGAACCAATTTAAAACTCTCTGTGATACCACAGCCCGAACAACCCCAATTCTATTCCCTGTGTGGCAACAGACAAGTCATAGCACCTCTGTAAATTTCTCTGTCACTGCACAACAGTGATCAGCCCCAGTTTTCCCCTCTCTGTGACACCACAGCAGGGACAGACTCAGGTTTCCTCTATCGTGACATCACAGCCATGGCAGCCTTAATTTCAGCTCTGATGTTACACCACAGCACTGACAGACCCATTATTCCCCGCTCTGTGACATCACAGAACAGACAGAACCAATTAAAACCTCTCTGACATACCATAGGCATGACAACCCCAATTCCATCTCCTTTGTGGCTACAGACAAGTCATAACACCTGTGTTACTTTCTCTGAGACTCCACAGCTGTGATAGCCCCAGTTTTCCCCTCTCTGTGACATCACAACTGTGGGAACCCCAATTTACGCCTGCCTGTGACAGCACAGCAGTCAAAGATGCACTTTCCACCCATTATGACATCACAGCACTGACAGGCCAAATTTCACCCTTGCTGTCACCCCACAGATTGAACAAGCCCAACTTACACTTATCTGTAACATTTACAGCGGTGATAGTGCCAGTTTTCTCCTCTCTGTGACAAGATATCAAAGACAAGTCAGAATTCATCCCCTCTGATAAGCCACAGCAGTGAAAGCCTCAGTTCTCTCCTCCCGGTGAGATCACTGCAATGACAAGTCCAGTTTACACCTCTCTGCGACACCACAGTGGTGACAGACGCATTATTCCCCGTTCTCTGGGACATCACAGTCATGACAGAACCAATTTAAATCTCTCTGTGATACCACAGCCCTAACAACCCCAATTCCATTCCCTGTGTGGCAACAGACAAGTCATAGCACCTGTGTAACTTTCACTGCACAACAGTGATCAGCCCCAGTTTTCCCCTCTCTGTGACACCACAGCAGGGACAGACTCAGGTTTCCTCTATCTGTGACATCACAGCCACGGCAGCCTTAATTTCAGCCCCAAAGGAACACCACAGCAGTGACAGACCCAGAATTCCCCTCTCCGTGACATCACAGAAGAGACAGAACCGATTAAAACCTCCCTTTGATATCATAGCCATGACAACCCCAATTCCATCTCCTTTGTGGCAACAGACAAGTCATAGCACCTGTGATAATTTCTCTGAGACTCCACAGCTGTGATAGCCCCAGTTTTCCCCTCTCTGTGACATCACTGCAGTGGCAGACTCAGGTTTCCTCTATCTGTGACATCACACCAATGAGGGACCCAGTTTCTCCTCTCCGTGACATCACTGCACTGACAACTCTAATTTATGCCTCTCGGTGACACCACAGCACTCACAGATCCATTACGCCTCTCTCTGTGACATCACATCTGAGAGAGGCCCAATTTTCGCCTCCCTGGGACATCACAGCACTGACAACTCTAATTTACGCCTCTCTGTGACACCACAGTAGTGGCTGCCTCAATTTTCCCCTCT
Organism: Cyanistes caeruleus; assembly: GCF_971803275.1. NCBI lineage: Eukaryota > Metazoa > Chordata > Aves > Passeriformes > Paridae > Cyanistes > Cyanistes caeruleus. The sequence goes on along the minus strand of NW_028255909.1, from coordinate 182,757 downwards.
CTGTGACATCACACTTAGGACAGCCTCAAATTCATCCCCTTTGGAACACCGCAGCAGTGACAGACCCGCTTTCCCCTCTCTCTGACATCACAGCAGTGACAGGCCAAAACTACTCCTCTCTGTGACACCAGAGCAGCGGCAGCCTCAGTATTCTCCTCTCTGTGTGTGACATCACACCAATGAGGGACCCAGTTCAAGGTCTCTGTGACATTACTGCAGTGACAACTCTAAATTACGCCTGTCTGTGACAACACAGTGGTGACAGACGCATTATTCCCCTCTCTGGGACATCACAATCATGACAGAACCAATTTAAAACTCTCTGTGATACCACAGCCCGAACAACCCCAATTCTATTCCCTGTGTGGCAACAGACAAGTCATAGCACCTCTGTAAATTTCTCTGTCACTGCACAACAGTGATCAGCCCCAGTTTTCCCCTCTCTGTGACACCACAGCAGGGACAGACTCAGGTTTCCTCTATCGTGACATCACAGCCATGGCAGCCTTAATTTCAGCTCTGATGTTACACCACAGCACTGACAGACCCATTATTCCCCGCTCTGTGACATCACAGAACAGACAGAACCAATTAAAACCTCTCTGACATACCATAGGCATGACAACCCCAATTCCATCTCCTTTGTGGCTACAGACAAGTCATAACACCTGTGTTACTTTCTCTGAGACTCCACAGCTGTGATAGCCCCAGTTTTCCCCTCTCTGTGACATCACAACTGTGGGAACCCCAATTTACGCCTGCCTGTGACAGCACAGCAGTCAAAGATGCACTTTCCACCCATTATGACATCACAGCACTGACAGGCCAAATTTCACCCTTGCTGTCACCCCACAGATTGAACAAGCCCAACTTACACTTATCTGTAACATTTACAGCGGTGATAGTGCCAGTTTTCTCCTCTCTGTGACAAGATATCAAAGACAAGTCAGAATTCATCCCCTCTGATAAGCCACAGCAGTGAAAGCCTCAGTTCTCTCCTCCCGGTGAGATCACTGCAATGACAAGTCCAGTTTACACCTCTCTGCGACACCACAGTGGTGACAGACGCATTATTCCCCGTTCTCTGGGACATCACAGTCATGACAGAACCAATTTAAATCTCTCTGTGATACCACAGCCCTAACAACCCCAATTCCATTCCCTGTGTGGCAACAGACAAGTCATAGCACCTGTGTAACTTTCACTGCACAACAGTGATCAGCCCCAGTTTTCCCCTCTCTGTGACACCACAGCAGGGACAGACTCAGGTTTCCTCTATCTGTGACATCACAGCCACGGCAGCCTTAATTTCAGCCCCAAAGGAACACCACAGCAGTGACAGACCCATAATTCCCCTCTCCGTGACATCACAGAAGAGACAGAACCGATTAAAACCTCCCTTTGATATCATAGCCATGACAACCCCAATTCCATCTCCTTTGTGGCAACAGACAAGTCATAGCACCTGTGATAATTTCTCTGAGACTCCACAGCTGTGATAGCCCCAGTTTTCCCCTCTCTGTGACATCACTGCAGTGGCAGACTCAGGTTTCCTCTATCTGTCACATCACACCAATGAGGGACCCAGTTTCTCCTCTCCGTGACATCACTGCACTGACAACTCTAATTTATGCCTCTCGGTGACACCACAGCACTCACAGATCCATTACGCCTCTCTCTGTGACATCACATCTGAGAGAGGCCCAATTTTCGCCTCCCTGGGACATCACAGCACTGACAACTCTAATTTACGCCTCTCTGTGACACCACAGTAGTGGCTGCCTCAATTTTCCCCTCTCTGTGACATCACACTTAGGACAGCCTCAAATTCATCCCCTTTGGAACACCGCAGCAGTGACAGACCCGCTTTCCCCTCTCTCTGACATCACAGCAGTGACAGGCCAAAACTACTCCTCTCTGTGACACCAGAGCAGCGGCAGCCTCAGTATTCTCCTCTCTGTGTGTGACATCACACCAATGAGGGACCCAGTTCAAGGTCTCTGTGACATTACTGCAGTGACAACTCTAAATTACGCCTGTCTGTGACAACACAGTGGTGACAGACGCATTATTCCCCTCTCTGGGACATCACAATCATGACAGAACCAATTTAAAACTCTCTGTGATACCACAGCCCGAACAACCCCAATTCTATTCCCTGTGTGGCAACAGACAAGTCATAGCACCTCTGTAAATTTCTCTGTCACTGCACAACAGTGATCAGCCCCAGTTTTCCCCTCTCTGTGACACCACAGCAGGGACAGACTCAGGTTTCCTCTATCGTGACATCACAGCCATGGCAGCCTTAATTTCAGCTCTGATGTTACACCACAGCACTGACAGACCCATTATTCCCCGCTCTGTGACATCACAGAACAGACAGAACCAATTAAAACCTCTCTGACATACCATAGGCATGACAACCCCAATTCCATCTCCTTTGTGGCTACAGACAAGTCATAACACCTGTGTTACTTTCTCTGAGACTCCACAGCTGTGATAGCCCCAGTTTTCCCCTCTCTGTGACATCACAACTGTGGGAACCCCAATTTACGCCTGCCTGTGACAGCACAGCAGTCAAAGATGCACTTTCCACCCATTATGACATCACAGCACTGACAGGCCAAATTTCACCCTTGCTGTCACCCCACAGATTGAACAAGCCCAACTTACACTTATCTGTAACATTTACAGCGGTGATAGTGCCAGTTTTCTCCTCTCTGTGACAAGATATCAAAGACAAGTCAGAATTCATCCCCTCTGATAAGCCACAGCAGTGAAAGCCTCAGTTCTCTCCTCCCGGTGAGATCACTGCAATGACAAGTCCAGTTTACACCTCTCTGCGACACCACAGTGGTGACAGACGCATTATTCCCCGTTCTCTGGGACATCACAGTCATGACAGAACCAATTTAAATCTCTCTGTGATACCACAGCCCTAACAACCCCAATTCCATTCCCTGTGTGGCAACAGACAAGTCATAGCACCTGTGTAACTTTCACTGCACAACAGTGATCAGCCCCAGTTTTCCCCTCTCTGTGACACCACAGCAGGGACAGACTCAGGTTTCCTCTATCTGTGACATCACAGCCACGGCAGCCTTAATTTCAGCCCCAAAGGAACACCACAGCAGTGACAGACCCAGAATTCCCCTCTCCGTGACATCACAGAAGAGACAGAACCGATTAAAACCTCCCTTTGATATCATAGCCATGACAACCCCAATTCCATCTCCTTTGTGGCAACAGACAAGTCATAGCACCTGTGATAATTTCTCTGAGACTCCACAGCTGTGATAGCCCCAGTTTTCCCCTCTCTGTGACATCACTGCAGTGGCAGACTCAGGTTTCCTCTATCTGTCACATCACACCAATGAGGGACCCAGTTTCTCCTCTCCGTGACATCACTGCACTGACAACTCTAATTTATGCCTCTCGGTGACACCACAGCACTCACAGATCCATTACGCCTCTCTCTGTGACATCACATCTGAGAGAGGCCCAATTTTCGCCTCCCTGGGACATCACAGCACTGACAACTCTAATTTACGCCTCTCTGTGACACCACAGTAGTGGCTGCCTCAATTTTCCCCTCTCTGTGACATCACACTTAGGACAGCCTCAAATTCATCCCCTTTGGAACACCGCAGCAGTGACAGACCCGCTTTCCCCTCTCTCTGACATCACAGCAGTGACAGGCCAAAACTACTCCTCTCTGTGACACCAGAGCAGCGGCAGCCTCAGTATTCTCCTCTCTGTGTGTGACATCACACCAATGAGGGACCCAGTTCAAGGTCTCTGTGACATTACTGCAGTGACAACTCTAAATTACGCCTGTCTGTGACACCACAGTGGTGACAGACGCATTATTCCCCTCTCTGGGACATCACAATCATGACAGAACCAATTTAAAACTCTCTGTGATACCACAGCCCGAACAACCCCAATTCCATTCCCTGTGTGGCAACAGACAAGTCATAGCACCTCTGTAAATTTCTCTGTCACTGCACAACAGTGATCAGCCCCAGTTTTCCCCTCTCTGTGACACCACAGCAGGGACAGACTCAGGTTTCCTCTATCGTGACATCACAGCCATGGCAGCCTGAACTTCAGCTCTGATGGAACACCACAGCACTGACAGACCCATTATTCCCCGCTCTGTGACATCCCAGAACAGACAGAACCAATTTAAACCTCTCTGACATACCATAGGCATGACAACCCCAATTCCATCTCCTTTGTGGCAACAGACAAGTCATAACACCTGTGTTACTTTCTCTGAGACTCCACAGCTGTGATAGCCCCAGTTTTCCCTTCTCTGTGACAGCACAACTGTGGGAACCCCAATTTACGCCTGCCTGTGACAGCACAGCAGTCAAAGATGCACTTTCCACCCATTATGACATCACAGCACTGACAGGCCAAATTTCACCCTTTCTGTCACCCCACAGATTGAACAAGCCCAACTTGCACCTATCTGTAACATTTACAGCGGTGATAGTGCTAGTTTTCTCCTCTCTGTGACATGATATCAAAGACAAGTCAGAATTCATCCCCTCTGATAAGCCACAGCAGTGAAAGCCTCAGTTTTCTCCTCTCAGTGAGATCACTGCAATGACAAGTCCAGTTTACACCTCTCTGCGACACCACAGTGGTGACAGACGCATTATTCCCCGTTCTCTGGGACATCACAGTCATGACAGAACCAATTTAAATCTCTCTGTGATACCACAGCCCTAACAACCCCAATTCCATTCCCTGTGTGGCAACAGACAAGTCATAGCACCTGTGTAACTTTCACTGCACAACAGTGATCAGCCCCAGTTTTCCCCTCTCTGTGACACCACAGCAGGGACAGACTCAGGTTTCCTCTATCTGTGACATCACAGCCACGGCAGCCTTAATTTCAGCCCCAAAGGAACACCACAGCAGTGACAGACCCATAATTCCCCTCTCCGTGACATCACAGAAGAGACAGAACCGATTAAAACCTCCCTTTGATATCATAGCCATGACAACCCCAATTCCATCTCCTTTGTGGCAACAGACAAGTCATAGCACCTGTGATAATTTCTCTGAGACTCCACAGCTGTGATAGCCCCAGTTTTCCCCTCTCTGTGACATCACTGCAGTGGCAGACTCAGGTTTCCTCTATCTGTCACATCACACCAATGAGGGACCCAGTTTCTCCTCTCCGTGACATCACTGCACTGACAACTCTAATTTATGCCTCTCGGTGACACCACAGCACTCACAGATCCATTACGCCTCTCTCTGTGACATCACATCTGAGAGAGGCCCAATTTTCGCCTCCCTGGGACATCACAGCACTGACAACTCTAATTTACGCCTCTCTGTGACACCACAGTAGTGGCTGCCTCAATTTTCCCCTCTCTGTGACATCACACTTAGGACAGCCTCAAATTCATCCCCTTTGGAACACCGCAGCAGTGACAGACCCGCTTTCCCCTCTCTCTGACATCACAGCAGTGACAGGCCAAAACTACTCCTCTCTGTGACACCAGAGCAGCGGCAGCCTCAGTATTCTCCTCTCTGTGTGTGACATCACACCAATGAGGGACCCAGTTCAAGGTCTCTGTGACATTACTGCAGTGACAACTCTAAATTACGCCTGTCTGTGACAACACAGTGGTGACAGACGCATTATTCCCCTCTCTGGGACATCACAATCATGACAGAACCAATTTAAAACTCTCTGTGATACCACAGCCCGAACAACCCCAATTCTATTCCCTGTGTGGCAACAGACAAGTCATAGCACCTCTGTAAATTTCTCTGTCACTGCACAACAGTGATCAGCCCCAGTTTTCCCCTCTCTGTGACACCACAGCAGGGACAGACTCAGGTTTCCTCTATCGTGACATCACAGCCATGGCAGCCTTAATTTCAGCTCTGATGTTACACCACAGCACTGACAGACCCATTATTCCCCGCTCTGTGACATCACAGAACAGACAGAACCAATTAAAACCTCTCTGACATACCATAGGCATGACAACCCCAATTCCATCTCCTTTGTGGCTACAGACAAGTCATAACACCTGTGTTACTTTCTCTGAGACTCCACAGCTGTGATAGCCCCAGTTTTCCCCTCTCTGTGACATCACAACTGTGGGAACCCCAATTTACGCCTGCCTGTGACAGCACAGCAGTCAAAGATGCACTTTCCACCCATTATGACATCACAGCACTGACAGGCCAAATTTCACCCTTGCTGTCACCCCACAGATTGAACAAGCCCAACTTACACTTATCTGTAACATTTACAGCGGTGATAGTGCCAGTTTTCTCCTCTCTGTGACAAGATATCAAAGACAAGTCAGAATTCATCCCCTCTGATAAGCCACAGCAGTGAAAGCCTCAGTTCTCTCCTCCCGGTGAGATCACTGCAATGACAAGTCCAGTTTACACCTCTCTGCGACACCACAGTGGTGACAGACGCATTATTCCCCGTTCTCTGGGACATCACAGTCATGACAGAACCAATTTAAATCTCTCTGTGATACCACAGCCCTAACAACCCCAATTCCATTCCCTGTGTGGCAACAGACAAGTCATAGCACCTGTGTAACTTTCACTGCACAACAGTGATCAGCCCCAGTTTTCCCCTCTCTGTGACACCACAGCAGGGACAGACTCAGGTTTCCTCTATCTGTGACATCACAGCCACGGCAGCCTTAATTTCAGCCCCAAAGGAACACCACAGCAGTGACAGACCCAGAATTCCCCTCTCCGTGACATCACAGAAGAGACAGAACCGATTAAAACCTCCCTTTGATATCATAGCCATGACAACCCCAATTCCATCTCCTTTGTGGCAACAGACAAGTCATAGCACCTGTGATAATTTCTCTGAGACTCCACAGCTGTGATAGCCCCAGTTTTCCCCTCTCTGTGACATCACTGCAGTGGCAGACTCAGGTTTCCTCTATCTGTCACATCACACCAATGAGGGACCCAGTTTCTCCTCTCCGTGACATCACTGCACTGACAACTCTAATTTATGCCTCTCGGTGACACCACAGCACTCACAGATCCATTACGCCTCTCTCTGTGACATCACATCTGAGAGAGGCCCAATTTTCGCCTCCCTGGGACATCACAGCACTGACAACTCTAATTTACGCCTCTCTGTGACACCACAGTAGTGGCTGCCTCAATTTTCCCCTCTCTGTGACATCACACTTAGGACAGCCTCAAATTCATCCCCTTTGGAACACCGCAGCAGTGACAGACCCGCTTTCCCCTCTCTCTGACATCACAGCAGTGACAGGCCAAAACTACTCCTCTCTGTGACACCAGAGCAGCGGCAGCCTCAGTATTCTCCTCTCTGTGTGTGACATCACACCAATGAGGGACCCAGTTCAAGGTCTCTGTGACATTACTGCAGTGACAACTCTAAATTACGCCTGTCTGTGACACCACAGTGGTGACAGACGCATTATTCCCCTCTCTGGGACATCACAATCATGACAGAACCAATTTAAAACTCTCTGTGATACCACAGCCCGAACAACCCCAATTCCATTCCCTGTGTGGCAACAGACAAGTCATAGCACCTCTGTAAATTTCTCTGTCACTGCACAACAGTGATCAGCCCCAGTTTTCCCCTCTCTGTGACACCACAGCAGGGACAGACTCAGGTTTCCTCTATCGTGACATCACAGCCATGGCAGCCTGAACTTCAGCTCTGATGGAACACCACAGCACTGACAGACCCATTATTCCCCGCTCTGTGACATCCCAGAACAGACAGAACCAATTTAAACCTCTCTGACATACCATAGGCATGACAACCCCAATTCCATCTCCTTTGTGGCAACAGACAAGTCATAACACCTGTGTTACTTTCTCTGAGACTCCACAGCTGTGATAGCCCCAGTTTTCCCTTCTCTGTGACAGCACAACTGTGGGAACCCCAATTTACGCCTGCCTGTGACAGCACAGCAGTCAAAGATGCACTTTCCACCCATTATGACATCACAGCACTGACAGGCCAAATTTCACCCTTTCTGTCACCCCACAGATTGAACAAGCCCAACTTGCACCTATCTGTAACATTTACAGCGGTGATAGTGCTAGTTTTCTCCTCTCTGTGACATGATATCAAAGACAAGTCAGAATTCATCCCCTCTGATAAGCCACAGCAGTGAAAGCCTCAGTTTTCTCCTCTCAGTGAGATCACTGCAATGACAAGTCCAGTTTACACCTCTCTGCGACACCACAGTGGTGACAGACGCATTATTCCCCTCTCTGGGACATCACAGTCATGACAGAACCAATTTAAATCTCTCTGTGATACCACAGCCCTAACAACCCCAATTCCATTCCCTGTGTGGCAACAGACAAGTCATAGCACCTGTGTAACTTTCACTGCACAACAGTGATCAGCCCCAGTTTTCCCCTCTCTGTGACACCACAGCAGGGACAGACTCAGGTTTCCTCTATCTGTGACATCACAGCCACGGCAGCCTTAATTTCAGCCCCAAAGGAACACCACAGCAGTGACAGACCCATAATTCCCCTCTCCGTGACATCACAGAAGAGACAGAACCGATTAAAACCTCTCTGTGATATCATAGCCATGACAACCCCAATTCCATCTCCTTTGTGGCAACAGACAAGTCATAGCACCTGTGATAATTTCTCTGAGACTCCACAGCTGTGATAGCCCCAGTTTTCCCCTCTCTGTGACATCACTGCAGTGGCAGACTCAGGTTTCCTCTATCTGTCACATCACACCAATGAGGGACCCAGTTTCTCCTCTCCGTGACATCACTGCACTGACAACTCTAATTTATGCCTCTCGGTGACACCACAGCACTCACAGATCCATTACGCCTCTCTCTGTGACATCACATCTGAGAGAGGCCCAATTTTCGCCTCCCTGGGACATCACAGCACTGACAACTCTAATTTACGCCTCTCTGTGACACCACAGTAGTGGCTGCCTCAATTTTCCCCTCTCTGTGACATCACACTTAGGACAGCCTCAAATTCATCCCCTTTGGAACACCGCAGCAGTGACAGACCCGCTTTCCCCTCTCTCTGACATCACAGCAGTGACAGGCCAAAACTACTCCTCTCTGTGACACCAGAGCAGCGGCAGCCTCAGTATTCTCCTCTCTGTGTGTGACATCACACCAATGAGGGACCCAGTTCAAGGTCTCTGTGACATTACTGCAGTGACAACTCTAAATTACGCCTGTCTGTGACAACACAGTGGTGACAGACGCATTATTCCCCTCTCTGGGACATCACAATCATGACAGAACCAATTTAAAACTCTCTGTGATACCACAGCCCGAACAACCCCAATTCTATTCCCTGTGTGGCAACAGACAAGTCATAGCACCTCTGTAAATTTCTCTGTCACTGCACAACAGTGATCAGCCCCAGTTTTCCCCTCTCTGTGACACCACAGCAGGGACAGACTCAGGTTTCCTCTATCGTGACATCACAGCCATGGCAGCCTTAATTTCAGCTCTGATGTTACACCACAGCACTGACAGACCCATTATTCCCCGCTCTGTGACATCACAGAACAGACAGAACCAATTAAAACCTCTCTGACATACCATAGGCATGACAACCCCAATTCCATCTCCTTTGTGGCTACAGACAAGTCATAACACCTGTGTTACTTTCTCTGAGACTCCACAGCTGTGATAGCCCCAGTTTTCCCCTCTCTGTGACATCACAACTGTGGGAACCCCAATTTACGCCTGCCTGTGACAGCACAGGAGTCAAAGATGCACTTTCCACCCATTATGACATCACAGCACTGACAGGCCAAATTTCACCCTTGCTGTCACCCCACAGATTGAACAAGCCCAACTTACACTTATCTGTAACATTTACAGCGGTGATAGTGCCAGTTTTCTCCTCTCTGTGACAAGATATCAAAGACAAGTCAGAATTCATCCCCTCTGATAGGCCACAGCAGTGAAAGCCTCAGTTTTCTCCTCCCGGTGAGATCACTGCAATGACAAGTCCAGTTTACACCTCTCTGCGACACCACAGTGGTGACAGACGCATTATTCCCCGTTCTCTGGGACATCACAGTCATGACAGAACCAATTTAAATCTCTCTGTGATACCACAGCCCTAACAACCCCAATTCCATTCCCTGTGTGGCAACAGACAAGTCATAGCACCTGTGTAACTTTCACTGCACAACAGTGATCAGCCCCAGTTTTCCCCTCTCTGTGACACCACAGCAGGGACAGACTCAGGTTTCCTCTATCTGTGACATCACAGCCACGGCAGCCTTAATTTCAGCCCCAAAGGAACACCACAGCAGTGACAGACCCATAATTCCCCTCTCCGTGACATCACAGAAGAGACAGAACCGATTAAAACCTCCCTTTGATATCATAGCCATGACAACCCCAATTCCATCTCCTTTGTGGCAACAGACAAGTCATAGCACCTGTGATAATTTCTCTGAGACTCCACAGCTGTGATAGCCCCAGTTTTCCCCTCTCTGTGACATCACTGCAGTGGCAGACTCAGGTTTCCTCTATCTGTCACATCACACCAATGAGGGACCCAGTTTCTCCTCTCCGTGACATCACTGCACTGACAACTCTAATTTATGCCTCTCGGTGACACCACAGCACTCACAGATCCATTACGCCTCTCTCTGTGACATCACATCTGAGAGAGGCCCAATTTTCGCCTCCCTGGGACATCACAGCACTGACAACTCTAATTTACGCCTCTCTGTGACACCACAGTAGTGGCTGCCTCAATTTTCCCCTCTCTGTGACATCACACTTAGGACAGCCTCAAATTCATCCCCTTTGGAACACCGCAGCAGTGACAGACCCGCTTTCCCCTCTCTCTGACATCACAGCAGTGACAGGCCAAAACTACTCCTCTCTGTGACACCAGAGCAGCGGCAGCCTCAGTATTCTCCTCTCTGTGTGTGACATCACACCAATGAGGGACCCAGTTCAAGGTCTCTGTGACATTACTGCAGTGACAACTCTAAATTACGCCTGTCTGTGACACCACAGTGGTGACAGACGCATTATTCCCCTCTCTGGGACATCACAATCATGACAGAACCAATTTAAAACTCTCTGTGATACCACAGCCCGAACAACCCCAATTCCATTCCCTGTGTGGCAACAGACAAGTCATAGCACCTCTGTAAATTTCTCTGTCACTGCACAACAGTGATCAGCCCCAGTTTTCCCCTCTCTGTGACACCACAGCAGGGACAGACTCAGGTTTCCTCTATCGTGACATCACAGCCATGGCAGCCTGAACTTCAGCTCTGATGGAACACCACAGCACTGACAGACCCATTATTCCCCGCTCTGTGACATCCCAGAACAGACAGAACCAATTTAAACCTCTCTGACATACCATAGGCATGACAACCCCAATTCCATCTCCTTTGTGGCAACAGACAAGTCATAACACCTGTGTTACTTTCTCTGAGACTCCACAGCTGTGATAGCCCCAGTTTTCCCTTCTCTGTGACAGCACAACTGTGGGAACCCCAATTTACGCCTGCCTGTGACAGCACAGCAGTCAAAGATGCACTTTCCACCCATTATGACATCACAGCACTGACAGGCCAAATTTCACCCTTTCTGTCACCCCACAGATTGAACAAGCCCAACTTGCACCTATCTGTAACATTTACAGCGGTGATAGTGCTAGTTTTCTCCTCTCTGTGACATGATATCAAAGACAAGTCAGAATTCATCCCCTCTGATAAGCCACAGCAGTGAAAGCCTCAGTTTTCTCCTCTCAGTGAGATCACTGCAATGACAAGTCCAGTTTACACCTCTCTGCGACACCACAGTGGTGACAGACGCATTATTCCCCTCTCTGGGACATCACAGTCATGACAGAACCAATTTAAATCTCTCTGTGATACCACAGCCCTAACAACCCCAATTCCATTCCCTGTGTGGCAACAGACAAGTCATAGCACCTGTGTAACTTTCACTGCACAACAGTGATCAGCCCCAGTTTTCCCCTCTCTGTGACACCACAGCAGGGACAGACTCAGGTTTCCTCTATCTGTGACATCACAGCCACGGCAGCCTTAATTTCAGCCCCAAAGGAACACCACAGCAGTGACAGACCCATAATTCCCCTCTCCGTGACATCACAGAAGAGACAGAACCGATTAAAACCTCTCTGTGATATCATAGCCATGACAACCCCAATTCCATCTCCTTTGTGGCAACAGACAAGTCATAGCACCTGTGATAATTTCTCTGAGACTCCACAGCTGTGATAGCCCCAGTTTTCCCCTCTCTGTGACATCACTGCAGTGGCAGACTCAGGTTTCCTCTATCTCTGACATCACACCAATGAGGGACCCAGTTCAAGGTCTCTGTGACATTACTGCAGTGACAACTCTAAATTATGCCTGTCTGTGACACCACAGTGGTGACAGACGCATTATTCCCCTCTCTGGGACATCACAATCATGACAGAACCAATTTAAAACTCTCTGTGATACCACAGCCCGAGCAACCCCAATTCTATTCCCTGTGTGGCAACAGACAAGTCATAGCACCTCTGTAAATTTCTCTGTCACTGCACAACAGTGATCAGCCCCAGTTTTCCCCTCTCTGTGACACCACAGCAGGGACAGACTCAGGTTTCCTCTATCGTGACATCACAGCCATGGCAGCCTTAATTTCAGCTCTGATGGAACACCACAGCACTGACAGACCCATTATTCCCCGCTCTGTGACATCACAGAACAGACAGAACCAATTAAAACCTCTCTGACATACCATAGGCATGACAACCCCAATTCCATCTCCTTTGTGGCAACAGACAAGTCATAACACCTGTGTTACTTTCTCTGAGACTCCACAGCTGTGATAGCCCCAGTTTTCCCCTCTCTGTGACATCACAACTGTGGGAACCCCAATTTACGCCTGCCTGTGACAGCACAGCAGTCAAAGATGCACTTTCCACCCATTATGACATCACAGCACTGACAGGCCAAATTTCACCCTTGCTGTCACCCCACAGATTGAACAAGCCCAACTTACACTTATCTGTAACATTTACAGCGGTGATAGTGCCAGTTTTCTCCTCTCTGTGACAAGATATCAAAGACAAGTCAGAATTCATCCCCTCTGATAAGCCACAGCAATGAAAGCCTCAGTTTTCTCCTCCCGGTGAGATCACTGCAATGACAAGTCCAGTTTACACCTCTCTGCGACACCACAGTGGTGACAGACGCATTATTCCCCGTTCTCTGGGACATCACAGTCATGACAGAACCAATTTAAATCTCTCTGTGATACCACAGCCCTAACAACCCCAATTCCATTCCCTGTGTGGCAACAGACAAGTCATAGCACCTGTGTAACTTTCACTGCACAACAGTGATCAGCCCCAGTTTTCCCCTCTCTGTGACACCACAGCAGGGACAGACTCAGGTTTCCTCTATCTGTGACATCACAGCCATGGCAGCCTTAATTTCAGCCCCAAAGGAACACCACAGCAGTGACAGACCCATAATTCCCCTCTCCGTGACATCACAGAAGAGACAGAACCGATTAAAACCTCTCTGTGATATCATAGCCATGACAACCCCAATTCCATCTCCTTTGTGGCAACAGACAAGTCATAGCACCTGTGATAATTTCTCTGAGACTCCACAGCTGTGATAGCCCCAGTTTTCCCCTCTCCGTGACATCACTGCAGTGGCAGACTCAGGTTTCCTCTATCTGTCACATCACACCAATGAGGGACCCAGTTTCTCCTCTCCGTGACATCACTGCACTGACAACTCTAATTTATGCCTCTCGGTGACACCACAGCACTCACAGATCCATTACGCCTCTCTCTGTGACATCACATCTGAGAGAGGCCCAATTTTCGCCTCCCTGGGACATCACAGCACTGACAACTCTAATTTACGCCTCTCTGTGACACCACAGTAGTGCCTGCCTCAATTTTCCCCTCTCTGTGACATCACACTTAGGACAGCCTCAAATTCATCCCCTTTGGAACACCGCAGCAGTGACAGACCCGCTTTCCCCTCTCTCTGACATCACAGCAGTGACAGGCCAAAACTACTCCTCTCTGTGACACCAGAGCAGCGGCAGCCTCAGTATTCTCCTCTCTGTGTGTGACATCACACCAATGAGGGACCCAGTTCAAGGTCTCTGTGACATTACTGCAGTGACAACTCTAAATTACGCCTCTCTGTGACACCACAGTGGTGACAGACGCATTATTCCCCTCTCTGGGACATCACAATCATGACAGAACCAATTTAAAACTCTCTGTGATACCACAGCCCGAACAACCCCAATTCTATTCCCTGTGTGGCAACAGACAAGTCATAGCACCTCTGTAAATTTCTCTGTCACTGCACAACAGTGATCAGCCCCAGTTTTCCCCTCTCTGTGACACCACAGCAGGGACAGACTCAGGTTTCCTCTATCTGTGACATCACAGCCATGGCAGCCTTAATTTCAGCTCTGATGGAACACCACAGCACTGACAGACCCATTATTCCCCGCTCTGTGACATCACAGAACAGACAGAACCAATTAAAACCTCTCTGACATACCATAGGCATGACAACCCCAATTCCATCTCCTTTGTGGCTACAGACAAGTCATAACACCTGTGTTACTTTCTCTGAGACTCCACAGCTGTGATAGCCCCAGTTTTCCCCTCTCTGTGACATCACAACTGTGGGAACCCCAATTTACACCTGCCTGTGACAGCACAGCAGTCAAAGATGCACTTTCCACCCATTATGACATCACAGCACTGACAGGCCAAATTTCACCCTTGCTGTCACCCCACAGATTGAACAAGCCCAACTTACACTTATCTGTAACATTTACAGCGGTGATAGTGCCAGTTTTCTCCTCTCTGTGACATGATATCAAAGACAAGTCAGAATTCATCCCCTCTGATAAGCCACAGCAGTGAAAGCCTCAGTTCTCTCCTCTCGGTGAGATCACTGCAATGACAAGTCCAGTTTACACCTCTCTGCGACACCACAGTGGTGACAGACGCATTATTCCCCGTTCTCTGGGACATCACAGTCATGACAGAACCAATTTAAATCTCTCTGTGATACCACAGCCCTAACAACCCCAATTCCATTCCCTGTGTGGCAACAGACAAGTCATAGCACCTGTGTAACTTTCACTGCACAACAGTGATCAGCCCCAGTTTTCCCCTCTCTGTGACACCACAGCAGGGACAGACTCAGGTTTCCTCTATCTGTGACATCACAGCCACGGCAGCCTTAATTTCAGCCCCAAAGGAACACCACAGCAGTGACAGACCCATAATTCCCCTCTCCGTGACATCACAGAAGAGACAGAACCGATTAAAACCTCTCTGTGATATCATAGCCATGACAACCCCAATTCCATCTCCTTTGTGGCAACAGACAAGTCATAGCACCTGTGATAATTTCTCTGAGACTCCACAGCTGTGATAGCCCCAGTTTTCCCCTCTCCGTGACATCACTGCAGTGGCAGACTCAGGTTTCCTCTATCTGTCACATCACACCAATGAGGGACCCAGTTTCTCCTCTCCGTGACATCACTGCACTGACAACTCTAATTTATGCCTCTCGGTGACACCACAGCACTCACAGATCCATTACGCCTCTCTCTGTGACATCACATCTGAGAGAGGCCCAATTTTCGCCTCCCTGTGACATCACAGCACTGACAACTCTAATTTACGCCTCTCTGTGACACCACAGTAGTGGCTGCCTCAATTTTCCCCTCTCTGTGACATCACACTTAGGACAGCCTCAAATTCATCCCCTTTGGAACACCGCAGCAGTGACAGACCCGCTTTCCCCTCTCTCTGACATCACAGCAGTGACAGGCCAAAACTACTCCTCTCTGTGACACCAGAGCAGCGGCAGCCTCAGTATTCTCCTCTCTGTGTGTGACATCACACCAATGAGGGACCCAGTTCAAGGTCTCTGTGACATTACTGCAGTGACAACTCTAAATTACGCCTCTCTGTGACACCACAGTGGTGACAGACGCATTATTCCCCTCTCTGGGACATCACAATCATGACAGAACCAATTTAAAACTCTCTGTGATACCACAGCCCGAACAACCCCAATTCTATTCCCTGTGTGGCAACAGACAAGTCATAGCACCTCTGTAAATTTCTCTGTCACTGCACAACAGTGATCAGCCCCAGTTTTCCCCTCTCTGTGACACCACAGCAGGGACAGACTCAGGTTTCCTCTATCTGTGACATCACAGCCATGGCAGCCTTAATTTCAGCTCTGATGGAACACCACAGCACTGACAGACTCATTATTCCCCGCTCTGTGACATCACAGAACAGACAGAACCAATTAAAACCTCTCTGACATACCATAGGCATGACAACCCCAATTCCATCTCCTTTGTGGCTACAGACAAGTCATAACACCTGTGTTACTTTCTCTGAGACTCCACAGCTGTGATAGCCCCAGTTTTCCCCTCTCTGTGACATCTCAACTGTGGGAACCCCAATTTACGCCTGCCTGTGACAGCACAGCAGTCAAAGATGCACTTTCCACCCATTATGACATCACAGCACTGACAGGCCAAATTTCACCCTTGCTGTCACCCCACAGATTGAACAAGCCCAACTTACACTTATCTGTAACATTTACAGCGGTGATAGTGCCAGTTTTCTCCTCTCTGTGACATGATATCAAAGACAAGTCAGAATTCATCCCCTCTGATAAGCCACAGCAGTGAAAGCCTCAGTTCTCTCCTCTCGGTGAGATCACTGCAATGACAAGTCCAGTTTACACCTCTCTGCGACACCACAGTGGTGACAGACGCATTATTCCCCGTTCTCTGGGACATCACAGTCATGACAGAACCAATTTAAATCTCTCTGTGATACCACAGCCCTAACAACCTCAATGCCATTCCCTGTGTGGCAACAGACAAGTCATAGCACCTGTGTAACTTTCACTGCACAACAGTGATCAGCCCCAGTTTTCCCCTCTCTGTGACACCACAGCAGGGACAGACTCAGGTTTCCTCTATCTGTGACATCACAGCCACGGCAGCCTTAATTTCAGCCCCAAAGGAACACCACAGCAGTGACAGACCCAGAATTCCCCTCTCCGTGACATCACAGAAGAGACAGAACCGATTAAAACCTCCCTTTGATATCATAGCCATGACAACCCCAATTCCATCTCCTTTGTGGCAACAGACAAGTCATAGCACCTGTGATAATTTCTCTGAGACTCCACAGCTGTGATAGCCCCAGTTTTCCCCTCTCCGTGACATCACTGCAGTGGCAGACTCAGGTTTCCTCTATCTGTCACATCACACCAATGAGGGACCCAGTTTCTCCTCTCCGTGACATCACTGCACTGACAACTCTAATTTATGCCTCTCGGTGACACCACAGCACTCACAGATCCATTACGCCTCTCTCTGTGACATCACATCTGAGAGAGGCCCAATTTTCGCCTCCCTGGGACATCACAGCACTGACAACTCTAATTTACGCCTCTCTGTGACACCACAGTAGTGGCTGCCTCAATTTTCCCCTCTCTGTGACATCACACTTAGGACAGCCTCAAATTCATCCCCTTTGGAACACCGCAGCAGTGACAGACCCGCTTTCCCCTCTCTCTGACATCACAGCAGTGACAGGCCAAAACTACTCCTCTCTGTGACACCAGAGCAGCGGCAGCCTCAGTATTCTCCTCTCTGTGTGTGACATCACACCAATGAGGGACCCAGTTCAAGGTCTCTGTGACATTACTGCAGTGACAACTCTAAATTACGCCTGTCTGTGACAACACAGTGGTGACAGACGCATTATTCCCCTCTCTGGGACATCACAATCATGACAGAACCAATTTAAAACTCTCTGTGATACCACAGCCCGAACAACCCCAATTCTATTCCCTGTGTGGCAACAGACAAGTCATAGCACCTCTGTAAATTTCTCTGTCACTGCACAACAGTGATCAGCCCCAGTTTTCCCCTCTCTGTGACACCACAGCAGGGACAGACTCAGGTTTCCTCTATCGTGACATCACAGCCATGGCAGCCTTAATTTCAGCTCTGATGGAACACCACAACACTGACAGACCCATTATTCCCCGCTCTGTGACATCACAGAACAGACAGAACCAATTAAAACCTCTCTGACATACCATAGGCATGACAACCCCAATTCCATCTCCTTTGTGGCTACAGACAAGTCATAACACCTGTGTTACTTTCTCTGAGACTCCACAGCTGTGATAGCCCCAGTTTTCCCCTCTCTGTGACATCACAACTGTGGGAACCCCAATTTACGCCTGCCTGTGACAGCACAGCAGTCAAAGATGCACTTTCCACCCATTATGACATCACAGCACTGACAGGCCAAATTTCACCCTTGCTGTCACCCCACAGATTGAACAAGCCCAACTTACACTTATCTGTAACATTTACAGCGGTGATAGTGCCAGTTTTCTCCTCTCTGTGACAAGATATCAAAGACAAGTCAGAATTCATCCCCTCTGATAGGCCACAGCAGTGAAAGCCTCAGTTCTCTCCTCCCGGTGAGATCACTGCAATGACAAGTCCAGTTTACACCTCTCTGCGACACCACAGTGGTGACAGACGCATTATTCCCCGTTCTCTGGGACATCACAGTCATGACAGAACCAATTTAAATCTCTCTGTGATACCACAGCCCTAACAACCCCAATTCCATTCCCTGTGTGGCAACAGACAAGTCATAGCACCTGTGTAACTTTCACTGCACAACAGTGATCAGCCCCAGTTTTCCCCTCTCTGTGACACCACAGCAGGGACAGACTCAGGTTTCCTCTATCTGTGACATCACAGCCACGGCAGCCTTAATTTCAGCCCCAAAGGAACACCACAGCAGTGACAGACCCATAATTCCCCTCTCCGTGACATCACAGAAGAGACAGAACCGATTAAAACCTCCCTTTGATATCATAGCCATGACAACCCCAATTCCATCTCCTTTGTGGCAACAGACAAGTCATAGCACCTGTGATAATTTCTCTGAGACTCCACAGCTGTGATAGCCCCAGTTTTCCCCTCTCTGTGACATCACTGCAGTGGCAGACTCAGGTTTCCTCTATCTGTGACATCACACCAATGAGGGACCCAGTTTCTCCTCTCCGTGACATCACTGCACTGACAACTCTAATTTATGCCTCTCGGTGACACCACAGCACTCACAGATCCATTACGCCTCTCTCTGTGACATCACATCTGAGAGAGGCCCAATTTTCGCCTCCCTGGGACATCACAGCACTGACAACTCTAATTTACGCCTCTCTGTGACACCACAGTAGTGGCTGCCTCAATTTTCCCCTCTCTGTGACATCACACTTAGGACAGCCTCAAATTCATCCCCTTTGGAACACCGCAGCAGTGACAGACCCGCTTTCCCCTCTCTCTGACATCACAGCAGTGACAGGCCAAAACTACTCCTCTCTGTGACACCAGAGCAGCGGCAGCCTCAGTATTCTCCTCTCTGTGTGTGACATCACACCAATGAGGGACCCAGTTCAAGGTCTCTGTGACATTACTGCAGTGACAACTCTAAATTACGCCTGTCTGTGACACCACAGTGGTGACAGACGCATTATTCCCCTCTCTGGGACATCACAATCATGACAGAACCAATTTAAAACTCTCTGTGATACCACAGCCCGAACAACCCCAATTCTATTCCCTGTGTGGCAACAGACAAGTCATAGCACCTCTGTAAATTTCTCTGTCACTGCACAACAGTGATCAGCCCCAGTTTTCCCCTCTCTGTGACACCACAGCAGGGACAGACTCAGGTTTCCTCTATCGTGACATCACAGCCATGGCAGCCTTAATTTCAGCTCTGATGGAACACCACAACACTGACAGACCCATTATTCCCCGCTCTGTGACATCACAGAACAGACAGAACCAATTAAAACCTCTCTGACATACCATAGGCATGACAACCCCAATTCCATCTCCTTTGTGGCTACAGACAAGTCATAACAACTGTGTTACTTTCTCTGAGACTCCACAGCTGTGATAGCCCCAGTTTTCCCCTCTCTGTGACATCACAACTGTGGGAACCCCAATTTACGCCTGCCTGTGACAGCACAGCAGTCAAAGATGCACTTTCCACCCATTATGACATCACAGCACTGACAGGCCAAATTTCACCCTTGCTGTCACCCCACAGATTGAACAAGCCCAACTTACACTTATCTGTAACATTTACAGCGGTGATAGTGCCAGTTTTCTCCTCTCTGTGACAAGATATCAAAGACAAGTCAGAATTCATCCCCTCTGATAGGCCACAGCAGTGAAAGCCTCAGTTCTCTCCTCCCGGTGAGATCACTGCAATGACAAGTCCAGTTTACACCTCTCTGCGACACCACAGTGGTGACAGACGCATTATTCCCCGTTCTCTGGGACATCACAGTCATGACAGAACCAATTTAAATCTCTCTGTGATACCACAGCCCTAACAACCCCAATTCCATTCCCTGTGTGGCAACAGACAAGTCATAGCACCTGTGTAACTTTCACTGCACAACAGTGATCAGCCCCAGTTTTCCCCTCTCTGTGACACCACAGCAGGGACAGACTCAGGTTTCCTCTATCTGTGACATCACAGCCACGGCAGCCTTAATTTCAGCCCCAAAGGAACACCACAGCAGTGACAGACCCATAATTCCCCTCTCCGTGACATCACAGAAGAGACAGAACCGATTAAAACCTCTCTGTGATATCATAGCCATGACAACCCCAATTCCATCTCCTTTGTGGCAACAGACAAGTCATAGCACCTGTGATAATTTCTCTGAGACTCCACAGCTGTGATAGCCCCAGTTTTCCCCTCTCTGTGACATCACTGCAGTGGCAGACTCAGGTTTCCTCTATCTCTGACATCACACCAATGAGGGACCCAGTTTCTCCTCTCCGTGACATCACTGCACTGACAACTCTAATTTATGCCTCTCGGTGACACCACAGCACTCACAGATCCATTACGCCTCTCTCTGTGACATCACATCTGAGAGAGGCCCAATTTTCGCCTCCCTGGGACATCACAGCACTGACAACTCTAATTTACGCCTCTCTGTGACACCACAGTAGTGGCTGCCTCAATTTTCCCCTCTCTGTGACATCACACTTAGGACAGCCTCAAATTCATCCCCTTTGGAACACCGCAGCAGTGACAGACCCGCTTTCCCCTCTCTCTGACATCACAGCAGTGACAGGCCAAAACTACTCCTCTCTGTGACACCAGAGCAGCGGCAGCCTCAGTATTCTCCTCTCTGTGTGTGACATCACACCAATGAGGGACCCAGTTCAAGGTCTCTGTGACATTACTGCAGTGACAACTCTAAATTACGCCTCTCTGTGACACCACAGTGGTGACAGACGCATTATTCCCCTCTCTGGGACATCACAATCATGACAGAACCAATTTAAAACTCTCTGTGATACCACAGCCCGAACAACCCCAATTCTATTCCCTGTGTGGCAACAGACAAGTCATAGCACCTCTGTAAATTTCTCTGTCACTGCACAACAGTGATCAGCCCCAGTTTTCCCCTCTCTGTGACACCACAGCAGGGACAGACTCAGGTTTCCTCTATCTGTGACATCACAGCCATGGCAGCCTTAATTTCAGCTCTGATGGAACACCACAGCACTGACAGACTCATTATTCCCCGCTCTGTGACATCCCAGAACAGACAGAACCAATTAAAACCTCTCTGACATACCATAGGCATGACAACCCCAATTCCACCTCCTTTGTGGCTACAGACAAGTCATAACACCTGTGTTACTTTCTCTGAGACTCCACAGCTGTGATAGCCCCAGTTTTCCCCTCTCTGTGACATCACAACTGTGGGAACCCCAATTTACGCCTGCCTGTGACAGCACAGCAGTCAAAGATGCACTTTCCACCCATTATGACATCACAGCACTGACAGGCCAAATTTCACCCTTGCTGTCACCCCCCAGATTAAACAAGCCCAACTTACACTTATCTGTAACATTTACAGCGGTGATAGTGCCAGTTTTCTCCTCTCTGTGACAAGATATCAAAGACAAGTCAGAATTCATCCCCTCTGATAAGCCACAGCAGTGAAAGCCTCAGTTCTCTCCTCCCGGTGAGATCACTGCAATGACAAGTCCAGTTTACACCTCTCTGCGACACCACAGTGGTGACAGACGCATTATTCCCCGTTCTCTGGGACATCACAGTCATGACAGAACCAATTTAAATCTCTCTGTGATACCACAGCCCTAACAACCCCAATTCCATTCCCTGTGTGGCAACAGACAAGTCATAGCACCTGTGTAACTTTCACTGCACAACAGTGATCAGCCCCAGTTTTCCCCTCTCTGTGACACCACAGCAGGGACAGACTCAGGTTTCCTCTATCTGTGACATCACAGCCACGGCAGCCTTAATTTCAGCCCCAAAGGAACACCACAGCAGTGACAGACCCAGAATTCCCCTCTCCGTGACATCACAGAAGAGACAGAACCGATTAAAACCTCTCTGTGATATCATAGCCATGACAACCCCAATTCCATCTCCTTTGTGGCAACAGACAAGTCATAGCACCTGTGATAATTTCTCTGAGACTCCACAGCTGTGATAGCCCCAGTTTTCCCCTCTCTGTGACATCACTGCAGTGGCAGACTCAGGTTTCCTCTATCTATGACATCACACCAATGAGGGACCCAGTTTCTCCTCTCCGTGACATCACTGCACTGACAACTCTAATTTATGCCTCTCGGTGACACCACAGCACTCACAGATCCATTACGCCTCTCTCTGTGACATCACATCTGAGAGAGGCCCAATTTTCGCCTCCCTGGGACATCACAGCACTGACAACTCTAATTTACGCCTCTCTGTGACACCACAGTAGTGGCTGCCTCAATTTTCCCCTCTCTGTGACATCACACTTAGGACAGCCTCAAATTCATCCCCTTTGGAACACCGCAGCAGTGACAGACCCGCTTTCCCCTCTCTCTGACATCACAGCAGTGACAGGCCAAAACTACTCCTCTCTGTGACACCAGAGCAGCGGCAGCCTCAGTATTCTCCTCTCTGTGTGTGACATCACACCAATGAGGGACCCAGTTCAAGGTCTCTGTGACATTACTGCAGTGACAACTCTAAATTACGCCTGTCTGTGACAACACAGTGGTGACAGACGCATTATTCCCCTCTCTGGGACATCACAATCATGACAGAACCAATTTAAAACTCTCTGTGATACCACAGCCCGAACAACCCCAATTCTATTCCCTGTGTGGCAACAGACAAGTCATAGCACCTCTGTAAATTTCTCTGTCACTGCACAACAGTGATCAGCCCCAGTTTTCCCCTCTCTGTGACACCACAGCAGGGACAGACTCAGGTTTCCTCTATCGTGACATCACAGCCATGGCAGCCTTAATTTCAGCTCTGATGGAACACCACAACACTGACAGACCCATTATTCCCCGCTCTGTGACATCACAGAACAGACAGAACCAATTAAAACCTCTCTGACATACCATAGGCATGACAACCCCAATTCCATCTCCTTTGTGGCAACAGACAAGTCATAACACCTGTGTTACTTTCTCTGAGACTCCACAGCTGTGATAGCCCCAGTTTTCCCCTCTCTGTGACATCACAACTGTGGGAACCCCAATTTACGCCTGCCTGTGACAGCACAGCAGTCAAAGATGCACTTTCCACCCATTATGACATCACAGCACTGACAGGCCAAATTTCACCCTTGCTGTCACCCCACAGATTGAACAAGCCCAACTTACACTTATCTGTAACATTTACAGCGGTGATAGTGCCAGTTTTCTCCTCTCTGTGACATGATATCAAAGACAAGTCAGAATTCATCCCCTCTGATAGGCCACAGCAGTGAAAGCCTCAGTTCTCTCCTCTCGGTGAGATCACTGCAATGACAAGTCCAGTTTACACCTCTCTGCGACACCACAGTGGTGACAGACGCATTATTCCCCGTTCTCTGGGACATCACAGTCATGACAGAACCAATTTAAATCTCTCTGTGATACCACAGCCCTAACAACCCCAATTCCATTCCCTGTGTGGCAACAGACAAGTCATAGCACCTGTGTAACTTTCACTGCACAACAGTGATCAGCCCCAGTTTTCCCCTCTCTGTGACACCACAGCAGGGACAGACTCAGGTTTCCTCTATCTGTGACATCACAGCCCCGGCAGCCTTAATTTCAGCCCCAAAGGAACACCACAGCAGTGACAGACCCAGAATTCCCCTCTCCGTGACATCACAGAAGAGACAGAACCGATTAAAACCTCTCTGTGATATCATAGCCATGACAACCCCAATTCCATCTCCTTTGTGGCAACAGACAAGTCATAGCACCTGTGATAATTTCTCTGAGACTCCACAGCTGTGATAGCCCCAGTTTTCCCCTCTCTGTGACATCACTGCAGTGGCAGACTCAGGTTTCCTCTATCTATGACATCACACCAATGAGGGACCCAGTTTCTCCTCTCCGTGACATCACTGCACTGACAACTCTAATTTATGCCTCTCGGTGACACCACAGCACTCACAGATCCATTACGCCTCTCTCTGTGACATCACATCTGAGAGAGGCCCAATTTTCGCCTCCCTGGGACATCACAGCACTGACAACTCTAATTTACGCCTCTCTGTGACACCACAGTAGTGGCTGCCTCAATTTTCCCCTCTCTGTGACATCACACTTAGGACAGCCTCAAATTCATCCCCTTTGGAACACCGCAGCAGTGACAGACCCGCTTTCCCCTCTCTCTGACATCACAGCAGTGACAGGCCAAAACTACTCCTCTCTGTGACACCACAGCAGGGACAGACTCAGGTTTCCTCTATCTGTGACATCACAGCCATGGCAGCCTTAATTTCAGCTCTGATGGAACACCACAGCACTGACAGACTCATTATTCCCCGCTCTGTGACATCACAGAACAGACAGAACCAATTAAAACCTCTCTGACATACCATAGGCATGACAACCCCAATTCCATCTCCTTTGTGGCTACAGACAAGTCATAACACCTGTGTTACTTTCTCTGAGACTCCACAGCTGTGATAGCCCCAGTTTTCCCCTCTCTGTGACATCACAACTGTGGGAACCCCAATTTACGCCTGCCTGTGACAGCACAGCAGTCAAAGATGCACTTTCCACCCATTATGACATCACAGCACTGACAGGCCAAATTTCACCCTTGCTGTCACCCCACAGATTGAACAAGCCCAACTTACACCTATCTGTAACATTTACAGCGGTGATAGTGCCAGTTTTCTCCTCTCTGTGACATGATATCAAAGACAAGTCAGAATTCATCCCCTCTGATAAGCCACAGCAGTGAAAGCCTCAGTTCTCTCCTCTCGGTGAGATCACTGCAATGACAAGTCCAGTTTACACCTCTCTGCGACACCACAGTGGTGACAGACGCATTATTCCCCTCTCTGGGACATCACAGTCATGACAGAACCAATTTAAATCTCTCTGTGATACCACAGCCCTAACAACCTCAATGCCATTCCCTGTGTGGCAACAGACAAGTCATAGCACCTGTGTAACTTTCACTGCACAACAGTGATCAGCCCCAGTTTTCCCCTCTCTGTGACACCACAGCAGGGACAGACTCAGGTTTCCTCTATCTGTGACATCACAGCCACGGCAGCCTTAATTTCAGCCCCAAAGGAACACCACAGCAGTGACAGACCCAGAATTCCCCTCTCCGTGACATCACAGAAGAGACAGAACCGATTAAAACCTCTCTGTGATATCATAGCCATGACAACCCCAATTCCATCTCCTTTGTGGCAACAGACAAGTCATAGCACCTGTGATAATTTCTCTGAGACTCCACAGCTGTGATAGCCCAAGTTTTCCCCTCTCTGTGACATCACTGCAGTGGCAGACTCAGGTTTCCTCTATCTCTGACATCACACCAATGAGGGACCCAGTTTCTCCTCTCCGTGACATCACTGCACTGACAACTCTAATTTATGCCTCTCGGTGACACCACAGCACTCACAGATCCATTACGCCTCTCTCTGTGACATCACATCTGAGAGAGGCCCAATTTTCGCCTCCCTGGGACATCACAGCACTGACAACTCTAATTTACGCCTCTCTGTGACACCACAGTAGTGGCTGCCTCAATTTTCCCCTCTCTGTGACATCACACTTAGGACAGCCTCAAATTCATCCCCTTTGGAACACCGCAGCAGTGACAGACCCGCTTTCCCCTCTCTCTGACATCACAGCAGTGACAGGCCAAAACTACTCCTCTCTGTGACACCACAGCAGGGACAGACTCAGGTTTCCTCTATCTGTGACATCACAGCCATGGCAGCCTTAATTTCAGCTCTGATGGAACACCACAGCACTGACAGACTCATTATTCCCCGCTCTGTGACATCACAGAACAGACAGAACCAATTAAAACCTCTCTGACATACCATAGGCATGACAACCCCAATTCCATCTCCTTTGTGGCTACAGACAAGTCATAACACCTGTGTTACTTTCTCTGAGACTCCACAGCTGTGATAGCCCCAGTTTTCCCCTCTCTGTGACATCACAACTGTGGGAACCCCAATTTACGCCTGCCTGTGACAGCACAGCAGTCAAAGATGCACTTTCCACCCATTATGACATCACAGCACTGACAGGCCAAATTTCACCCTTGCTGTCACCCCACAGATTGAACAAGCCCAACTTACACCTATCTGTAACATTTACAGCGGTGATAGTGCCAGTTTTCTCCTCTCTGTGACATGATATCAAAGACAAGTCAGAATTCATCCCCTCTGATAAGCCACAGCAGTGAAAGCCTCAGTTCTCTCCTCTCGGTGAGATCACTGCAATGACAAGTCCAGTTTACACCTCTCTGCGACACCACAGTGGTGACAGACGCATTATTCCCCTCTCTGGGACATCACAGTCATGACAGAACCAATTTAAATCTCTCTGTGATACCACAGCCCTAACAACCTCAATGCCATTCCCTGTGTGGCAACAGACAAGTCATAGCACCTGTGTAACTTTCACTGCACAACAGTGATCAGCCCCAGTTTTCCCCTCTCTGTGACACCACAGCAGGGACAGACTCAGGTTTCCTCTATCTGTGACATCACAGCCACGGCAGCCTTAATTTCAGCCCCAAAGGAACACCACAGCAGTGACAGACCCAGAATTCCCCTCTCCGTGACATCACAGAAGAGACAGAACCGATTAAAACCTCTCTGTGATATCATAGCCATGACAACCCCAATTCCATCTCCTTTGTGGCAACAGACAAGTCATAGCACCTGTGATAATTTCTCTGAGACTCCACAGCTGTGATAGCCCAAGTTTTCCCCTCTCTGTGACATCACTGCAGTGGCAGACTCAGGTTTCCTCTATCTCTGACATCACACCAATGAGGGACCCAGTTTCTCCTCTCCGTGACATCACTGCACTGACAACTCTAATTTATGCCTCTCGGTGACACCACAGCACTCACAGATCCATTACGCCTCTCTCTGTGACATCACATCTGAGAGAGGCCCAATTTTCGCCTCCCTGGGACATCACAGCACTGACAACTCTAATTTACGCCTCTCTGTGACACCACAGTAGTGGCTGCCTCAATTTTCCCCTCTCTGTGACATCACACTTAGGACAGCCTCAAATTCATCCCCTTTGGAACACCGCAGCAGTGACAGACCCGCTTTCCCCTCTCTCTGACATCACAGCAGTGACAGGCCAAAACTACTCCTCTCTGTGACACCAGAGCAGCGGCAGCCTCAGTATTCTCCTCTCTGTGAGTGACATCACACCAATGAGGGACCCAGTTCAAGGTCTCTGTGACATTACTGCAGTGACAACTCTAAATTACGCCTGTCTGTGACACCACAGTGGTGACAGACGCATTATTCCCCTCTCTGGGACATCACAATCATGACAGAACCAATTTAAAACTCTCTGTGATACCACAGCCCGAACAACCCCAATTCTATTCCCTGTGTGGCAACAGACAAGTCATAGCACCTCTGTAAATTTCTCTGTCACTGCACAACAGTGATCAGCCCCAGTTTTCCCCTCTCTGTGACACCACAGCAGGGACAGACTCAGGTTTCCTCTATCTGTGACATCACAGCCACGGCAGCCTTAATTTCAGCCCCAAAGGAACACCACAGCAGTGACAGACCCAGAATTCCCCTCTCCGTGACATCACAGAAGAGACAGAACCGATTAAAACCTCTCTGTGATATCATAGCCATGACAACCCCAATTCCATCTCCTTTGTGGCAACAGACAAGTCATAGCACCTGTGATAATTTCTCTGAGACTCCACAGCTGTGATAGCCCCAGTTTTCCCCTCTCTGTGACATCACTGCAGTGGCAGACTCAGGTTTCCTCTATCTGTCACATCACACCAATGAGGGACCCAGTTTCTCCTCTCCGTGACATCACTGCACTGACAACTCTAATTTATGCCTCTCGGTGACACCACAGCACTCACAGATCCATTACGCCTCTCTCTGTGACATCACATCTGAGAGAGGCCCAATTTTCGCCTCCCTGTGACATCACAGCACTGACAACTCTAATTTACGCCTCTCTGTGACACCACAGTAGTGGCTGCCTCAATTTTCCCCT
Organism: Cyanistes caeruleus; assembly: GCF_971803275.1. NCBI lineage: Eukaryota > Metazoa > Chordata > Aves > Passeriformes > Paridae > Cyanistes > Cyanistes caeruleus. Next base: position 154,042 of record NW_028255909.1, on the reverse strand, counting down.
CTCTGTGACATCACACTTAGGACAGCCTCAAATTCATCCCCTTTGGAACACCGCAGCAGTGACAGACCCGCTTTCCCCTCTCTCTGACATCACAGCAGTGACAGGCCAAAACTACTCCTCTCTGTGACACCAGAGCAGCGGCAGCCTCAGTATTCTCCTCTCTGTGTGTGACATCACACCAATGAGGGACCCAGTTCAAGGTCTCTGTGACATTACTGCAGTGACAACTCTAAATTACGCCTGTCTGTGACACCACAGTGGTGACAGACGCATTATTCCCCTCTCTGGGACATCACAATCATGACAGAACCAATTTAAAACTCTCTGTGATACCACAGCCCGAACAACCCCAATTCTATTCCCTGTGTGGCAACAGACAAGTCATAGCACCTCTGTAAATTTCTCTGTCACTGCACAACAGTGATCAGCCCCAGTTTTCCCCTCTCTGTGACACCACAGCAGGGACAGACTCAGGTTTCCTCTATCTGTGACATCACAGCCATGGCAGCCTTAATTTCAGCTCTGATGGAACACCACAGCACTGACAGACTCATTATTCCCCGCTCTGTGACATCACAGAACAGACAGAACCAATTAAAACCTCTCTGACATACCATAGGCATGACAACCCCAATTCCATCTCCTTTGTGGCTACAGACAAGTCATAACACCTGTGTTACTTTCTCTGGGACTCCACAGCTGTGATAGCCCCAGTTTTCCCCTCTCTGTGACATCACAACTGTGGGAACCCCAATTTACGCCTGCCTGTGACAGCACAGCAGTCAAAGATGCACTTTCCACCCATTATGACATCACAGCACTGACAGGCCAAATTTCACCCTTGCTGTCACCCCACAGATTGAACAAGCCCAACTTACACTTATCTGTAACATTTACAGCGGTGATAGTGCCAGTTTTCTCCTCTCTGTGACATGATATCAAAGACAAGTCAGAATTCATCCCCTCTGATAAGCCACAGCAGTGAAAGCCTCAGTTCTCTCCTCTCGGTGAGATCACTGCAATGACAAGTCCAGTTTACACCTCTCTGCGACACCACAGTGGTGACAGACGCATTATTCCCCGTTCTCTGGGACATCACAGTCATGACAGAACCAATTTAAATCTCTCTGTGATACCACAGCCCTAACAACCCCAATTCCATTCCCTGTGTGGCAACAGACAAGTCATAGCACCTGTGTAACTTTCACTGCACAACAGTGATCAGCCCCAGTTTTCCCCTCTCTGTGACACCACAGCAGGGACAGACTCAGGTTTCCTCTATCTGTGACATCACAGCCACGGCAGCCTTAATTTCAGCCCCAAAGGAACACCACAGCAGTGACAGACCCAGAATTCCCCTCTCCGTGACATCACAGAAGAGACAGAACCGATTAAAACCTCTCTGTGATATCATAGCCATGACAACCCCAATTCCATCTCCTTTGTGGCAACAGACAAGTCATAGCACCTGTGATAATTTCTCTGAGACTCCACAGCTGTGATAGCCCCAGTTTTCCCCTCTCTGTGACATCACTGCAGTGGCAGACTCAGGTTTCCTCTATCTATGACATCACACCAATGAGGGACCCAGTTTCTCCTCTCCGTGACATCACTGCACTGACAACTCTAATTTATGCCTCTCGGTGACACCACAGCACTCACAGATCCATTACGCCTCTCTCTGTGACATCACATCTGAGAGAGGCCCAATTTTCGCCTCCCTGGGACATCACAGCACTGACAACTCTAATTTACGCCTCTCTGTGACACCACAGTAGTGGCTGCCTCAATTTTCCCCTCTCTGTGACATCACACTTAGGACAGCCTCAAATTCATCCCCTTTGGAACACCGCAGCAGTGACAGACCCGCTTTCCCCTCTCTCTGACATCACAGCAGTGACAGGCCAAAACTACTCCTCTCTGTGACACCAGAGCAGCGGCAGCCTCAGTATTCTCCTCTCTGTGTGTGACATCACACCAATGAGGGACCCAGTTCAAGGTCTCTGTGACATTACTGCAGTGACAACTCTAAATTACGCCTGTCTGTGACACCACAGTGGTGACAGACGCATTATTCCCCTCTCTGGGACATCACAATCATGACAGAACCAATTTAAAACTCTCTGTGATACCACAGCCCGAACAACCCCAATTCTATTCCCTGTGTGGCAACAGACAAGTCATAGCACCTCTGTAAATTTCTCTGTCACTGCACAACAGTGATCAGCCCCAGTTTTCCCCTCTCTGTGACACCACAGCAGGGACAGACTCAGGTTTCCTCTATCTGTGACATCACAGCCATGGCAGCCTTAATTTCAGCTCTGATGGAACACCACAGCACTGACAGACTCATTATTCCCCGCTCTGTGACATCACAGAACAGACAGAACCAATTAAAACCTCTCTGACATACCATAGGCATGACAACCCCAATTCCATCTCCTTTGTGGCTACAGACAAGTCATAACACCTGTGTTACTTTCTCTGAGACTCCACAGCTGTGATAGCCCCAGTTTTCCCCTCTCTGTGACATCACAACTGTGGGAACCCCAATTTACGCCTGCCTGTGACAGCACAGCAGTCAAAGATGCACTTTCCACCCATTATGACATCACAGCACTGACAGGCCAAATTTCACCCTTGCTGTCACCCCCCAGATTAAACAAGCCCAACTTACACTTATCTGTAACATTGACAGCGGTGATAGTGCCAGTTTTCTCCTCTCTGTGACAAGATATCAAAGACAAGTCAGAATTCATCCCCTCTGATAAGCCACAGCAGTGAAAGCCTCAGTTCTCTCCTCCCGGTGAGATCACTGCAATGACAAGTCCAGTTTACACCTCTCTGCGACACCACAGTGGTGACAGACGCATTATTCCCCGTTCTCTGGGACATCACAGTCATGACAGAACCAATTTAAATCTCTCTGTGATACCACAGCCCTAACAACCCCAATTCCATTCCCTGTGTGGCAACAGACAAGTCATAGCACCTGTGTAACTTTCACTGCACAACAGTGATCAGCCCCAGTTTTCCCCTCTCTGTGACACCACAGCAGGGACAGACTCAGGTTTCCTCTATCTGTGACATCACAGCCACGGCAGCCTTAATTTCAGCCCCAAAGGAACACCACAGCAGTGACAGACCCATAATTCCCCTCTCCGTGACATCACAGAAGAGACAGAACCGATTAAAACCTCTCTGTGATATCATAGCCATGACAACCCCAATTCCATCTCCTTTGTGGCAACAGACAAGTCATAGCACCTGTGATAATTTCTCTGAGACTCCACAGCTGTGATAGCCCCAGTTTTCCCCTCTCTGTGACATCACTGCAGTGGCAGACTCAGGTTTCCTCTATCTATGACATCACACCAATGAGGGACCCAGTTTCTCCTCTCCGTGACATCACTGCACTGACAACTCTAATTTATGCCTCTCGGTGACACCACAGCACTCACAGATCCATTACGCCTCTCTCTGTGACATCACATCTGAGAGAGGCCCAATTTTCGCCTCCCTGGGACATCACAGCACTGACAACTCTAATTTACGCCTCTCTGTGACACCACAGTAGTGGCTGCCTCAATTTTCCCCTCTCTGTGACATCACACTTAGGACAGCCTCAAATTCATCCCCTTTGGAACACCGCAGCAGTGACAGACCCGCTTTCCCCTCTCTCTGACATCACAGCAGTGACAGACCAAAACTACTCCTCTCTGTGACACCAGAGCAGCGGCAGCCTCAGTATTCTCCTCTCTGTGTGTGACATCACACCAATGAGGGACCCAGTTCAAGGTCTCTGTGACATTACTGCAGTGACAACTCTAAATTACGCCTGTCTGTGACAACACAGTGGTGACAGACGCATTATTCCCCTCTCTGGGACATCACAATCATGACAGAACCAATTTAAAACTCTCTGTGATACCACAGCCCGAACAACCCCAATTCTATTCCCTGTGTGGCAACAGACAAGTCATAGCACCTCTGTAAATTTCTCTGTCACTGCACAACAGTGATCAGCCCCAGTTTTCCCCTCTCTGTGACACCACAGCAAAGACAGACTCAGGTTTCCTCTATCGTGACATCACAGCCATGGCAGCCTTAATTTCAGCTCTGATGGAACACCACAACACTGACAGACCCATTATTCCCCGCTCTGTGACATCACAGAACAGACAGAACCAATTAAAACCTCTCTGACATACCATAGGCATGACAACCCCAATTCCATCTCCTTTGTGGCAACAGACAAGTCATAACAACTGTGTTACTTTCTCTGAGACTCCACAGCTGTGATAGCCCCAGTTTTCCCCTCTCTGTGACATCACAACTGTGGGAACCCCAATTTACGCCTGCCTGTGACAGCACAGCAGTCAAAGATGCACTTTCCACCCATTATGACATCACAGCACTGACAGGCCAAATTTCACCCTTGCTGTCACCCCACAGATTGAACAAGCCCAACTTACACTTATCTGTAACATTTACAGCGGTGATAGTGCCAGTTTTCTCCTCTCTGTGACATGATATCAAAGACAAGTCAGAATTCATCCCCTCTGATAAGCCACAGCAGTGAAAGCCTCAGTTCTCTCCTCTCGGTGAGATCACTGCAATGACAAGTCCAGTTTACACCTCTCTGCGACACCACAGTGGTGACAGACGCATTATTCCCCGTTCTCTGGGACATCACAGTCATGACAGAACCAATTTAAATCTCTCTGTGATACCACAGCCCTAACAACCCCAATTCCATTCCCTGTGTGGCAACAGACAAGTCATAGCACCTGTGTAACTTTCACTGCACAACAGTGATCAGCCCCAGTTTTCCCCTCTCTGTGACACCACAGCAGGGACAGACTCAGGTTTCCTCTATCTGTGACATCACAGCCACGGCAGCCTTAATTTCAGCCCCAAAGGAACACCACAGCAGTGACAGACCCAGAATTCCCCTCTCCGTGACATCACAGAAGAGACAGAACCGATTAAAACCTCTCTGTGATATCATAGCCATGACAACCCCAATTCCATCTCCTTTGTGGCAACAGACAAGTCATAGCACCTGTGATAATTTCTCTGAGACTCCACAGCTGTGATAGCCCCAGTTTTCCCCTCTCTGTGACATCACTGCAGTGGCAGACTCAGGTTTCCTCTATCTATGACATCACACCAATGAGGGACCCAGTTTCTCCTCTCCGTGACATCACTGCACTGACAACTCTAATTTATGCCTCTCGGTGACACCACAGCACTCACAGATCCATTACGCCTCTCTCTGTGACATCACATCTGAGAGAGGCCCAATTTTCGCCTCCCTGGGACATCACAGCACTGACAACTCTAATTTACGCCTCTCTGTGACACCACAGTAGTGGCTGCCTCAATTTTCCCCTCTCTGTGACATCACACTTAGGACAGCCTCAAATTCATCCCCTTTGGAACACCGCAGCAGTGACAGACCCGCTTTCCCCTCTCTCTGACATCACAGCAGTGACAGGCCAAAACTACTCCTCTCTGTGACACCACAGCAGGGACAGACTCAGGTTTCCTCTATCTGTGACATCACAGCCATGGCAGCCTTAATTTCAGCTCTGATGGAACACCACAGCACTGACAGACTCATTATTCCCCGCTCTGTGACATCCCAGAACAGACAGAACCAATTAAAACCTCTCTGACATACCATAGGCAGGACAACCCCAATTCCATCTCCTTTGTGGCTACAGACAAGTCATAACACCTGTGTTACTTTCTCTGAGACTCCACAGCTGTGATAGCCCCAGTTTTCCCCTCTCTGTGACATCACAACTGTGGGAACCCCAATTTACGCCTGCCTGTGACAGCACAGCAGTCAAAGATGCACTTTCCACCCATTATGACATCACAGCACTGACAGGCCAAATTTCACCCTTGCTGTCACCCCACAGATTGAACAAGCCCAACTTACACCTATCTGTAACATTTACAGCGGTGATAGTGCCAGTTTTCTCCTCTCTGTGACATGATATCAAAGACAAGTCAGAATTCATCCCCTCTGATAAGCCACAGCAGTGAAAGCCTCAGTTCTCTCCTCTCGGTGAGATCACTGCAATGACAAGTCCAGTTTACACCTCTCTGCGACACCACAGTGGTGACAGACGCATTATTCCCCTCTCTGGGACATCACAGTCATGACAGAACCAATTTAAATCTCTCTGTGATACCACAGCCCTAACAACCTCAATGCCATTCCCTGTGTGGCAACAGACAAGTCATAGCACCTGTGTAACTTTCACTGCACAACAGTGATCAGCCCCAGTTTTCCCCTCTCTGTGACACCACAGCAGGGACAGACTCAGGTTTCCTCTATCTGTGACATCACAGCCACGGCAGCCTTAATTTCAGCCCCAAAGGAACACCACAGCAGTGACAGACCCAGAATTCCCCTCTCCGTGACATCACAGAAGAGACAGAACCGATTAAAACCTCTCTGTGATATCATAGCCATGACAACCCCAATTCCATCTCCTTTGTGGCAACAGACAAGTCATAGCACCTGTGATAATTTCTCTGAGACTCCACAGCTGTGATAGCCCCAGTTTTCCCCTCTCTGTGACATCACTGCAGTGGCAGACTCAGGTTTCCTCTATCTGTCACATCACACCAATGAGGGACCCAGTTTCTCCTCTCCGTGACATCACTGCACTGACAACTCTAATTTATGCCTCTCGGTGACACCACAGCACTCACAGATCCATTACGCCTCTCTCTGTGACATCACATCTGAGAGAGGCCCAATTTTCGCCTCCCTGTGACATCACAGCACTGACAACTCTAATTTACGCCTCTCTGTGACACCACAGTAGTGGCTGCCTCAATTTTCCCCTCTCTGTGACATCACACTTAGGACAGCCTCAAATTCATCCCCTTTGGAACACCGCAGCAGTGACAGACCCGCTTTCCCCTCTCTCTGACATCACAGCAGTGACAGGCCAAAACTACTCCTCTCTGTGACACCAGAGCAGCGGCAGCCTCAGTATTCTCCTCTCTGTGTGTGACATCACACCAATGAGGGACCCAGTTCAAGGTCTCTGTGACATTACTGCAGTGACAACTCTAAATTACGCCTGTCTGTGACACCACAGTGGTGACAGACGCATTATTCCCCTCTCTGGGACATCACAATCATGACAGAACCAATTTAAAACTCTCTGTGATACCACAGCCCGAACAACCCCAATTCTATTCCCTGTGTGGCAACAGACAAGTCATAGCACCTCTGTAAATTTCTCTGTCACTGCACAACAGTGATCAGCCCCAGTTTTCCCCTCTCTGTGACACCACAGCAGGGACAGACTCAGGTTTCCTCTATCTGTGACATCACAGCCACGGCAGCCTTAATTTCAGCCCCAAAGGAACACCACAGCAGTGACAGACCCAGAATTCCCCTCTCCGTGACATCACAGAAGAGACAGAACCGATTAAAACCTCTCTGTGATATCATAGCCATGACAACCCCCATTCCATCTCCTTTGTGGCAACAGACAAGTCATAGCACCTGTGATAATTTCTCTGAGACTCCACAGCTGTGATAGCCCAAGTTTTCCCCTCTCTGTGACATCACTGCAGTGGCAGACTCAGGTTTCCTCTATCTCTGACATCACACCAATGAGGGACCCAGTTTCTCCTCTCCGTGACATCACTGCACTGACAACTCTAATTTATGCCTCTCGGTGACACCACAGCACTCACAGATCCATTACGCCTCTCTCTGTGACATCACATCTGAGAGAGGCCCAATTTTCGCCTCCCTGTGACATCACAGCACTGACAACTCTAATTTACGCCTCTCTGTGACACCACAGTAGTGGCTGCCTCAATTTTCCCCTCTCTGTGACATCACACTTAGGACAGCCTCAAATTCATCCCCTTTGGAACACCGCAGCAGTGACAGACCCGCTTTCCCCTCCCTCTGACATCACAGCAGTGACAGGCCAAAACTACTCCTCTCTGTGACACCAGAGCAGCGGCAGCCTCAGTATTCTCCTCTCTGTGTGTGACATCACACCAATGAGGGACCCAGTTCAAGGTCTCTGTGACATTACTGCAGTGACAACTCTAAATTACGCCTGTCTGTGACACCACAGTGGTGACAGACGCATTATTCCCCTCTCTGGGACATCACAATCATGACAGAACCAATTTGAAACTCTCTGTGATACCACAGCCCGAACAACCCCAATTCCATTCCCTGTGTGGCAACAGACAAGTCATAGCACCTCTGTAAATTTCTCTGTCACTGCACAACAGTAATCAGCCCCAGTTTTCCCCTCTCTGTGACACCACAGCAGGGACAGACTCAGGTTTCCTCTATCGTGACATCACAGCCATGGCAGCCTTAATTTCAGCTCTGATGGAACACCACAGCACTGACAGACCCATTATTCCCCGCTCTGCGACATCACAGAACAGACAGAACCAATTAAAACCTCTCTGACATACCATAGGCATGACAACCCCAATTCCATCTCCTTTGTGGCAACAGACAAGTCATAACACCTGTGTTACTTTCTCTGAGACTCCACAGCTGTGATAGCCCCAGTTTTCCCCTCTCTGTGACATCACAACTGTGGGAACCCCAATTTACGCCTGCCTGTGACAGCACAGCAGTCAAAGATGCACTTTCCACCCATTATGACATCACAGCACTGACAGGCCAAATTTCACCCTTTCTGTCACCCCACAGATTGAACAAGCCCAACTTACACTTATCTGTAACATTTACAGCGGTGATAGTGCCAGTTTTCTCCTCTCTGTGACATGATATCAAAGACAAGTCAGAATTCATCCCCTCTGATAGGCCACAGCAGTGAAAGCCTCAGTTTTCTCCTCTCGGTGAGATCACTGCAATGACAAGTCCAGTTTACACCTCTCTGCGACACCACAGTGGTGACAGACGCATTATTCCCCTCTCTGGGACATCACAGTCATGACAGAACCAATTTAAATCTCTCTGTGATACCACAGCCCGAACAACCCCAATTCCATTCCCTGTGTGGCAACAGACAAGTCATAGCACCTGTGTAACTTTCACTGCACAACAGTGATCAGCCCCAGTTTTCCCCTCTCTGTGACACCACAGCAGGGACAGACTCAGGTTTCCTCTATCTGTGACATCACAGCCACGGCAGCCTTAATTTCAGCCCCAAAGGAACACCACAGCAGTGACAGACCCAGAATTCCCCTCTCCGTGACATCACAGAAGAGACAGAACCGATTAAAACCTCTCTGTGATATCATAGCCATGACAACCCCAATTCCATCTCCTTTGTGGCAACAGACAAGTCATAGCACCTGTGATAATTTCTCTGAGACTCCACAGCTGTGATAGCCCCAGTTTTCCCCTCTCTGTGACATCACTGCAGTGGCAGACTCAGGTTTCCTCTATCTATGACATCACACCAATGAGGGACCCAGTTTCTCCTCTCCGTGACATCACTGCACTGACAACTCTAATTTATGCCTCTCGGTGACACCACAGCACTCACAGATCCATTACGCCTCTCTCTGTGACATCACATCTGAGAGAGGCCCAATTTTCGCCTCCCTGGGACATCACAGCACTGACAACTCTAATTTACGCCTCTCTGTGACACCACAGTAGTGGCTGCCTCAATTTTCCCCTCTCTGTGACATCACACTTAGGACAGCCTCAAATTCATCCCCTTTGGAACACCGCAGCAGTGACAGACCCGCTTTCCCCTCTCTCTGACATCACAGCAGTGACAGGCCAAAACTACTCCTCTCTGTGACACCACAGCAGGGACAGACTCAGGTTTCCTCTATCTGTGACATCACAGCCATGGCAGCCTTAATTTCAGCTCTGATGGAACACCACAGCACTGACAGACCCATTATTCCCCGCTCTGTGACATCCCAGAACAGACAGAACCAATTAAAACCTCTCTGACATACCATAGGCAGGACAACCCCAATTCCATCTCCTTTGTGGCTACAGACAAGTCATAACACCTGTGTTACTTTCTCTGAGACTCCACAGCTGTGATAGCCCCAGTTTTCCCCTCTCTGTGACATCACAACTGTGGGAACCCCAATTTACGCCTGCCTGTGACAGCACAGCAGTCAAAGATGCACTTTCCACCCATTATGACATCACAGCACTGACAGGCCAAATTTCACCCTTGCTGTCACCCCACAGATTGAACAAGCCCAACTTACACCTATCTGTAACATTTACAGCGGTGATAGTGCCAGTTTTCTCCTCTCTGTGACATGATATCAAAGACAAGTCAGAATTCATCCCCTCTGATAAGCCACAGCAGTGAAAGCCTCAGTTCTCTCCTCTCGGTGAGATCACTGCAATGACAAGTCCAGTTTACACCTCTCTGCGACACCACAGTGGTGACAGACGCATTATTCCCCTCTCTGGGACATCACAGTCATGACAGAACCAATTTAAATCTCTCTGTGATACCACAGCCCTAACAACCTCAATGCCATTCCCTGTGTGGCAACAGACAAGTCATAGCACCTGTGTAACTTTCACTGCACAACAGTGATCAGCCCCAGTTTTCCCCTCTCTGTGACACCACAGCAGGGACAGACTCAGGTTTCCTCTATCTGTGACATCACAGCCACGGCAGCCTTAATTTCAGCCCCAAAGGAACACCACAGCAGTGACAGACCCAGAATTCCCCTCTCCGTGACATCACAGAAGAGACAGAACCGATTAAAACCTCTCTGTGATATCATAGCCATGACAACCCCAATTCCATCTCCTTTGTGGCAACAGACAAGTCATAGCACCTGTGATAATTTCTCTGAGACTCCACAGCTGTGATAGCCCCAGTTTTCCCCTCTCTGTGACATCACTGCAGTGGCAGACTCAGGTTTCCTCTATCTGTCACATCACACCAATGAGGGACCCAGTTTCTCCTCTCCGTGACATCACTGCACTGACAACTCTAATTTATGCCTCTCGGTGACACCACAGCACTCACAGATCCATTACGCCTCTCTCTGTGACATCACATCTGAGAGAGGCCCAATTTTCGCCTCCCTGGGACATCACAGCACTGACAACTCTAATTTACGCCTCTCTGTGACACCACAGTAGTGGCTGCCTCAATTTTCCCCTCTCTGTGACATCACACTTAGGACAGCCTCAAATTCATCCCCTTTGGAACACCGCAGCAGTGACAGACCCGCTTTCCCCTCTCTCTGACATCACAGCAGTGACAGGCCAAAACTACTCCTCTCTGTGACACCAGAGCAGCGGCAGCCTCAGTATTCTCCTCTCTGTGTGTGACATCACACCAATGAGGGACCCAGTTCAAGGTCTCTGTGACATTACTGCAGTGACAACTCTAAATTACGCCTGTCTGTGACACCACAGTGGTGACAGACGCATTATTCCCCTCTCTGGGACATCACAATCATGACAGAACCAATTTAAAACTCTCTGTGATACCACAGCCCGAACAACCCCAATTCTATTCCCTGTGTGGCAACAGACAAGTCATAGCACCTCTGTAAATTTCTCTGTCACTGCACAACAGTGATCAGCCCCAGTTTTCCCCTCTCTGTGACACCACAGCAGGGACAGACTCAGGTTTCCTCTATCTGTGACATCACAGCCACGGCAGCCTTAATTTCAGCCCCAAAGGAACACCACAGCAGTGACAGACCCAGAATTCCCCTCTCCGTGACATCACAGAAGAGACAGAACCGATTAAAACCTCTCTGTGATATCATAGCCATGACAACCCCCATTCCATCTCCTTTGTGGCAACAGACAAGTCATAGCACCTGTGATAATTTCTCTGAGACTCCACAGCTGTGATAGCCCCAGTTTTCCCCTCTCCGTGACATCACTGCAGTGGCAGACTCAGGTTTCCTCTATCTCTGACATCACACCAATGAGGGACCCAGTTTCTCCTCTCCGTGACATCACTGCACTGACAACTCTAATTTATGCCTCTCGGTGACACCACAGCACTCACAGATCCATTACGCCTCTCTCTGTGACATCACATCTGAGAGAGGCCCAATTTTCGCCTCCCTGGGACATCACAGCACTGACAACTCTAATTTACGCCTCTCTGTGACACCACAGTAGTGGCTGCCTCAATTTTCCCCTCTCTGTGACATCACACTTAGGACAGCCTCAAATTCATCCCCTTTGGAACACCGCAGCAGTGACAGACCCGCTTTCCCCTCTCTCTGACATCACAGCAGTGACAGGCCAAAACTACTCCTCTCTGTGACACCAGAGCAGCGGCAGCCTCAGTATTCTCCTCTCTGTGTGTGACATCACACCAATGAGGGACCCAGTTCAAGGTCTCTGTGACATTACTGCAGTGACAACTCTAAATTACGCCTGTCTGTGACACCACAGTGGTGACAGACGCATTATTCCCCTCTCTGGGACATCACAATCATGACAGAACCAATTTGAAACTCTCTGTGATACCACAGCCCGAACAACCCCAATTCCATTCCCTGTGTGGCAACAGACAAGTCATAGCACCTCTGTAAATTTCTCTGTCACTGCACAACAGTAATCAGCCCCAGTTTTCCCCTCTCTGTGACACCACAGCAGGGACAGACTCAGGTTTCCTCTATCGTGACATCACAGCCATGGCAGCCTTAATTTCAGCTCTGATGGAACACCACAGCACTGACAGACCCATTATTCCCCGCTCTGCGACATCACAGAACAGACAGAACCAATTAAAACCTCTCTGACATACCATAGGCATGACAACCCCAATTCCATCTCCTTTGTGGCAACAGACAAGTCATAACACCTGTGTTACTTTCTCTGAGACTCCACAGCTGTGATAGCCCCAGTTTTCCCCTCTCTGTGACATCACAACTGTGGGAACCCCAATTTACGCCTGCCTGTGACAGCACAGCAGTCAAAGATGCACTTTCCACCCATTATGACATCACAGCACTGACAGGCCAAATTTCACCCTTTCTGTCACCCCACAGATTGAACAAGCCCAACTTACACTTATCTGTAACATTTACAGCGGTGATAGTGCCAGTTTTCTCCTCTCTGTGACATGATATCAAAGACAAGTCAGAATTCATCCCCTCTGATAGGCCACAGCAGTGAAAGCCTCAGTTTTCTCCTCTCGGTGAGATCACTGCAATGACAAGTCCAGTTTACACCTCTCTGCGACACCACAGTGGTGACAGACGCATTATTCCCCTCTCTGGGACATCACAGTCATGACAGAACCAATTTAAATCTCTCTGTGATACCACAGCCCGAACAACCCCAATTCCATTCCCTGTGTGGCAACAGACAAGTCATAGCACCTGTGTAACTTTCACTGCACAACAGTGATCAGCCCCAGTTTTCCCCTCTCTGTGACACCACAGCAGGGACAGACTCAGGTTTCCTCTATCTGTGACATCACAGCCACGGCAGCCTTAATTTCAGCCCCAAAGGAACACCACAGCAGTGACAGACCCAGAATTCCCCTCTCCGTGACATCACAGAAGAGACAGAACCGATTAAAACCTCTCTGTGATATCATAGCCATGACAACCCCAATTCCATCTCCTTTGTGGCAACAGACAAGTCATAGCACCTGTGATAATTTCTCTGAGACTCCACAGCTGTGATAGCCCCAGTTTTCCCCTCTCTGTGACATCACTGCAGTGGCAGACTCAGGTTTCCTCTATCTATGACATCACACCAATGAGGGACCCAGTTTCTCCTCTCCGTGACATCACTGCACTGACAACTCTAATTTATGCCTCTCGGTGACACCACAGCACTCACAGATCCATTACGCCTCTCTCTGTGACATCACATCTGAGAGAGGCCCAATTTTCGCCTCCCTGGGACATCACAGCACTGACAACTCTAATTTACGCCTCTCTGTGACACCACAGTAGTGGCTGCCTCAATTTTCCCCTCTCTGTGACATCACACTTAGGACAGCCTCAAATTCATCCCCTTTGGAACACCGCAGCAGTGACAGACCCGCTTTCCCCTCTCTCTGACATCACAGCAGTGACAGGCCAAAACTACTCCTCTCTGTGACACCACAGCAGGGACAGACTCAGGTTTCCTCTATCTGTGACATCACAGCCATGGCAGCCTTAATTTCAGCTCTGATGGAACACCACAGCACTGACAGACTCATTATTCCCCGCTCTGTGACATCCCAGAACAGACAGAACCAATTAAAACCTCTCTGACATACCATAGGCAGGACAACCCCAATTCCATCTCCTTTGTGGCTACAGACAAGTCATAACACCTGTGTTACTTTCTCTGAGACTCCACAGCTGTGATAGCCCCAGTTTTCCCCTCTCTGTGACATCACAACTGTGGGAACCCCAATTTACGCCTGCCTGTGACAGCACAGCAGTCAAAGATGCACTTTCCACCCATTATGACATCACAGCACTGACAGGCCAAATTTCACCCTTGCTGTCACCCCACAGATTGAACAAGCCCAACTTACACCTATCTGTAACATTTACAGCGGTGATAGTGCCAGTTTTCTCCTCTCTGTGACATGATATCAAAGACAAGTCAGAATTCATCCCCTCTGATAAGCCACAGCAGTGAAAGCCTCAGTTCTCTCCTCTCGGTGAGATCACTGCAATGACAAGTCCAGTTTACACCTCTCTGCGACACCACAGTGGTGACAGACGCATTATTCCCCTCTCTGGGACATCACAGTCATGACAGAACCAATTTAAATCTCTCTGTGATACCACAGCCCTAACAACCTCAATGCCATTCCCTGTGTGGCAACAGACAAGTCATAGCACCTGTGTAACTTTCACTGCACAACAGTGATCAGCCCCAGTTTTCCCCTCTCTGTGACACCACAGCAGGGACAGACTCAGGTTTCCTCTATCTGTGACATCACAGCCACGGCAGCCTTAATTTCAGCCCCAAAGGAACACCACAGCAGTGACAGACCCATAATTCCCCTCTCCGTGACATCACAGAAGAGACAGAACCGATTAAAACCTCTCTGTGATATCATAGCCATGACAACCCCAATTCCATCTCCTTTGTGGCAACAGACAAGTCATAGCACCTGTGATAATTTCTCTGAGACTCCACAGCTGTGATAGCCCCAGTTTTCCCCTCTCTGTGACATCACTGCAGTGGCAGACTCAGGTTTCCTCTATCTGTCACATCACACCAATGAGGGACCCAGTTTCTCCTCTCCGTGACATCACTGCACTGACAACTCTAATTTATGCCTCTCGGTGACACCACAGCACTCACAGATCCATTACGCCTCTCTCTGTGACATCACATCTGAGAGAGGCCCAATTTTCGCCTCCCTGGGACATCACAGCACTGACAACTCTAATTTACGCCTCTCTGTGACACCACAGTAGTGGCTGCCTCAATTTTCCCCTCTCTGTGACATCACACTTAGGACAGCCTCAAATTCATCCCCTTTGGAACACCGCAGCAGTGACAGACCCGCTTTCCCCTCTCTCTGACATCACAGCAGTGACAGGCCAAAACTACTCCTCTCTGTGACACCAGAGCAGCGGCAGCCTCAGTATTCTCCTCTCTGTGTGTGACATCACACCAATGAGGGACCCAGTTCAAGGTCTCTGTGACATTACTGCAGTGACAACTCTAAATTACGCCTGTCTGTGACAACACAGTGGTGACAGACGCATTATTCCCCTCTCTGGGACATCACAATCATGACAGAACCAATTTAAAACTCTCTGTGATACCACAGCCCGAACAACCCCAATTCTATTCCCTGTGTGGCAACAGACAAGTCATAGCACCTCTGTAAATTTCTCTGTCACTGCACAACAGTGATCAGCCCCAGTTTTCCCCTCTCTGTGACACCACAGCAGGGACAGACTCAGGTTTCCTCTATCGTGACATCACAGCCATGGCAGCCTGAACTTCAGCTCTGATGGAACACCACAGCACTGACAGACCCATTATTCCCCGCTCTGTGACATCCCAGAACAGACAGAACCAATTTAAACCTCTCTGACATACCATAGGCATGACAACCCCAATTCCATCTCCTTTGTGGCAACAGACAAGTCATAACACCTGTGTTACTTTCTCTGAGACTCCACAGCTGTGATAGCCCCAGTTTTCCCTTCTCTGTGACAGCACAACTGTGGGAACCCCAATTTACGCCTGCCTGTGACAGCACAGCAGTCAAAGATGCACTTTCCACCCATTATGACATCACAGCACTGACAGGCCAAATTTCACCCTTTCTGTCACCCCACAGATTGAACAAGCCCAACTTGCACCTATCTGTAACATTTACAGCGGTGATAGTGCTAGTTTTCTCCTCTCTGTGACATGATATCAAAGACAAGTCAGAATTCATCCCCTCTGATAAGCCACAGCAGTGAAAGCCTCAGTTTTCTCCTCTCAGTGAGATCACTGCAATGACAAGTCCAGTTTACACCTCTCTGCGACACCACAGTGGTGACAGACGCATTATTCCCCTCTCTGGGACATCACAGTCATGACAGAACCAATTTAAATCTCTCTGTGATACCACAGCCCTAACAACCCCAATTCCATTCCCTGTGTGGCAACAGACAAGTCATAGCACCTGTGTAACTTTCACTGCACAACAGTGATCAGCCCCAGTTTTCCCCTCTCTGTGACACCACAGCAGGGACAGACTCAGGTTTCCTCTATCTGTGACATCACAGCCACGGCAGCCTTAATTTCAGCCCCAAAGGAACACCACAGCAGTGACAGACCCATAATTCCCCTCTCCGTGACATCACAGAAGAGACAGAACCGATTAAAACCTCTCTGTGATATCATAGCCATGACAACCCCAATTCCATCTCCTTTGTGGCAACAGACAAGTCATAGCACCTGTGATAATTTCTCTGAGACTCCACAGCTGTGATAGCCCCAGTTTTCCCCTCTCTGTGACATCACTGCAGTGGCAGACTCAGGTTTCCTCTATCTCTGACATCACACCAATGAGGGACCCAGTTCAAGGTCTCTGTGACATTACTGCAGTGACAACTCTAAATTATGCCTGTCTGTGACACCACAGTGGTGACAGACGCATTATTCCCCTCTCTGGGACATCACAATCATGACAGAACCAATTTAAAACTCTCTGTGATACCACAGCCCGAGCAACCCCAATTCTATTCCCTGTGTGGCAACAGACAAGTCATAGCACCTCTGTAAATTTCTCTGTCACTGCACAACAGTGATCAGCCCCAGTTTTCCCCTCTCTGTGACACCACAGCAGGGACAGACTCAGGTTTCCTCTATCGTGACATCACAGCCATGGCAGCCTTAATTTCAGCTCTGATGGAACACCACAGCACTGACAGACCCATTATTCCCCGCTCTGTGACATCACAGAACAGACAGAACCAATTAAAACCTCTCTGACATACCATAGGCATGACAACCCCAATTCCATCTCCTTTGTGGCAACAGACAAGTCATAACACCTGTGTTACTTTCTCTGAGACTCCACAGCTGTGATAGCCCCAGTGTTCCCCTCTCTGTGACATCACAACTGTGGGAACCCCAATTTACGCCTGCCTGTGACAGCACAGCAGTCAAAGATGCACTTTCCACCCATTATGACATCACAGCACTGACAGGCCAAATTTCACCCTTGCTGTCACCCCACAGATTGAACAAGCCCAACTTACACTTATCTGTAACATTTACAGCGGTGATAGTGCCAGTTTTCTCCTCTCTGTGACAAGATATCAAAGACAAGTCAGAATTCATCCCCTCTGATATGCCACAGCAATGAAAGCCTCAGTTTTCTCCTCCCGGTGAGATCACTGCAATGACAAGTCCAGTTTACACCTCTCTGCGACACCACAGTGGTGACAGACGCATTATTCCCCGTTCTCTGGGACATCACAGTCATGACAGAACCAATTTAAATCTCTCTGTGATACCACAGCCCTAACAACCCCAATTCCATTCCCTGTGTGGCAACAGACAAGTCATAGCACCTGTGTAACTTTCACTGCACAACAGTGATCAGCCCCAGTTTTCCCCTCTCTGTGACACCACAGCAGGGACAGACTCAGGTTTCCTCTATCTGTGACATCACAGCCATGGCAGCCTTAATTTCAGCCCCAAAGGAACACCACAGCAGTGACAGACCCATAATTCCCCTCTCCGTGACATCACAGAAGAGACAGAACCGATTAAAACCTCTCTGTGATATCATAGCCATGACAACCCCAATTCCATCTCCTTTGTGGCAACAGACAAGTCATAGCACCTGTGATAATTTCTCTGAGACTCCACAGCTGTGATAGCCCCAGTTTTCCCCTCTCCGTGACATCACTGCAGTGGCAGACTCAGGTTTCCTCTATCTGTGACATCACACCAATGAGGGACCCAGTTTCTCCTCTCCGTGACATCACTGCACTGACAACTCTAATTTATGCCTCTCGGTGACACCACAGCACTCACAGATCCATTACGCCTCTCTCTGTGACATCACATCTGAGAGAGGCCCAATTTTCGCCTCCCTGGGACATCACAGCACTGACAACTCTAATTTACGCCTCTCTGTGACACCACAGTAGTGCCTGCCTCAATTTTCCCCTCTCTGTGACATCACACTTAGGACAGCCTCAAATTCATCCCCTTTGGAACACCGCAGCAGTGACAGACCCGCTTTCCCCTCTCTCTGACATCACAGCAGTGACAGGCCAAAACTACTCCTCTCTGTGACACCAGAGCAGCGGCAGCCTCAGTATTCTCCTCTCTGTGTGTGACATCACACCAATGAGGGACCCAGTTCAAGGTCTCTGTGACATTACTGCAGTGACAACTCTAAATTACGCCTCTCTGTGACACCACAGTGGTGACAGACGCATTATTCCCCTCTCTGGGACATCACAATCATGACAGAACCAATTTAAAACTCTCTGTGATACCACAGCCCGAACAACCCCAATTCTATTCCCTGTGTGGCAACAGACAAGTCATAGCACCTCTGTAAATTTCTCTGTCACTGCACAACAGTGATCAGCCCCAGTTTTCCCCTCTCTGTGACACCACAGCAGGGACAGACTCAGGTTTCCTCTATCTGTGACATCACAGCCATGGCAGCCTTAATTTCAGCTCTGATGGAACACCACAGCACTGACAGACCCATTATTCCCCGCTCTGTGACATCACAGAACAGACAGAACCAATTAAAACCTCTCTGACATACCATAGGCATGACAACCCCAATTCCATCTCCTTTGTGGCTACAGACAAGTCATAACACCTGTGTTACTTTCTCTGAGACTCCACAGCTGTGATAGCCCCAGTTTTCCCCTCTCTGTGACATCACAACTGTGGGAACCCCAATTTACACCTGCCTGTGACAGCACAGCAGTCAAAGATGCACTTTCCACCCATTATGACATCACAGCACTGACAGGCCAAATTTCACCCTTGCTGTCACCCCACAGATTGAACAAGCCCAACTTACACTTATCTGTAACATTTACAGCGGTGATAGTGCCAGTTTTCTCCTCTCTGTGACATGATATCAAAGACAAGTCAGAATTCATCCCCTCTGATAAGCCACAGCAGTGAAAGCCTCAGTTCTCTCCTCTCGGTGAGATCACTGCAATGACAAGTCCAGTTTACACCTCTCTGCGACACCACAGTGGTGACAGACGCATTATTCCCCGTTCTCTGGGACATCACAGTCATGACAGAACCAATTTAAATCTCTCTGTGATACCACAGCCCTAACAACCCCAATTCCATTCCCTGTGTGGCAACAGACAAGTCATAGCACCTGTGTAACTTTCACTGCACAACAGTGATCAGCCCCAGTTTTCCCCTCTCTGTGACACCACAGCAGGGACAGACTCAGGTTTCCTCTATCTGTGACATCACAGCCACGGCAGCCTTAATTTCAGCCCCAAAGGAACACCACAGCAGTGACAGACCCATAATTCCCCTCTCCGTGACATCACAGAAGAGACAGAACCGATTAAAACCTCTCTGTGATATCATAGCCATGACAACCCCAATTCCATCTCCTTTGTGGCAACAGACAAGTCATAGCACCTGTGATAATTTCTCTGAGACTCCACAGCTGTGATAGCCCCAGTTTTCCCCTCTCCGTGACATCACTGCAGTGGCAGACTCAGGTTTCCTCTATCTGTCACATCACACCAATGAGGGACCCAGTTTCTCCTCTCCGTGACATCACTGCACTGACAACTCTAATTTATGCCTCTCGGTGACACCACAGCACTCACAGATCCATTACGCCTCTCTCTGTGACATCACATCTGAGAGAGGCCCAATTTTCGCCTCCCTGTGACATCACAGCACTGACAACTCTAATTTACGCCTCTCTGTGACACCACAGTAGTGGCTGCCTCAATTTTCCCCTCTCTGTGACATCACACTTAGGACAGCCTCAAATTCATCCCCTTTGGAACACCGCAGCAGTGACAGACCCGCTTTCCCCTCTCTCTGACATCACAGCAGTGACAGGCCAAAACTACTCCTCTCTGTGACACCAGAGCAGCGGCAGCCTCAGTATTCTCCTCTCTGTGTGTGACATCACACCAATGAGGGACCCAGTTCAAGGTCTCTGTGACATTACTGCAGTGACAACTCTAAATTACGCCTCTCTGTGACACCACAGTGGTGACAGACGCATTATTCCCCTCTCTGGGACATCACAATCATGACAGAACCAATTTAAAACTCTCTGTGATACCACAGCCCGAACAACCCCAATTCTATTCCCTGTGTGGCAACAGACAAGTCATAGCACCTCTGTAAATTTCTCTGTCACTGCACAACAGTGATCAGCCCCAGTTTTCCCCTCTCTGTGACACCACAGCAGGGACAGACTCAGGTTTCCTCTATCTGTGACATCACAGCCATGGCAGCCTTAATTTCAGCTCTGATGGAACACCACAGCACTGACAGACTCATTATTCCCCGCTCTGTGACATCACAGAACAGACAGAACCAATTAAAACCTCTCTGACATACCATAGGCATGACAACCCCAATTCCATCTCCTTTGTGGCTACAGACAAGTCATAACACCTGTGTTACTTTCTCTGAGACTCCACAGCTGTGATAGCCCCAGTTTTCCCCTCTCTGTGACATCTCAACTGTGGGAACCCCAATTTACGCCTGCCTGTGACAGCACAGCAGTCAAAGATGCACTTTCCACCCATTATGACATCACAGCACTGACAGGCCAAATTTCACCCTTGCTGTCACCCCACAGATTGAACAAGCCCAACTTACACTTATCTGTAACATTTACAGCGGTGATAGTGCCAGTTTTCTCCTCTCTGTGACATGATATCAAAGACAAGTCAGAATTCATCCCCTCTGATAAGCCACAGCAGTGAAAGCCTCAGTTCTCTCCTCTCGGTGAGATCACTGCAATGACAAGTCCAGTTTACACCTCTCTGCGACACCACAGTGGTGACAGACGCATTATTCCCCGTTCTCTGGGACATCACAGTCATGACAGAACCAATTTAAATCTCTCTGTGATACCACAGCCCTAACAACCTCAATGCCATTCCCTGTGTGGCAACAGACAAGTCATAGCACCTGTGTAACTTTCACTGCACAACAGTGATCAGCCCCAGTTTTCCCCTCTCTGTGACACCACAGCAGGGACAGACTCAGGTTTCCTCTATCTGTGACATCACAGCCACGGCAGCCTTAATTTCAGCCCCAAAGGAACACCACAGCAGTGACAGACCCAGAATTCCCCTCTCCGTGACATCACAGAAGAGACAGAACCGATTAAAACCTCCCTTTGATATCATAGCCATGACAACCCCAATTCCATCTCCTTTGTGGCAACAGACAAGTCATAGCACCTGTGATAATTTCTCTGAGACTCCACAGCTGTGATAGCCCCAGTTTTCCCCTCTCTGTGACATCACTGCAGTGGCAGACTCAGGTTTCCTCTATCTGTCACATCACACCAATGAGGGACCCAGTTTCTCCTCTCCGTGACATCACTGCACTGACAACTCTAATTTATGCCTCTCGGTGACACCACAGCACTCACAGATCCATT
Source organism: Cyanistes caeruleus (assembly GCF_971803275.1). Classification (NCBI taxonomy): domain Eukaryota; kingdom Metazoa; phylum Chordata; class Aves; order Passeriformes; family Paridae; genus Cyanistes; species Cyanistes caeruleus. Next base: position 131,969 of record NW_028255909.1, on the reverse strand, counting down.
ACGCCTCTCTCTGTGACATCACATCTGAGAGAGGCCCAATTTTCGCCTCCCTGGGACATCACAGCACTGACAACTCTAATTTACGCCTCTCTGTGACACCACAGTAGTGGCTGCCTCAATTTTCCCCTCTCTGTGACATCACACTTAGGACAGCCTCAAATTCATCCCCTTTGGAACACCGCAGCAGTGACAGACCCGCTTTCCCCTCTCTCTGACATCACAGCAGTGACAGGCCAAAACTACTCCTCTCTGTGACACCAGAGCAGCGGCAGCCTCAGTATTCTCCTCTCTGTGTGTGACATCACACCAATGAGGGACCCAGTTCAAGGTCTCTGTGACATTACTGCAGTGACAACTCTAAATTACGCCTGTCTGTGACAACACAGTGGTGACAGACGCATTATTCCCCTCTCTGGGACATCACAATCATGACAGAACCAATTTAAAACTCTCTGTGATACCACAGCCCGAACAACCCCAATTCTATTCCCTGTGTGGCAACAGACAAGTCATAGCACCTCTGTAAATTTCTCTGTCACTGCACAACAGTGATCAGCCCCAGTTTTCCCCTCTCTGTGACACCACAGCAGGGACAGACTCAGGTTTCCTCTATCGTGACATCACAGCCATGGCAGCCTTAATTTCAGCTCTGATGGAACACCACAGCACTGACAGACCCATTATTCCCCGCTCTGTGACATCACAGAACAGACAGAACCAATTAAAACCTCTCTGACATACCATAGGCATGACAACCCCAATTCCATCTCCTTTGTGGCAACAGACAAGTCATAACACCTGTGTTACTTTCTCTGAGACTCCACAGCTGTGATAGCCCCAGTTTTCCCCTCTCTGTGACATCACAACTGTGGGAACCCCAATTTACGCCTGCCTGTGACAGCACAGCAGTCAAAGATGCACTTTCCACCCATTATGACATCACAGCACTGACAGGCCAAATTTCACCCTTGCTGTCACCCCACAGATTGAACAAGCCCAACTTACACTTATCTGTAACATTTACAGCGGTGATAGTGCCAGTTTTCTCCTCTCTGTGACAAGATATCAAAGACAAGTCAGAATTCATCCCCTCTGATAGGCCACAGCAGTGAAAGCCTCAGTTCTCTCCTCCCGGTGAGATCACTGCAATGACAAGTCCAGTTTACACCTCTCTGCGACACCACAGTGGTGACAGACGCATTATTCCCCGTTCTCTGGGACATCACAGTCATGACAGAACCAATTTAAATCTCTCTGTGATACCACAGCCCTAACAACCCCAATTCCATTCCCTGTGTGGCAACAGACAAGTCATAGCACCTGTGTAACTTTCACTGCACAACAGTGATCAGCCCCAGTTTTCCCCTCTCTGTGACACCACAGCAGGGACAGACTCAGGTTTCCTCTATCTGTGACATCACAGCCACGGCAGCCTTAATTTCAGCCCCAAAGGAACACCACAGCAGTGACAGACCCATAATTCCCCTCTCCGTGACATCACAGAAGAGACAGAACCGATTAAAACCTCCCTTTGATATCATAGCCATGACAACCCCAATTCCATCTCCTTTGTGGCAACAGACAAGTCATAGCACCTGTGATAATTTCTCTGAGACTCCACAGCTGTGATAGCCCCAGTTTTCCCCTCTCTGTGACATCACTGCAGTGGCAGACTCAGGTTTCCTCTATCTGTGACATCACACCAATGAGGGACCCAGTTTCTCCTCTCCGTGACATCACTGCACTGACAACTCTAATTTATGCCTCTCGGTGACACCACAGCACTCACAGATCCATTACGCCTCTCTCTGTGACATCACATCTGAGAGAGGCCCAATTTTCGCCTCCCTGGGACATCACAGCACTGACAACTCTAATTTACGCCTCTCTGTGACACCACAGTAGTGGCTGCCTCAATTTTCCCCTCTCTGTGACATCACACTTAGGACAGCCTCAAATTCATCCCCTTTGGAACACCGCAGCAGTGACAGACCCGCTTTCCCCTCTCTCTGACATCACAGCAGTGACAGGCCAAAACTACTCCTCTCTGTGACACCAGAGCAGCGGCAGCCTCAGTATTCTCCTCTCTGTGTGTGACATCACACCAATGAGGGACCCAGTTCAAGGTCTCTGTGACATTACTGCAGTGACAACTCTAAATTACGCCTGTCTGTGACACCACAGTGGTGACAGACGCATTATTCCCCTCTCTGGGACATCACAATCATGACAGAACCAATTTAAAACTCTCTGTGATACCACAGCCCGAACAACCCCAATTCTATTCCCTGTGTGGCAACAGACAAGTCATAGCACCTCTGTAAATTTCTCTGTCACTGCACAACAGTGATCAGCCCCAGTTTTCCCCTCTCTGTGACACCACAGCAGGGACAGACTCAGGTTTCCTCTATCTGTGACATCACAGCCATGGCAGCCTTAATTTCAGCTCTGATGGAACACCACAGCACTGACAGACTCATTATTCCCCGCTCTGTGACATCACAGAACAGACAGAACCAATTAAAACCTCTCTGACATACCATAGGCATGACAACCCCAATTCCACCTCCTTTGTGGCTACAGACAAGTCATAACACCTGTGTTACTTTCTCTGAGACTCCACAGCTGTGATAGCCCCAGTTTTCCCCTCTCTGTGACATCACAACTGTGGGAACCCCAATTTACGCCTGCCTGTGACAGCACAGCAGTCAAAGATGCACTTTCCACCCATTATGACATCACAGCACTGACAGGCCAAATTTCACCCTTGCTGTCACCCCCCAGATTAAACAAGCCCAACTTACACTTATCTGTAACATTTACAGCGGTGATAGTGCCAGTTTTCTCCTCTCTGTGACAAGATATCAAAGACAAGTCAGAATTCATCCCCTCTGATAAGCCACAGCAGTGAAAGCCTCAGTTCTCTCCTCCCGGTGAGATCACTGCAATGACAAGTCCAGTTTACACCTCTCTGCGACACCACAGTGGTGACAGACGCATTATTCCCCGTTCTCTGGGACATCACAGTCATGACAGAACCAATTTAAATCTCTCTGTGATACCACAGCCCTAACAACCCCAATTCCATTCCCTGTGTGGCAACAGACAAGTCATAGCACCTGTGTAACTTTCACTGCACAACAGTGATCAGCCCCAGTTTTCCCCTCTCTGTGACACCACAGCAGGGACAGACTCAGGTTTCCTCTATCTGTGACATCACAGCCACGGCAGCCTTAATTTCAGCCCCAAAGGAACACCACAGCAGTGACAGACCCAGAATTCCCCTCTCCGTGACATCACAGAAGAGACAGAACCGATTAAAACCTCTCTGTGATATCATAGCCATGACAACCCCAATTCCATCTCCTTTGTGGCAACAGACAAGTCATAGCACCTGTGATAATTTCTCTGAGACTCCACAGCTGTGATAGCCCCAGTTTTCCCCTCTCTGTGACATCACTGCAGTGGCAGACTCAGGTTTCCTCTATCTATGACATCACACCAATGAGGGACCCAGTTTCTCCTCTCCGTGACATCACTGCACTGACAACTCTAATTTATGCCTCTCGGTGACACCACAGCACTCACAGATCCATTACGCCTCTCTCTGTGACATCACATCTGAGAGAGGCCCAATTTTCGCCTCCCTGGGACATCACAGCACTGACAACTCTAATTTACGCCTCTCTGTGACACCACAGTAGTGGCTGCCTCAATTTTCCCCTCTCTGTGACATCACACTTAGGACAGCCTCAAATTCATCCCCTTTGGAACACCGCAGCAGTGACAGACCCGCTTTCCCCTCTCTCTGACATCACAGCAGTGACAGGCCAAAACTACTCCTCTCTGTGACACCAGAGCAGCGGCAGCCTCAGTATTCTCCTCTCTGTGTGTGACATCACACCAATGAGGGACCCAGTTCAAGGTCTCTGTGACATTACTGCAGTGACAACTCTAAATTACGCCTGTCTGTGACAACACAGTGGTGACAGACGCATTATTCCCCTCTCTGGGACATCACAATCATGACAGAACCAATTTAAAACTCTCTGTGATACCACAGCCCGAACAACCCCAATTCTATTCCCTGTGTGGCAACAGACAAGTCATAGCACCTCTGTAAATTTCTCTGTCACTGCACAACAGTGATCAGCCCCAGTTTTCCCCTCTCTGTGACACCACAGCAGGGACAGACTCAGGTTTCCTCTATCGTGACATCACAGCCATGGCAGCCTTAATTTCAGCTCTGATGGAACACCACAACACTGACAGACCCATTATTCCCCGCTCTGTGACATCACAGAACAGACAGAACCAATTAAAACCTCTCTGACATACCATAGGCATGACAACCCCAATTCCATCTCCTTTGTGGCAACAGACAAGTCATAACACCTGTGTTACTTTCTCTGAGACTCCACAGCTGTGATAGCCCCAGTTTTCCCCTCTCTGTGACATCACAACTGTGGGAACCCCAATTTACGCCTGCCTGTGACAGCACAGCAGTCAAAGATGCACTTTCCACCCATTATGACATCACAGCACTGACAGGCCAAATTTCACCCTTGCTGTCACCCCACAGATTGAACAAGCCCAACTTACACTTATCTGTAACATTTACAGCGGTGATAGTGCCAGTTTTCTCCTCTCTGTGACATGATATCAAAGACAAGTCAGAATTCATCCCCTCTGATAGGCCACAGCAGTGAAAGCCTCAGTTCTCTCCTCTCGGTGAGATCACTGCAATGACAAGTCCAGTTTACACCTCTCTGCGACACCACAGTGGTGACAGACGCATTATTCCCCGTTCTCTGGGACATCACAGTCATGACAGAACCAATTTAAATCTCTCTGTGATACCACAGCCCTAACAACCCCAATTCCATTCCCTGTGTGGCAACAGACAAGTCATAGCACCTGTGTAACTTTCACTGCACAACAGTGATCAGCCCCAGTTTTCCCCTCTCTGTGACACCACAGCAGGGACAGACTCAGGTTTCCTCTATCTGTGACATCACAGCCCCGGCAGCCTTAATTTCAGCCCCAAAGGAACACCACAGCAGTGACAGACCCAGAATTCCCCTCTCCGTGACATCACAGAAGAGACAGAACCGATTAAAACCTCTCTGTGATATCATAGCCATGACAACCCCAATTCCATCTCCTTTGTGGCAACAGACAAGTCATAGCACCTGTGATAATTTCTCTGAGACTCCACAGCTGTGATAGCCCCAGTTTTCCCCTCTCTGTGACATCACTGCAGTGGCAGACTCAGGTTTCCTCTATCTATGACATCACACCAATGAGGGACCCAGTTTCTCCTCTCCGTGACATCACTGCACTGACAACTCTAATTTATGCCTCTCGGTGACACCACAGCACTCACAGATCCATTACGCCTCTCTCTGTGACATCACATCTGAGAGAGGCCCAATTTTCGCCTCCCTGGGACATCACAGCACTGACAACTCTAATTTACGCCTCTCTGTGACACCACAGTAGTGGCTGCCTCAATTTTCCCCTCTCTGTGACATCACACTTAGGACAGCCTCAAATTCATCCCCTTTGGAACACCGCAGCAGTGACAGACCCGCTTTCCCCTCTCTCTGACATCACAGCAGTGACAGGCCAAAACTACTCCTCTCTGTGACACCACAGCAGGGACAGACTCAGGTTTCCTCTATCTGTGACATCACAGCCATGGCAGCCTTAATTTCAGCTCTGATGGAACACCACAGCACTGACAGACTCATTATTCCCCGCTCTGTGACATCACAGAACAGACAGAACCAATTAAAACCTCTCTGACATACCATAGGCATGACAACCCCAATTCCATCTCCTTTGTGGCTACAGACAAGTCATAACACCTGTGTTACTTTCTCTGAGACTCCACAGCTGTGATAGCCCCAGTTTTCCCCTCTCTGTGACATCACAACTGTGGGAACCCCAATTTACGCCTGCCTGTGACAGCACAGCAGTCAAAGATGCACTTTCCACCCATTATGACATCACAGCACTGACAGGCCAAATTTCACCCTTGCTGTCACCCCACAGATTGAACAAGCCCAACTTACACCTATCTGTAACATTTACAGCGGTGATAGTGCCAGTTTTCTCCTCTCTGTGACATGATATCAAAGACAAGTCAGAATTCATCCCCTCTGATAAGCCACAGCAGTGAAAGCCTCAGTTCTCTCCTCTCGGTGAGATCACTGCAATGACAAGTCCAGTTTACACCTCTCTGCGACACCACAGTGGTGACAGACGCATTATTCCCCTCTCTGGGACATCACAGTCATGACAGAACCAATTTAAATCTCTCTGTGATACCACAGCCCTAACAACCTCAATGCCATTCCCTGTGTGGCAACAGACAAGTCATAGCACCTGTGTAACTTTCACTGCACAACAGTGATCAGCCCCAGTTTTCCCCTCTCTGTGACACCACAGCAGGGACAGACTCAGGTTTCCTCTATCTGTGACATCACAGCCACGGCAGCCTTAATTTCAGCCCCAAAGGAACACCACAGCAGTGACAGACCCAGAATTCCCCTCTCCGTGACATCACAGAAGAGACAGAACCGATTAAAACCTCTCTGTGATATCATAGCCATGACAACCCCAATTCCATCTCCTTTGTGGCAACAGACAAGTCATAGCACCTGTGATAATTTCTCTGAGACTCCACAGCTGTGATAGCCCAAGTTTTCCCCTCTCTGTGACATCACTGCAGTGGCAGACTCAGGTTTCCTCTATCTCTGACATCACACCAATGAGGGACCCAGTTTCTCCTCTCCGTGACATCACTGCACTGACAACTCTAATTTATGCCTCTCGGTGACACCACAGCACTCACAGATCCATTACGCCTCTCTCTGTGACATCACATCTGAGAGAGGCCCAATTTTCGCCTCCCTGGGACATCACAGCACTGACAACTCTAATTTACGCCTCTCTGTGACACCACAGTAGTGGCTGCCTCAATTTTCCCCTCTCTGTGACATCACACTTAGGACAGCCTCAAATTCATCCCCTTTGGAACACCGCAGTAGTGACAGACCCGCTTTCCCCTCTCTCTGACATCACAGCAGTGACAGGCCAAAACTACTCCTCTCTGTGACACCAGAGCAGCGGCAGCCTCAGTATTCTCCTCTCTGTGAGTGACATCACACCAATGAGGGACCCAGTTCAAGGTCTCTGTGACATTACTGCAGTGACAACTCTAAATTACGCCTGTCTGTGACACCACAGTGGTGACAGACGCATTATTCCCCTCTCTGGGACATCACAATCATGACAGAACCAATTTAAAACTCTCTGTGATACCACAGCCCGAACAACCCCAATTCTATTCCCTGTGTGGCAACAGACAAGTCATAGCACCTCTGTAAATTTCTCTGTCACTGCACAACAGTGATCAGCCCCAGTTTTCCCCTCTCTGTGACACCACAGCAGGGACAGACTCAGGTTTCCTCTATCTGTGACATCACAGCCACGGCAGCCTTAATTTCAGCCCCAAAGGAACACCACAGCAGTGACAGACCCAGAATTCCCCTCTCCGTGACATCACAGAAGAGACAGAACCGATTAAAACCTCTCTGTGATATCATAGCCATGACAACCCCAATTCCATCTCCTTTGTGGCAACAGACAAGTCATAGCACCTGTGATAATTTCTCTGAGACTCCACAGCTGTGATAGCCCCAGTTTTCCCCTCTCCGTGACATCACTGCAGTGGCAGACTCAGGTTTCCTCTATCTCTGACATCACACCAATGAGGGACCCAGTTTCTCCTCTCCGTGACATCACTGCACTGACAACTCTAATTTATGCCTCTCGGTGACACCACAGCACTCACAGATCCATTACGCCTCTCTCTGTGACATCACATCTGAGAGAGGCCCAATTTTCGCCTCCCTGTGACATCACAGCACTGACAACTCTAATTTACGCCTCTCTGTGACACCACAGTAGTGGCTGCCTCAATTTTCCCCTCTCTGTGACATCACACTTAGGACAGCCTCAAATTCATCCCCTTTGGAACACCGCAGCAGTGACAGACCCGCTTTCCCCTCTCTCTGACATCACAGCAGTGACAGGCCAAAACTACTCCTCTCTGTGACACCAGAGCAGCGGCAGCCTCAGTATTCTCCTCTCTGTGTGTGACATCACACCAATGAGGGACCCAGTTCAAGGTCTCTGTGACATTACTGCAGTGACAACTCTAAATTACGCCTGTCTGTGACACCACAGTGGTGACAGACGCATTATTCCCCTCTCTGGGACATCACAATCATGACAGAACCAATTTAAAACTCTCTGTGATACCACAGCCCGAACAACCCCAATTCTATTCCCTGTGTGGCAACAGACAAGTCATAGCACCTCTGTAAATTTCTCTGTCACTGCACAACAGTGATCAGCCCCAGTTTTCCCCTCTCTGTGACACCACAGCAGGGACAGACTCAGGTTTCCTCTATCTGTGACATCACAGCCATGGCAGCCTTAATTTCAGCTCTGATGGAACACCACAGCACTGACAGACTCATTATTCCCCGCTCTGTGACATCACAGAACAGACAGAACCAATTAAAACCTCTCTGACATACCATAGGCATGACAACCCCAATTCCATCTCCTTTGTGGCTACAGACAAGTCATAACACCTGTGTTACTTTCTCTGAGACTCCACAGCTGTGATAGCCCCAGTTTTCCCCTCTCTGTGACATCACAACTGTGGGAACCCCAATTTACGCCTGCCTGTGACAGCACAGCAGTCAAAGATGCACTTTCCACCCATTATGACATCACAGCACTGACAGGCCAAATTTCACCCTTGCTGTCACCCCACAGATTGAACAAGCCCAACTTACACTTATCTGTAACATTTACAGCGGTGATAGTGCCAGTTTTCTCCTCTCTGTGACATGATATCAAAGACAAGTCAGAATTCATCCCCTCTGATAAGCCACAGCAGTGAAAGCCTCAGTTCTCTCCTCTCGGTGAGATCACTGCAATGACAAGTCCAGTTTACACCTCTCTGCGACACCACAGTGGTGACAGACGCATTATTCCCCGTTCTCTGGGACATCACAGTCATGACAGAACCAATTTAAATCTCTCTGTGATACCACAGCCCTAACAACCCCAATTCCATTCCCTGTGTGGCAACAGACAAGTCATAGCACCTGTGTAACTTTCACTGCACAACAGTGATCAGCCCCAGTTTTCCCCTCTCTGTGACACCACAGCAGGGACAGACTCAGGTTTCCTCTATCTGTGACATCACAGCCACGGCAGCCTTAATTTCAGCCCCAAAGGAACACCACAGCAGTGACAGACCCAGAATTCCCCTCTCCGTGACATCACAGAAGAGACAGAACCGATTAAAACCTCTCTGTGATATCATAGCCATGACAACCCCAATTCCATCTCCTTTGTGGCAACAGACAAGTCATAGCACCTGTGATAATTTCTCTGAGACTCCACAGCTGTGATAGCCCCAGTTTTCCCCTCTCTGTGACATCACTGCAGTGGCAGACTCAGGTTTCCTCTATCTATGACATCACACCAATGAGGGACCCAGTTTCTCCTCTCCGTGACATCACTGCACTGACAACTCTAATTTATGCCTCTCGGTGACACCACAGTACTCACAGATCCATTACGCCTCTCTCTGTGACATCACATCTGAGAGAGGCCCAATTTTCGCCTCCCTGGGACATCACAGCACTGACAACTCTAATTTACGCCTCTCTGTGACACCACAGTAGTGGCTGCCTCAATTTTCCCCTCTCTGTGACATCACACTTAGGACAGCCTCAAATTCATCCCCTTTGGAACACCGCAGCAGTGACAGACCCGCTTTCCCCTCTCTCTGACATCACAGCAGTGACAGGCCAAAACTACTCCTCTCTGTGACACCAGAGCAGCGGCAGCCTCAGTATTCTCCTCTCTGTGTGTGACATCACACCAATGAGGGACCCAGTTCAAGGTCTCTGTGACATTACTGCAGTGACAACTCTAAATTACGCCTGTCTGTGACACCACAGTGGTGACAGACGCATTATTCCCCTCTCTGGGACATCACAATCATGACAGAACCAATTTAAAACTCTCTGTGATACCACAGCCCGAACAACCCCAATTCTATTCCCTGTGTGGCAACAGACAAGTCATAGCACCTCTGTAAATTTCTCTGTCACTGCACAACAGTGATCAGCCCCAGTTTTCCCCTCTCTGTGACACCACAGCAGGGACAGACTCAGGTTTCCTCTATCTGTGACATCACAGCCATGGCAGCCTTAATTTCAGCTCTGATGGAACACCACAGCACTGACAGACTCATTATTCCCCGCTCTGTGACATCACAGAACAGACAGAACCAATTAAAACCTCTCTGACATACCATAGGCATGACAACCCCAATTCCATCTCCTTTGTGGCTACAGACAAGTCATAACACCTGTGTTACTTTCTCTGAGACTCCACAGCTGTGATAGCCCCAGTTTTCCCCTCTCTGTGACATCACAACTGTGGGAACCCCAATTTACGCCTGCCTGTGACAGCACAGCAGTCAAAGATGCACTTTCCACCCATTATGACATCACAGCACTGACAGGCCAAATTTCACCCTTGCTGTCACCCCCCAGATTAAACAAGCCCAACTTACACTTATCTGTAACATTTACAGCGGTGATAGTGCCAGTTTTCTCCTCTCTGTGACAAGATATCAAAGACAAGTCAGAATTCATCCCCTCTGATAAGCCACAGCAGTGAAAGCCTCAGTTCTCTCCTCCCGGTGAGATCACTGCAATGACAAGTCCAGTTTACACCTCTCTGCGACACCACAGTGGTGACAGACGCATTATTCCCCGTTCTCTGGGACATCACAGTCATGACAGAACCAATTTAAATCTCTCTGTGATACCACAGCCCTAACAACCCCAATTCCATTCCCTGTGTGGCAACAGACAAGTCATAGCACCTGTGTAACTTTCACTGCACAACAGTGATCAGCCCCAGTTTTCCCCTCTCTGTGACACCACAGCAGGGACAGACTCAGGTTTCCTCTATCTGTGACATCACAGCCACGGCAGCCTTAATTTCAGCCCCAAAGGAACACCACAGCAGTGACAGACCCATAATTCCCCTCTCCGTGACATCACAGAAGAGACAGAACCGATTAAAACCTCTCTGTGATATCATAGCCATGACAACCCCAATTCCATCTCCTTTGTGGCAACAGACAAGTCATAGCACCTGTGATAATTTCTCTGAGACTCCACAGCTGTGATAGCCCCAGTTTTCCCCTCTCTGTGACATCACTGCAGTGGCAGACTCAGGTTTCCTCTATCTCTGACATCACACCAATGAGGGACCCAGTTTCTCCTCTCCGTGACATCACTGCACTGACAACTCTAATTTATGCCTCTCGGTGACACCACAGCACTCACAGATCCATTACGCCTCTCTCTGTGACATCACATCTGAGAGAGGCCCAATTTTCGCCTCCCTGGGACATCACAGCACTGACAACTCTAATTTACGCCTCTCTGTGACACCACAGTAGTGGCTGCCTCAATTTTCCCCTCTCTGTGACATCACACTTAGGACAGCCTCAAATTCATCCCCTTTGGAACACCGCAGTAGTGACAGACCCGCTTTCCCCTCTCTCTGACATCACAGCAGTGACAGGCCAAAACTACTCCTCTCTGTGACACCAGAGCAGCGGCAGCCTCAGTATTCTCCTCTCTGTGAGTGACATCACACCAATGAGGGACCCAGTTCAAGGTCTCTGTGACATTACTGCAGTGACAACTCTAAATTACGCCTGTCTGTGACACCACAGTGGTGACAGACGCATTATTCCCCTCTCTGGGACATCACAATCATGACAGAACCAATTTAAAACTCTCTGTGATACCACAGCCCGAACAACCCCAATTCTATTCCCTGTGTGGCAACAGACAAGTCATAGCACCTCTGTAAATTTCTCTGTCACTGCACAACAGTGATCAGCCCCAGTTTTCCCCTCTCTGTGACACCACAGCAGGGACAGACTCAGGTTTCCTCTATCTGTGACATCACAGCCACGGCAGCCTTAATTTCAGCCCCAAAGGAACACCACAGCAGTGACAGACCCAGAATTCCCCTCTCCGTGACATCACAGAAGAGACAGAACCGATTAAAACCTCTCTGTGATATCATAGCCATGACAACCCCAATTCCATCTCCTTTGTGGCAACAGACAAGTCATAGCACCTGTGATAATTTCTCTGAGACTCCACAGCTGTGATAGCCCCAGTTTTCCCCTCTCCGTGACATCACTGCAGTGGCAGACTCAGGTTTCCTCTATCTCTGACATCACACCAATGAGGGACCCAGTTTCTCCTCTCCGTGACATCACTGCACTGACAACTCTAATTTATGCCTCTCGGTGACACCACAGCACTCACAGATCCATTACGCCTCTCTCTGTGACATCACATCTGAGAGAGGCCCAATTTTCGCCTCCCTGTGACATCACAGCACTGACAACTCTAATTTACGCCTCTCTGTGACACCACAGTAGTGGCTGCCTCAATTTTCCCCTCTCTGTGACATCACACTTAGGACAGCCTCAAATTCATCCCCTTTGGAACACCGCAGCAGTGACAGACCCGCTTTCCCCTCTCTCTGACATCACAGCAGTGACAGGCCAAAACTACTCCTCTCTGTGACACCAGAGCAGCGGCAGCCTCAGTATTCTCCTCTCTGTGTGTGACATCACACCAATGAGGGACCCAGTTCAAGGTCTCTGTGACATTACTGCAGTGACAACTCTAAATTACGCCTCTCTGTGACACCACAGTGGTGACAGACGCATTATTCCCCTCTCTGGGACATCACAATCATGACAGAACCAATTTAAAACTCTCTGTGATACCACAGCCCGAACAACCCCAATTCTATTCCCTGTGTGGCAACAGACAAGTCATAGCACCTCTGTAAATTTCTCTGTCACTGCACAACAGTGATCAGCCCCAGTTTTCCCCTCTCTGTGACACCACAGCAGGGACAGACTCAGGTTTCCTCTATCTGTGACATCACAGCCATGGCAGCCTTAATTTCAGCTCTGATGGAACACCACAGCACTGACAGACTCATTATTCCCCGCTCTGTGACATCACAGAACAGACAGAACCAATTAAAACCTCTCTGACATACCATAGGCATGACAACCCCAATTCCATCTCCTTTGTGGCTACAGACAAGTCATAACACCTGTGTTACTTTCTCTGAGACTCCACAGCTGTGATAGCCCCAGTTTTCCCCTCTCTGTGACATCACAACTGTGGGAACCCCAATTTACGCCTGCCTGTGACAGCACAGCAGTCAAAGATGCACTTTCCACCCATTATGACATCACAGCACTGACAGGCCAAATTTCACCCTTGCTGTCACCCCACAGATTGAACAAGCCCAACTTACACTTATCTGTAACATTTACAGCGGTGATAGTGCCAGTTTTCTCCTCTCTGTGACATGATATCAAAGACAAGTCAGAATTCATCCCCTCTGATAAGCCACAGCAGTGAAAGCCTCAGTTCTCTCCTCTCGGTGAGATCACTGCAATGACAAGTCCAGTTTACACCTCTCTGCGACACCACAGTGGTGACAGACGCATTATTCCCCGTTCTCTGGGACATCACAGTCATGACAGAACCAATTTAAATCTCTCTGTGATACCACAGCCCTAACAACCCCAATTCCATTCCCTGTGTGGCAACAGACAAGTCATAGCACCTGTGTAACTTTCACTGCACAACAGTGATCAGCCCCAGTTTTCCCCTCTCTGTGACACCACAGCAGGGACAGACTCAGGTTTCCTCTATCTGTGACATCACAGCCACGGCAGCCTTAATTTCAGCCCCAAAGGAACACCACAGCAGTGACAGACCCAGAATTCCCCTCTCCGTGACATCACAGAAGAGACAGAACCGATTAAAACCTCTCTGTGATATCATAGCCATGACAACCCCAATTCCATCTCCTTTGTGGCAACAGACAAGTCATAGCACCTGTGATAATTTCTCTGAGACTCCACAGCTGTGATAGCCCCAGTTTTCCCCTCTCTGTGACATCACTGCAGTGGCAGACTCAGGTTTCCTCTATCTATGACATCACACCAATGAGGGACCCAGTTTCTCCTCTCCGTGACATCACTGCACTGACAACTCTAATTTATGCCTCTCGGTGACACCACAGCACTCACAGATCCATTACGCCTCTCTCTGTGACATCACATCTGAGAGAGGCCCAATTTTCGCCTCCCTGGGACATCACAGCACTGACAACTCTAATTTACGCCTCTCTGTGACACCACAGTAGTGGCTGCCTCAATTTTCCCCTCTCTGTGACATCACACTTAGGACAGCCTCAAATTCATCCCCTTTGGAACACCGCAGCAGTGACAGACCCGCTTTCCCCTCTCTCTGACATCACAGCAGTGACAGGCCAAAACTACTCCTCTCTGTGACACCAGAGCAGCGGCAGCCTCAGTATTCTCCTCTCTGTGTGTGACATCACACCAATGAGGGACCCAGTTCAAGGTCTCTGTGACATTACTGCAGTGACAACTCTAAATTACGCCTGTCTGTGACACCACAGTGGTGACAGACGCATTATTCCCCTCTCTGGGACATCACAATCATGACAGAACCAATTTAAAACTCTCTGTGATACCACAGCCCGAACAACCCCAATTCTATTCCCTGTGTGGCAACAGACAAGTCATAGCACCTCTGTAAATTTCTCTGTCACTGCACAACAGTGATCAGCCCCAGTTTTCCCCTCTCTGTGACACCACAGCAGGGACAGACTCAGGTTTCCTCTATCTGTGACATCACAGCCATGGCAGCCTTAATTTCAGCTCTGATGGAACACCACAGCACTGACAGACTCATTATTCCCCGCTCTGTGACATCACAGAACAGACAGAACCAATTAAAACCTCTCTGACATACCATAGGCATGACAACCCCAATTCCATCTCCTTTGTGGCTACAGACAAGTCATAACACCTGTGTTACTTTCTCTGAGACTCCACAGCTGTGATAGCCCCAGTTTTCCCCTCTCTGTGACATCACAACTGTGGGAACCCCAATTTACGCCTGCCTGTGACAGCACAGCAGTCAAAGATGCACTTTCCACCCATTATGACATCACAGCACTGACAGGCCAAATTTCACCCTTGCTGTCACCCCCCAGATTAAACAAGCCCAACTTACACTTATCTGTAACATTTACAGCGGTGATAGTGCCAGTTTTCTCCTCTCTGTGACAAGATATCAAAGACAAGTCAGAATTCATCCCCTCTGATAAGCCACAGCAGTGAAAGCCTCAGTTCTCTCCTCCCGGTGAGATCACTGCAATGACAAGTCCAGTTTACACCTCTCTGCGACACCACAGTGGTGACAGACGCATTATTCCCCGTTCTCTGGGACATCACAGTCATGACAGAACCAATTTAAATCTCTCTGTGATACCACAGCCCTAACAACCCCAATTCCATTCCCTGTGTGGCAACAGACAAGTCATAGCACCTGTGTAACTTTCACTGCACAACAGTGATCAGCCCCAGTTTTCCCCTCTCTGTGACACCACAGCAGGGACAGACTCAGGTTTCCTCTATCTGTGACATCACAGCCACGGCAGCCTTAATTTCAGCCCCAAAGGAACACCACAGCAGTGACAGACCCATAATTCCCCTCTCCGTGACATCACAGAAGAGACAGAACCGATTAAAACCTCTCTGTGATATCATAGCCATGACAACCCCAATTCCATCTCCTTTGTGGCAACAGACAAGTCATAGCACCTGTGATAATTTCTCTGAGACTCCACAGCTGTGATAGCCCCAGTTTTCCCCTCTCTGTGACATCACTGCAGTGGCAGACTCAGGTTTCCTCTATCTATGACATCACACCAATGAGGGACCCAGTTTCTCCTCTCCGTGACATCACTGCACTGACAACTCTAATTTATGCCTCTCGGTGACACCACAGCACTCACAGATCCATTACGCCTCTCTCTGTGACATCACATCTGAGAGAGGCCCAATTTTCGCCTCCCTGGGACATCACAGCACTGACAACTCTAATTTACGCCTCTCTGTGACACCACAGTAGTGGCTGCCTCAATTTTCCCCTCTCTGTGACATCACACTTAGGACAGCCTCAAATTCATCCCCTTTGGAACACCGCAGCAGTGACAGACCCGCTTTCCCCTCTCTCTGACATCACAGCAGTGACAGACCAAAACTACTCCTCTCTGTGACACCAGAGCAGCGGCAGCCTCAGTATTCTCCTCTCTGTGTGTGACATCACACCAATGAGGGACCCAGTTCAAGGTCTCTGTGACATTACTGCAGTGACAACTCTAAATTACGCCTGTCTGTGACAACACAGTGGTGACAGACGCATTATTCCCCTCTCTGGGACATCACAATCATGACAGAACCAATTTAAAACTCTCTGTGATACCACAGCCCGAACAACCCCAATTCTATTCCCTGTGTGGCAACAGACAAGTCATAGCACCTCTGTAAATTTCTCTGTCACTGCACAACAGTGATCAGCCCCAGTTTTCCCCTCTCTGTGACACCACAGCAAAGACAGACTCAGGTTTCCTCTATCGTGACATCACAGCCATGGCAGCCTTAATTTCAGCTCTGATGGAACACCACAACACTGACAGACCCATTATTCCCCGCTCTGTGACATCACAGAACAGACAGAACCAATTAAAACCTCTCTGACATACCATAGGCATGACAACCCCAATTCCATCTCCTTTGTGGCAACAGACAAGTCATAACAACTGTGTTACTTTCTCTGAGACTCCACAGCTGTGATAGCCCCAGTTTTCCCCTCTCTGTGACATCACAACTGTGGGAACCCCAATTTACGCCTGCCTGTGACAGCACAGCAGTCAAAGATGCACTTTCCACCCATTATGACATCACAGCACTGACAGGCCAAATTTCACCCTTGCTGTCACCCCACAGATTGAACAAGCCCAACTTACACTTATCTGTAACATTTACAGCGGTGATAGTGCCAGTTTTCTCCTCTCTGTGACATGATATCAAAGACAAGTCAGAATTCATCCCCTCTGATAAGCCACAGCAGTGAAAGCCTCAGTTCTCTCCTCTCGGTGAGATCACTGCAATGACAAGTCCAGTTTACACCTCTCTGCGACACCACAGTGGTGACAGACGCATTATTCCCCGTTCTCTGGGACATCACAGTCATGACAGAACCAATTTAAATCTCTCTGTGATACCACAGCCCTAACAACCCCAATTCCATTCCCTGTGTGGCAACAGACAAGTCATAGCACCTGTGTAACTTTCACTGCACAACAGTGATCAGCCCCAGTTTTCCCCTCTCTGTGACACCACAGCAGGGACAGACTCAGGTTTCCTCTATCTGTGACATCACAGCCACGGCAGCCTTAATTTCAGCCCCAAAGGAACACCACAGCAGTGACAGACCCAGAATTCCCCTCTCCGTGACATCACAGAAGAGACAGAACCGATTAAAACCTCTCTGTGATATCATAGCCATGACAACCCCAATTCCATCTCCTTTGTGGCAACAGACAAGTCATAGCACCTGTGATAATTTCTCTGAGACTCCACAGCTGTGATAGCCCCAGTTTTCCCCTCTCTGTGACATCACTGCAGTGGCAGACTCAGGTTTCCTCTATCTATGACATCACACCAATGAGGGACCCAGTTTCTCCTCTCCGTGACATCACTGCACTGACAACTCTAATTTATGCCTCTCGGTGACACCACAGCACTCACAGATCCATTACGCCTCTCTCTGTGACATCACATCTGAGAGAGGCCCAATTTTCGCCTCCCTGGGACATCACAGCACTGACAACTCTAATTTACGCCTCTCTGTGACACCACAGTAGTGGCTGCCTCAATTTTCCCCTCTCTGTGACATCACACTTAGGACAGCCTCAAATTCATCCCCTTTGGAACACCGCAGCAGTGACAGACCCGCTTTCCCCTCTCTCTGACATCACAGCAGTGACAGGCCAAAACTACTCCTCTCTGTGACACCACAGCAGGGACAGACTCAGGTTTCCTCTATCTGTGACATCACAGCCATGGCAGCCTTAATTTCAGCTCTGATGGAACACCACAGCACTGACAGACTCATTATTCCCCGCTCTGTGACATCCCAGAACAGACAGAACCAATTAAAACCTCTCTGACATACCATAGGCAGGACAACCCCAATTCCATCTCCTTTGTGGCTACAGACAAGTCATAACACCTGTGTTACTTTCTCTGAGACTCCACAGCTGTGATAGCCCCAGTTTTCCCCTCTCTGTGACATCACAACTGTGGGAACCCCAATTTACGCCTGCCTGTGACAGCACAGCAGTCAAAGATGCACTTTCCACCCATTATGACATCACAGCACTGACAGGCCAAATTTCACCCTTGCTGTCACCCCACAGATTGAACAAGCCCAACTTACACCTATCTGTAACATTTACAGCGGTGATAGTGCCAGTTTTCTCCTCTCTGTGACATGATATCAAAGACAAGTCAGAATTCATCCCCTCTGATAAGCCACAGCAGTGAAAGCCTCAGTTCTCTCCTCTCGGTGAGATCACTGCAATGACAAGTCCAGTTTACACCTCTCTGCGACACCACAGTGGTGACAGATGCATTATTCCCCTCTCTGGGACATCACAGTCATGACAGAACCAATTTAAATCTCTCTGTGATACCACAGCCCTAACAACCTCAATGCCATTCCCTGTGTGGCAACAGACAAGTCATAGCACCTGTGTAACTTTCACTGCACAACAGTGATCAGCCCCAGTTTTCCCCTCTCTGTGACACCACAGCAGGGACAGACTCAGGTTTCCTCTATCTGTGACATCACAGCCACGGCAGCCTTAATTTCAGCCCCAAAGGAACACCACAGCAGTGACAGACCCAGAATTCCCCTCTCCGTGACATCACAGAAGAGACAGAACCGATTAAAACCTCTCTGTGATATCATAGCCATGACAACCCCAATTCCATCTCCTTTGTGGCAACAGACAAGTCATAGCACCTGTGATAATTTCTCTGAGACTCCACAGCTGTGATAGCCCCAGTTTTCCCCTCTCTGTGACATCACTGCAGTGGCAGACTCAGGTTTCCTCTATCTGTCACATCACACCAATGAGGGACCCAGTTTCTCCTCTCCGTGACATCACTGCACTGACAACTCTAATTTATGCCTCTCGGTGACACCACAGCACTCACAGATCCATTACGCCTCTCTCTGTGACATCACATCTGAGAGAGGCCCAATTTTCGCCTCCCTGTGACATCACAGCACTGACAACTCTAATTTACGCCTCTCTGTGACACCACAGTAGTGGCTGCCTCAATTTTCCCCTCTCTGTGACATCACACTTAGGACAGCCTCAAATTCATCCCCTTTGGAACACCGCAGCAGTGACAGACCCGCTTTCCCCTCTCTCTGACATCACAGCAGTGACAGGCCAAAACTACTCCTCTCTGTGACACCAGAGCAGCGGCAGCCTCAGTATTCTCCTCTCTGTGTGTGACATCACACCAATGAGGGACCCAGTTCAAGGTCTCTGTGACATTACTGCAGTGACAACTCTAAATTACGCCTGTCTGTGACACCACAGTGGTGACAGACGCATTATTCCCCTCTCTGGGACATCACAATCATGACAGAACCAATTTAAAACTCTCTGTGATACCACAGCCCGAACAACCCCAATTCTATTCCCTGTGTGGCAACAGACAAGTCATAGCACCTCTGTAAATTTCTCTGTCACTGCACAACAGTGATCAGCCCCAGTTTTCCCCTCTCTGTGACACCACAGCAGGGACAGACTCAGGTTTCCTCTATCTGTGACATCACAGCCACGGCAGCCTTAATTTCAGCCCCAAAGGAACACCACAGCAGTGACAGACCCAGAATTCCCCTCTCCGTGACATCACAGAAGAGACAGAACCGATTAAAACCTCTCTGTGATATCATAGCCATGACAACCCCCATTCCATCTCCTTTGTGGCAACAGACAAGTCATAGCACCTGTGATAATTTCTCTGAGACTCCACAGCTGTGATAGCCCAAGTTTTCCCCTCTCTGTGACATCACTGCAGTGGCAGACTCAGGTTTCCTCTATCTCTGACATCACACCAATGAGGGACCCAGTTTCTCCTCTCCGTGACATCACTGCACTGACAACTCTAATTTATGCCTCTCGGTGACACCACAGCACTCACAGATCCATTACGCCTCTCTCTGTGACATCACATCTGAGAGAGGCCCAATTTTCGCCTCCCTGTGACATCACAGCACTGACAACTCTAATTTACGCCTCTCTGTGACACCACAGTAGTGGCTGCCTCAATTTTCCCCTCTCTGTGACATCACACTTAGGACAGCCTCAAATTCATCCCCTTTGGAACACCGCAGCAGTGACAGACCCGCTTTCCCCTCTCTCTGACATCACAGCAGTGACAGGCCAAAACTACTCCTCTCTGTGACACCAGAGCAGCGGCAGCCTCAGTATTCTCCTCTCTGTGTGTGACATCACACCAATGAGGGACCCAGTTCAAGGTCTCTGTGACATTACTGCAGTGACAACTCTAAATTACGCCTGTCTGTGACACCACAGTGGTGACAGACGCATTATTCCCCTCTCTGGGACATCACAATCATGACAGAACCAATTTGAAACTCTCTGTGATACCACAGCCCGAACAACCCCAATTCCATTCCCTGTGTGGCAACAGACAAGTCATAGCACCTCTGTAAATTTCTCTGTCACTGCACAACAGTAATCAGCCCCAGTTTTCCCCTCTCTGTGACACCACAGCAGGGACAGACTCAGGTTTCCTCTATCGTGACATCACAGCCATGGCAGCCTTAATTTCAGCTCTGATGGAACACCACAGCACTGACAGACCCATTATTCCCCGCTCTGCGACATCACAGAACAGACAGAACCAATTAAAACCTCTCTGACATACCATAGGCATGACAACCCCAATTCCATCTCCTTTGTGGCAACAGACAAGTCATAACACCTGTGTTACTTTCTCTGAGACTCCACAGCTGTGATAGCCCCAGTTTTCCCCTCTCTGTGACATCACAACTGTGGGAACCCCAATTTACGCCTGCCTGTGACAGCACAGCAGTCAAAGATGCACTTTCCACCCATTATGACATCACAGCACTGACAGGCCAAATTTCACCCTTTCTGTCACCCCACAGATTGAACAAGCCCAACTTACACTTATCTGTAACATTTACAGCGGTGATAGTGCCAGTTTTCTCCTCTCTGTGACATGATATCAAAGACAAGTCAGAATTCATCCCCTCTGATAGGCCACAGCAGTGAAAGCCTCAGTTTTCTCCTCTCGGTGAGATCACTGCAATGACAAGTCCAGTTTACACCTCTCTGCGACACCACAGTGGTGACAGACGCATTATTCCCCTCTCTGGGACATCACAGTCATGACAGAACCAATTTAAATCTCTCTGTGATACCACAGCCCGAACAACCCCAATTCCATTCCCTGTGTGGCAACAGACAAGTCATAGCACCTGTGTAACTTTCACTGCACAACAGTGATCAGCCCCAGTTTTCCCCTCTCTGTGACACCACAGCAGGGACAGACTCAGGTTTCCTCTATCTGTGACATCACAGCCACGGCAGCCTTAATTTCAGCCCCAAAGGAACACCACAGCAGTGACAGACCCAGAATTCCCCTCTCCGTGACATCACAGAAGAGACAGAACCGATTAAAACCTCTCTGTGATATCATAGCCATGACAACCCCAATTCCATCTCCTTTGTGGCAACAGACAAGTCATAGCACCTGTGATAATTTCTCTGAGACTCCACAGCTGTGATAGCCCCAGTTTTCCCCTCTCTGTGACATCACTGCAGTGGCAGACTCAGGTTTCCTCTATCTATGACATCACACCAATGAGGGACCCAGTTTCTCCTCTCCGTGACATCACTGCACTGACAACTCTAATTTATGCCTCTCGGTGACACCACAGCACTCACAGATCCATTACGCCTCTCTCTGTGACATCACATCTGAGAGAGGCCCAATTTTCGCCTCCCTGGGACATCACAGCACTGACAACTCTAATTTACGCCTCTCTGTGACACCACAGTAGTGGCTGCCTCAATTTTCCCCTCTCTGTGACATCACACTTAGGACAGCCTCAAATTCATCCCCTTTGGAACACCGCAGCAGTGACAGACCCGCTTTCCCCTCTCTCTGACATCACAGCAGTGACAGGCCAAAACTACTCCTCTCTGTGACACCACAGCAGGGACAGACTCAGGTTTCCTCTATCTGTGACATCACAGCCATGGCAGCCTTAATTTCAGCTCTGATGGAACACCACAGCACTGACAGACCCATTATTCCCCGCTCTGTGACATCCCAGAACAGACAGAACCAATTAAAACCTCTCTGACATACCATAGGCAGGACAACCCCAATTCCATCTCCTTTGTGGCTACAGACAAGTCATAACACCTGTGTTACTTTCTCTGAGACTCCACAGCTGTGATAGTTCCAGTTTTCCCCTCTCTGTGACATCACAACTGTGGGAACCCCAATTTACGCCTGCCTGTGACAGCACAGCAGTCAAAGATGCACTTTCCACCCATTATGACATCACAGCACTGACAGGCCAAATTTCACCCTTGCTGTCACCCCACAGATTGAACAAGCCCAACTTACACCTATCTGTAACATTTACAGCGGTGATAGTGCCAGTTTTCTCCTCTCTGTGACATGATATCAAAGACAAGTCAGAATTCATCCCCTCTGATAAGCCACAGCAGTGAAAGCCTCAGTTCTCTCCTCTCGGTGAGATCACTGCAATGACAAGTCCAGTTTACACCTCTCTGCGACACCACAGTGGTGACAGACGCATTATTCCCCTCTCTGGGACATCACAGTCATGACAGAACCAATTTAAATCTCTCTGTGATACCACAGCCCTAACAACCTCAATGCCATTCCCTGTGTGGCAACAGACAAGTCATAGCACCTGTGTAACTTTCACTGCACAACAGTGATCAGCCCCAGTTTTCCCCTCTCTGTGACACCACAGCAGGGACAGACTCAGGTTTCCTCTATCTGTGACATCACAGCCACGGCAGCCTTAATTTCAGCCCCAAAGGAACACCACAGCAGTGACAGACCCAGAATTCCCCTCTCCGTGACATCACAGAAGAGACAGAACCGATTAAAACCTCTCTGTGATATCATAGCCATGACAACCCCAATTCCATCTCCTTTGTGGCAACAGACAAGTCATAGCACCTGTGATAATTTCTCTGAGACTCCACAGCTGTGATAGCCCCAGTTTTCCCCTCTCTGTGACATCACTGCAGTGGCAGACTCAGGTTTCCTCTATCTGTCACATCACACCAATGAGGGACCCAGTTTCTCCTCTCCGTGACATCACTGCACTGACAACTCTAATTTATGCCTCTCGGTGACACCACAGCACTCACAGATCCATTACGCCTCTCTCTGTGACATCACATCTGAGAGAGGCCCAATTTTCGCCTCCCTGTGACATCACAGCACTGACAACTCTAATTTACGCCTCTCTGTGACACCACAGTAGTGGCTGCCTCAATTTTCCCCTCTCTGTGACATCACACTTAGGACAGCCTCAAATTCATCCCCTTTGGAACACCGCAGCAGTGACAGACCCGCTTTCCCCTCTCTCTGACATCACAGCAGTGACAGGCCAAAACTACTCCTCTCTGTGACACCAGAGCAGCGGCAGCCTCAGTATTCTCCTCTCTGTGTGTGACATCACACCAATGAGGGACCCAGTTCAAGGTCTCTGTGACATTACTGCAGTGACAACTCTAAATTACGCCTGTCTGTGACACCACAGTGGTGACAGACGCATTATTCCCCTCTCTGGGACATCACAATCATGACAGAACCAATTTAAAACTCTCTGTGATACCACAGCCCGAACAACCCCAATTCTATTCCCTGTGTGGCAACAGACAAGTCATAGCACCTCTGTAAATTTCTCTGTCACTGCACAACAGTGATCAGCCCCAGTTTTCCCCTCTCTGTGACACCACAGCAGGGACAGACTCAGGTTTCCTCTATCTGTGACATCACAGCCACGGCAGCCTTAATTTCAGCCCCAAAGGAACACCACAGCAGTGACAGACCCAGAATTCCCCTCTCCGTGACATCACAGAAGAGACAGAACCGATTAAAACCTCTCTGTGATATCATAGCCATGACAACCCCCATTCCATCTCCTTTGTGGCAACAGACAAGTCATAGCACCTGTGATAATTTCTCTGAGACTCCACAGCTGTGATAGCCCCAGTTTTCCCCTCTCCGTGACATCACTGCAGTGGCAGACTCAGGTTTCCTCTATCTCTGACATCACACCAATGAGGGACCCAGTTTCTCCTCTCCGTGACATCACTGCACTGACAACTCTAATTTATGCCTCTCGGTGACACCACAGCACTCACAGATCCATTACGCCTCTCTCTGTGACATCACATCTGAGAGAGGCCCAATTTTCGCCTCCCTGTGACATCACAGCACTGACAACTCTAATTTACGCCTCTCTGTGACACCACAGTAGTGGCTGCCTCAATTTTCCCCTCTCTGTGACATCACACTTAGGACAGCCTCAAATTCATCCCCTTTGGAACACCGCAGCAGTGACAGACCCGCTTTCCCCTCTCTCTGACATCACAGCAGTGACAGGCCAAAACTACTCCTCTCTGTGACACCAGAGCAGCGGCAGCCTCAGTATTCTCCTCTCTGTGTGTGACATCACACCAATGAGGGACCCAGTTCAAGGTCTCTGTGACATTACTGCAGTGACAACTCTAAATTACGCCTGTCTGTGACACCACAGTGGTGACAGACGCATTATTCCCCTCTCTGGGACATCACAATCATGACAGAACCAATTTGAAACTCTCTGTGATACCACAGCCCGAACAACCCCAATTCCATTCCCTGTGTGGCAACAGACAAGTCATAGCACCTCTGTAAATTTCTCTGTCACTGCACAACAGTAATCAGCCCCAGTTTTCCCCTCTCTGTGACACCACAGCAGGGACAGACTCAGGTTTCCTCTATCGTGACATCACAGCCATGGCAGCCTTAATTTCAGCTCTGATGGAACACCACAGCACTGACAGACCCATTATTCCCCGCTCTGCGACATCACAGAACAGACAGAACCAATTAAAACCTCTCTGACATACCATAGGCATGACAACCCCAATTCCATCTCCTTTGTGGCAACAGACAAGTCATAACACCTGTGTTACTTTCTCTGAGACTCCACAGCTGTGATAGCCCCAGTTTTCCCCTCTCTGTGACATCACAACTGTGGGAACCCCAATTTACGCCTGCCTGTGACAGCACAGCAGTCAAAGATGCACTTTCCACCCATTATGACATCACAGCACTGACAGGCCAAATTTCACCCTTTCTGTCACCCCACAGATTGAACAAGCCCAACTTACACTTATCTGTAACATTTACAGCGGTGATAGTGCCAGTTTTCTCCTCTCTGTGACATGATATCAAAGACAAGTCAGAATTCATCCCCTCTGATAGGCCACAGCAGTGAAAGCCTCAGTTTTCTCCTCTCGGTGAGATCACTGCAATGACAAGTCCAGTTTACACCTCTCTGCGACACCACAGTGGTGACAGACGCATTATTCCCCTCTCTGGGACATCACAGTCATGACAGAACCAATTTAAATCTCTCTGTGATACCACAGCCCGAACAACCCCAATTCCATTCCCTGTGTGGCAACAGACAAGTCATAGCACCTGTGTAACTTTCACTGCACAACAGTGATCAGCCCCAGTTTTCCCCTCTCTGTGACACCACAGCAGGGACAGACTCAGGTTTCCTCTATCTGTGACATCACAGCCACGGCAGCCTTAATTTCAGCCCCAAAGGAACACCACAGCAGTGACAGACCCAGAATTCCCCTCTCCGTGACATCACAGAAGAGACAGAACCGATTAAAACCTCTCTGTGATATCATAGCCATGACAACCCCAATTCCATCTCCTTTGTGGCAACAGACAAGTCATAGCACCTGTGATAATTTCTCTGAGACTCCACAGCTGTGATAGCCCCAGTTTTCCCCTCTCTGTGACATCACTGCAGTGGCAGACTCAGGTTTCCTCTATCTATGACATCACACCAATGAGGGACCCAGTTTCTCCTCTCCGTGACATCACTGCACTGACAACTCTAATTTATGCCTCTCGGTGACACCACAGCACTCACAGATCCATTACGCCTCTCTCTGTGACATCACATCTGAGAGAGGCCCAATTTTCGCCTCCCTGGGACATCACAGCACTGACAACTCTAATTTACGCCTCTCTGTGACACCACAGTAGTGGCTGCCTCAATTTTCCCCTCTCTGTGACATCACACTTAGGACAGCCTCAAATTCATCCCCTTTGGAACACCGCAGCAGTGACAGACCCGCTTTCCCCTCTCTCTGACATCACAGCAGTGACAGGCCAAAACTACTCCTCTCTGTGACACCACAGCAGGGACAGACTCAGGTTTCCTCTATCTGTGACATCACAGCCATGGCAGCCTTAATTTCAGCTCTGATGGAACACCACAGCACTGACAGACTCATTATTCCCCGCTCTGTGACATCCCAGAACAGACAGAACCAATTAAAACCTCTCTGACATACCATAGGCAGGACAACCCCAATTCCATCTCCTTTGTGGCTACAGACAAGTCATAACACCTGTGTTACTTTCTCTGAGACTCCACAGCTGTGATAGCCCCAGTTTTCCCCTCTCTGTGACATCACAACTGTGGGAACCCCAATTTACGCCTGCCTGTGACAGCACAGCAGTCAAAGATGCACTTTCCACCCATTATGACATCACAGCACTGACAGGCCAAATTTCACCCTTGCTGTCACCCCACAGATTGAACAAGCCCAACTTACACCTATCTGTAACATTTACAGCGGTGATAGTGCCAGTTTTCTCCTCTCTGTGACATGATATCAAAGACAAGTCAGAATTCATCCCCTCTGATAAGCCACAGCAGTGAAAGCCTCAGTTCTCTCCTCTCGGTGAGATCACTGCAATGACAAGTCCAGTTTACACCTCTCTGCGACACCACAGTGGTGACAGACGCATTATTCCCCTCTCTGGGACATCACAGTCATGACAGAACCAATTTAAATCTCTCTGTGATACCACAGCCCTAACAACCTCAATGCCATTCCCTGTGTGGCAACAGACAAGTCATAGCACCTGTGTAACTTTCACTGCACAACAGTGATCAGCCCCAGTTTTCCCCTCTCTGTGACACCACAGCAGGGACAGACTCAGGTTTCCTCTATCTGTGACATCACAGCCACGGCAGCCTTAATTTCAGCCCCAAAGGAACACCACAGCAGTGACAGACCCAGAATTCCCCTCTCCGTGACATCACAGAAGAGACAGAACCGATTAAAACCTCTCTGTGATATCATAGCCATGACAACCCCAATTCCATCTCCTTTGTGGCAACAGACAAGTCATAGCACCTGTGATAATTTCTCTGAGACTCCACAGCTGTGATAGCCCAAGTTTTCCCCTCTCTGTGACATCACTGCAGTGGCAGACTCAGGTTTCCTCTATCTCTGACATCACACCAATGAGGGACCCAGTTTCTCCTCTCCGTGACATCACTGCACTGACAACTCTAATTTATGCCTCTCGGTGACACCACAGCACTCACAGATCCATTACGCCTCTCTCTGTGACATCACATCTGAGAGAGGCCCAATTTTCGCCTCCCTGGGACATCACAGCACTGACAACTCTAATTTACGCCTCTCTGTGACACCACAGTAGTGGCTGCCTCAATTTTCCCCTCTCTGTGACATCACACTTAGGACAGCCTCAAATTCATCCCCTTTGGAACACCGCAGCAGTGACAGACCCGCTTTCCCCTCTCTCTGACATCACAGCAGTGACAGGCCAAAACTACTCCTCTCTGTGACACCAGAGCAGCGGCAGCCTCAGTATTCTCCTCTCTGTGTGTGACATCACACCAATGAGGGACCCAGTTCAAGGTCTCTGTGACATTACTGCAGTGACAACTCTAAATTACGCCTGTCTGTGACACCACAGTGGTGACAGACGCATTATTCCCCTCTCTGGGACATCACAATCATGACAGAACCAATTTAAAACTCTCTGTGATACCACAGCCCGAACAACCCCAATTCTATTCCCTGTGTGGCAACAGACAAGTCATAGCACCTCTGTAAATTTCTCTGTCACTGCACAACAGTGATCAGCCCCAGTTTTCCCCTCTCTGTGACACCACAGCAGGGACAGACTCAGGTTTCCTCTATCTGTGACATCACAGCCACGGCAGCCTTAATTTCAGCCCCAAAGGAACACCACAGCAGTGACAGACCCAGAATTCCCCTCTCCGTGACATCACAGAAGAGACAGAACCGATTAAAACCTCTCTGTGATATCATAGCCATGACAACCCCCATTCCATCTCCTTTGTGGCAACAGACAAGTCATAGCACCTGTGATAATTTCTCTGAGACTCCACAGCTGTGATAGCCCCAGTTTTCCCCTCTCCGTGACATCACTGCAGTGGCAGACTCAGGTTTCCTCTATCTCTGACATCACACCAATGAGGGACCCAGTTTCTCCTCTCCGTGACATCACTGCACTGACAACTCTAATTTATGCCTCTCGGTGACACCACAGCACTCACAGATCCATTACGCCTCTCTCTGTGACATCACATCTGAGAGAGGCCCAATTTTCGCCTCCCTGTGACATCACAGCACTGACAACTCTAATTTACGCCTCTCTGTGACACCACAGTAGTGGCTGCCTCAATTTTCCCCTCTCTGTGACATCACACTTAGGACAGCCTCAAATTCATCCCCTTTGGAACACCGCAGCAGTGACAGACCCGCTTTCCCCTCTCTCTGACATCACAGCAGTGACAGGCCAAAACTACTCCTCTCTGTGACACCAGAGCAGCGGCAGCCTCAGTATTCTCCTCTCTGTGTGTGACATCACACCAATGAGGGACCCAGTTCAAGGTCTCTGTGACATTACTGCAGTGACAACTCTAAATTACGCCTGTCTGTGACACCACAGTGGTGACAGACGCATTATTCCCCTCTCTGGGACATCACAATCATGACAGAACCAATTTGAAACTCTCTGTGATACCACAGCCCGAACAACCCCAATTCCATTCCCTGTGTGGCAACAGACAAGTCATAGCACCTCTGTAAATTTCTCTGTCACTGCACAACAGTAATCAGCCCCAGTTTTCCCCTCTCTGTGACACCACAGCAGGGACAGACTCAGGTTTCCTCTATCGTGACATCACAGCCATGGCAGCCTTAATTTCAGCTCTGATGGAACACCACAGCACTGACAGACCCATTATTCCCCGCTCTGCGACATCACAGAACAGACAGAACCAATTAAAACCTCTCTGACATACCATAGGCATGACAACCCCAATTCCATCTCCTTTGTGGCAACAGACAAGTCATAACACCTGTGTTACTTTCTCTGAGACTCCACAGCTGTGATAGCCCCAGTTTTCCCCTCTCTGTGACATCACAACTGTGGGAACCCCAATTTACGCCTGCCTGTGACAGCACAGCAGTCAAAGATGCACTTTCCACCCATTATGACATCACAGCACTGACAGGCCAAATTTCACCCTTTCTGTCACCCCACAGATTGAACAAGCCCAACTTACACTTATCTGTAACATTTACAGCGGTGATAGTGCCAGTTTTCTCCTCTCTGTGACATGATATCAAAGACAAGTCAGAATTCATCCCCTCTGATAGGCCACAGCAGTGAAAGCCTCAGTTTTCTCCTCTCGGTGAGATCACTGCAATGACAAGTCCAGTTTACACCTCTCTGCGACACCACAGTGGTGACAGACGCATTATTCCCCTCTCTGGGACATCACAGTCATGACAGAACCAATTTAAATCTCTCTGTGATACCACAGCCCGAACAACCCCAATTCCATTCCCTGTGTGGCAACAGACAAGTCATAGCACCTGTGTAACTTTCACTGCACAACAGTGATCAGCCCCAGTTTTCCCCTCTCTGTGACACCACAGCAGGGACAGACTCAGGTTTCCTCTATCTGTGACATCACAGCCACGGCAGCCTTAATTTCAGCCCCAAAGGAACACCACAGCAGTGACAGACCCAGAATTCCCCTCTCCGTGACATCACAGAAGAGACAGAACCGATTAAAACCTCTCTGTGATATCATAGCCATGACAACCCCAATTCCATCTCCTTTGTGGCAACAGACAAGTCATAGCACCTGTGATAATTTCTCTGAGACTCCACAGCTGTGATAGCCCCAGTTTTCCCCTCTCTGTGACATCACTGCAGTGGCAGACTCAGGTTTCCTCTATCTATGACATCACACCAATGAGGGACCCAGTTTCTCCTCTCCGTGACATCACTGCACTGACAACTCTAATTTATGCCTCTCGGTGACACCACAGCACTCACAGATCCATTACGCCTCTCTCTGTGACATCACATCTGAGAGAGGCCCAATTTTCGCCTCCCTGGGACATCACAGCACTGACAACTCTAATTTACGCCTCTCTGTGACACCACAGTAGTGGCTGCCTCAATTTTCCCCTCTCTGTGACATCACACTTAGGACAGCCTCAAATTCATCCCCTTTGGAACACCGCAGCAGTGACAGACCCGCTTTCCCCTCTCTCTGACATCACAGCAGTGACAGGCCAAAACTACTCCTCTCTGTGACACCACAGCAGGGACAGACTCAGGTTTCCTCTATCTGTGACATCACAGCCATGGCAGCCTTAATTTCAGCTCTGATGGAACACCACAGCACTGACAGACTCATTATTCCCCGCTCTGTGACATCCCAGAACAGACAGAACCAATTAAAACCTCTCTGACATACCATAGGCAGGACAACCCCAATTCCATCTCCTTTGTGGCTACAGACAAGTCATAACACCTGTGTTACTTTCTCTGAGACTCCACAGCTGTGATAGCCCCAGTTTTCCCCTCTCTGTGACATCACAACTGTGGGAACCCCAATTTACGCCTGCCTGTGACAGCACAGCAGTCAAAGATGCACTTTCCACCCATTATGACATCACAGCACTGACAGGCCAAATTTCACCCTTGCTGTCACCCCACAGATTGAACAAGCCCAACTTACACCTATCTGTAACATTTACAGCGGTGATAGTGCCAGTTTTCTCCTCTCTGTGACATGATATCAAAGACAAGTCAGAATTCATCCCCTCTGATAAGCCACAGCAGTGAAAGCCTCAGTTCTCTCCTCTCGGTGAGATCACTGCAATGACAAGTCCAGTTTACACCTCTCTGCGACACCACAGTGGTGACAGACGCATTATTCCCCTCTCTGGGACATCACAGTCATGACAGAACCAATTTAAATCTCTCTGTGATACCACAGCCCTAACAACCTCAATGCCATTCCCTGTGTGGCAACAGACAAGTCATAGCACCTGTGTAACTTTCACTGCACAACAGTGATCAGCCCCAGTTTTCCCCTCTCTGTGACACCACAGCAGGGACAGACTCAGGTTTCCTCTATCTGTGACATCACAGCCACGGCAGCCTTAATTTCAGCCCCAAAGGAACACCACAGCAGTGACAGACCCAGAATTCCCCTCTCCGTGACATCACAGAAGAGACAGAACCGATTAAAACCTCTCTGTGATATCATAGCCATGACAACCCCAATTCCATCTCCTTTGTGGCAACAGACAAGTCATAGCACCTGTGATAATTTCTCTGAGACTCCACAGCTGTGATAGCCCAAGTTTTCCCCTCTCTGTGACATCACTGCAGTGGCAGACTCAGGTTTCCTCTATCTCTGACATCACACCAATGAGGGACCCAGTTTCTCCTCTCCGTGACATCACTGCACTGACAACTCTAATTTATGCCTCTCGGTGACACCACAGCACTCACAGATCCATTACGCCTCTCTCTGTGACATCACATCTGAGAGAGGCCCAATTTTCGCCTCCCTGGGACATCACAGCACTGACAACTCTAATTTACGCCTCTCTGTGACACCACAGTAGTGGCTGCCTCAATTTTCCCCTCTCTGTGACATCACACTTAGGACAGCCTCAAATTCATCCCCTTTGGAACACCGCAGCAGTGACAGACCCGCTTTCCCCTCTCTCTGACATCACAGCAGTGACAGGCCAAAACTACTCCTCTCTGTGACACCAGAGCAGCGGCAGCCTCAGTATTCTCCTCTCTGTGTGTGACATCACACCAATGAGGGACCCAGTTCAAGGTCTCTGTGACATTACTGCAGTGACAACTCTAAATCACGCCTGTCTGTGACACCACAGTGGTGACAGACGCATTATTCCCCTCTCTGGGACATCACAATCATGACAGAACCAATTTAAAACTCTCTGTGATACCACAGCCCGAACAACCCCAATTCTATTCCCTGTGTGGCAACAGACAAGTCATAGCACCTCTGTAAATTTCTCTGTCACTGCACAACAGTGATCAGCCCCAGTTTTCCCCTCTCTGTGACACCACAGCAGGGACAGACTCAGGTTTCCTCTATCTGTGACATCACAGCCACGGCAGCCTTAATTTCAGCCCCAAAGGAACACCACAGCAGTGACAGACCCAGAATTCCCCTCTCCGTGACATCACAGAAGAGACAGAACCGATTAAAA
The DNA here is from genome assembly GCF_971803275.1 of Cyanistes caeruleus. NCBI lineage: Eukaryota > Metazoa > Chordata > Aves > Passeriformes > Paridae > Cyanistes > Cyanistes caeruleus. The sequence continues at coordinate 99,089 of NW_028255909.1, read as the reverse complement.
CCTCTCTGTGATATCATAGCCATGACAACCCCCATTCCATCTCCTTTGTGGCAACAGACAAGTCATAGCACCTGTGATAATTTCTCTGAGACTCCACAGCTGTGATAGCCCCAGTTTTCCCCTCTCCGTGACATCACTGCAGTGGCAGACTCAGGTTTCCTCTATCTCTGACATCACACCAATGAGGGACCCAGTTTCTCCTCTCCGTGACATCACTGCACTGACAACTCTAATTTATGCCTCTCGGTGACACCACAGCACTCACAGATCCATTACGCCTCTCTCTGTGACATCACATCTGAGAGAGGCCCAATTTTCGCCTCCCTGTGACATCACAGCACTGACAACTCTAATTTACGCCTCTCTGTGACACCACAGTAGTGGCTGCCTCAATTTTCCCCTCTCTGTGACATCACACTTAGGACAGCCTCAAATTCATCCCCTTTGGAACACCGCAGCAGTGACAGACCCGCTTTCCCCTCTCTCTGACATCACAGCAGTGACAGGCCAAAACTACTCCTCTCTGTGACACCAGAGCAGCGGCAGCCTCAGTATTCTCCTCTCTGTGTGTGACATCACACCAATGAGGGACCCAGTTCAAGGTCTCTGTGACATTACTGCAGTGACAACTCTAAATTACGCCTGTCTGTGACACCACAGTGGTGACAGACGCATTATTCCCCTCTCTGGGACATCACAATCATGACAGAACCAATTTGAAACTCTCTGTGATACCACAGCCCGAACAACCCCAATTCCATTCCCTGTGTGGCAACAGACAAGTCATAGCACCTCTGTAAATTTCTCTGTCACTGCACAACAGTAATCAGCCCCAGTTTTCCCCTCTCTGTGACACCACAGCAGGGACAGACTCAGGTTTCCTCTATCGTGACATCACAGCCATGGCAGCCTTAATTTCAGCTCTGATGGAACACCACAGCACTGACAGACCCATTATTCCCCGCTCTGCGACATCACAGAACAGACAGAACCAATTAAAACCTCTCTGACATACCATAGGCATGACAACCCCAATTCCATCTCCTTTGTGGCAACAGACAAGTCATAACACCTGTGTTACTTTCTCTGAGACTCCACAGCTGTGATAGCCCCAGTTTTCCCCTCTCTGTGACATCACAACTGTGGGAACCCCAATTTACGCCTGCCTGTGACAGCACAGCAGTCAAAGATGCACTTTCCACCCATTATGACATCACAGCACTGACAGGCCAAATTTCACCCTTTCTGTCACCCCACAGATTGAACAAGCCCAACTTACACTTATCTGTAACATTTACAGCGGTGATAGTGCCAGTTTTCTCCTCTCTGTGACATGATATCAAAGACAAGTCAGAATTCATCCCCTCTGATAGGCCACAGCAGTGAAAGCCTCAGTTTTCTCCTCTCGGTGAGATCACTGCAATGACAAGTCCAGTTTACACCTCTCTGCGACACCACAGTGGTGACAGACGCATTATTCCCCTCTCTGGGACATCACAGTCATGACAGAACCAATTTAAATCTCTCTGTGATACCACAGCCCGAACAACCCCAATTCCATTCCCTGTGTGGCAACAGACAAGTCATAGCACCTGTGTAACTTTCACTGCACAACAGTGATCAGCCCCAGTTTTCCCCTCTCTGTGACACCACAGCAGGGACAGACTCAGGTTTCCTCTATCTGTGACATCACAGCCACGGCAGCCTTAATTTCAGCCCCAAAGGAACACCACAGCAGTGACAGACCCAGAATTCCCCTCTCCGTGACATCACAGAAGAGACAGAACCGATTAAAACCTCTCTGTGATATCATAGCCATGACAACCCCAATTCCATCTCCTTTGTGGCAACAGACAAGTCATAGCACCTGTGATAATTTCTCTGAGACTCCACAGCTGTGATAGCCCCAGTTTTCCCCTCTCTGTGACATCACTGCAGTGGCAGACTCAGGTTTCCTCTATCTATGACATCACACCAATGAGGGACCCAGTTTCTCCTCTCCGTGACATCACTGCACTGACAACTCTAATTTATGCCTCTCGGTGACACCACAGCACTCACAGATCCATTACGCCTCTCTCTGTGACATCACATCTGAGAGAGGCCCAATTTTCGCCTCCCTGGGACATCACAGCACTGACAACTCTAATTTACGCCTCTCTGTGACACCACAGTAGTGGCTGCCTCAATTTTCCCCTCTCTGTGACATCACACTTAGGACAGCCTCAAATTCATCCCCTTTGGAACACCGCAGCAGTGACAGACCCGCTTTCCCCTCTCTCTGACATCACAGCAGTGACAGGCCAAAACTACTCCTCTCTGTGACACCACAGCAGGGACAGACTCAGGTTTCCTCTATCTGTGACATCACAGCCATGGCAGCCTTAATTTCAGCTCTGATGGAACACCACAGCACTGACAGACTCATTATTCCCCGCTCTGTGACATCCCAGAACAGACAGAACCAATTAAAACCTCTCTGACATACCATAGGCAGGACAACCCCAATTCCATCTCCTTTGTGGCTACAGACAAGTCATAACACCTGTGTTACTTTCTCTGAGACTCCACAGCTGTGATAGCCCCAGTTTTCCCCTCTCTGTGACATCACAACTGTGGGAACCCCAATTTACGCCTGCCTGTGACAGCACAGCAGTCAAAGATGCACTTTCCACCCATTATGACATCACAGCACTGACAGGCCAAATTTCACCCTTGCTGTCACCCCACAGATTGAACAAGCCCAACTTACACCTATCTGTAACATTTACAGCGGTGATAGTGCCAGTTTTCTCCTCTCTGTGACATGATATCAAAGACAAGTCAGAATTCATCCCCTCTGATAAGCCACAGCAGTGAAAGCCTCAGTTCTCTCCTCTCGGTGAGATCACTGCAATGACAAGTCCAGTTTACACCTCTCTGCGACACCACAGTGGTGACAGACGCATTATTCCCCTCTCTGGGACATCACAGTCATGACAGAACCAATTTAAATCTCTCTGTGATACCACAGCCCTAACAACCCCAATTCCATTCCCTGTGTGGCAACAGACAAGTCATAGCACCTGTGTAACTTTCACTGCACAACAGTGATCAGCCCCAGTTTTCCCCTCTCTGTGACACCACAGCAGGGACAGACTCAGGTTTCCTCTATCGTGACATCACAGCCCTGGCAGCCTTAATTTCAGCCCCAAAGGAACACCACAGCAGTGACAGACCCATAATTCCCCTCTCCATGACATCACAGAAGAGACAGAACCGATTAAAACCTCTCTGTGATATCATAGCCATGACAACCCCAATTCCATCTCCTTTGTGGCAACAGACAAGTCATAGCACCTGTGATAATTTCTCTGAGACTCCACAGCTGTGATAGCCCCAGTTTTCCCCTCTCCGTGACATCACTGCAGTGGCAGACTCAGGTTTCCTCTATCTGTGACATCACACCAATGAGGGACCCAGTTTCTCCTCTCCGTGACATCACTGCACTGACAACTCTAATTTATGCCTCTCGGTGACACCACAGCACTCACAGATCCATTACGCCTCTCTCTGTGACATCACATCTGAGAGAGGCCCAATTTTCGCCTCCCTGTGACATCACAGCACTGACAACTCTAATTTACGCCTCTCTGTGACACCACAGTAGTGGCTGCCTCAATTTTCCCCTCTCTGTGACATCACACTTAGGACAGCCTCAAATTCATCCCCTTTGGAACACCGCAGCAGTGACAGACCCGCTTTCCCCTCTCTCTGACATCACAGCAGTGACAGGCCAAAACTACTCCTCTCTGTGACACCAGAGCAGCGGCAGCCTCAGTATTCTCCTCTCTGTGTGTGACATCACACCAATGAGGGACCCAGTTCAAGGTCTCTGTGACATTACTGCAGTGACAACTCTAAATTACGCCTGTCTGTGACACCACAGTGGTGACAGACGCATTATTCCCCTCTCTGGGACATCACAATCATGACAGAACCAATTTAAAACTCTCTGTGATACCACAGCCCGAACAACCCCAATTCCATTCCCTGTGTGGCAACAGACAAGTCATAGCACCTCTGTAAATTTCTCTGTCACTGCACAACAGTGATCAGCCCCAGTTTTCCCCTCTCTGTGACACCACAGCAGGGACAGACTCAGGTTTCCTCTATCGTGACATCACAGCCATGGCAGCCTGAACTTCAGCTCTGATGGAACACCACAGCACTGACAGACCCATTATTCCCCGCTCTGTGACATCCCAGAACAGACAGAACCAATTTAAACCTCTCTGACATACCATAGGCATGACAACCCCAATTCCATCTCCTTTGTGGCAACAGACAAGTCATAACACCTGTGTTACTTTCTCTGAGACTCCACAGCTGTGATAGCCCCAGTTTTCCCTTCTCTGTGACATCACAACTGTGGGAACCCCAATTTATGCCTGCCTGTGACAGCACAGCAGTCAAAGATGCACTTTCCACCCATTATGACATCACAGCACTGACAGGCCAAATTTCACCCTTTCTGTCACCCCACAGATTGAACAAGCCCAACTTGCACCTATCTGTAACATTTACAGCGGTGATAGTGCTAGTTTTCTCCTCTCTGTGACATGATATCAAAGACAAGTCAGAATTCATCCCCTCTGATAAGCCACAGCAGTGAAAGCCTCAGTTTTCTCCTCTCAGTGAGATCACTGCAATGACAAGTCCAGTTTACACCTCTCTGCGACACCACAGTGGTGACAGACGCATTATTCCCCTCTCTGGGACATCACAGTCATGACAGAACCAATTTAAATCTCTCTGTGATACCACAGCCTGAACAACCCCAATTCCATTCCCTGTGTGGCAACAGACAAGTCATAGCACCTGTGTAATTTTCACTGCACAACAGTGATCAGCCCCAGTTTTCCCCTCTCTGTGACACCACAGCAGGGACAGACTCAGGTTTCCTCTATCTGTGACATCACAGCCACGGCAGCCTTAATTTCAGCCCCAAAGGAACACCACAGCAGTGACAGACCCATAATTCCCCTCTCCGTGACATCACAGAAGAGACAGAACCGATTAAAACCTCTCTGTGATATCATAGCCATGACAACCCCAATTCCATCTCCTTTGTGGCAACAGACAAGTCATAGCACCTGTGATACTTTCTCTGAGACTCCACAGCTGTGATAGCCCCAGTTTTCCCCTCTCTGTGACATCACTGCAGTGGCAGACTCAGGTTTCCTCTATCTGTGACATCACACCAATGAGGGACCCAGTTTCTCCTCTCCGTGACATCACTGCACTGACAACTCTAATTTATGCCTCTCGGTGACACCACAGCACTCACAGATCCATTACGCCTCTCTCTGTGACATCACATCTGAGAGAGGCCCAATTTTCGCCTCCCTGTGACATCACAGCACTGACAACTCTAATTTACGCCTCTCTGTGACACCACAGTAGTGGCTGCCTCAATTTTCCCCTCTCTGTGACATCACACTTAGGACAGCCTCAAATTCATCCCCTTTGGAACACCGCAGCAGTGACAGACCCGCTTTCCCCTCTCTCTGACATCACAGCAGTGACAGGCCAAAACTACTCCTCTCTGTGACACCAGAGCAGCGGCAGCCTCAGTATTCTCCTCTCTGTGTGTGACATCACACCAATGAGGGACCCAGTTCAAGGTCTCTGTGACATTACTGCAGTGACAACTCTAAATTACGCCTCTCTGTGACACCACAGTGGTGACAGACGCATTATTCCCCTCTCTGGGACATCACAATCATGACAGAACCAATTTAAAACTCTCTGTGATACCACAGCCCGAACAACCCCAATTCCATTCCCTGTGTGGCAACAGACAAGTCATAGCACCTCTGTAAATTTCTCTGTCACTGCACAACAGTGATCAGCCCCAGTTTTCCCCTCTCTGTGACACCACAGCAGGGACAGACTCAGGTTTCCTCTATCTGTGACATCACAGCCATGGCAGCCTTAATTTCAGCTCTGATGGAACACCACAGCACTGACAGACCCATTATTCCCCGCTCTGTGACATCACAGAACAGACAGAACCAATTAAAACCTCTCTGACATACCATAGGCATGACAACCCCAATTCCATCTCCTTTGTGGCAACAGACAAGTCATAACACCTGTGTTACTTTCTCTGAGACTCCACAGCTGTGATAGCCCCAGTTTTCCCCTCTCTGTGACATCACAACTGTGGGAACCCCAATTTACGCCTGCCTGTGACAGCACAGCAGTCAAAGATGCACTTTCCACCCATTATGACATCACAGCACTGACAGGCCAAATTTCACCCTTGCTGTCACCCCACAGATTGAACAAGCCCAACTTACACTTATCTGTAACATTTACAGCGGTGATAGTGCCAGTTTTCTCCTCTCTGTGACATGATATCAAAGACAAGTCAGAATTCATCCCCTCTGATAAGCCACAGCAGTGAAAGCCTCAGTTCTCTCCTCTCGGTGAGATCACTGCAATGACAAGTCCAGTTTACACCTCTCTGCGACACCACAGTGGTGACAGACGCATTATTCCCCGTTCTCTGGGACATCACAGTCATGACAGAACCAATTTAAATCTCTCTGTGATACCACAGCCCTAACAACCCCAATTCCATTCCCTGTGTGGCAACAGACAAGTCATAGCACCTGTGTAATTTTCACTGCACAACAGTGATCAGCCCCAGTTTTCCCCTCTCTGTGACACCACAGCAGGGACAGACTCAGGTTTCCTCTATCTGTGACATCACAGCCACGGCAGCCTTAATTTCAGCCCCAAAGGAACACCACAGCAGTGACAGACCCATAATTCCCCTCTCCATGACATCACAGAAGAGACAGAACCGATTAAAACCTCTCTGTGATATCATAGCCATGACAACCCCAATTCCATCTCCTTTGTGGCAACAGACAAGTCATAGCACCTGTGATAATTTCTCTGAGACTCCACAGCTGTGATAGCCCCAGTTTTCCCCTCTCTGTGACATCACTGCAGTGGCAGACTCAGGTTTCCTCTATCTGTGACATCACACCAATGAGGGACCCAGTTTCTCCTCTCCGTGACATCACTGCACTGACAACTCTAATTTATGCCTCTCGGTGACACCACAGCACTCACAGATCCATTACGCCTCTCTCTGTGACATCACATCTGAGAGAGGCCCAATTTTCGCCTCCCTGTGACATCACAGCACTGACAACTCTAATTTACGCCTCTCTGTGACACCACAGTAGTGGCTGCCTCAATTTTCCCCTCTCTGTGACATCACACTTAGGACAGCCTCAAATTCATCCCCTTTGGAACACCGCAGCAGTGACAGACCCGCTTTCCCCTCTCTCTGACATCACAGCAGTGACAGGCCAAAACTACTCCTCTCTGTGACACCAGAGCAGCGGCAGCCTCAGTATTCTCCTCTCTGTGTGTGACATCACACCAATGAGGGACCCAGTTCAAGGTCTCTGTGACATTACTGCAGTGACAACTCTAAATTACGCCTCTCTGTGACACCACAGTGGTGACAGACGCATTATTCCCCTCTCTGGGACATCACAATCATGACAGAACTAATTTAAAACTCTCTGTGATACCACAGCCCGAACAACCCCAATTCCATTCCCTGTGTGGCAACAGACAAGTCATAGCACCTCTGTAAATTTCTCTGTCACTGCACAACAGTGATCAGCCCCAGTTTTCCCCTCTCTGTGACACCACAGCAGGGACAGACTCAGGTTTCCTCTATCTGTGACATCACAGCCATGGCAGCCTTAATTTCAGCTCTGATGGAACACCACAGCACTGACAGACCCATTATTCCCCGCTCTGTGACATCACAGAACAGACAGAACCAATTAAAACCTCTCTGACATACCATAGGCATGACAACCCCAATTCCATCTCCTTTGTGGCAACAGACAAGTCATAACACCTGTGTTACTTTCTCTGAGACTCCACAGCTGTGATAGCCCCAGTTTTCCCCTCTCTGTGACATCACAACTGTGGGAACCCCAATTTACGCCTGCCTGTGACAGCACAGCAGTCAAAGATGCACTTTCCACCCATTATGACATCACAGCACTGACAGGCCAAATTTCACCCTTTCTGTCACCCCACAGATTGAACAAGCCCAACTTACACCTATCTGTAACATTTACAGCGGTGATAGTGCCAGTTTTCTCCTCTCTGTGACATGATATCAAAGACAAGTCAGAATTCATCCCCTCTGATAAGCCACAGCAGTGAAAGCCTCAGTTTTCTCCTCTCGGTGAGATCACTGCAATGACAAGTCCAGTTTACACCTCTCTGCGACACCACAGTGGTGACAGACGCATTATTCCCCTCTCTGGGACATCACAGTCATGACAGAACCAATTTAAATCTCTCTGTGATACCACAGCCCTAACAACCCCAATTCCATTCCCTGTGTGGCAACAGACAAGTCATAGCACCTGTGTAACTTTCACTGCACAACAGTGATCAGCCCCAGTTTTCCCCTCTCTGTGACACCACAGCAGGGACAGACTCAGGTTTCCTCTATCTGTGACATCACAGCCACGGCAGCCTTAATTTCAGCCCCAAAGGAACACCACAGCAGTGACAGACCCATAATTCCCCTCTCCGTGACATCACAGAAGAGACAGAACCGATTAAAACCTCTCTGTGATATCATAGCCATGACAACCCCAATTCCATCTCCTTTGTGGCAACAGACAAGTCATAGCACCTGTGATAATTTCTCTGAGACTCCACAGCTGTGATAGCCCCAGTTTTCCCCTCTCCGTGACATCACTGCAGTGGCAGACTCAGGTTTCCTCTATCTGTGACATCACACCAATGAGGGACCCAGTTTCTCCTCTCCGTGACATCACTGCACTGACAACTCTAGCCTCTCGGTGACACCACAGCACTCACAGATCCATTACGCCTCTCTCTGTGACATCACATCTGAGAGAGGCCCAATTTTCGCCTCCCTGTGACATCACAGCACTGACAACTCTAATTTACGCCTCTCTGTGACACCACAGTAGTGGCTGCCTCAATTTTCCCCTCTCTGTGACATCACACTTAGGACAGCCTCAAATTCATCCCCTTTGGAACGCCGCAGCAGTGACAGACCCGCTTTCCCCTCTCTCTGACATCACAGCAGTGACAGGCCAAAACTACTCCTCTCTGTGACACCAGAGCAGCGGCAGCCTCAGTATTCTCCTCTCTGTGTGTGACATCACACCAATGAGGGACCCAGTTCAAGGTCTCTGTGACATTACTGCAGTGACAACTCTAAATTACGCCTCTCTGTGACACCACAGTGGTGACAGACGCATTATTCCCCTCTCTGGGACATCACAATCATGACAGAACCAATTTAAAACTCTCTGTGATACCACAGCCCGAACAACCCCAATTCCATTCCCTGTGTGGCAACAGACAAGTCATAGCACCTCTGTAAATTTCTCTGTCACTGCACAACAGTGATCAGCCCCAGTTTTCCCCTCTCTGTGACACCACAGCAGGGACAGACTCAGGTTTCCTCTATCTGTGACATCACAGCCATGGCAGCCTTAATTTCAGCTCTGATGGAACACCACAGCACTGACAGACCCATTATTCCCCGCTCTGTGACATCACAGAACAGACAGAACCAATTAAAACCTCTCTGACATACCATAGGCATGACAACCCCAATTCCATCTCCTTTGTGGCAACAGACAAGTCATAACACCTGTGTTACTTTCTCTGAGACTCCACAGCTGTGATAGCCCCAGTTTTCCCCTCTCTGTGACATCACAACTGTGGGAACCCCAATTTACGCCTGCCTGTGACAGCACAGCAGTCAAAGATGCACTTTCCACCCATTATGACATCACAGCACTGACAGGCCAAATTTCACCCTTGCTGTCACCCCACAGATTGAACAAGCCCAACTTACACCTATCTGTAACATTTACAGCGGTGATAGTGCCAGTTTTCTCCTCTCTGTGACATGATATCAAAGACAAGTCAGAATTCATCCCCTCTGATAAGCCACAGCAGTGAAAGCCTCAGTTTTCTCCTCTCGGTGAGATCACTGCAATGACAAGTCCAGTTTACACCTCTCTGCGACACCACAGTGGTGACAGACGCATTATTCCCCTCTCTGGGACATCACAGTCATGACAGAACCAATTTAAATCTCTCTGTGATACCACAGCCCTAACAACCCCAATTCCATTCCCTGTGTGGCAACAGACAAGTCATAGCACCTGTGTAACTTTCACTGCACAACAGTGATCAGCCCCAGTTTTCCCCTCTCTGTGACACCACAGCAGGGACAGACTCAGGTTTCCTCTATCTGTGACATCACAGCCACGGCAGCCTTAATTTCAGCCCCAAAGGAACACCACAGCAGTGACAGACCCATAATTCCCCTCTCCGTGACATCACAGAAGAGACAGAACCGATTAAAACCTCTCTGTGATATCATAGGCATGACAACCCCAATTCCATCTCCTTTGTGGCAACAGACAAGTCATAGCACCTGTGATAATTTCTCTGAGACTCCACAGCTGTGATAGCCCCAGTTTTCCCCTCTCCGTGACATCACTGCAGTGGCAGACTCAGGTTTCCTCTATCTGTCACATCACACCAATGAGGGACCCAGTTTCTCCTCTCCGTGACATCACTGCACTGACAACTCTAATTTATGCCTCTCGGTGACACCACAGCACTCACAGATCCATTACGCCTCTCTCTGTGACATCACATCTGAGAGAGGCCCAATTTTCGCCTCCCTGTGACATCACAGCACTGACAACTCTAATTTACGCCTCTCTGTGACACCACAGTAGTGGCTGCCTCAATTTTCCCCTCTCTGTGACATCACACTTAGGACAGCCTCAAATTCATCCCCTTTGGAACACCGCAGCAGTGACAGACCCGCTTTCCCCTCTCTCTGACATCACAGCAGTGACAGGCCAAAACTGCTCCTCTCTGTGAAACCAGAGCAGCGGCAGCCTCAGTATTCTCCTCTCTGTGGGTGACATCACACCAATGAGGGACCCAGTTCAAGGTCTCTGTGACATTACTGCAGTGACAACTCTAAATTACGCCTGTCTGTGACACCACAGTGGTGACAGACGCATTATTCCCCTCTCTGGGACATCACAATCATGACAGAACCAATTTAAAACTCTCTGTGATACCACAGCCCGAACAACCCCAATTCTATTCCCTGTGTGGCAACAGACAAGTCATAGCACCTCTGTAAATTTCTCTGTCACTGCACAACAGTGATCAGCCCCAGTTTTCCCCTCTCTGTGACACCACAGCAGGGACAGACTCAGGTTTCCTCTATCGTGACATCACGGCCATGGCAGCCGTAATTTCAGCTCTGATGGAACACCACAGCACTGACAGACCCATTATTCCCCGCTCTGTGACATCCCAGAACAGACAGAACCAATTAAAACCTCTCTGACATACCATAGGCATGACAACCCCAATTCCATCTCCTTTGTGGCTACAGACAAGTCATAACACCTGTGTTACTTTCTCTGAGACTCCACAGCTGTGATAGCCCCAGTTTTCCCCTCTCTGTGACATCACAACTGTGGGAACCCCAATTTACGCCTGCCTGTGACAGCACAGCAGTCAAAGATGCACTTTCCACCCATTATGACATCACAGCACTGACAGGCCAAATTTCACCCTTTCTGTCACCCCACAGATTGAACAAGCCCAACTTACACTTATCTGTAACATTTACAGCGGTGATAGTGCCAGTTTTCTCCTCTCTGTGACATGATATCAAAGACAAGTCAGAATTCATCCCCTCTGATAAGCCACAGCAGTGAAAGCCTCAGTTTTCTCCTCTCGGTGAGATCACTGCAATGACAAGTCCAGTTTACACCTCTCTGCGACACCACAGTGGTGACAGACGCATTATTCCCCTCTCTGGGACATCACAGTCATGACAGAACCAATTTAAATCTCTCTGTGATACCACAGCCCTAACAACCCCAATTCCATTCCCTGTGTGGCAACAGACAAGTCATAGCACCTGTGTAACTTTCACTGCACAACAGTGATCAGCCCCAGTTTTCCCCTCTCTGTGACACCACAGCAGGGACAGACTCAGGTTTCCTCTATCTGTGACATCACAGCCACGGCAGCCTTAATTTCAGCCCCAAAGGAACACCACAGCAGTGACAGACCCAGAATTCCCCTCTCCGTGACATCACAGAAGAGACAGAACCGATTAAAACCTCTCTGTGATATCATAGCCATGACAACCCCAATTCCATCTCCTTTGTGGCAACAGACAAGTCATAGCACCTGTGATAATTTCTCTGAGACTCCACAGCTGTGATAGCCCCAGTTTTCCCCTCTCCGTGACATCACTGCAGTGGCAGACTCAGGTTTCCTCTATCTCTGACATCACACCAATGAGGGACCCAGTTTCTCCTCTCCGTGACATCACTGCACTGACAACTCTAATTTATGCCTCTCGGTGACACCACAGCACTCACAGATCCATTACGCCTCTCTCTGTGACATCACATCTGAGAGAGGCCCAATTTTCGCCTCCCTGTGACATCACAGCACTGACAACTCTAATTTACGCCTCTCTGTGACACCACAGTAGTGGCTGCCTCAATTTTCCCCTCTCTGTGACATCACACTTAGGACAGCCTCAAATTCATCCCCTTTGGAACACCGCAGCAGTGACAGACCCGCTTTCCCCTCTCTCTGACATCACAGCAGTGACAGGCCAAAACTACTCCTCTCTGTGACACCAGAGCAGCGGCAGCCTCAGTATTCTCCTCTCTGTGTGTGACATCACACCAATGAGGGACCCAGTTCAAGGTCTCTGTGACATTACTGCAGTGACAACTCTAAATTACGCCTGTCTGTGACACCACAGTGGTGACAGACGCATTATTCCCCTCTCTGGGACATCACAATCATGACAGAACCAATTTGAAACTCTCTGTGATACCACAGCCCGAACAACCCCAATTCCATTCCCTGTGTGGCAACAGACAAGTCATAGCACCTCTGTAAATTTCTCTGTCACTGCACAACAGTGATCAGCCCCAGCTTTCCCCTCTCTGTGACACCACAGCAGGGACAGACTCAGGTTTCCTCTATCGTGACATCACAGCCATGGCAGCCTTAATTTCAGCTCTGATGGAACACCACAGCACTGACAGACCCATTATTCCCCGCTCTGTGACATCACAGAACAGACAGAACCAATTAAAACCTCTCTGACATACCATAGGCATGACAACCCCAATTCCATCTCCTTTGTGGCAACAGACAAGTCATAACACCTGTGTTACTTTCTCTGAGACTCCACAGCTGTGATAGCCCCAGTTTTCCCCTCTCTGTGACATCACAACTGTGGGAACCCCAATTTACGCCTGCCTGTGACAGCACAGCAGTCAAAGATGCACTTTCCACCCATTATGACATCACAGCACTGACAGGCCAAATTTCACCCTTGCTGTCACCCCACAGATTGAACAAGCCCAACTTACACTTATCTGTAACATTTACAGCGGTGATAGTGCCAGTTTTCTCCTCTCTGTGACATGATATCAAAGACAAGTCAGAATTCATCCCCTCTGATAAGCCACAGCAGTGAAAGCCTCAGTTTTCTCCTCTCGGTGAGATCACTGCAATGACAAGTCCAGTTTACACCTCTCTGCGACACCACAGTGGTGACAGACGCATTATTCCCCTCTCTGGGACATCACAGTCATGACAGAACCAATTTAAATCTCTCTGTGATACCACAGCCCTAACAACCCCAATTCCATTCCCTGTGTGGCAACAGACAAGTCATAGCACCTGTGTAACTTTCACTGCACAACAGTGATCAGCCCCAGTTTTCCCCTCTCTGTGACACCACAGCAGGGACAGACTCAGGTTTCCTCTATCTGTGACATCACAGCCACGGCAGCCTTAATTTCAGCCCCAAAGGAACACCACAGCAGTGACAGACCCATAATTCCCCTCTCCGTGACATCACAGAAGAGACAGAACCGATTAAAACCTCTCTGTGATATCATAGCCATGACAACCCCAATTCCATCTCCTTTGTGGCAACAGACAAGTCATAGCACCTGTGATAATTTCTCTGAGACTCCACAGCTGTGATAGCCCCAGTTTTCCCCTCTCCGTGACATCACTGCAGTGGCAGACTCAGGTTTCCTCTATCTCTGACATCACACCAATGAGGGACCCAGTTTCTCCTCTCCGTGACATCACTGCACTGACAACTCTAATTTATGCCTCTCGGTGACACCACAGCACTCACAGATCCATTACGCCTCTCTCTGTGACATCACATCTGAGAGAGGCCCAATTTTCGCCTCCCTGTGACATCACAGCACTGACAACTCTAATTTACGCCTCTCTGTGACACCACAGTAGTGGCTGCCTCAATTTTCCCCTCTCTGTGACATCACACTTAGGACAGCCTCAAATTCATCCCCTTTGGAACACCGCAGCAGTGACAGACCCGCTTTCCCCTCTCTCTGACATCACAGCAGTGACAGGCCAAAACTACTCCTCTCTGTGACACCAGAGCAGCGGCAGCCTCAGTATTCTCCTCTCTGTGTGTGACATCACACCAATGAGGGACCCAGTTCAAGGTCTCTGTGACATTACTGCAGTGACAACTCTAAATTACGCCTGTCTGTGACACCACAGTGGTGACAGACGCATTATTCCCCTCTCTGGGACATCACAATCATGACAGAACCAATTTAAAACTCTCTGTGATACCACAGCCCGAACAACCCCAATTCCATTCCCTGTGTGGCAACAGACAAGTCATAGCACCTCTGTAAATTTCTCTGTCACTGCACAACAGTAATCAGCCCCAGTTTTCCCCTCTCTGTGACACCACAGCAGGGACAGACTCAGGTTTCCTCTATCGTGACATCACAGCCATGGCAGCCTTAATTTCAGCTCTGATGGAACACCACAGCACTGACAGACCCATTATTCCCCGCTCTGTGACATCCCAGAACAGACAGAACCAATTAAAACCTCTCTGACATACCATAGGCATGACAACCCCAATTCCATCTCCTTTGTGGCAACAGACAAGTCATAACACCTGTGTTACTTTCTCTGAGACTCCACAGCTGTGATAGCCCCAGTTTTCCCCTCTCTGTGACATCACAACTGTGGGAACCCCAATTTACGCCTGCCTGTGACAGCACAGCAGTCAAAGATGCACTTTCCACCCATTATGACATCACAGCACTGACAGGCCAAATTTCACCCTTTCTGTCACCCCACAGATTGAACAAGCCCAACTTACACTTATCTGTAACATTTACAGCGGTGATAGTGCCAGTTTTCTCCTCTCTGTGACATGATATCAAAGACAAGTCAGAATTCATCCCCTCTGATAAGCCACAGCAGTGAAAGCCTCAGTTTTCTCCTCTCGGTGAGATCACTGCAATGACAAGTCCAGTTTACACCTCTCTGCGACACCACAGTGGTGACAGACGCATTATTCCCCTCTCTGGGACATCACAGTCATGACAGAACCAATTTAAATCTCTCTGTGATACCACAGCCCTAACAACCCCAATTCCATTCCCTGTGTGGCAACAGACAAGTCATAGCACCTGTGTAACTTTCACTGCACAACAGTGATCAGCCCCAGTTTTCCCCTCTCTGTGACACCACAGCAGGGACAGACTCAGGTTTCCTCTATCTGTGACATCACAGCCACGGCAGCCTTAATTTCAGCCCCAAAGGAACACCACAGCAGTGACAGACCCAGAATTCCCCTCTCCGTGACATCACAGAAGAGACAGAACCGATTAAAACCTCTCTGTGATATCATAGCCATGACAACCCCAATTCCATCTCCTTTGTGGCAACAGACAAGTCATAGCACCTGTGATAATTTCTCTGAGACTCCACAGCTGTGATAGCCCCAGTTTTCCCCTCTCCGTGACATCACTGCAGTGGCAGACTCAGGTTTCCTCTATCTCTGACATCACACCAATGAGGGACCCAGTTTCTCCTCTCCGTGACATCACTGCACTGACAACTCTAATTTATGCCTCTCGGTGACACCACAGCACTCACAGATCCATTACGCCTCTCTCTGTGACATCACATCTGAGAGAGGCCCAATTTTCGCCTCCCTGTGACATCACAGCACTGACAACTCTAATTTACGCCTCTCTGTGACACCACAGTAGTGGCTGCCTCAATTTTCCCCTCTCTGTGACATCACACTTAGGACAGCCTCAAATTCATCCCCTTTGGAACACCGCAGCAGTGACAGACCCGCTTTCCCCTCTCTCTGACATCACAGCAGTGACAGGCCAAAACTACTCCTCTCTGTGACACCAGAGCAGCGGCAGCCTCAGTATTCTCCTCTCTGTGTGTGACATCACACCAATGAGGGACCCAGTTCAAGGTCTCTGTGACATTACTGCAGTGACAACTCTAAATTACGCCTGTCTGTGACACCACAGTGGTGACAGACGCATTATTCCCCTCTCTGGGACATCACAATCATGACAGAACCAATTTAAAACTCTCTGTGATACCACAGCCCGAACAACCCCAATTCCATTCCCTGTGTGGCAACAGACAAGTCATAGCACCTCTGTAAATTTCTCTGTCACTGCACAACAGTAATCAGCCCCAGTTTTCCCCTCTCTGTGACACCACAGCAGGGACAGACTCAGGTTTCCTCTATCGTGACATCACAGCCATGGCAGCCTTAATTTCAGCTCTGATGGAACACCACAGCACTGACAGACCCATTATTCCCCGCTCTGTGACATCCCAGAACAGACAGAACCAATTAAAACCTCTCTGACATACCATAGGCATGACAACCCCAATTCCATCTCCTTTGTGGCAACAGACAAGTCATAACACCTGTGTTACTTTCTCTGAGACTCCACAGCTGTGATAGCCCCAGTTTTCCCCTCTCTGTGACATCACAACTGTGGGAACCCCAATTTACGCCTGCCTGTGACAGCACAGCAGTCAAAGATGCACTTTCCACCCATTATGACATCACAGCACTGACAGGCCAAATTTCACCCTTTCTGTCACCCCACAGATTGAACAAGCCCAACTTACACTTATCTGTAACATTTACAGCGGTGATAGTGCCAGTTTTCTCCTCTCTGTGACATGATATCAAAGACAAGTCAGAATTCATCCCCTCTGATAAGCCACAGCAGTGAAAGCCTCAGTTTTCTCCTCTCGGTGAGATCACTGCAATGACAAGTCCAGTTTACACCTCTCTGCGACACCACAGTGGTGACAGACGCATTATTCCCCTCTCTGGGACATCACAGTCATGACAGAACCAATTTAAATCTCTCTGTGATACCACAGCCCTAACAACCCCAATTCCATTCCCTGTGTGGCAACAGACAAGTCATAGCACCTGTGTAACTTTCACTGCACAACAGTGATCAGCCCCAGTTTTCCCCTCTCTGTGACACCACAGCAGGGACAGACTCAGGTTTCCTCTATCTGTGACATCACAGCCACGGCAGCCTTAATTTCAGCCCCAAAGGAACACCACAGCAGTGACAGACCCATAATTCCCCTCTCCGTGACATCACAGAAGAGACAGAACCGATTAAAACCTCTCTGTGATATCATAGCCATGACAACCCCAATTCCATCTCCTTTGTGGCAACAGACAAGTCATAGCACCTGTGATAATTTCTCTGAGACTCCACAGCTGTGATAGCCCCAGTTTTCCCCTCTCCGTGACATCACTGCAGTGGCAGACTCAGGTTTCCTCTATCTCTGACATCACACCAATGAGGGACCCAGTTTCTCCTCTCCGTGACATCACTGCACTGACAACTCTAATTTATGCCTCTCGGTGACACCACAGCACTCACAGATCCATTACGCCTCTCTCTGTGACATCACATCTGAGAGAGGCCCAATTTTCGCCTCCCTGTGACATCACAGCACTGACAACTCTAATTTACGCCTCTCTGTGACACCACAGTAGTGGCTGCCTCAATTTTCCCCTCTCTGTGACATCACACTTAGGACAGCCTCAAATTCATCCCCTTTGGAACACCGCAGCAGTGACAGACCCGCTTTCCCCTCTCTCTGACATCACAGCAGTGACAGGCCAAAACTACTCCTCTCTGTGACACCAGAGCAGCGGCAGCCTCAGTATTCTCCTCTCTGTGTGTGACATCACACCAATGAGGGACCCAGTTCAAGGTCTCTGTGACATTACTGCAGTGACAACTCTAAATTACGCCTGTCTGTGACACCACAGTGGTGACAGACGCATTATTCCCCTCTCTGGGACATCACAATCATGACAGAACCAATTTAAAACTCTCTGTGATACCACAGCCCGAACAACCCCAATTCCATTCCCTGTGTGGCAACAGACAAGTCATAGCACCTCTGTAAATTTCTCTGTCACTGCACAACAGTAATCAGCCCCAGTTTTCCCCTCTCTGTGACACCACAGCAGGGACAGACTCAGGTTTCCTCTATCGTGACATCACAGCCATGGCAGCCTTAATTTCAGCTCTGATGGAACACCACAGCACTGACAGACCCATTATTCCCCGCTCTGTGACATCCCAGAACAGACAGAACCAATTAAAACCTCTCTGACATACCATAGGCATGACAACCCCAATTCCATCTCCTTTGTGGCAACAGACAAGTCATAACACCTGTGTTACTTTCTCTGAGACTCCACAGCTGTGATAGCCCCAGTTTTCCCCTCTCTGTGACATCACAACTGTGGGAACCCCAATTTACGCCTGCCTGTGACAGCACAGCAGTCAAAGATGCACTTTCCACCCATTATGACATCACAGCACTGACAGGCCAAATTTCACCCTTTCTGTCACCCCACAGATTGAACAAGCCCAACTTACACTTATCTGTAACATTTACAGCGGTGATAGTGCCAGTTTTCTCCTCTCTGTGACATGATATCAAAGACAAGTCAGAATTCATCCCCTCTGATAAGCCACAGCAGTGAAAGCCTCAGTTTTCTCCTCTCGGTGAGATCACTGCAATGACAAGTCCAGTTTACACCTCTCTGCGACACCACAGTGGTGACAGACGCATTATTCCCCTCTCTGGGACATCACAGTCATGACAGAACCAATTTAAATCTCTCTGTGATACCACAGCCCTAACAACCCCAATTCCATTCCCTGTGTGGCAACAGACAAGTCATAGCACCTGTGTAACTTTCACTGCACAACAGTGATCAGCCCCAGTTTTCCCCTCTCTGTGACACCACAGCAGGGACAGACTCAGGTTTCCTCTATCTGTGACATCACAGCCACGGCAGCCTTAATTTCAGCCCCAAAGGAACACCACAGCAGTGACAGACCCAGAATTCCCCTCTCCGTGACATCACAGAAGAGACAGAACCGATTAAAACCTCTCTGTGATATCATAGCCATGACAACCCCAATTCCATCTCCTTTGTGGCAACAGACAAGTCATAGCACCTGTGATAATTTCTCTGAGACTCCACAGCTGTGATAGCCCCAGTTTTCCCCTCTCCGTGACATCACTGCAGTGGCAGACTCAGGTTTCCTCTATCTCTGACATCACACCAATGAGGGACCCAGTTTCTCCTCTCCGTGACATCACTGCACTGACAACTCTAATTTATGCCTCTCGGTGACACCACAGCACTCACAGATCCATTACGCCTCTCTCTGTGACATCACATCTGAGAGAGGCCCAATTTTCGCCTCCCTGTGACATCACAGCACTGACAACTCTAATTTACGCCTCTCTGTGACACCACAGTAGTGGCTGCCTCAATTTTCCCCTCTCTGTGACATCACACTTAGGACAGCCTCAAATTCATCCCCTTTGGAACACCGCAGCAGTGACAGACCCGCTTTCCCCTCTCTCTGACATCACAGCAGTGACAGGCCAAAACTACTCCTCTCTGTGACACCAGAGCAGCGGCAGCCTCAGTATTCTCCTCTCTGTGTGTGACATCACACCAATGAGGGACCCAGTTCAAGGTCTCTGTGACATTACTGCAGTGACAACTCTAAATTACGCCTGTCTGTGACACCACAGTGGTGACAGACGCATTATTCCCCTCTCTGGGACATCACAATCATGACAGAACCAATTTAAAACTCTCTGTGATACCACAGCCCGAACAACCCCAATTCCATTCCCTGTGTGGCAACAGACAAGTCATAGCACCTCTGTAAATTTCTCTGTCACTGCACAACAGTAATCAGCCCCAGTTTTCCCCTCTCTGTGACACCACAGCAGGGACAGACTCAGGTTTCCTCTATCGTGACATCACAGCCATGGCAGCCTTAATTTCAGCTCTGATGGAACACCACAGCACTGACAGACCCATTATTCCCCGCTCTGTGACATCCCAGAACAGACAGAACCAATTAAAACCTCTCTGACATACCATAGGCATGACAACCCCAATTCCATCTCCTTTGTGGCAACAGACAAGTCATAACACCTGTGTTACTTTCTCTGAGACTCCACAGCTGTGATAGCCCCAGTTTTCCCCTCTCTGTGACATCACAACTGTGGGAACCCCAATTTACGCCTGCCTGTGACAGCACAGCAGTCAAAGATGCACTTTCCACCCATTATGACATCACAGCACTGACAGGCCAAATTTCACCCTTTCTGTCACCCCACAGATTGAACAAGCCCAACTTACACTTATCTGTAACATTTACAGCGGTGATAGTGCCAGTTTTCTCCTCTCTGTGACATGATATCAAAGACAAGTCAGAATTCATCCCCTCTGATAAGCCACAGCAGTGAAAGCCTCAGTTTTCTCCTCTCGGTGAGATCACTGCAATGACAAGTCCAGTTTACACCTCTCTGCGACACCACAGTGGTGACAGACGCATTATTCCCCTCTCTGGGACATCACAGTCATGACAGAACCAATTTAAATCTCTCTGTGATACCACAGCCCTAACAACCCCAATTCCATTCCCTGTGTGGCAACAGACAAGTCATAGCACCTGTGTAACTTTCACTGCACAACAGTGATCAGCCCCAGTTTTCCCCTCTCTGTGACACCACAGCAGGGACAGACTCAGGTTTCCTCTATCTGTGACATCACAGCCACGGCAGCCTTAATTTCAGCCCCAAAGGAACACCACAGCAGTGACAGACCCAGAATTCCCCTCTCCGTGACATCACAGAAGAGACAGAACCGATTAAAACCTCTCTGTGATATCATAGCCATGACAACCCCAATTCCATCTCCTTTGTGGCAACAGACAAGTCATAGCACCTGTGATAATTTCTCTGAGACTCCACAGCTGTGATAGCCCCAGTTTTCCCCTCTCTGTGACATCACTGCAGTGGCAGACTCAGGTTTCCTCTATCTGTGACATCACACCAATGAGGGACCCAGTTTCTCCTCTCCGTGACATCACTGCACTGACAACTCTAATTTATGCCTCTCGGTGACACCACAGCACTCACAGATCCATTACGCCTCTCTCTGTGACATCACATCTGAGAGAGGCCCAATTTTCGCCTCCCTGTGACATCACAGCACTGACAACTCTAATTTACGCCTCTCTGTGACACCACAGTAGTGGCTGCCTCAATTTTCCCCTCTCTGTGACATCACACTTAGGACAGCCTCAAATTCATCCCCTTTGGAACACCGCAGCAGTGACAGACCCGCTTTCCCCTCTCTCTGACATCACAGCAGTGACAGGCCAAAACTACTCCTCTCTGTGACACCAGAGCAGCGGCAGCCTCAGTATTCTCCTCTCTGTGTGTGACATCACACCAATGAGGGACCCAGTTCAAGGTCTCTGTGACATTACTGCAGTGACAACTCTAAATTACGCCTCTCTGTGACACCACAGTGGTGACAGACGCATTATTCCCCTCTCTGGGACATCACAATCATGACAGAACCAATTTAAAACTCTCTGTGATACCACAGCCCGAACAACCCCAATTCTATTCCCTGTGTGGCAACAGACAAGTCATAGCACCTCTGTAAATTTCTCTGTCACTGCACAACAGTGATCAGCCCCAGTTTTCCCCTCTCTGTGACACCACAGCAGGGACAGACTCAGGTTTCCTCTATCGTGACATCACAGCCATGGCAGCCTTAATTTCAGCTCTGATGGAACACCACAGCACTGACAGACCCATTATTCCCCGCTCTGTGACATCCCAGAACAGACAGAACCAATTAAAACCTCTCTGACATACCATAGGCAGGACAACCCCAATTCCATCTCCTTTGTGGCAACAGACAAGTCATAACACCTGTGTTACTTTCTCTGAGACTCCACAGCTGTGATAGCCCCAGCTTTCCCCTCTCTGTGACATCACAACTGTGGGAACCCCAATTTACGCCTGCCTGTGACAGCACAGCAGTCAAAGATGCACTTTCCACCCATTATGACATCACAGCACTGACAGGCCAAATTTCACCCTTGCTGTCACCCCACAGATTGAACAAGCCCAACTTGCACCTATCTGTAACATTTACAGCGGTGATAGTGCTAGTTTTCTCCTCTCTGTGACATGATATCAAAGACAAGTCAGAATTCATCCCCTCTGATAAGCCACAGCAGTGAAAGCCTCAGTTCTCTCCTCTCGGTGAGATCACTGCAATGACAAGTCCAGTTTACACCTCTCTGCGACACCACAGTGGTGACAGACGCATTATTCCCCTCTCTGGGACATCACAGTCATGACAGAACCAATTTAAATCTCTCTGTGATACCACAGCCCGAACAACCCCAATTCCATTCCCTGTGTGGCAACAGACAAGTCATAGCACCTGTGTAATTTTCACTGCACAACAGTGATCAGCCCCAGTTTTCCCCTCTCTGTGACACCACAGCAGGGACAGACTCAGGTTTCCTCTATCTGTGACATCACAGCCACGGCAGCCTTAATTTCAGCCCCAAAGGAACACCACAGCAGTGACAGACCCATAATTCCCCTCTCCGTGACATCACAGAAGAGACAGAACCGATTAAAACCTCTCTGTGATATCATAGCCATGACAACCCCAATTCCATCTCCTTTGTGGCAACAGACAAGTCATAGCACCTGTGATAATTTCTCTGAGACTCCACAGCTGTGATAGCCCCAGTTTTCCCCTCTCTGTGACATCACTGCAGTGGCAGACTCAGGTTTCCTCTATCTCTGACATCACACCAATGAGGGACCCAGTTCAAGGTCTCTGTGACATTACTGCAGTGACAACTCTAAATTACGCCTGTCTGTGACACCACAGTGGTGACAGACGCATTATTCCCCTCTCTGGGACATCACAATCATGACAGAACCAATTTAAAACTCTCTGTGATACCACAGCCCGAACAACCCCAATTCCATTCCCTGTGTGGCAACAGACAAGTCATAGCACCTCTGTAAATTTCTCTGTCACTGCACAACAGTAATCAGCCCCAGTTTTCCCCTCTCTGTGACACCACAGCAGGGACAGACTCAGGTTTCCTCTATCGTGACATCACAGCCATGGCAGCCTTAATTTCAGCTCTGATGGAACACCACAGCACTGACAGACCCATTATTCCCCGCTCTGTGACATCCCAGAACAGACAGAACCAATTAAAACCTCTCTGACATACCATAGGCATGACAACCCCAATTCCATCTCCTTTGTGGCAACAGACAAGTCATAACACCTGTGTTACTTTCTCTGAGACTCCACAGCTGTGATAGCCCCAGTTTTCCCCTCTCTGTGACATCACAACTGTGGGAACCCCAATTTACGCCTGCCTGTGACAGCACAGCAGTCAAAGATGCACTTTCCACCCATTATGACATCACAGCACTGACAGGCCAAATTTCACCCTTTCTGTCACCCCACAGATTGAACAAGCCCAACTTACACTTATCTGTAACATTTACAGCGGTGATAGTGCCAGTTTTCTCCTCTCTGTGACATGATATCAAAGACAAGTCAGAATTCATCCCCTCTGATAAGCCACAGCAGTGAAAGCCTCAGTTTTCTCCTCTCGGTGAGATCACTGCAATGACAAGTCCAGTTTACACCTCTCTGCGACACCACAGTGGTGACAGACGCATTATTCCCCTCTCTGGGACATCACAGTCATGACAGAACCAATTTAAATCTCTCTGTGATACCACAGCCCTAACAACCCCAATTCCATTCCCTGTGTGGCAACAGACAAGTCATAGCACCTGTGTAACTTTCACTGCACAACAGTGATCAGCCCCAGTTTTCCCCTCTCTGTGACACCACAGCAGGGACAGACTCAGGTTTCCTCTATCTGTGACATCACAGCCACGGCAGCCTTAATTTCAGCCCCAAAGGAACACCACAGCAGTGACAGACCCATAATTCCCCTCTCCGTGACATCACAGAAGAGACAGAACCGATTAAAACCTCTCTGTGATATCATAGCCATGACAACCCCAATTCCATCTCCTTTGTGGCAACAGACAAGTCATAGCACCTGTGATAATTTCTCTGAGACTCCACAGCTGTGATAGCCCCAGTTTTCCCCTCTCTGTGACATCACTGCAGTGGCAGACTCAGGTTTCCTCTATCTGTGACATCACACCAATGAGGGACCCAGTTTCTCCTCTCCGTGACATCACTGCACTGACAACTCTAATTTATGCCTCTCGGTGACACCACAGCACTCACAGATCCATTACGCCTCTCTCTGTGACATCACATCTGAGAGAGGCCCAATTTTCGCCTCCCTGTGACATCACAGCACTGACAACTCTAATTTACGCCTCTCTGTGACACCACAGTAGTGGCTGCCTCAATTTTCCCCTCTCTGTGACATCACACTTAGGACAGCCTCAAATTCATCCCCTTTGGAACACCGCAGCAGTGACAGACCCGCTTTCCCCTCTCTCTGACATCACAGCAGTGACAGGCCAAAACTACTCCTCTCTGTGACACCAGAGCAGCGGCAGCCTCAGTATTCTCCTCTCTGTGTGTGACATCACACCAATGAGGGACCCAGTTCAAGGTCTCTGTGACATTACTGCAGTGACAACTCTAAATTACGCCTCTCTGTGACACCACAGTGGTGACAGACGCATTATTCCCCTCTCTGGGACATCACAATCATGACAGAACCAATTTAAAACTCTCTGTGATACCACAGCCCGAACAACCCCAATTCTATTCCCTGTGTGGCAACAGACAAGTCATAGCACCTCTGTAAATTTCTCTGTCACTGCACAACAGTGATCAGCCCCAGTTTTCCCCTCTCTGTGACACCACAGCAGGGACAGACTCAGGTTTCCTCTATCGTGACATCACAGCCATGGCAGCCTTAATTTCAGCTCTGATGGAACACCACAGCACTGACAGACCCATTATTCCCCGCTCTGTGACATCCCAGAACAGACAGAACCAATTAAAACCTCTCTGACATACCATAGGCAGGACAACCCCAATTCCATCTCCTTTGTGGCAACAGACAAGTCATAACACCTGTGTTACTTTCTCTGAGACTCCACAGCTGTGATAGCCCCAGCTTTCCCCTCTCTGTGACATCACAACTGTGGGAACCCCAATTTACGCCTGCCTGTGACAGCACAGCAGTCAAAGATGCACTTTCCACCCATTATGACATCACAGCACTGACAGGCCAAATTTCACCCTTGCTGTCACCCCACAGATTGAACAAGCCCAACTTGCACCTATCTGTAACATTTACAGCGGTGATAGTGCTAGTTTTCTCCTCTCTGTGACATGATATCAAAGACAAGTCAGAATTCATCCCCTCTGATAAGCCACAGCAGTGAAAGCCTCAGTTCTCTCCTCTCGGTGAGATCACTGCAATGACAAGTCCAGTTTACACCTCTCTGCGACACCACAGTGGTGACAGACGCATTATTCCCCTCTCTGGGACATCACAGTCATGACAGAACCAATTTAAATCTCTCTGTGATACCACAGCCCGAACAACCCCAATTCCATTCCCTGTGTGGCAACAGACAAGTCATAGCACCTGTGTAATTTTCACTGCACAACAGTGATCAGCCCCAGTTTTCCCCTCTCTGTGACACCACAGCAGGGACAGACTCAGGTTTCCTCTATCTGTGACATCACAGCCACGGCAGCCTTAATTTCAGCCCCAAAGGAACACCACAGCAGTGACAGACCCATAATTCCCCTCTCCGTGACATCACAGAAGAGACAGAACCGATTAAAACCTCTCTGTGATATCATAGCCATGACAACCCCAATTCCATCTCCTTTGTGGCAACAGACAAGTCATAGCACCTGTGATAATTTCTCTGAGACTCCACAGCTGTGATAGCCCCAGTTTTCCCCTCTCTGTGACATCACTGCAGTGGCAGACTCAGGTTTCCTCTATCTCTGACATCACACCAATGAGGGACCCAGTTCAAGGTCTCTGTGACATTACTGCAGTGACAACTCTAAATTACGCCTGTCTGTGACACCACAGTGGTGACAGACGCATTATTCCCCTCTCTGGGACATCACAATCATGACAGAACCAATTTAAAACTCTCTGTGATACCACAGCCCGAACAACCCCAATTCTATTCCCTGTGTGGCAACAGACAAGTCATAGCACCTCTGTAAATTTCTCTGTCACTGCACAACAGTGATCAGCCCCAGTTTTCCCCTCTCTGTGACACCACAGCAGGGACAGACTCAGGTTTCCTCTATCGTGACATCACGGCCATGGCAGCCGTAATTTCAGCTCTGATGGAACACCACAGCACTGACAGACCCATTATTCCCCGCTCTGTGACATCCCAGAACAGACAGAACCAATTAAAACCTCTCTGACATACCATAGGCATGACAACCCCAATTCCATCTCCTTTGTGGCTACAGACAAGTCATAACACCTGTGTTACTTTCTCTGAGACTCCACAGCTGTGATAGCCCCAGTTTTCCCCTCTCTGTGACATCACAACTGTGGGAACCCCAATTTACGCCTGCCTGTGACAGCACAGCAGTCAAAGATGCACTTTCCACCCATTATGACATCACAGCACTGACAGGCCAAATTTCACCCTTTCTGTCACCCCACAGATTGAACAAGCCCAACTTACACTTATCTGTAACATTTACAGCGGTGATAGTGCCAGTTTTCTCCTCTCTGTGACATGATATCAAAGACAAGTCAGAATTCATCCCCTCTGATAAGCCACAGCAGTGAAAGCCTCAGTTTTCTCCTCTCGGTGAGATCACTGCAATGACAAGTCCAGTTTACACCTCTCTGCGACACCACAGTGGTGACAGACGCATTATTCCCCTCTCTGGGACATCACAGTCATGACAGAACCAATTTAAATCTCTCTGTGATACCACAGCCCTAACAACCCCAATTCCATTCCCTGTGTGGCAACAGACAAGTCATAGCACCTGTGTAACTTTCACTGCACAACAGTGATCAGCCCCAGTTTTCCCCTCTCTGTGACACCACAGCAGGGACAGACTCAGGTTTCCTCTATCTGTGACATCACAGCCACGGCAGCCTTAATTTCAGCCCCAAAGGAACACCACAGCAGTGACAGACCCAGAATTCCCCTCTCCGTGACATCACAGAAGAGACAGAACCGATTAAAACCTCTCTGTGATATCATAGCCATGACAACCCCAATTCCATCTCCTTTGTGGCAACAGACAAGTCATAGCACCTGTGATAATTTCTCTGAGACTCCACAGCTGTGATAGCCCCAGTTTTCCCCTCTCTGTGACATCACTGCAGTGGCAGACTCAGGTTTCCTCTATCTGTGACATCACACCAATGAGGGACCCAGTTTCTCCTCTCCGTGACATCACTGCACTGACAACTCTAATTTATGCCTCTCGGTGACACCACAGCACTCACAGATCCATTACGCCTCTCTCTGTGACATCACATCTGAGAGAGGCCCAATTTTCGCCTCCCTGTGACATCACAGCACTGACAACTCTAATTTACGCCTCTCTGTGACACCACAGTAGTGGCTGCCTCAATTTTCCCCTCTCTGTGACATCACACTTAGGACAGCCTCAAATTCATCCCCTTTGGAACACCGCAGCAGTGACAGACCCGCTTTCCCCTCTCTCTGACATCACAGCAGTGACAGGCCAAAACTACTCCTCTCTGTGACACCAGAGCAGCGGCAGCCTCAGTATTCTCCTCTCTGTGTGTGACATCACACCAATGAGGGACCCAGTTCAAGGTCTCTGTGACATTACTGCAGTGACAACTCTAAATTACGCCTCTCTGTGACACCACAGTGGTGACAGACGCATTATTCCCCTCTCTGGGACATCACAATCATGACAGAACCAATTTAAAACTCTCTGTGATACCACAGCCCGAACAACCCCAATTCTATTCCCTGTGTGGCAACAGACAAGTCATAGCACCTCTGTAAATTTCTCTGTCACTGCACAACAGTGATCAGCCCCAGTTTTCCCCTCTCTGTGACACCACAGCAGGGACAGACTCAGGTTTCCTCTATCGTGACATCACAGCCATGGCAGCCTTAATTTCAGCTCTGATGGAACACCACAGCACTGACAGACCCATTATTCCCCGCTCTGTGACATCCCAGAACAGACAGAACCAATTAAAACCTCTCTGACATACCATAGGCAGGACAACCCCAATTCCATCTCCTTTGTGGCAACAGACAAGTCATAACACCTGTGTTACTTTCTCTGAGACTCCACAGCTGTGATAGCCCCAGCTTTCCCCTCTCTGTGACATCACAACTGTGGGAACCCCAATTTACGCCTGCCTGTGACAGCACAGCAGTCAAAGATGCACTTTCCACCCATTATGACATCACAGCACTGACAGGCCAAATTTCACCCTTGCTGTCACCCCACAGATTGAACAAGCCCAACTTGCACCTATCTGTAACATTTACAGCGGTGATAGTGCTAGTTTTCTCCTCTCTGTGACATGATATCAAAGACAAGTCAGAATTCATCCCCTCTGATAAGCCACAGCAGTGAAAGCCTCAGTTCTCTCCTCTCGGTGAGATCACTGCAATGACAAGTCCAGTTTACACCTCTCTGCGACACCACAGTGGTGACAGACGCATTATTCCCCTCTCTGGGACATCACAGTCATGACAGAACCAATTTAAATCTCTCTGTGATACCACAGCCCGAACAACCCCAATTCCATTCCCTGTGTGGCAACAGACAAGTCATAGCACCTGTGTAATTTTCACTGCACAACAGTGATCAGCCCCAGTTTTCCCCTCTCTGTGACACCACAGCAGGGACAGACTCAGGTTTCCTCTATCTGTGACATCACAGCCACGGCAGCCTTAATTTCAGCCCCAAAGGAACACCACAGCAGTGACAGACCCATAATTCCCCTCTCCGTGACATCACAGAAGAGACAGAACCGATTAAAACCTCTCTGTGATATCATAGCCATGACAACCCCAATTCCATCTCCTTTGTGGCAACAGACAAGTCATAGCACCTGTGATAATTTCTCTGAGACTCCACAGCTGTGATAGCCCCAGTTTTCCCCTCTCTGTGACATCACTGCAGTGGCAGACTCAGGTTTCCTCTATCTCTGACATCACACCAATGAGGGACCCAGTTCAAGGTCTCTGTGACATTACTGCAGTGACAACTCTAAATTACGCCTGTCTGTGACACCACAGTGGTGACAGACGCATTATTCCCCTCTCTGGGACATCACAATCATGACAGAACCAATTTAAAACTCTCTGTGATACCACAGCCCGAACAACCCCAATTCTATTCCCTGTGTGGCAACAGACAAGTCATAGCACCTCTGTAAATTTCTCTGTCACTGCACAACAGTGATCAGCCCCAGTTTTCCCCTCTCTGTGACACCACAGCAGGGACAGACTCAGGTTTCCTCTATCGTGACATCACAGCCATGGCAGCCTTAATTTCAGCTCTGATGGAACACCACAGCACTGACAGACCCATTATTCCCCGCTCTGTGACATCCCAGAACAGACAGAACCAATTAAAACCTCTCTGACATACCATAGGCAGGACAACCCCAATTCCATCTCCTTTGTGGCAACAGACAAGTCATAACACCTGTGTTACTTTCTCTGAGACTCCACAGCTGTGATAGCCCCAGCTTTCCCCTCTCTGTGACATCACAACTGTGGGAACCCCAATTTACGCCTGCCTGTGACAGCACAGCAGTCAAAGATGCACTTTCCACCCATTATGACATCACAGCACTGACAGGCCAAATTTCACCCTTGCTGTCACCCCACAGATTGAACAAGCCCAACTTGCACCTATCTGTAACATTTACAGCGGTGATAGTGCTAGTTTTCTCCTCTCTGTGACATGATATCAAAGACAAGTCAGAATTCATCCCCTCTGATAAGCCACAGCAGTGAAAGCCTCAGTTCTCTCCTCTCGGTGAGATCACTGCAATGACAAGTCCAGTTTACACCTCTCTGCGACACCACAGTGGTGACAGACGCATTATTCCCCTCTCTGGGACATCACAGTCATGACAGAACCAATTTAAATCTCTCTGTGATACCACAGCCCGAACAACCCCAATTCCATTCCCTGTGTGGCAACAGACAAGTCATAGCACCTGTGTAATTTTCACTGCACAACAGTGATCAGCCCCAGTTTTCCCCTCTCTGTGACACCACAGCAGGGACAGACTCAGGTTTCCTCTATCTGTGACATCACAGCCACGGCAGCCTTAATTTCAGCCCCAAAGGAACACCACAGCAGTGACAGACCCATAATTCCCCTCTCCGTGACATCACAGAAGAGACAGAACCGATTAAAACCTCTCTGTGATATCATAGCCATGACAACCCCAATTCCATCTCCTTTGTGGCAACAGACAAGTCATAGCACCTGTGATAATTTCTCTGAGACTCCACAGCTGTGATAGCCCCAGTTTTCCCCTCTCTGTGACATCACTGCAGTGGCAGACTCAGGTTTCCTCTATCTCTGACATCACACCAATGAGGGACCCAGTTCAAGGTCTCTGTGACATTACTGCAGTGACAACTCTAAATTACGCCTGTCTGTGACACCACAGTGGTGACAGACGCATTATTCCCCTCTCTGGGACATCACAATCATGACAGAACCAATTTAAAACTCTCTGTGATACCACAGCCCGAACAACCCCAATTCTATTCCCTGTGTGGCAACAGACAAGTCATAGCACCTCTGTAAATTTCTCTGTCACTGCACAACAGTGATCAGCCCCAGTTTTCCCCTCTCTGTGACACCACAGCAGGGACAGACTCAGGTTTCCTCTATCGTGACATCACAGCCATGGCAGCCTTAATTTCAGCTCTGATGGAACACCACAGCACTGACAGACCCATTATTCCCCGCTCTGTGACATCCCAGAACAGACAGAACCAATTAAAACCTCTCTGACATACCATAGGCAGGACAACCCCAATTCCATCTCCTTTGTGGCAACAGACAAGTCATAACACCTGTGTTACTTTCTCTGAGACTCCACAGCTGTGATAGCCCCAGCTTTCCCCTCTCTGTGACATCACAACTGTGGGAACCCCAATTTACGCCTGCCTGTGACAGCACAGCAGTCAAAGATGCACTTTCCACCCATTATGACATCACAGCACTGACAGGCCAAATTTCACCCTTGCTGTCACCCCACAGATTGAACAAGCCCAACTTGCACCTATCTGTAACATTTACAGCGGTGATAGTGCTAGTTTTCTCCTCTCTGTGACATGATATCAAAGACAAGTCAGAATTCATCCCCTCTGATAAGCCACAGCAGTGAAAGCCTCAGTTTTCTCCTCTCAGTGAGATCACTGCAATGACAAGTCCAGTTTACACCTCTCTGCGACACCACAGTGGTGACAGACGCATTATTCCCCTCTCTGGGACATCACAGTCATGACAGAACCAATTTAAATCTCTCTGTGATACCACAGCCCTAACAACCCCAATTCCATTCCCTGTGTGGCAACAGACAAGTCATAGCACCTGTGTAACTTTCACTGCACAACAGTGATCAGCCCCAGTTTTCCCCTCTCTGTGACACCACAGCAGGGACAGACTCAGGTTTCCTCTATCTGTGACATCACAGCCACGGCAGCCTTAATTTCAGCCCCAAAGGAACACCACAGCAGTGACAGACCCATAATTCCCCTCTCCGTGACATCACAGAAGAGACAGAACCGATTAAAACCTCTCTGTGATATCATAGCCATGACAACCCCAATTCCATCTCCTTTGTGGCAACAGACAAGTCATAGCACCTGTGATAATTTCTCTGAGACTCCACAGCTGTGATAGCCCCAGTTTTCCCCTCTCTGTGACATCACTGCAGTGGCAGACTCAGGTTTCCTCTATCTCTGACATCACACCAATGAGGGACCCAGTTCAAGGTCTCTGTGACATTACTGCAGTGACAACTCTAAATTACGCCTGTCTGTGACACCACAGTGGTGACAGACGCATTATTCCCCTCTCTGGGACATCACAATCATGACAGAACCAATTTAAAACTCTCTGTGATACCACAGCCCGAACAACCCCAATTCTATTCCCTGTGTGGCAACAGACAAGTCATAGCACCTCTGTAAATTTCTCTGTCACTGCACAACAGTGATCAGCCCCAGTTTTCCCCTCTCTGTGACACCACAGCAGGGACAGACTCAGGTTTCCTCTATCGTGACATCACAGCCATGGCAGCCTTAATTTCAGCTCTGATGGAACACCACAGCACTGACAGACCCATTATTCCCCGCTCTGTGACATCCCAGAACAGACAGAACCAATTAAAACCTCTCTGACATACCATAGGCAGGACAACCCCAATTCCATCTCCTTTGTGGCAACAGACAAGTCATAACACCTGTGTTACTTTCTCTGAGACTCCACAGCTGTGATAGCCCCAGCTTTCCCCTCTCTGTGACATCACAACTGTGGGAACCCCAATTTACGCCTGCCTGTGACAGCACAGCAGTCAAAGATGCACTTTCCACCCATTATGACATCACAGCACTGACAGGCCAAATTTCACCCTTGCTGTCACCCCACAGATTGAACAAGCCCAACTTGCACCTATCTGTAACATTTACAGCGGTGATAGTGCCAGTTTTCTCCTCTCTGTGACATGATATCAAAGACAAGTCAGAATTCATCCCCTCTGATAAGCCACAGCAGTGAAAGCCTCAGTTTTCTCCTCTCAGTGAGATCACTGCAATGACAAGTCCAGTTTACACCTCTCTGCGACACCACAGTGGTGACAGACGCATTATTCCCCTCTCTGGGACATCACAGTCATGACAGAACCAATTTAAATCTCTCTGTGATACCACAGCCCTAACAACCCCAATTCCATTCCCTGTGTGGCAACAGACAAGTCATAGCACCTGTGTAACTTTCACTGCACAACAGTGATCAGCCCCAGTTTTCCCCTCTCTGTGACACCACAGCAGGGACAGACTCAGGTTTCCTCTATCTGTGACATCACAGCCACGGCAGCCTTAATTTCAGCCCCAAAGGAACACCACAGCAGTGACAGACCCATAATTCCCCTCTCCGTGACATCACAGAAGAGACAGAACCGATTAAAACCTCTCTGTGATATCATAGCCATGACAACCCCAATTCCATCTCCTTTGTGGCAACAGACAAGTCATAGCACCTGTGATAATTTCTCTGAGACTCCACAGCTGTGATAGCCCCAGTTTTCCCCTCTCTGTGACATCACTGCAGTGGCAGACTCAGGTTTCCTCTATCTCTGACATCACACCAATGAGGGACCCAGTTCAAGGTCTCTGTGACATTACTGCAGTGACAACTCTAAATTACGCCTGTCTGTGACACCACAGTGGTGACAGACGCATTATTCCCCTCTCTGGGACATCACAATCATGACAGAACCAATTTAAAACTCTCTGTGATACCACAGCCCGAACAACCCCAATTCTATTCCCTGTGTGGCAACAGACAAGTCATAGCACCTCTGTAAATTTCTCTGTCACTGCACAACAGTGATCAGCCCCAGTTTTCCCCTCTCTGTGACACCACAGCAGGGACAGACTCAGGTTTCCTCTATCGTGACATCACAGCCATGGCAGCCTTAATTTCAGCTCTGATGGAACACCACAGCACTGACAGACCCATTATTCCCCGCTCTGTGACATCCCAGAACAGACAGAACCAATTAAAACCTCTCTGACATACCATAGGCAGGACAACCCCAATTCCATCTCCTTTGTGGCAACAGACAAGTCATAACACCTGTGTTACTTTCTCTGAGACTCCACAGCTGTGATAGCCCCAGCTTTCCCCTCTCTGTGACATCACAACTGTGGGAACCCCAATTTACGCCTGCCTGTGACAGCACAGCAGTCAAAGATGCACTTTCCACCCATTATGACATCACAGCACTGACAGGCCAAATTTCACCCTTGCTGTCACCCCACAGATTGAACAAGCCCAACTTACACTTATCTGTAACATTTACAGCGGTGATAGTGCCAGTTTTCTCCTCTCTGTGACATGATATCAAAGACAAGTCAGAATTCATCCCCTCTGATAAGCCACAGCAGTGAAAGCCTCAGTTCTCTCCTCTCGGTGAGATCACTGCAATGACAAGTCCAGTTTACACCTCTCTGCGACACCACAGTGGTGACAGACGCATTATTCCCCGTTCTCTGGGACATCACAGTCATGACAGAACCAATTTAAATCTCTCTGTGATACCACAGCCCTAACAACCCCAATTCCATTCCCTGTGTGGCAACAGACAAGTCATAGCACCTGTGTAATTTTCACTGCACAACAGTGATCAGCCCCAGTTTTCCCCTCTCTGTGACACCACAGCAGGGACAGACTCAGGTTTCCTCTATCTGTGACATCACAGCCACGGCAGCCTTAATTTCAGCCCCAAAGGAACACCACAGCAGTGACAGACCCATAATTCCCCTCTCCGTGACATCACAGAAGAGACAGAACCGATTAAAACCTCTCTGTGATATCATAGCCATGACAACCCCAATTCCATCTCCTTTGTGGCAACAGACAAGTCATAGCACCTGTGATAATTTCTCTGAGACTCCACAGCTGTGATAGCCCCAGTTTTCCCCTCTCTGTGACATCACTGCAGTGGCAGACTCAGGTTTCCTCTATCTCTGACATCACACCAATGAGGGACCCAGTTTCTCCTCTCCGTGACATCACTGCACTGACAACTCTAGCCTCTCGGTGACACCACAGCACTCACAGATCCATTACGCCTCTCTCTGTGACATCACATCTGAGAGAGGCCCAATTTTCGCCTCCCTGTGACATCACAGCACTGACAACTCTAATTTACGCCTCTCTGTGACACCACAGTAGTGGCTGCCTCAATTTTCCCCTCTCTGTGACATCACACTTAGGACAGCCTCAAATTCATCCCCTTTGGAACACCGCAGCAGTGACAGACCCGCTTTCCCCTCTCTCTGACATCACAGCAGTGACAGGCCAAAACTACTCCTCTCTGTGACACCAGAGCAGCGGCAGCCTCAGTATTCTCCTCTCTGTGTGTGACATCACACCAATGAGGGACCCAGTTCAAGGTCTCTGTGACATTACTGCAGTGACAACTCTAAATTACGCCTGTCTGTGACACCACAGTGGTGACAGACCCATTATTCCCCTCTCTGGGACATCACAATCATGACAGAACCAATTTAAAACTCTCTGTGATACCACAGCCCGAACAACCCCAATTCCATTCCCTGTGTGGCAACAGACAAGTCATAGCACCTCTGTAAATTTCTCTGTCACTGCACAACAGTGATCAGCCCCAGTTTTCCCCTCTCTGTGACACCACAGCAGGGACAGACTCAGGTTTCCTCTATCTGTGACATCACAGCCATGGCAGCCTTAATTTCAGCTCTGATGGAACACCACAGCACTGACAGACCCATTATTCCCCGCTCTGTGACATCACAGAACAGACAGAACCAATTAAAACCTCTCTGACATACCATAGGCATGACAACCCCAATTCCATCTCCTTTGTGGCAACAGACAAGTCATAACACCTGTGTTACTTTCTCTGAGACTCCACAGCTGTGATAGCCCCAGTTTTCCCCTCTCTGTGACATCACAACTGTGGGAACCCCAATTTACGCCTGCCTGTGACAGCACAGCAGTCAAAGATGCACTTTCCACCCATTATGACATCACAGCACTGACAGGCCAAATTTCACCCTTTCTGTCACCCCACAGATTGAACAAGCCCAACTTGCACCTATCTGTAACATTTACAGCGGTGATAGTGCTAGTTTTCTCCTCTCTGTGACATGATATCAAAGACAAGTCAGAATTCATCCCCTCTGATAAGCCACAGCAGTGAAAGCCTCAGTTTTCTCCTCTCAGTGAGATCACTGCAATGACAAGTCCAGTTTACACCTCTCTGCGACACCACAGTGGTGACAGACGCATTATTCCCCTCTCTGGGACATCACAGTCATGACAGAACCAATTTAAATCTCTCTGTGATACCACAGCCCGAACAACCCCAATTCCATTCCCTGTGTGGCAACAGACAAGTCATAGCACCTGTGTAACTTTCACTGCACAACAGTGATCAGCCCCAGTTTTCCCCTCTCTGTGACACCACAGCAGGGACAGACTCAGGTTTCCTCTATCTGTGACATCACAGCCACGGCAGCCTTAATTTCAGCCCCAAAGGAACACCACAGCAGTGACAGACCCATAATTCCCCTCTCCGTGACATCACAGAAGAGACAGAACCGATTAAAACCTCTCTGTGATATCATAGCCATGACAACCCCAATTCCATCTCCTTTGTGGCAACAGACAAGTCATAGCACCTGTGATAATTTCTCTGAGACTCCACAGCTGTGATAGCCCCAGTTTTCCCCTCTCTGTGACATCACTGCAGTGGCAGACTCAGGTTTCCTCTATCTCTGACATCACACCAATGAGGGACCCAGTTCAAGGTCTCTGTGACATTACTGCAGTGACAACTCTAAATTACGCCTGTCTGTGACACCACAGTGGTGACAGACGCATTATTCCCCTCTCTGGGACATCACAATCATGACAGAACCAATTTAAAACTCTCTGTGATACCACAGCCCGAACAACCCCAATTCTATTCCCTGTGTGGCAACAGACAAGTCATAGCACCTCTGTAAATTTCTCTGTCACTGCACAACAGTGATCAGCCCCAGTTTTCCCCTCTCTGTGACACCACAGCAGGGACAGACTCAGGTTTCCTCTATCGTGACATCACAGCCATGGCAGCCTTAATTTCAGCTCTGATGGAACACCACAGCACTGACAGACCCATTATTCCCCGCTCTGTGACATCCCAGAACAGACAGAACCAATTAAAACCTCTCTGACATACCATAGGCAGGACAACCCCAATTCCATCTCCTTTGTGGCAACAGACAAGTCATAACACCTGTGTTACTTTCTCTGAGACTCCACAGCTGTGATAGCCCCAGCTTTCCCCTCTCTGTGACATCACAACTGTGGGAACCCCAATTTACGCCTGCCTGTGACAGCACAGCAGTCAAAGATGCACTTTCCACCCATTATGACATCACAGCACTGACAGGCCAAATTTCACCCTTGCTGTCACCCCACAGATTGAACAAGCCCAACTTACACTTATCTGTAACATTTACAGCGGTGATAGTGCCAGTTTTCTCCTCTCTGTGACATGATATCAAAGACAAGTCAGAATTCATCCCCTCTGATAAGCCACAGCAGTGAAAGCCTCAGTTCTCTCCTCTCGGTGAGATCACTGCAATGACAAGTCCAGTTTACACCTCTCTGCGACACCACAGTGGTGACAGACGCATTATTCCCCGTTCTCTGGGACATCACAGTCATGACAGAACCAATTTAAATCTCTCTGTGATACCACAGCCCTAACAACCCCAATTCCATTCCCTGTGTGGCAACAGACAAGTCATAGCACCTGTGTAATTTTCACTGCACAACAGTGATCAGCCCCAGTTTTCCCCTCTCTGTGACACCACAGCAGGGACAGACTCAGGTTTCCTCTATCTGTGACATCACAGCCACGGCAGCCTTAATTTCAGCCCCAAAGGAACACCACAGCAGTGACAGACCCATAATTCCCCTCTCCGTGACATCACAGAAGAGACAGAACCGATTAAAACCTCTCTGTGATATCATAGCCATGACAACCCCAATTCCATCTCCTTTGTGGCAACAGACAAGTCATAGCACCTGTGATAATTTCTCTGAGACTCCACAGCTGTGATAGCCCCAGTTTTCCCCTCTCTGTGACATCACTGCAGTGGCAGACTCAGGTTTCCTCTATCTGTCACATCACACCAATGAGGGACCCAGTTTCTCCTCTCCGTGACATCACTGCACTGACAACTCTAGCCTCTCGGTGACACCACAGCACTCACAGATCCATTACGCCTCTCTCTGTGACATCACATCTGAGAGAGGCCCAATTTTCGCCTCCCTGGGACATCACAGCACTGACAACTCTAATTTACGCCTCTCTGTGACACCACAGTAGTGGCTGCCTCAATTTTCCCCTCTCTGTGACATCACACTTAGGACAGCCTCAAATTCATCCCCTTTGGAACACCGCAGCAGTGACAGACCCGCTTTCCCCTCTCTCTGACATCACAGCAGTGACAGGCCAAAACTACTCCTCTCTGTGACACCAGAGCAGCGGCAGCCTCAGTATTCTCCTCTCTGTGTGTGACATCACACCAATGAGGGACCCAGTTCAAGGTCTCTGTGACATTACTGCAGTGACAACTCTAAATTACGCCTCTCTGTGACACCACAGTGGTGACAGACGCATTATTCCCCTCTCTGGGACATCACAATCATGACAGAACCAATTTAAAACTCTCTGTGATACCACAGCCCGAACAACCCCAATTCTATTCCCTGTGTGGCAACAGACAAGTCATAGCACCTCTGTAAATTTCTCTGTCACTGCACAACAGTGATCAGCCCCAGTTTTCCCCTCTCTGTGACACCACAGCAGGGACAGACTCAGGTTTCCTCTATCTGTGACATCACAGCCCCGGCAGCCTTAATTTCAGCTCTGATGGAACACCACAGCACTGACAGACTCATTATTCCCCGCTCTGTGACATCACAGAACAGACAGAACCAATTAAAACCTCTCAGACATACCATAGGCATGACAACCCCAATTCCATCTCCTTTGTGGCTACAGACAAGTCATAACACCTGTGTTACTTTCTCTGAGACTCCACAGCTGTGATAGCCCCAGTTTTCCCCTCTCTGTGACATCACAACTGTGGGAACCCCAATTTACACCTGCCTGTGACAGCACAGCAGTCAAAGATGCACTTTCCACCCATTATGACATCACAGCACTGACAGGCCAAATTTCACACTTGCTGTCACCCCACAGATTGAACAAGCCCAACTTACACTTATCTGTAACATTTACAGCGGTGATAGTGCCAGTTTTCTCCTCTCTGTGACATGATATCAAAGACAAGTCAGAATTCATCCCCTCTGATAAGCCACAGCAGTGAAAGCCTCAGTTCTCTCCTCTCGGTGAGATCACTGCAATGACAAGTCCAGTTTACACCTCTCTGCGACACCACAGTGGTGACAGACGCATTATTCCCCGTTCTCTGGGACATCACAGTCATGACAGAACCAATTTAAATCTCTCTGTGATACCACAGCCCTAACAACCCCAATTCCATTCCCTGTGTGGCAACAGACAAGTCATAGCACCTGTGTAACTTTCACTGCACAACAGTGATCAGCCCCAGTTTTCCCCTCTCTGTGACACCACAGCAGGGACAGACTCAGGTTTCCTCTATCTGTGACATCACAGCCACGGCAGCCTTAATTTCAGCCCCAAAGGAACACCACAGCAGTGACAGACCCAGAATTCCCCTCTCCGTGACATCACAGAAGAGACAGAACCGATTAAAACCTCTCTGTGATATCATAGCCATGACAACCCCAATTCCATCTCCTTTGTGGCAACAGACAAGTCATAGCACCTGTGATAATTTCTCTGAGACTCCACAGCTGTGATAGCCCCAGTTTTCCCCTCTCTGTGACATCACTGCAGTGGCAGACTCAGGTTTCCTCTATCTGTCACATCACACCAATGAGGGACCCAGTTTCTCCTCTCCGTGACATCACTGCACTGACAACTCTAATTTATGCCTCTCGGTGACACCACAGCACTCACAGATCCATTACGCCTCTCTCTGTGACATCACATCTGAGAGAGGCCCAATTTTCGCCTCCCTGTGACATCACAGCACTGACAACTCTAATTTACGCCTCTCTGTGACACCACAGTAGTGGCTGCCTCAATTTTCCCCTCTCTGTGACATCACACTTAGGACAGCCTCAAATTCATCCCCTTTGGAACACCGCAGCAGTGACAGACCCGCTTTCCCCTCTCTGACATCACAGCAGTGACAGGCCAAAACTACTCCTCTCTGTGACACCAGAGCAGCGGCAGCCTCAGTATTCTCCTCTCTGTGTGTGACATCACACCAATGAGGGACCCAGTTCAAGGTCTCTGTGACATTACTGCAGTGACAACTCTAAATTACGCCTGTCTGTGACACCACAGTGGTGACAGACGCATTATTCCCCTCTCTGGGACATCACAATCATGACAGAACCAATTTAAAACTCTCTGTGATACCACAGCCCGAACAACCCCAATTCTATTCCCTGTGTGGCAACAGACAAGTCATAGCACCTCTGTAAATTTCTCTGTCACTGCACAACAGTGATCAGCCCCAGTTTTCCCCTCTCTGTGACACCACAGCAGGGACAGACTCAGGTTTCCTCTATCTGTGACATCACAGCCATGGCAGCCTTAATTTCAGCTCTGATGTTACACCACAGCACTGACAGACCCATTATTCCCCGCTCTGTGACATCACAGAACAGACAGAACCAATTAAAACCTCTCTGACATACCATAGGCATGACAACCCCAATTCCATCTCCTTTGTGGCTACAGACAAGTCATAACACCTGTGTTACTTTCTCTGAGACTCCACAGCTGTGATAGCCCCAGTTTTCCCCTCTCTGTGACATCACAACTGTGGGAACCCCAATTTACGCCTGCCTGTGACAGCACAGCAGTCAAAGATGCACTTTCCACCCATTATGACATCACAGCACTGACAGGCCAAATTTCACCCTTGCTGTCACCCCACAGATTGAACAAGCCCAACTTACACTTATCTGTAACATTTACAGCGGTGATAGTGCCAGTTTTCTCCTCTCTGTGACAAGATATCAAAGACAAGTCAGAATTCATCCCCTCTGATAAGCCACAGCAGTGAAAGCCTCAGTTCTCTCCTCCCGGTGAGATCACTGCAATGACAAGTCCAGTTTACACCTCTCTGCGACACCACAGTGGTGACAGACGCATTATTCCCCGTTCTCTGGGACATCACAGTCATGACAGAACCAATTTAAATCTCTCTGTGATACCACAGCCCTAACAACCCCAATTCCATTCCCTGTGTGGCAACAGACAAGTCATAGCACCTGTGTAACTTTCACTGCACAACAGTGATCAGCCCCAGTTTTCCCCTCTCTGTGACACCACAGCAGGGACAGACTCAGGTTTCCTCTATCTGTGACATCACAGCCCCGGCAGCCTTAATTTCAGCCCCAAAGGAACACCACAGCAGTGACAGACCCAGAATTCCCCTCTCCGTGACATCACAGAAGAGACAGAACCGATTAAAACCTCCCTTTGATATCATAGCCATGACAACCCCAATTCCATCTCCTTTGTGGCAACAGACAAGTCATAGCACCTGTGATAATTTCTCTGAGACTCCACAGCTGTGATAGCCCCAGTTTT
The DNA here is from genome assembly GCF_971803275.1 of Cyanistes caeruleus. Taxonomy (NCBI): domain Eukaryota; kingdom Metazoa; phylum Chordata; class Aves; order Passeriformes; family Paridae; genus Cyanistes; species Cyanistes caeruleus. The sequence continues at coordinate 57,213 of NW_028255909.1, read as the reverse complement.
CCCCTCTCTGTGACATCACTGCAGTGGCAGACTCAGGTTTCCTCTATCTGTGACATCACACCAATGAGGGACCCAGTTTCTCCTCTCCGTGACATCACTGCACTGACAACTCTAATTTATGCCTCTCGGTGACACCACAGCACTCACAGATCCATTACGCCTCTCTCTGTGACATCACATCTGAGAGAGGCCCAATTTTCGCCTCCCTGGGACATCACAGCACTGACAACTCTAATTTACGCCTCTCTGTGACACCACAGTAGTGGCTGCCTCAATTTTCCCCTCTCTGTGACATCACACTTAGGACAGCCTCAAATTCATCCCCTTTGGAACACCGCAGCAGTGACAGACCCGCTTTCCCCTCTCTCTGACATCACAGCAGTGACAGGCCAAAACTACTCCTCTCTGTGACACCAGAGCAGCGGCAGCCTCAGTATTCTCCTCTCTGTGTGTGACATCACACCAATGAGGGACCCAGTTCAAGGTCTCTGTGACATTACTGCAGTGACAACTCTAAATTACGCCTCTCTGTGACACCACAGTGGTGACAGACGCATTATTCCCCTCTCTGGGACATCACAATCATGACAGAACCAATTTAAAACTCTCTGTGATACCACAGCCCGAACAACCCCAATTCCATTCCCTGTGTGGCAACAGACAAGTCATAGCACCTCTGTAAATTTCTCTGTCACTGCACAACAGTGATCAGCCCCAGTTTTCCCCTCTCTGTGACACCACAGCAGGGACAGACTCAGGTTTCCTCTATCGTGACATCACAGCCATGGCAGCCTGAACTTCAGCTCTGATGGAACACCACAGCACTGACAGACCCATTATTCCCCGCTCTGTGACATCCCAGAACAGACAGAACCAATTTAAACCTCTCTGACATACCATAGGCATGACAACCCCAATTCCATCTCCTTTGTGGCAACAGACAAGTCATAACACCTGTGTTACTTTCTCTGAGACTCCACAGCTGTGATAGCCCCAGTTTTCCCCTCTCTGTGACATCACAACTGTGGGAACCCCAATTTACGCCTGCCTGTGACAGCACAGCAGTCAAAGATGCACTTTCCACCCATTATGACATCACAGCACTGACAGGCCAAATTTCACCCTTTCTGTCACCCCACAGATTGAACAAGCCCAACTTGCACCTATCTGTAACATTTACAGCGGTGATAGTGCTAGTTTTCTCCTCTCTGTGACATGATATCAAAGACAAGTCAGAATTCATCCCCTCTGATAAGCCACAGCAGTGAAAGCCTCAGTTTTCTCCTCTCAGTGAGATCACTGCAATGACAAGTCCAGTTTACACCTCTCTGCGACACCACAGTGGTGACAGACGCATTATTCCCCTCTCTGGGACATCACAGTCATGACAGAACCAATTTAAATCTCTCTGTGATACCACAGCCCTAACAACCCCAATTCCATTCCCTGTGTGGCAACAGACAAGTCATAGCACCTGTGTAACTTTCACTGCACAACAGTGATCAGCCCCAGTTTTCCCCTCTCTGTGACACCACAGCAGGGACAGACTCAGGTTTCCTCTATCTGTGACATCACAGCCACGGCAGCCTTAATTTCAGCCCCAAAGGAACACCACAGCAGTGACAGACCCATAATTCCCCTCTCCGTGACATCACAGAAGAGACAGAACCGATTAAAACCTCTCTGTGATATCATAGCCATGACAACCCCAATTCCATCTCCTTTGTGGCAACAGACAAGTCATAGCACCTGTGATAATTTCTCTGAGACTCCACAGCTGTGATAGCCCCAGTTTTCCCCTCTCTGTGACATCACTGCAGTGGCAGACTCAGGTTTCCTCTATCTCTGACATCACACCAATGAGGGACCCAGTTCAAGGTCTCTGTGACATTACTGCAGTGACAACTCTAAATTACGCCTGTCTGTGACACCACAGTGGTGACAGACGCATTATTCCCCTCTCTGGGACATCACAATCATGACAGAACCAATTTAAAACTCTCTGTGATACCACAGCCCGAGCAACCCCAATTCTATTCCCTGTGTGGCAACAGACAAGTCATAGCACCTCTGTAAATTTCTCTGTCACTGCACAACAGTGATCAGCCCCAGTTTTCCCCTCTCTGTGACACCACAGCAGGGACAGACTCAGGTTTCCTCTATCGTGACATCACAGCCATGGCAGCCTTAATTTCAGCTCTGATGGAACACCACAGCACTGACAGACCCATTATTCCCCGCTCTGTGACATCACAGAACAGACAGAACCAATTAAAACCTCTCTGACATACCATAGGCATGACAACCCCAATTCCATCTCCTTTGTGGCAACAGACAAGTCATAACACCTGTGTTACTTTCTCTGAGACTCCACAGCTGTGATAGCCCCAGTTTTCCCCTCTCTGTGACATCACAACTGTGGGAACCCCAATTTACGCCTGCCTGTGACAGCACAGCAGTCAAAGATGCACTTTCCACCCATTATGACATCACAGCACTGACAGGCCAAATTTCACCCTTGCTGTCACCCCACAGATTGAACAAGCCCAACTTACACTTATCTGTAACATTTACAGCGGTGATAGTGCCAGTTTTCTCCTCTCTGTGACAAGATATCAAAGACAAGTCAGAATTCATCCCCTCTGATAAGCCACAGCAGTGAAAGCCTCAGTTTTCTCCTCCCGGTGAGATCACTGCAATGACAAGTCCAGTTTACACCTCTCTGCGACACCACAGTGGTGACAGACGCATTATTCCCCGTTCTCTGGGACATCACAGTCATGACAGAACCAATTTAAATCTCTCTGTGATACCACAGCCCTAACAACCCCAATTCCATTCCCTGTGTGGCAACAGACAAGTCATAGCACCTGTGTAACTTTCACTGCACAACAGTGATCAGCCCCAGTTTTCCCCTCTCTGTGACACCACAGCAGGGACAGACTCAGGTTTCCTCTATCTGTGACATCACAGCCACGGCAGCCTTAATTTCAGCCCCAAAGGAACACCACAGCAGTGACAGACCCAGAATTCCCCTCTCCGTGACATCACAGAAGAGACAGAACCGATTAAAACCTCTCTGTGATATCATAGCCATGACAACCCCAATTCCATCTCCTTTGTGGCAACAGACAAGTCATAGCACCTGTGATAATTTCTCTGAGACTCCACAGCTGTGATAGCCCCAGTTTTCCCCTCTCCGTGACATCACTGCAGTGGCAGACTCAGGTTTCCTCTATCTGTCACATCACACCAATGAGGGACCCAGTTTCTCCTCTCCGTGACATCACTGCACTGACAACTCTAATTTATGCCTCTCGGTGACACCACAGCACTCACAGATCCATTACGCCTCTCTCTGTGACATCACATCTGAGAGAGGCCCAATTTTCGCCTCCCTGGGACATCACAGCACTGACAACTCTAATTTACGCCTCTCTGTGACACCACAGTAGTGGCTGCCTCAATTTTCCCCTCTCTGTGACATCACACTTAGGACAGCCTCAAATTCATCCCCTTTGGAACACCGCAGCAGTGACAGACCCGCTTTCCCCTCTCTCTGACATCACAGCAGTGACAGGCCAAAACTACTCCTCTCTGTGACACCAGAGCAGCGGCAGCCTCAGTATTCTCCTCTCTGTGTGTGACATCACACCAATGAGGGACCCAGTTCAAGGTCTCTGTGACATTACTGCAGTGACAACTCTAAATTACGCCTCTCTGTGACACCACAGTGGTGACAGACGCATTATTCCCCTCTCTGGGACATCACAATCATGACAGAACCAATTTAAAACTCTCTGTGATACCACAGCCCGAACAACCCCAATTCTATTCCCTGTGTGGCAACAGACAAGTCATAGCACCTCTGTAAATTTCTCTGTCACTGCACAACAGTGATCAGCCCCAGTTTTCCCCTCTCTGTGACACCACAGCAGGGACAGACTCAGGTTTCCTCTATCAAGACATCACGGCCATGGCAGCCGTAATTTCAGCTCTGATGGAACACCACAGCACTGACAGACCCATTATTCCCCGCTCTGTGACATCCCAGAACAGACAGAACCAATTAAAACCTCTCTGACATACCATAGGCATGACAACCCCAATTCCATCTCCTTTGTGGCAACAGACAAGTCATAACACCTGTGTTACTTTCTCTGAGACTCCACAGCTGTGATAGCCCCAGTTTTCCCCTCTCTGTGACATCACAACTGTGGGAACCCCAATTTACGCCTGCCTGTGACAGCACAGCAGTCAAAGATGCACTTTCCACCCATTATGACATCACAGCACTGACAGGCCAAATTTCACCCTTGCTGTCACCCCACAGATTGAACAAGCCCAACTTACACTTATCTGTAACATTTACAGCGGTGATAGTGCCAGTTTTCTCCTCTCTGTGACATGATATCAAAGACAAGTCAGAATTCATCCCCTCTGATAAGCCACAGCAGTGAAAGCCTCAGTTCTCTCCTCTCGGTGAGATCACTGCAATGACAAGTCCAGTTTACACCTCTCTGCGACACCACAGTGGTGACAGACGCATTATTCCCCGTTCTCTGGGACATCACAGTCATGACAGAACCAATTTAAATCTCTCTGTGATACCACAGCCCTAACAACCCCAATTCCATTCCCTGTGTGGCAACAGACAAGTCATAGCACCTGTGTAACTTTCACTGCACAACAGTGATCAGCCCCAGTTTTCCCCTCTCTGTGACACCACAGCAGGGACAGACTCAGGTTTCCTCTATCTGTGACATCACAGCCACGGCAGCCTTAATTTCAGCCCCAAAGGAACACCACAGCAGTGACAGACCCAGAATTCCCCTCTCCGTGACATCACAGAAGAGACAGAACCGATTAAAACCTCTCTGTGATATCATAGCCATGACAACCCCAATTCCATCTCCTTTGTGGCAACAGACAAGTCATAGCACCTGTGATAATTTCTCTGAGACTCCACAGCTGTGATAGCCCCAGTTTTCCCCTCTCCGTGACATCACTGCAGTGGCAGACTCAGGTTTCCTCTATCTGTCACATCACACCAATGAGGGACCCAGTTTCTCCTCTCCGTGACATCACTGCACTGACAACTCTAATTTATGCCTCTCGGTGACACCACAGCACTCACAGATCCATTACGCCTCTCTCTGTGACATCACATCTGAGAGAGGCCCAATTTTCGCCTCCCTGTGACATCACAGCACTGACAACTCTAATTTACGCCTCTCTGTGACACCACAGTAGTGGCTGCCTCAATTTTCCCCTCTCTGTGACATCACACTTAGGACAGCCTCAAATTCATCCCCTTTGGAACACCGCAGTAGTGACAGACCCGCTTTCCCCTCTCTCTGACATCACAGCAGTGACAGGCCAAAACTACTCCTCTCTGTGACACCAGAGCAGCGGCAGCCTCAGTATTCTCCTCTCTGTGTGTGACATCACACCAATGAGGGACCCAGTTCAAGGTCTCTGTGACATTACTGCAGTGACAACTCTAAATTACGCCTCTCTGTGACACCACAGTGGTGACAGACGCATTATTCCCCTCTCTGGGACATCACAATCATGACAGAACCAATTTAAAACTCTCTGTGATACCACAGCCCGAACAACCCCAATTCTATTCCCTGTGTGGCAACAGACAAGTCATAGCACCTCTGTAAATTTCTCTGTCACTGCACAACAGTGATCAGCCCCAGTTTTCCCCTCTCTGTGACACCACAGCAGGGACAGACTCAGGTTTCCTCTATCTGTGACATCACAGCCATGGCAGCCTTAATTTCAGCTCTGATGGAACACCACAGCACTGACAGACTCATTATTCCCCGCTCTGTGACATCACAGAACAGACAGAACCAATTAAAACCTCTCTGACATACCATAGGCATGACAACCCCAATTCCATCTCCTTTGTGGCTACAGACAAGTCATAACACCTGTGTTACTTTCTCTGAGACTCCACAGCTGTGATAGCCCCAGTTTTCCCCTCTCTGTGACATCTCAACTGTGGGAACCCCAATTTACGCCTGCCTGTGACAGCACAGCAGTCAAAGATGCACTTTCCACCCATTATGACATCACAGCACTGACAGGCCAAATTTCACCCTTGCTGTCACCCCACAGATTGAACAAGCCCAACTTACACTTATCTGTAACATTTACAGCGGTGATAGTGCCAGTTTTCTCCTCTCTGTGACATGATATCAAAGACAAGTCAGAATTCATCCCCTCTGATAAGCCACAGCAGTGAAAGCCTCAGTTCTCTCCTCTCGGTGAGATCACTGCAATGACAAGTCCAGTTTACACCTCTCTGCGACACCACAGTGGTGACAGACGCATTATTCCCCGTTCTCTGGGACATCACAGTCATGACAGAACCAATTTAAATCTCTCTGTGATACCACAGCCCTAACAACCCCAATTCCATTCCCTGTGTGGCAACAGACAAGTCATAGCACCTGTGTAACTTTCACTGCACAACAGTGATCAGCCCCAGTTTTCCCCTCTCTGTGACACCACAGCAGGGACAGACTCAGGTTTCCTCTATCTGTGACATCACAGCCACGGCAGCCTTAATTTCAGCCCCAAAGGAACACCACAGCAGTGACAGACCCATAATTCCCCTCTCCGTGTGTACTAGTTTGAAATCAAACCAGTGAGAGATCGCAAGTCAGAATTATAATTTAATAGGAAAATGATAAAAAGAATAAATGCAATAATATCAAAAACACTGACAGAGTCAGAATACAGCCTGGAACCCTGTTAGGGTGATGGTAGTCGTCCAGATGAGGTGGTCTTGTTGAAGCGTGATCCTCTGGAAGAAAGGGGGTCTGGTCTTCAGCTGAAAGTCCAGCAGTAGCTCCTGTCCTCTGGAAGTCCCGTAGGTAAGGGCTGCCGTGGTGTTCGAATTCTCAGCTTATATCCAGTATGGAATGCTTGGCTCCTCCCTCGGGGAGGAGCATCTCACAATGGGATGGTGAGTCATGAGATAAGGCCTTGATGAGCCATTAACAGAAAACAGTCCAGGAGGAAGTTATCTCTGAGTCATGCAGCAAGGCAGTGGTGGGCCCATTAACAGGGGACAATACAGGGGGAAGTTATCTATGAGTCATGGGGCAGGGCATTGATGGGCCCATTAACAGAAGGTAGCCCGGGGGGGGGGGGGGGAGGCAGGGAGCACTGCCTCACCTGGTTTCAACAGTACATGAGGATGGTGATAGAATATACTGCAACCCAGGACATAATCCACCCCTTATTCTATTACCATCTACATAATTCCAAATCAGTACCTTCCTTAAACTCCACACACACACACACACATATATATATATATATACAATGGAACCTTACACACAGTTCTCACTTAAAATGAGGTCTCCTTGTGGCACACATCGGGTTTCCCCATCTTTCCGCATTACCCACCAAGTGCAACCAGGTCCTTGAGCGAAGACAATCCCACGGATAGGTTTGCTCTTGCCTGAGGTGGGATTAATCCAAACAGTCTTTCCTAACATACCTCTCATGTGTACCACAGGGACTTTATCTCCATCCACCGTGTGCAAGGGTTCAGACTGGGCAGGACCAGCTCGATTGATGGATCCTCTGGTGTTAACCATCCAGGTGGCCTTTGCTAAGTTCACTTCCCAATTTTTGAAGGTTCCTCCACCAAGTGCTTTTAGGGTAGTCTTGAGTAGTCCATTGCACCGTTCAACTTTCCCAGCAGCTGGTGCATGATAAGGGATATGATAGATCCATTCAATTCCATGTTCTCTGGCCCAAGTACTTACGAGGCTGTTCTTGAAATGCGTCCCATTGTCTGACTCGATTCTCTCAGGGGTGCCATGTCTCCAAAGGACTTGCTTTTCCAGGCCCAAGATGGTGTTCCGGGCAGTAGCATGAGGCACAGGGTATGTCTCCAGCCATCCAGTGGTTGCTTCCACCATGGTCAACACGTAGCGCTTGCCTTGGCGGGTTTGGGGAAGGGTGATGTAGTCAATTTGCCAGGCTTCCCCATACCTGTACTTGGACCATCTTCCACCGTACCACAGAGGCTTCACCCGCTTGGCCTGTTTGATTGCAGCGCAGGTCTCGCAGTTGTGGATAACCTGTGAGATGCTGTCCATAGTAAGGTCCACCCCTCGCTCACGAGCCCATCGGTACGTTGCATCTCGTCCCTGATGACCAGAGGCATCATGGGCCCAACGAGCTAAAAATAATTCTCCCTTGTGCTGCCAGTCCAGATCCACCTGTGATATTTTCACCTTGGCAGCTCGATCCACCTGCTCATTGTTACGGTGCTCTTCATTAGCCCGACTTTTGGGTACATGAGCATCCACGTGTCGAACCTTCACGATCAGCTTCTCCACCCGAGCGGCGATGTCCTGCCAAATCTCAGCGGCCCAGATGGGTTTCCCTCTGCGCTGCCAGTTGGCTTTTCTCCAGCGATCCAGCCATCCCCACAGAGCATTAGCTACCATCCAGGAGTCAGTGTAGAGATAGAGCCTCGGCTACTTCTCTCTTTCAGCAATATCTAAAGCCAGCTGGACAGCTTTAAGTTCTGCGACCTGACTCGATCCACCCTCTCCCTCGGTAGCTTGTGCAACTCGTCGTGTGGGGCTCCATACAGCAGCTTTCCATTTCCGGTTAGTGCTTACAATTCGGCAGGAACCATCGGTGAAGAGGGCATATCGTCTTTCACTCTCCGGTAGCTCATTATATGGTGGGGCTTCCTCAGCACGTGTCACTTGCTCCTCTTCTTCAGAAGATAATCCAAAAGTCTCACCTTCAGGCCAGTTTGTTATAATTTCCAGAATCCCAGGGCGGTTCAGGTTTCCAATACGGGCACGCTGTGTAATGAGGGCAATCCATTTGCTCCAAGTAGCATCGGTGGCATGATGCGTGGAAGGAATCTTTCCCTTGAACATCCACCCCAGCACCGGCAGTCGGGGTGCCAGAAGCAGCTGCGCTTCAGTACCAATGACCTCTGAGGCAGCTTGGACTCCTTCATAGGCGGCCAAAATTTCCTTCTCTGTTGGGGTGTAGTTGGCCTCGGATCCTCTGTAGCTTCGGCTCCAGAATCCCAGTGGTCGACCCCGAGTCTCACCAGGCACCTTCTGCCAAAGGCTCCAGGACAGACCATTGTTCCCGGCTGCAGAGTAGAGCACGTTTTTCACTTCTGGCCCCGTTCTGACTGGACCAAGGGCTACCGCATGAGCGATTTCCTGCTTGATCTGGGCGAAAGCTTGTTGCTGTTCAGGGCCCCAATGGAAATTGTTCTTCTTGCGGGTAACCAGGTAGAGAGGGCTCACAATCTGGCTATATTCAGGAATGTGCATTCTCCAAAAGCCTATGGCACCTAGGAAAGCTTGTGTTTCCTTCTTGTTGGTCGGTGGAGACATCGCAGTGATCTTATTGATGACTTCAGTGGGAATCTGACGCCGTCCATCTTGCCACTTTACCCCCAGGAACTGGATCTCCCGGGCAGGTCCCTTGACTTTGCTCCTCTTGATGGCAAAACCAGCCTTCAGGAGAATCTGGATGATCTTCTGTCCCTTCTCAAATACTTCTGCTGCCGTGTTCCCCCACACAATGATGTCATCAATGTACTGCAGGTGTTCTGGAGCCTCACCCTTTTCTAGCACAGTCTGGATCAGTCCATGGCAGATAGTAGGACTGTGCTTCCACCCCTGGGGCAATCGGTTCCAGGTATACTGCACACCCCTCCAGGTGAAGGCAAACTGAGGCCTGCACTCTGCTGCCAGAGGAATGGAGAAAAACGCATTTGCAATATCAATGGTCGCGTACCACTTTGCTGCCTTGGATTCCAGCTCATACTGAAGCTCCAGCATGTCTGGTACGGCTGCACTCAGTGGTGGCGTGACTTCATTCAGTCCACGGTAATCCACCGTCAGTCTCCATTCTCCACTGGACTTACGCACTGGCCATATGGGGCTGTTAAAGGGTGAACGAGCCTTGCTGACCACCCCTTGGCTCTCCAGCTCACGAATCATCGTATGGATGGGGACCACAGAGTCTCTGTCGGTGCGGTATTGCCGACGGTGCACTGTTGCTCTGGCAATTGGTACCTGTTGTTCTTCAACTCTCAGTAGTCCCACAGCAGAAGGGTTGTCTGAGAGACCAGGCAAGGTACTCAGTTGTCTGATGCCTTCTGTCTCTAGAGCAGCTATCCCAAAAGCCCAGCGATAACCTTTTGGGTCTTTGAAGTACCCGTTCCTGAGGTAATCTATGCCGAGGATGCATGGGGCCTCTGGACCAGTCACGATGGGGTGTTTCTGCCACTCATTCCCAGTTAAACTCACTTCAGCTTCCAGTACCGTGAGCTCCTGGGATCCCCCTGTCACCCCAGAAATAGAAATGGGTTCCGCTCCCACATACCTTGATGGCATTAGAGTGCATTGAGCGCCGGTATCAACCAAAGCCGTATATCTTTGTGGGTCAGATGTGCCAGGCCATCGGATCCACACTGTCCAATAGATCCGGTTGTCCCTCTCCTCTACCTGGCTAGAGGCAGGGACCCTCTAATCCTGGTCATGGTGCACGTTGCTCTCCTCCGGTGAATATGCTCTTGATGTCCCTTCAAGAGGATCACTCATATCATCATTTCTATACCTTCTGATGTTCTGGCCACGAGAGACCGGAGCGGCGCTGGCTCTAGATGAGCTCCTTGTGGTAGTTGTCCCTCTTTTTAGTTCACGTACCCGGGCTGCTAAGGAGGAGGTGGGTTTTCCATCCCACTTCCTCATGTCTTCTCCATGCTCCTGGAGAAAAAACCAGAGGTTACCTCGTGGAGTGTATCCTTTCTCCCTGGCTGGGGAATGCCTACTCCTAATAGCAGAGACTCTTGTTGGTTCTGGGGAGACGTGGTAAATTTCTTCCTTAAGTTCCTTTTTTAGTTTCTGATGGCCCTCTTCAATCAAGCTCCGGACTTGCTCAGCCAGTCTTGTTTCCACAGATGAGACATGGGTGCGAAACGGGGCAGTGACAGTGTCCTCGTAGATTCTTAGTTTATTGGCCAGGACACCCACCCTGTCCTCACCTTCCCTCCATTGCAATGTTGCCAGGTAACGGGAGTACATCTCTGGTCCAAGCCGTGCAAATCTCAGCCACATCTGTGACGTGCACTGGACACCATCTGGGCTCTTAGGAAATCTCTCATCTTCTGCAAAAATGATCTCCAGCACAGCCAACTCCCTCAGGCATCGGATACCCTGTTCCATTGTGCTCCATTTTCCCTGGTGCACCTGGAGGTCTTCTTTGCAGAGGTATCTGTCCCTTACACTTGTCAGCAGTCGCCTCCAGAGGCTGAGAGTTTCTTGGGTTCTCCCAATCCCCTGGTCAATGACCACATCCCGGGACAGCGATCCCAGTTGCCTGGCCTCACTTCCATCCAGGATGGTGTCGTTTGCTGCAGCGTCCCAGATGCGGAGCAGCCAGGTTAGGATGGACTCGTTCGTCTGGCGGGTGAATTCCCTCCGCAGGTCACGCAGCTCACCTAGGGATAGAGAGCGAGTGATAATCTCTGGTTCTGTCTCCTCCGCTGCGTGTGAAGGTCCTGCCTCACCCTCATCAGTCACTATGCGGACTGATTTGCTTTTTGATTTCTTTTTCTGAATGGGGGCAACTTCTACCGGTTTAGGCTGCTCTGGTTCGGTGACTGTTTGTGTGGAGGTGCTCATGGCCCTTTTGGTTCCTTTCTCCTCTGTGGTAGTCTGCGTAGACATGGACGCTGTTGTTTTGCTCTTGGTTCCTTTCTCCTCTGTGGCAGTCTGAGTGGACACGGATGCTGTTGCTTTGCTCTTGGTTTCTTTCTCCTCTGTGGCAGTCTGCGTAGACACGGACGCTGTGGCTTTGCTCTTGGTTCCTTTCTCCTCTGTGGCAGTCTGTGTGGTCATGGATGCTGTTGCTCTGCTCTTGGTTCTTTTCTCTTCCTCCTCAAGAAGACGCTGTACCACACCAAACAGTGCTTTGTTTCTAAGCATGGTGTACATGGTGCAGGCCATGCAGAGAAAACAAAACAGCAAGACTAGGCTGTCCTTGGCATCCAGAGAGAACTCAATATTTTTAAAAACTGCTGTGCCTGACCTGAAAGGCTGGAAGAAACCACTCTCCACTCTTCCCACCAAGGGCAGGGTGCGATTGTTGAGAAGGTCCCAGATGTAGCAGCCCAGACTAGGACAAGCAAACAAAATTGAGTATATATTCCGAATGGTATTCATTGCCTCACAGGTTATCATGCCATAAGCATAATAAACCAATAAAGCAATTCTCATACCATTCCCTGGTCTCAACAGGAGCAATACAACAGGCAAGTAGTTCCCCATGTGAGGGAAAATATAGAGAGCAAGATACAGTACCCATATAGACAAGCCAACCACCATGGTGGATAGGTTTCTGTTAATATGAAATTGCAATTCTGACTTTTTCTCAGGTTAATGCCCCACGTTGGGCGCCAAAATATGTACTAGTTTGAAATCAAACCAGTGAGAGATCGCAAGTCAGAATTATAATTTAATAGGAAAATGATAAAAAGAATAAATGCAATAATATCAAAAACACTGACAGAGTCAGAATACAGCCTGGAACCCTGTTAGGGTGATGGTAGTCGTCCAGATGAGGTGGTCTTGTTGAAGCGTGATCCTCTGGAAGAAAGGGGGTCTGGTCTTCAGCTGAAAGTCCAGCAGTAGCTCCTGTCCTCTGGAAGTCCCGTAGGTAAGGGCTGCCGTGGTGTTCGAATTCTCAGCTTATATCCAGTATGGAATGCTTGGCTCCTCCCTCGGGGAGGAGCATCTCACAATGGGATGGTGAGTCATGAGATAAGGCCTTGATGAGCCATTAACAGAAAACAGTCCAGGAGGAAGTTATCTCTGAGTCATGCAGCAAGGCAGTGGTGGGCCCATTAACAGGGGACAATACAGGGGGAAGTTATCTATGAGTCATGGGGCAGGGCATTGATGGGCCCATTAACAGAAGGTAGCCCGGGGGGGGCGGGGGGGAGGCAGGGAGCACTGCCTCACCTGGTTTCAACAGTACATGAGGATGGTGATAGAATATACTGCAACCCAGGACACCGTGACATCACAGAAGAGACAGAACCGATTAAAACCTCTCTGTGATATCATAGCCATGACAACCCCAATTCCATCTCCTTTGTGGCAACAGACAAGTCATAGCACCTGTGATAATTTCTCTGAGACTCCACAGCTGTGATAGCCCCAGTTTTCCCCTCTCTGTGACATCACTGCAGTGGCAGACTCAGGTTTCCTCTATCTGTGACATCACACCAATGAGGGACCCAGTTTCTCCTCTCCGTGACATCACTGCACTGACAACTCTAATTTATGCCTCTCGGTGACACCACAGCACTCACAGATCCATTACGCCTCTCTCTGTGACATCACATCTGAGAGAGGCCCAATTTTCGCCTCCCTGTGACATCACAGCACTGACAACTCTAATTTACGCCTCTCTGTGACACCACAGTAGTGGCTGCCTCAATTTTCCCCTCTCTGTGACATCACACTTAGGACAGCCTCAAATTCATCCCCTTTGGAACACCGCAGCAGTGACAGACCCGCTTTCCCCTCTCTCTGACATCACAGCAGTGACAGGCCAAAACTACTCCTCTCTGTGACACCAGAGCAGCGGCAGCCTCAGTATTCTCCTCTCTGTGTGTGACATCACACCAATGAGGGACCCAGTTCAAGGTCTCTGTGACATTACTGCAGTGACAACTCTAAATTACGCCTCTCTGTGACACCACAGTGGTGACAGACGCATTATTCCCCTCTCTGGGACATCACAATCATGACAGAACCAATTTAAAACTCTCTGTGATACCACAGCCCGAACAACCCCAATTCTATTCCCTGTGTGGCAACAGACAAGTCATAGCACCTCTGTAAATTTCTCTGTCACTGCACAACAGTGATCAGCCCCAGTTTTCCCCTCTCTGTGACACCACAGCAGGGACAGACTCAGGTTTCCTCTATCGTGACATCACAGCCATGGCAGCCTTAATTTCAGCTCTGATGTTACACCACAGCACTGACAGACCCATTATTCCCCGCTCTGTGACATCACAGAACAGACAGAACCAATTAAAACCTCTCTGACATACCATAGGCATGACAACCCCAATTCCATCTCCTTTGTGGCTACAGACAAGTCATAACACCTGTGTTACTTTCTCTGAGACTCCACAGCTGTGATAGCCCCAGTTTTCCCCTCTCTGTGACATCACAACTGTGGGAACCCCAATTTACGCCTGCCTGTGACAGCACAGCAGTCAAAGATGCACTTTCCACCCATTATGACATCACAGCACTGACAGGCCAAATTTCACCCTTGCTGTCACCCCACAGATTGAACAAGCCCAACTTACACTTATCTGTAACATTTACAGCGGTGATAGTGCCAGTTTTCTCCTCTCTGTGACAAGATATCAAAGACAAGTCAGAATTCATCCCCTCTGATAAGCCACAGCAGTGAAAGCCTCAGTTCTCTCCTCCCGGTGAGATCACTGCAATGACAAGTCCAGTTTACACCTCTCTGCGACACCACAGTGGTGACAGACGCATTATTCCCCGTTCTCTGGGACATCACAGTCATGACAGAACCAATTTAAATCTCTCTGTGATACCACAGCCCTAACAACCCCAATTCCATTCCCTGTGTGGCAACAGACAAGTCATAGCACCTGTGTAACTTTCACTGCACAACAGTGATCAGCCCCAGTTTTCCCCTCTCTGTGACACCACAGCAGGGACAGACTCAGGTTTCCTCTATCTGTGACATCACAGCCACGGCAGCCTTAATTTCAGCCCCAAAGGAACACCACAGCAGTGACAGACCCAGAATTCCCCTCTCCGTGACATCACAGAAGAGACAGAACCGATTAAAACCTCTCTGTGATATCATAGCCATGACAACCCCAATTCCATCTCCTTTGTGGCAACAGACAAGTCATAGCACCTGTGATAATTTCTCTGAGACTCCACAGCTGTGATAGCCCCAGTTTTCCCCTCTCCGTGACATCACTGCAGTGGCAGACTCAGGTTTCCTCTATCTGTCACATCACACCAATGAGGGACCCAGTTTCTCCTCTCCGTGACATCACTGCACTGACAACTCTAATTTATGCCTCTCGGTGACACCACAGCACTCACAGATCCATTACGCCTCTCTCTGTGACATCACATCTGAGAGAGGCCCAATTTTCGCCTCCCTGGGACATCACAGCACTGACAACTCTAATTTACGCCTCTCTGTGACACCACAGTAGTGGCTGCCTCAATTTTCCCCTCTCTGTGACATCACACTTAGGACAGCCTCAAATTCATCCCCTTTGGAACACCGCAGCAGTGACAGACCCGCTTTCCCCTCTCTCTGACATCACAGCAGTGACAGGCCAAAACTACTCCTCTCTGTGACACCAGAGCAGCGGCAGCCTCAGTATTCTCCTCTCTGTGTGTGACATCACACCAATGAGGGACCCAGTTCAAGGTCTCTGTGACATTACTGCAGTGACAACTCTAAATTACGCCTCTCTGTGACACCACAGTGGTGACAGACGCATTATTCCCCTCTCTGGGACATCACAATCATGACAGAACCAATTTAAAACTCTCTGTGATACCACAGCCCGAACAACCCCAATTCTATTCCCTGTGTGGCAACAGACAAGTCATAGCACCTCTGTAAATTTCTCTGTCACTGCACAACAGTGATCAGCCCCAGTTTTCCCCTCTCTGTGACACCACAGCAGGGACAGACTCAGGTTTCCTCTATCGTGACATCACAGCCATGGCAGCCTTAATTTCAGCTCTGATGTTACACCACAGCACTGACAGACCCATTATTCCCCGCTCTGTGACATCACAGAACAGACAGAACCAATTAAAACCTCTCTGACATACCATAGGCATGACAACCCCAATTCCATCTCCTTTGTGGCTACAGACAAGTCATAACACCTGTGTTACTTTCTCTGAGACTCCACAGCTGTGATAGCACCAGTTTTCCCCTCTCTGTGACATCACAACTGTGGGAACCCCAATTTACGCCTGCCTGTGACAGCACAGCAGTCAAAGATGCACTTTCCACCCATTATGACATCACAGCACTGACAGGCCAAATTTCACCCTTGCTGTCACCCCACAGATTGAACAAGCCCAACTTACACTTATCTGTAACATTTACAGCGGTGATAGTGCCAGTTTTCTCCTCTCTGTGACAAGATATCAAAGACAAGTCAGAATTCATCCCCTCTGATAAGCCACAGCAATGAAAGCCTCAGTTCTCTCCTCCCGGTGAGATCACTGCAATGACAAGTCCAGTTTACACCTCTCTGCGACACCACAGTGGTGACAGACGCATTATTCCCCGTTCTCTGGGACATCACAGTCATGACAGAACCAATTTAAATCTCTCTGTGATACCACAGCCCTAACAACCCCAATTCCATTCCCTGTGTGGCAACAGACAAGTCATAGCACCTGTGTAACTTTCACTGCACAACAGTGATCAGCCCCAGTTTTCCCCTCTCTGTGACACCACAGCAGGGACAGACTCAGGTTTCCTCTATCGTGACATCACAGCCCTGGCAGCCTTAATTTCAGCCCCAAAGGAACACCACAGCAGTGACAGACCCATAATTCCCCTCTCCGTGACATCACAGAAGAGACAGAACCGATTAAAACCTCTCTGTGATATCATAGCCATGACAACCCCAATTCCATCTCCTTTGTGGCAACAGACAAGTCATAGCACCTGTGATAATTTCTCTGAGACTCCACAGCTGTGATAGCCCCAGTTTTCCCCTCTCCGTGACATCACTGCAGTGGCAGACTCAGGTTTCCTCTATCTGTGACATCACACCAATGAGGGACCCAGTTTCTCCTCTCCGTGACATCACTGCACTGACAACTCTAATTTATGCCTCTCGGTGACACCACAGCACTCACAGATCCATTACGCCTCTCTCTGTGACATCACATCTGAGAGAGGCCCAATTTTCGCCTCCCTGTGACATCACAGCACTGACAACTCTAATTTACGCCTCTCTGTGACACCACAGTAGTGGCTGCCTCAATTTTCCCCTCTCTGTGACATCACACTTAGGACAGCCTCAAATTCATCCCCTTTGGAACACCGCAGCAGTGACAGACCCGCTTTCCCCTCTCTCTGACATCACAGCAGTGACAGGCCAAAACTACTCCTCTCTGTGACACCAGAGCAGCGGCAGCCTCAGTATTCTCCTCTCTGTGTGTGACATCACACCAATGAGGGACCCAGTTCAAGGTCTCTGTGACATTACTGCAGTGACAACTCTAAATTACGCCTGTCTGTGACACCACAGTGGTGACAGACGCATTATTCCCCTCTCTGGGACATCACAATCATGACAGAACCAATTTAAAACTCTCTGTGATACCACAGCCCGAACAACCCCAATTCTATTCCCTGTGTGGCAACAGACAAGTCATAGCACCTCTGTAAATTTCTCTGTCACTGCACAACAGTGATCAGCCCCAGTTTTCCCCTCTCTGTGACACCACAGCAGGGACAGACTCAGGTTTCCTCTATCGTGACATCACAGCCATGGCAGCCTGAACTTCAGCTCTGATGGAACACCACAGCACTGACAGACCCATTATTCCCCGCTCTGTGACATCCCAGAACAGACAGAACCAATTTAAACCTCTCTGACATACCATAGGCATGACAACCCCAATTCCATCTCCTTTGTGGCAACAGACAAGTCATAACACCTGTGTTACTTTCTCTGAGACTCCACAGCTGTGATAGCCCCAGTTTTCCCTTCTCTGTGACATCACAACTGTGGGAACCCCAATTTACGCCTGCCTGTGACAGCACAGCAGTCAAAGATGCACTTTCCACCCATTATGACATCACAGCACTGACAGGCCAAATTTCACCCTTTCTGTCACCCCACAGATTGAACAAGCCCAACTTGCACCTATCTGTAACATTTACAGCGGTGATAGTGCTAGTTTTCTCCTCTCTGTGACATGATATCAAAGACAAGTCAGAATTCATCCCCTCTGATAAGCCACAGCAGTGAAAGCCTCAGTTTTCTCCTCTCAGTGAGATCACTGCAATGACAAGTCCAGTTTACACCTCTCTGCGACACCACAGTGGTGACAGACGCATTATTCCCCTCTCTGGGACATCACAGTCATGACAGAACCAATTTAAATCTCTCTGTGATACCACAGCCCTAACAACTCCAATTCTATTCCCTGTGTGGCAACAGACAAGTCATAGCACCTCTGTAAATTTCTCTGTCACTGCACAACAGTGATCAGCCCCAGTTTTCCCCTCTCTGTGACACCACAGCAGGGACAGACTCAGGTTTCCTCTATCGTGACATCACAGCCATGGCAGCCTTAATTTCAGCTCTGATGGAACACCACAGCACTGACAGACCCATTATTCCCCGCTCTGTGACATCACAGAACAGACAGAACCAATTAAAACCTCTCTGACATACCATAGGCATGACAACCCCAATTCCATCTCCTTTGTGGCAACAGACAAGTCATAACACCTGTGTTACTTTCTCTGAGACTCCACAGCTGTGATAGCCCCAGTTTTCCCCTCTCTGTGACATCACAACTGTGGGAACCCCAATTTACGCCTGCCTGTGACAGCACAGCAGTCAAAGATGCACTTTCCACCCATTATGACATCACAGCACTGACAGGCCAAATTTCACCCTTGCTGTCACCCCACAGATTGAACAAGCCCAACTTACACTTATCTGTAACATTTACAGCGGTGATAGTGCCAGTTTTCTCCTCTCTGTGACAAGATATCAAAGACAAGTCAGAATTCATCCCCTCTGATAAGCCACAGCAGTGAAAGCCTCAGTTTTCTCCTCCCGGTGAGATCACTGCAATGACAAGTCCAGTTTACACCTCTCTGCGACACCACAGTGGTGACAGACGCATTATTCCCCGTTCTCTGGGACATCACAGTCATGACAGAACCAATTTAAATCTCTCTGTGATACCACAGCCCTAACAACCCCAATTCCATTCCCTGTGTGGCAACAGACAAGTCATAGCACCTGTGTAACTTTCACTGCACAACAGTGATCAGCCCCAGTTTTCCCCTCTCTGTGACACCACAGCAGGGACAGACTCAGGTTTCCTCTATCTGTGACATCACAGCCACGGCAGCCTTAATTTCAGCCCCAAAGGAACACCACAGCAGTGACAGACCCATAATTCCCCTCTCCGTGACATCACAGAAGAGACAGAACCGATTAAAACCTCTCTGTGATATCATAGCCATGACAACCCCAATTCCATCTCCTTTGTGGCAACAGACAAGTCATAGCACCTGTGATAATTTCTCTGAGACTCCACAGCTGTGATAGCCCCAGTTTTCCCCTCTCCGTGACATCACTGCAGTGGCAGACTCAGGTTTCCTCTATCTGTGACATCACACCAATGAGGGACCCAGTTTCTCCTCTCCGTGACATCACTGCACTGACAACTCTAATTTATGCCTCTCGGTGACACCACAGCACTCACAGATCCATTACGCCTCTCTCTGTGACATCACATCTGAGAGAGGCCCAATTTTCGCCTCCCTGGGACATCACAGCACTGACAACTCTAATTTACGCCTCTCTGTGACACCACAGTAGTGGCTGCCTCAATTTTCCCCTCTCTGTGACATCACACTTAGGACAGCCTCAAATTCATCCCCTTTGGAACACCGCAGCAGTGACAGACCCGCTTTCCCCTCTCTCTGACATCACAGCAGTGACAGGCCAAAACTACTCCTCTCTGTGACACCAGAGCAGCGGCAGCCTCAGTATTCTCCTCTCTGTGTGTGACATCACACCAATGAGGGACCCAGTTCAAGGTCTCTGTGACATTACTGCAGTGACAACTCTAAATTACGCCTCTCTGTGACACCACAGTGGTGACAGACGCATTATTCCCCTCTCTGGGACATCACAATCATGACAGAACCAATTTAAAACTCTCTGTGATACCACAGCCCGAACAACCCCAATTCTATTCCCTGTGTGGCAACAGACAAGTCATAGCACCTCTGTAAATTTCTCTGTCACTGCACAACAGTGATCAGCCCCAGTTTTCCCCTCTCTGTGACACCACAGCAGGGACAGACTCAGGTTTCCTCTATCAAGACATCACGGCCATGGCAGCCGTAATTTCAGCTCTGATGGAACACCACAGCACTGACAGACCCATTATTCCCCGCTCTGTGACATCCCAGAACAGACAGAACCAATTAAAACCTCTCTGACATACCATAGGCATGACAACCCCAATTCCATCTCCTTTGTGGCAACAGACAAGTCATAACACCTGTGTTACTTTCTCTGAGACTCCACAGCTGTGATAGCCCCAGTTTTCCCCTCTCTGTGACATCACAACTGTGGGAACCCCAATTTACGCCTGCCTGTGACAGCACAGCAGTCAAAGATGCACTTTCCACCCATTATGACATCACAGCACTGACAGGCCAAATTTCACCCTTGCTGTCACCCCACAGATTGAACAAGCCCAACTTACACTTATCTGTAACATTTACAGCGGTGATAGTGCCAGTTTTCTCCTCTCTGTGACATGATATCAAAGACAAGTCAGAATTCATCCCCTCTGATAAGCCACAGCAGTGAAAGCCTCAGTTCTCTCCTCTCGGTGAGATCACTGCAATGACAAGTCCAGTTTACACCTCTCTGCGACACCACAGTGGTGACAGACGCATTATTCCCCGTTCTCTGGGACATCACAGTCATGACAGAACCAATTTAAATCTCTCTGTGATACCACAGCCCTAACAACCCCAATTCCATTCCCTGTGTGGCAACAGACAAGTCATAGCACCTGTGTAACTTTCACTGCACAACAGTGATCAGCCCCAGTTTTCCCCTCTCTGTGACACCACAGCAGGGACAGACTCAGGTTTCCTCTATCTGTGACATCACAGCCACGGCAGCCTTAATTTCAGCCCCAAAGGAACACCACAGCAGTGACAGACCCAGAATTCCCCTCTCCGTGACATCACAGAAGAGACAGAACCGATTAAAACCTCTCTGTGATATCATAGCCATGACAACCCCAATTCCATCTCCTTTGTGGCAACAGACAAGTCATAGCACCTGTGATAATTTCTCTGAGACTCCACAGCTGTGATAGCCCCAGTTTTCCCCTCTCCGTGACATCACTGCAGTGGCAGACTCAGGTTTCCTCTATCTGTCACATCACACCAATGAGGGACCCAGTTTCTCCTCTCCGTGACATCACTGCACTGACAACTCTAATTTATGCCTCTCGGTGACACCACAGCACTCACAGATCCATTACGCCTCTCTCTGTGACATCACATCTGAGAGAGGCCCAATTTTCGCCTCCCTGTGACATCACAGCACTGACAACTCTAATTTACGCCTCTCTGTGACACCACAGTAGTGGCTGCCTCAATTTTCCCCTCTCTGTGACATCACACTTAGGACAGCCTCAAATTCATCCCCTTTGGAACACCGCAGTAGTGACAGACCCGCTTTCCCCTCTCTCTGACATCACAGCAGTGACAGGCCAAAACTACTCCTCTCTGTGACACCAGAGCAGCGGCAGCCTCAGTATTCTCCTCTCTGTGTGTGACATCACACCAATGAGGGACCCAGTTCAAGGTCTCTGTGACATTACTGCAGTGACAACTCTAAATTACGCCTCTCTGTGACACCACAGTGGTGACAGACGCATTATTCCCCTCTCTGGGACATCACAATCATGACAGAACCAATTTAAAACTCTCTGTGATACCACAGCCCGAACAACCCCAATTCTATTCCCTGTGTGGCAACAGACAAGTCATAGCACCTCTGTAAATTTCTCTGTCACTGCACAACAGTGATCAGCCCCAGTTTTCCCCTCTCTGTGACACCACAGCAGGGACAGACTCAGGTTTCCTCTATCTGTGACATCACAGCCATGGCAGCCTTAATTTCAGCTCTGATGGAACACCACAGCACTGACAGACTCATTATTCCCCGCTCTGTGACATCACAGAACAGACAGAACCAATTAAAACCTCTCTGACATACCATAGGCATGACAACCCCAATTCCATCTCCTTTGTGGCTACAGACAAGTCATAACACCTGTGTTACTTTCTCTGAGACTCCACAGCTGTGATAGCCCCAGTTTTCCCCTCTCTGTGACATCTCAACTGTGGGAACCCCAATTTACGCCTGCCTGTGACAGCACAGCAGTCAAAGATGCACTTTCCACCCATTATGACATCACAGCACTGACAGGCCAAATTTCACCCTTGCTGTCACCCCACAGATTGAACAAGCCCAACTTACACTTATCTGTAACATTTACAGCGGTGATAGTGCCAGTTTTCTCCTCTCTGTGACAAGATATCAAAGACAAGTCAGAATTCATCCCCTCTGATAAGCCACAGCAGTGAAAGCCTCAGTTTTCTCCTCCCGGTGAGATCACTGCAATGACAAGTCCAGTTTACACCTCTCTGCGACACCACAGCAGTGACAGACCCATAATTCCCCTCTCCGTGACATCACAGAAGAGACAGAACCGATTAAAACCTCTCTGTGATATCATAGCCATGACAACCCCAATTCCATCTCCTTTGTGGCAACAGACAAGTCATAGCACCTGTGATAATTTCTCTGAGACTCCACAGCTGTGATAGCCCCAGTTTTCCCCTCTCTGTGACATCACTGCAGTGGCAGACTCAGGTTTCCTCTATCTCTGACATCACACCAATGAGGGACCCAGTTCAAGGTCTCTGTGACATTACTGCAGTGACAACTCTAAATTATGCCTGTCTGTGACACCACAGTGGTGACAGACGCATTATTCCCCTCTCTGGGACATCACAATCATGACAGAACCAATTTAAAACTCTCTGTGATACCACAGCCCGAGCAACCCCAATTCTATTCCCTGTGTGGCAACAGACAAGTCATAGCACCTCTGTAAATTTCTCTGTCACTGCACAACAGTGATCAGCCCCAGTTTTCCCCTCTCTGTGACACCACAGCAGGGACAGACTCAGGTTTCCTCTATCGTGACATCACAGCCATGGCAGCCTTAATTTCAGCTCTGATGGAACACCACAGCACTGACAGACCCATTATTCCCCGCTCTGTGACATCACAGAACAGACAGAACCAATTAAAACCTCTCTGACATACCATAGGCATGACAACCCCAATTCCATCTCCTTTGTGGCAACAGACAAGTCATAACACCTGTGTTACTTTCTCTGAGACTCCACAGCTGTGATAGCCCCAGTTTTCCCCTCTCTGTGACATCACAACTGTGGGAACCCCAATTTACGCCTGCCTGTGACAGCACAGCAGTCAAAGATGCACTTTCCACCCATTATGACATCACAGCACTGACAGGCCAAATTTCACCCTTGCTGTCACCCCACAGATTGAACAAGCCCAACTTACACTTATCTGTAACATTTACAGCGGTGATAGTGCCAGTTTTCTCCTCTCTGTGACAAGATATCAAAGACAAGTCAGAATTCATCCCCTCTGATAAGCCACAGCAGTGAAAGCCTCAGTTTTCTCCTCCCGGTGAGATCACTGCAATGACAAGTCCAGTTTACACCTCTCTGCGACACCACAGTGGTGACAGACGCATTATTCCCCGTTCTCTGGGACATCACAGTCATGACAGAACCAATTTAAATCTCTCTGTGATACCACAGCCCTAACAACCCCAATTCCATTCCCTGTGTGGCAACAGACAAGTCATAGCACCTGTGTAACTTTCACTGCACAACAGTGATCAGCCCCAGTTTTCCCCTCTCTGTGACACCACAGCAGGGACAGACTCAGGTTTCCTCTATCTGTGACATCACAGCCACGGCAGCCTTAATTTCAGCCCCAAAGGAACACCACAGCAGTGACAGACCCATAATTCCCCTCTCCGTGACATCACAGAAGAGACAGAACCGATTAAAACCTCTCTGTGATATCATAGCCATGACAACCCCAATTCCATCTCCTTTGTGGCAACAGACAAGTCATAGCACCTGTGATAATTTCTCTGAGACTCCACAGCTGTGATAGCCCCAGTTTTCCCCTCTCTGTGACATCACTGCAGTGGCAGACTCAGGTTTCCTCTATCTGTCACATCACACCAATGAGGGACCCAGTTTCTCCTCTCCGTGACATCACTGCACTGACAACTCTAATTTATGCCTCTCGGTGACACCACAGCACTCACAGATCCATTACGCCTCTCTCTGTGACATCACATCTGAGAGAGGCCCAATTTTCGCCTCCCTGGGACATCACAGCACTGACAACTCTAATTTACGCCTCTCTGTGACACCACAGTAGTGGCTGCCTCAATTTTCCCCTCTCTGTGACATCACACTTAGGACAGCCTCAAATTCATCCCCTTTGGAACACCGCAGCAGTGACAGACCCGCTTTCCCCTCTCTCTGACATCACAGCAGTGACAGGCCAAAACTACTCCTCTCTGTGACACCAGAGCAGCGGCAGCCTCAGTATTCTCCTCTCTGTGTGTGACATCACACCAATGAGGGACCCAGTTCAAGGTCTCTGTGACATTACTGCAGTGACAACTCTAAATTACGCCTGTCTGTGACAACACAGTGGTGACAGACGCATTATTCCCCTCTCTGGGACATCACAATCATGACAGAACCAATTTAAAACTCTCTGTGATACCACAGCCCGAACAACCCCAATTCTATTCCCTGTGTGGCAACAGACAAGTCATAGCACCTCTGTAAATTTCTCTGTCACTGCACAACAGTGATCAGCCCCAGTTTTCCCCTCTCTGTGACACCACAGCAGGGACAGACTCAGGTTTCCTCTATCGTGACATCACAGCCATGGCAGCCTTAATTTCAGCTCTGATGGAACACCACAGCACTGACAGACCCATTATTCCCCGCTCTGTGACATCACAGAACAGACAGAACCAATTAAAACCTCTCTGACATACCATAGGCATGACAACCCCAATTCCATCTCCTTTGTGGCTACAGACAAGTCATAACACCTGTGTTACTTTCTCTGAGACTCCACAGCTGTGATAGCCCCAGTTTTCCCCTCTCTGTGACATCACAACTGTGGGAACCCCAATTTACGCCTGCCTGTGACAGCACAGCAGTCAAAGATGCACTTTCCACCCATTATGACATCACAGCACTGACAGGCCAAATTTCACCCTTGCTGTCACCCCACAGATTGAACAAGCCCAACTTACACTTATCTGTAACATTTACAGCGGTGATAGTGCCAGTTTTCTCCTCTCTGTGACAAGATATCAAAGACAAGTCAGAATTCATCCCCTCTGATAGGCCACAGCAGTGAAAGCCTCAGTTCTCTCCTCCCGGTGAGATCACTGCAATGACAAGTCCAGTTTACACCTCTCTGCGACACCACAGTGGTGACAGACGCATTATTCCCCGTTCTCTGGGACATCACAGTCATGACAGAACCAATTTAAATCTCTCTGTGATACCACAGCCCTAACAACCCCAATTCCATTCCCTGTGTGGCAACAGACAAGTCATAGCACCTGTGTAACTTTCACTGCACAACAGTGATCAGCCCCAGTTTTCCCCTCTCTGTGACACCACAGCAGGGACAGACTCAGGTTTCCTCTATCTGTGACATCACAGCCACGGCAGCCTTAATTTCAGCCCCAAAGGAACACCACAGCAGTGACAGACCCATAATTCCCCTCTCCGTGACATCACAGAAGAGACAGAACCGATTAAAACCTCCCTTTGATATCATAGCCATGACAACCCCAATTCCATCTCCTTTGTGGCAACAGACAAGTCATAGCACCTGTGATAATTTCTCTGAGACTCCACAGCTGTGATAGCCCCAGTTTTCCCCTCTCTGTGACATCACTGCAGTGGCAGACTCAGGTTTCCTCTATCTGTGACATCACACCAATGAGGGACCCAGTTTCTCCTCTCCGTGACATCACTGCACTGACAACTCTAATTTATGCCTCTCGGTGACACCACAGCACTCACAGATCCATTACGCCTCTCTCTGTGACATCACATCTGAGAGAGGCCCAATTTTCGCCTCCCTGTGACATCACAGCACTGACAACTCTAATTTACGCCTCTCTGTGACACCACAGTAGTGGCTGCCTCAATTTTCCCCTCTCTGTGACATCACACTTAGGACAGCCTCAAATTCATCCCCTTTGGAACACCGCAGCAGTGACAGACCCGCTTTCCCCTCTCTCTGACATCACAGCAGTGACAGGCCAAAACTACTCCTCTCTGTGACACCAGAGCAGCGGCAGCCTCAGTATTCTCCTCTCTGTGTGTGACATCACACCAATGAGGGACCCAGTTCAAGGTCTCTGTGACATTACTGCAGTGACAACTCTAAATTACGCCTGTCTGTGACACCACAGTGGTGACAGACGCATTATTCCCCTCTCTGGGACATCACAATCATGACAGAACCAATTTAAAACTCTCTGTGATACCACAGCCCGAACAACCCCAATTCCATTCCCTGTGTGGCAACAGACAAGTCATAGCACCTCTGTAAATTTCTCTGTCACTGCACAACAGTGATCAGCCCCAGTTTTCCCCTCTCTGTGACACCACAGCAGGGACAGACTCAGGTTTCCTCTATCGTGACATCACAGCCATGGCAGCCTGAACTTCAGCTCTGATGGAACACCACAGCACTGACAGACCCATTATTCCCCGCTCTGTGACATCCCAGAACAGACAGAACCAATTTAAACCTCTCTGACATACCATAGGCATGACAACCCCAATTCCATCTCCTTTGTGGCAACAGACAAGTCATAACACCTGTGTTACTTTCTCTGAGACTCCACAGCTGTGATAGCCCCAGTTTTCCCTTCTCTGTGACATCACAACTGTGGGAACCCCAATTTACGCCTGCCTGTGACAGCACAGCAGTCAAAGATGCACTTTCCACCCATTATGACATCACAGCACTGACAGGCCAAATTTCACCCTTTCTGTCACCCCACAGATTGAACAAGCCCAACTTGCACCTATCTGTAACATTTACAGCGGTGATAGTGCTAGTTTTCTCCTCTCTGTGACATGATATCAAAGACAAGTCAGAATTCATCCCCTCTGATAAGCCACAGCAGTGAAAGCCTCAGTTCTCTCCTCTCGGTGAGATCACTGCAATGACAAGTCCAGTTTACACCTCTCTGCGACACCACAGTGGTGACAGACGCATTATTCCCCGTTCTCTGGGACATCACAGTCATGACAGAACCAATTTAAATCTCTCTGTGATACCACAGCCCTAACAACCCCAATTCCATTCCCTGTGTGGCAACAGACAAGTCATAGCACCTGTGTAACTTTCACTGCACAACAGTGATCAGCCCCAGTTTTCCCCTCTCTGTGACACCACAGCAGGGACAGACTCAGGTTTCCTCTATCTGTGACATCACAGCCACGGCAGCCTTAATTTCAGCCCCAAAGGAACACCACAGCAGTGACAGACCCATAATTCCCCTCTCCGTGACATCACAGAAGAGACAGAACCGATTAAAACCTCTCTGTGATATCATAGCCATGACAACCCCAATTCCATCTCCTTTGTGGCAACAGACAAGTCATAGCACCTGTGATAATTTCTCTGAGACTCCACAGCTGTGATAGCCCCAGTTTTCCCCTCTCTGTGACATCACTGCAGTGGCAGACTCAGGTTTCCTCTATCTCTGACATCACACCAATGAGGGACCCAGTTCAAGGTCTCTGTGACATTACTGCAGTGACAACTCTAAATTACGCCTGTCTGTGACACCACAGTGGTGACAGACGCATTATTCCCCTCTCTGGGACATCACAATCATGACAGAACCAATTTAAAACTCTCTGTGATACCACAGCCCGAGCAACCCCAATTCTATTCCCTGTGTGGCAACAGACAAGTCATAGCACCTCTGTAAATTTCTCTGTCACTGCACAACAGTGATCAGCCCCAGTTTTCCCCTCTCTGTGACACCACAGCAGGGACAGACTCAGGTTTCCTCTATCGTGACATCACAGCCATGGCAGCCTTAATTTCAGCTCTGATGGAACACCACAGCACTGACAGACCCATTATTCCCCGCTCTGTGACATCACAGAACAGACAGAACCAATTAAAACCTCTCTGACATACCATAGGCATGACAACCCCAATTCCATCTCCTTTGTGGCAACAGACAAGTCATAACACCTGTGTTACTTTCTCTGAGACTCCACAGCTGTGATAGCCCCAGTTTTCCCCTCTCTGTGACATCACAACTGTGGGAACCCCAATTTACGCCTGCCTGTGACAGCACAGCAGTCAAAGATGCACTTTCCACCCATTATGACATCACAGCACTGACAGGCCAAATTTCACCCTTGCTGTCACCCCACAGATTGAACAAGCCCAACTTACACTTATCTGTAACATTTACAGCGGTGATAGTGCCAGTTTTCTCCTCTCTGTGACAAGATATCAAAGACAAGTCAGAATTCATCCCCTCTGATAAGCCACAGCAGTGAAAGCCTCAGTTTTCTCCTCCCGGTGAGATCACTGCAATGACAAGTCCAGTTTACACCTCTCTGCGACACCACAGTGGTGACAGACGCATTATTCCCCGTTCTCTGGGACATCACAGTCATGACAGAACCAATTTAAATCTCTCTGTGATACCACAGCCCTAACAACCCCAATTCCATTCCCTGTGTGGCAACAGACAAGTCATAGCACCTGTGTAACTTTCACTGCACAACAGTGATCAGCCCCAGTTTTCCCCTCTCTGTGACACCACAGCAGGGACAGACTCAGGTTTCCTCTATCTGTGACATCACAGCCACGGCAGCCTTAATTTCAGCCCCAAAGGAACACCACAGCAGTGACAGACCCATAATTCCCCTCTCCGTGACATCACAGAAGAGACAGAACCGATTAAAACCTCTCTGTGATATCATAGCCATGACAACCCCAATTCCATCTCCTTTGTGGCAACAGACAAGTCATAGCACCTGTGATAATTTCTCTGAGACTCCACAGCTGTGATAGCCCCAGTTTTCCCCTCTCCGTGACATCACTGCAGTGGCAGACTCAGGTTTCCTCTATCTGTGACATCACACCAATGAGGGACCCAGTTTCTCCTCTCCGTGACATCACTGCACTGACAACTCTAATTTATGCCTCTCGGTGACACCACAGCACTCACAGATCCATTACGCCTCTCTCTGTGACATCACATCTGAGAGAGGCCCAATTTTCGCCTCCCTGGGACATCACAGCACTGACAACTCTAATTTACGCCTCTCTGTGACACCACAGTAGTGGCTGCCTCAATTTTCCCCTCTCTGTGACATCACACTTAGGACAGCCTCAAATTCATCCCCTTTGGAACACCGCAGCAGTGACAGACCCGCTTTCCCCTCTCTCTGACATCACAGCAGTGACAGGCCAAAACTACTCCTCTCTGTGACACCAGAGCAGCGGCAGCCTCAGTATTCTCCTCTCTGTGTGTGACATCACACCAATGAGGGACCCAGTTCAAGGTCTCTGTGACATTACTGCAGTGACAACTCTAAATTACGCCTCTCTGTGACACCACAGTGGTGACAGACGCATTATTCCCCTCTCTGGGACATCACAATCATGACAGAACCAATTTAAAACTCTCTGTGATACCACAGCCCGAACAACCCCAATTCTATTCCCTGTGTGGCAACAGACAAGTCATAGCACCTCTGTAAATTTCTCTGTCACTGCACAACAGTGATCAGCCCCAGTTTTCCCCTCTCTGTGACACCACAGCAGGGACAGACTCAGGTTTCCTCTATCAAGACATCACGGCCATGGCAGCCGTAATTTCAGCTCTGATGGAACACCACAGCACTGACAGACCCATTATTCCCCGCTCTGTGACATCCCAGAACAGACAGAACCAATTAAAACCTCTCTGACATACCATAGGCATGACAACCCCAATTCCATCTCCTTTGTGGCAACAGACAAGTCATAACACCTGTGTTACTTTCTCTGAGACTCCACAGCTGTGATAGCCCCAGTTTTCCCCTCTCTGTGACATCACAACTGTGGGAACCCCAATTTACGCCTGCCTGTGACAGCACAGCAGTCAAAGATGCACTTTCCACCCATTATGACATCACAGCACTGACAGGCCAAATTTCACCCTTGCTGTCACCCCACAGATTGAACAAGCCCAACTTACACTTATCTGTAACATTTACAGCGGTGATAGTGCCAGTTTTCTCCTCTCTGTGACATGATAGCAAAGACAAGTCAGAATTCATCCCCTCTGATAAGCCACAGCAGTGAAAGCCTCAGTTCTCTCCTCTCGGTGAGATCACTGCAATGACAAGTCCAGTTTACACCTCTCTGCGACACCACAGTGGTGACAGACGCATTATTCCCCGTTCTCTGGGACATCACAGTCATGACAGAACCAATTTAAATCTCTCTGTGATACCACAGCCCTAACAACCCCAATTCCATTCCCTGTGTGGCAACAGACAAGTCATAGCACCTGTGTAACTTTCACTGCACAACAGTGATCAGCCCCAGTTTTCCCCTCTCTGTGACACCACAGCAGGGACAGACTCAGGTTTCCTCTATCTGTGACATCACAGCCACGGCAGCCTTAATTTCAGCCCCAAAGGAACACCACAGCAGTGACAGACCCAGAATTCCCCTCTCCGTGACATCACAGAAGAGACAGAACCGATTAAAACCTCTCTGTGATATCATAGCCATGACAACCCCAATTCCATCTCCTTTGTGGCAACAGACAAGTCATAGCACCTGTGATAATTTCTCTGAGACTCCACAGCTGTGATAGCCCCAGTTTTCCCCTCTCCGTGACATCACTGCAGTGGCAGACTCAGGTTTCCTCTATCTGTGACATCACACCAATGAGGGACCCAGTTTCTCCTCTCCGTGACATCACTGCACTGACAACTCTAATTTATGCCTCTCGGTGACACCACAGCACTCACAGATCCATTACGCCTCTCTCTGTGACATCACATCTGAGAGAGGCCCAATTTTCGCCTCCCTGGGACATCACAGCACTGACAACTCTAATTTACGCCTCTCTGTGACACCACAGTAGTGGCTGCCTCAATTTTCCCCTCTCTGTGACATCACACTTAGGACAGCCTCAAATTCATCCCCTTTGGAACACCGCAGCAGTGACAGACCCGCTTTCCCCTCTCTCTGACATCACAGCAGTGACAGGCCAAAACTACTCCTCTCTGTGACACCAGAGCAGCGGCAGCCTCAGTATTCTCCTCTCTGTGTGTGACATCACACCAATGAGGGACCCAGTTCAAGGTCTCTGTGACATTACTGCAGTGACAACTCTAAATTACGCCTCTCTGTGACACCACAGTGGTGACAGACGCATTATTCCCCTCTCTGGGACATCACAATCATGACAGAACCAATTTAAAACTCTCTGTGATACCACAGCCCGAACAACCCCAATTCTATTCCCTGTGTGGCAACAGACAAGTCATAGCACCTCTGTAAATTTCTCTGTCACTGCACAACAGTGATCAGCCCCAGTTTTCCCCTCTCTGTGACACCACAGCAGGGACAGACTCAGGTTTCCTCTATCAAGACATCACGGCCATGGCAGCCGTAATTTCAGCTCTGATGGAACACCACAGCACTGACAGACCCATTATTCCCCGCTCTGTGACATCCCAGAACAGACAGAACCAATTAAAACCTCTCTGACATACCATAGGCATGACAACCCCAATTCCATCTCCTTTGTGGCAACAGACAAGTCATAACACCTGTGTTACTTTCTCTGAGACTCCACAGCTGTGATAGCCCCAGTTTTCCCCTCTCTGTGACATCACAACTGTGGGAACCCCAATTTACGCCTGCCTGTGACAGCACAGCAGTCAAAGATGCACTTTCCACCCATTATGACATCACAGCACTGACAGGCCAAATTTCACCCTTGCTGTCACCCCACAGATTGAACAAGCCCAACTTACACTTATCTGTAACATTTACAGCGGTGATAGTGCCAGTTTTCTCCTCTCTGTGACATGATATCAAAGACAAGTCAGAATTCATCCCCTCTGATAAGCCACAGCAGTGAAAGCCTCAGTTCTCTCCTCTCGGTGAGATCACTGCAATGACAAGTCCAGTTTACACCTCTCTGCGACACCACAGTGGTGACAGACGCATTATTCCCCGTTCTCTGGGACATCACAGTCATGACAGAACCAATTTAAATCTCTCTGTGATACCACAGCCCTAACAACCCCAATTCCATTCCCTGTGTGGCAACAGACAAGTCATAGCACCTGTGTAACTTTCACTGCACAACAGTGATCAGCCCCAGTTTTCCCCTCTCTGTGACACCACAGCAGGGACAGACTCAGGTTTCCTCTATCTGTGACATCACAGCCACGGCAGCCTTAATTTCAGCCCCAAAGGAACACCACAGCAGTGACAGACCCAGAATTCCCCTCTCCGTGACATCACAGAAGAGACAGAACCGATTAAAACCTCTCTGTGATATCATAGCCATGACAACCCCAATTCCATCTCCTTTGTGGCAACAGACAAGTCATAGCACCTGTGATAATTTCTCTGAGACTCCACAGCTGTGATAGCCCCAGTTTTCCCCTCTCCGTGACATCACTGCAGTGGCAGACTCAGGTTTCCTCTATCTGTGACATCACACCAATGAGGGACCCAGTTTCTCCTCTCCGTGACATCACTGCACTGACAACTCTAATTTATGCCTCTCGGTGACACCACAGCACTCACAGATCCATTACGCCTCTCTCTGTGACATCACATCTGAGAGAGGCCCAATTTTCGCCTCCCTGTGACATCACAGCACTGACAACTCTAATTTACGCCTCTCTGTGACACCACAGTAGTGGCTGCCTCAATTTTCCCCTCTCTGTGACATCACACTTAGGACAGCCTCAAATTCATCCCCTTTGGAACACCGCAGCAGTGACAGACCCGCTTTCCCCTCTCTCTGACATCACAGCAGTGACAGGCCAAAACTACTCCTCTCTGTGACACCAGAGCAGCGGCAGCCTCAGTATTCTCCTCTCTGTGTGTGACATCACACCAATGAGGGACCCAGTTCAAGGTCTCTGTGACATTACTGCAGTGACAACTCTAAATTACGCCTGTCTGTGACACCACAGTGGTGACAGACGCATTATTCCCCTCTCTGGGACATCACAATCATGACAGAACCAATTTAAAACTCTCTGTGATACCACAGCCCGAACAACCCCAATTCCATTCCCTGTGTGGCAACAGACAAGTCATAGCACCTCTGTAAATTTCTCTGTCACTGCACAACAGTGATCAGCCCCAGTTTTCCCCTCTCTGTGACACCACAGCAGGGACAGACTCAGGTTTCCTCTATCGTGACATCACAGCCATGGCAGCCTGAACTTCAGCTCTGATGGAACACCACAGCACTGACAGACCCATTATTCCCCGCTCTGTGACATCCCAGAACAGACAGAACCAATTTAAACCTCTCTGACATACCATAGGCATGACAACCCCAATTCCATCTCCTTTGTGGCAACAGACAAGTCATAACACCTGTGTTACTTTCTCTGAGACTCCACAGCTGTGATAGCCCCAGTTTTCCCTTCTCTGTGACATCACAACTGTGGGAACCCCAATTTACGCCTGCCTGTGACAGCACAGCAGTCAAAGATGCACTTTCCACCCATTATGACATCACAGCACTGACAGGCCAAATTTCACCCTTTCTGTCACCCCACAGATTGAACAAGCCCAACTTGCACCTATCTGTAACATTTACAGCGGTGATAGTGCTAGTTTTCTCCTCTCTGTGACATGATATCAAAGACAAGTCAGAATTCATCCCCTCTGATAAGCCACAGCAGTGAAAGCCTCAGTTCTCTCCTCTCGGTGAGATCACTGCAATGACAAGTCCAGTTTACACCTCTC
Source organism: Cyanistes caeruleus (assembly GCF_971803275.1). NCBI lineage: Eukaryota > Metazoa > Chordata > Aves > Passeriformes > Paridae > Cyanistes > Cyanistes caeruleus. The sequence continues at coordinate 23,138 of NW_028255909.1, read as the reverse complement.
TGCGACACCACAGTGGTGACAGACGCATTATTCCCCGTTCTCTGGGACATCACAGTCATGACAGAACCAATTTAAATCTCTCTGTGATACCACAGCCCTAACAACCCCAATTCCATTCCCTGTGTGGCAACAGACAAGTCATAGCACCTGTGTAACTTTCACTGCACAACAGTGATCAGCCCCAGTTTTCCCCTCTCTGTGACACCACAGCAGGGACAGACTCAGGTTTCCTCTATCTGTGACATCACAGCCACGGCAGCCTTAATTTCAGCCCCAAAGGAACACCACAGCAGTGACAGACCCATAATTCCCCTCTCCGTGACATCACAGAAGAGACAGAACCGATTAAAACCTCTCTGTGATATCATAGCCATGACAACCCCAATTCCATCTCCTTTGTGGCAACAGACAAGTCATAGCACCTGTGATAATTTCTCTGAGACTCCACAGCTGTGATAGCCCCAGTTTTCCCCTCTCTGTGACATCACTGCAGTGGCAGACTCAGGTTTCCTCTATCTCTGACATCACACCAATGAGGGACCCAGTTCAAGGTCTCTGTGACATTACTGCAGTGACAACTCTAAATTACGCCTGTCTGTGACACCACAGTGGTGACAGACGCATTATTCCCCTCTCTGGGACATCACAATCATGACAGAACCAATTTAAAACTCTCTGTGATACCACAGCCCGAGCAACCCCAATTCTATTCCCTGTGTGGCAACAGACAAGTCATAGCACCTCTGTAAATTTCTCTGTCACTGCACAACAGTGATCAGCCCCAGTTTTCCCCTCTCTGTGACACCACAGCAGGGACAGACTCAGGTTTCCTCTATCGTGACATCACAGCCATGGCAGCCTTAATTTCAGCTCTGATGGAACACCACAGCACTGACAGACCCATTATTCCCCGCTCTGTGACATCACAGAACAGACAGAACCAATTAAAACCTCTCTGACATACCATAGGCATGACAACCCCAATTCCATCTCCTTTGTGGCAACAGACAAGTCATAACACCTGTGTTACTTTCTCTGAGACTCCACAGCTGTGATAGCCCCAGTTTTCCCCTCTCTGTGACATCACAACTGTGGGAACCCCAATTTACGCCTGCCTGTGACAGCACAGCAGTCAAAGATGCACTTTCCACCCATTATGACATCACAGCACTGACAGGCCAAATTTCACCCTTGCTGTCACCCCACAGATTGAACAAGCCCAACTTACACTTATCTGTAACATTTACAGCGGTGATAGTGCCAGTTTTCTCCTCTCTGTGACAAGATATCAAAGACAAGTCAGAATTCATCCCCTCTGATAAGCCACAGCAGTGAAAGCCTCAGTTTTCTCCTCCCGGTGAGATCACTGCAATGACAAGTCCAGTTTACACCTCTCTGCGACACCACAGTGGTGACAGACGCATTATTCCCCGTTCTCTGGGACATCACAGTCATGACAGAACCAATTTAAATCTCTCTGTGATACCACAGCCCTAACAACCCCAATTCCATTCCCTGTGTGGCAACAGACAAGTCATAGCACCTGTGTAACTTTCACTGCACAACAGTGATCAGCCCCAGTTTTCCCCTCTCTGTGACACCACAGCAGGGACAGACTCAGGTTTCCTCTATCTGTGACATCACAGCCACGGCAGCCTTAATTTCAGCCCCAAAGGAACACCACAGCAGTGACAGACCCATAATTCCCCTCTCCGTGACATCACAGAAGAGACAGAACCGATTAAAACCTCTCTGTGATATCATAGCCATGACAACCCCAATTCCATCTCCTTTGTGGCAACAGACAAGTCATAGCACCTGTGATAATTTCTCTGAGACTCCACAGCTGTGATAGCCCCAGTTTTCCCCTCTCCGTGACATCACTGCAGTGGCAGACTCAGGTTTCCTCTATCTGTGACATCACACCAATGAGGGACCCAGTTTCTCCTCTCCGTGACATCACTGCACTGACAACTCTAATTTATGCCTCTCGGTGACACCACAGCACTCACAGATCCATTACGCCTCTCTCTGTGACATCACATCTGAGAGAGGCCCAATTTTCGCCTCCCTGGGACATCACAGCACTGACAACTCTAATTTACGCCTCTCTGTGACACCACAGTAGTGGCTGCCTCAATTTTCCCCTCTCTGTGACATCACACTTAGGACAGCCTCAAATTCATCCCCTTTGGAACACCGCAGCAGTGACAGACCCGCTTTCCCCTCTCTCTGACATCACAGCAGTGACAGGCCAAAACTACTCCTCTCTGTGACACCAGAGCAGCGGCAGCCTCAGTATTCTCCTCTCTGTGTGTGACATCACACCAATGAGGGACCCAGTTCAAGGTCTCTGTGACATTACTGCAGTGACAACTCTAAATTACGCCTCTCTGTGACACCACAGTGGTGACAGACGCATTATTCCCCTCTCTGGGACATCACAATCATGACAGAACCAATTTAAAACTCTCTGTGATACCACAGCCCGAACAACCCCAATTCTATTCCCTGTGTGGCAACAGACAAGTCATAGCACCTCTGTAAATTTCTCTGTCACTGCACAACAGTGATCAGCCCCAGTTTTCCCCTCTCTGTGACACCACAGCAGGGACAGACTCAGGTTTCCTCTATCAAGACATCACGGCCATGGCAGCCGTAATTTCAGCTCTGATGGAACACCACAGCACTGACAGACCCATTATTCCCCGCTCTGTGACATCCCAGAACAGACAGAACCAATTAAAACCTCTCTGACATACCATAGGCATGACAACCCCAATTCCATCTCCTTTGTGGCAACAGACAAGTCATAACACCTGTGTTACTTTCTCTGAGACTCCACAGCTGTGATAGCCCCAGTTTTCCCCTCTCTGTGACATCACAACTGTGGGAACCCCAATTTACGCCTGCCTGTGACAGCACAGCAGTCAAAGATGCACTTTCCACCCATTATGACATCACAGCACTGACAGGCCAAATTTCACCCTTGCTGTCACCCCACAGATTGAACAAGCCCAACTTACACTTATCTGTAACATTTACAGCGGTGATAGTGCCAGTTTTCTCCTCTCTGTGACATGATATCAAAGACAAGTCAGAATTCATCCCCTCTGATAAGCCACAGCAGTGAAAGCCTCAGTTCTCTCCTCTCGGTGAGATCACTGCAATGACAAGTCCAGTTTACACCTCTCTGCGACACCACAGTGGTGACAGACGCATTATTCCCCGTTCTCTGGGACATCACAGTCATGACAGAACCAATTTAAATCTCTCTGTGATACCACAGCCCTAACAACCCCAATTCCATTCCCTGTGTGGCAACAGACAAGTCATAGCACCTGTGTAACTTTCACTGCACAACAGTGATCAGCCCCAGTTTTCCCCTCTCTGTGACACCACAGCAGGGACAGACTCAGGTTTCCTCTATCTGTGACATCACAGCCACGGCAGCCTTAATTTCAGCCCCAAAGGAACACCACAGCAGTGACAGACCCAGAATTCCCCTCTCCGTGACATCACAGAAGAGACAGAACCGATTAAAACCTCTCTGTGATATCATAGCCATGACAACCCCAATTCCATCTCCTTTGTGGCAACAGACAAGTCATAGCACCTGTGATAATTTCTCTGAGACTCCACAGCTGTGATAGCCCCAGTTTTCCCCTCTCCGTGACATCACTGCAGTGGCAGACTCAGGTTTCCTCTATCTGTCACATCACACCAATGAGGGACCCAGTTTCTCCTCTCCGTGACATCACTGCACTGACAACTCTAATTTATGCCTCTCGGTGACACCACAGCACTCACAGATCCATTACGCCTCTCTCTGTGACATCACATCTGAGAGAGGCCCAATTTTCGCCTCCCTGTGACATCACAGCACTGACAACTCTAATTTACGCCTCTCTGTGACACCACAGTAGTGGCTGCCTCAATTTTCCCCTCTCTGTGACATCACACTTAGGACAGCCTCAAATTCATCCCCTTTGGAACACCGCAGTAGTGACAGACCCGCTTTCCCCTCTCTCTGACATCACAGCAGTGACAGGCCAAAACTACTCCTCTCTGTGACACCAGAGCAGCGGCAGCCTCAGTATTCTCCTCTCTGTGTGTGACATCACACCAATGAGGGACCCAGTTCAAGGTCTCTGTGACATTACTGCAGTGACAACTCTAAATTACGCCTCTCTGTGACACCACAGTGGTGACAGACGCATTATTCCCCTCTCTGGGACATCACAATCATGACAGAACCAATTTAAAACTCTCTGTGATACCACAGCCCGAACAACCCCAATTCTATTCCCTGTGTGGCAACAGACAAGTCATAGCACCTCTGTAAATTTCTCTGTCACTGCACAACAGTGATCAGCCCCAGTTTTCCCCTCTCTGTGACACCACAGCAGGGACAGACTCAGGTTTCCTCTATCTGTGACATCACAGCCATGGCAGCCTTAATTTCAGCTCTGATGGAACACCACAGCACTGACAGACTCATTATTCCCCGCTCTGTGACATCACAGAACAGACAGAACCAATTAAAACCTCTCTGACATACCATAGGCATGACAACCCCAATTCCATCTCCTTTGTGGCTACAGACAAGTCATAACACCTGTGTTACTTTCTCTGAGACTCCACAGCTGTGATAGCCCCAGTTTTCCCCTCTCTGTGACATCTCAACTGTGGGAACCCCAATTTACGCCTGCCTGTGACAGCACAGCAGTCAAAGATGCACTTTCCACCCATTATGACATCACAGCACTGACAGGCCAAATTTCACCCTTGCTGTCACCCCACAGATTGAACAAGCCCAACTTACACTTATCTGTAACATTTACAGCGGTGATAGTGCCAGTTTTCTCCTCTCTGTGACAAGATATCAAAGACAAGTCAGAATTCATCCCCTCTGATAAGCCACAGCAGTGAAAGCCTCAGTTTTCTCCTCCCGGTGAGATCACTGCAATGACAAGTCCAGTTTACACCTCTCTGCGACACCACAGCAGTGACAGACCCATAATTCCCCTCTCCGTGACATCACAGAAGAGACAGAACCGATTAAAACCTCTCTGTGATATCATAGCCATGACAACCCCAATTCCATCTCCTTTGTGGCAACAGACAAGTCATAGCACCTGTGATAATTTCTCTGAGACTCCACAGCTGTGATAGCCCCAGTTTTCCCCTCTCTGTGACATCACTGCAGTGGCAGACTCAGGTTTCCTCTATCTCTGACATCACACCAATGAGGGACCCAGTTCAAGGTCTCTGTGACATTACTGCAGTGACAACTCTAAATTATGCCTGTCTGTGACACCACAGTGGTGACAGACGCATTATTCCCCTCTCTGGGACATCACAATCATGACAGAACCAATTTAAAACTCTCTGTGATACCACAGCCCGAGCAACCCCAATTCTATTCCCTGTGTGGCAACAGACAAGTCATAGCACCTCTGTAAATTTCTCTGTCACTGCACAACAGTGATCAGCCCCAGTTTTCCCCTCTCTGTGACACCACAGCAGGGACAGACTCAGGTTTCCTCTATCGTGACATCACAGCCATGGCAGCCTTAATTTCAGCTCTGATGGAACACCACAGCACTGACAGACCCATTATTCCCCGCTCTGTGACATCACAGAACAGACAGAACCAATTAAAACCTCTCTGACATACCATAGGCATGACAACCCCAATTCCATCTCCTTTGTGGCAACAGACAAGTCATAACACCTGTGTTACTTTCTCTGAGACTCCACAGCTGTGATAGCCCCAGTTTTCCCCTCTCTGTGACATCACAACTGTGGGAACCCCAATTTACGCCTGCCTGTGACAGCACAGCAGTCAAAGATGCACTTTCCACCCATTATGACATCACAGCACTGACAGGCCAAATTTCACCCTTGCTGTCACCCCACAGATTGAACAAGCCCAACTTACACTTATCTGTAACATTTACAGCGGTGATAGTGCCAGTTTTCTCCTCTCTGTGACAAGATATCAAAGACAAGTCAGAATTCATCCCCTCTGATAAGCCACAGCAGTGAAAGCCTCAGTTTTCTCCTCCCGGTGAGATCACTGCAATGACAAGTCCAGTTTACACCTCTCTGCGACACCACAGTGGTGACAGACGCATTATTCCCCGTTCTCTGGGACATCACAGTCATGACAGAACCAATTTAAATCTCTCTGTGATACCACAGCCCTAACAACCCCAATTCCATTCCCTGTGTGGCAACAGACAAGTCATAGCACCTGTGTAACTTTCACTGCACAACAGTGATCAGCCCCAGTTTTCCCCTCTCTGTGACACCACAGCAGGGACAGACTCAGGTTTCCTCTATCTGTGACATCACAGCCACGGCAGCCTTAATTTCAGCCCCAAAGGAACACCACAGCAGTGACAGACCCATAATTCCCCTCTCCGTGACATCACAGAAGAGACAGAACCGATTAAAACCTCTCTGTGATATCATAGCCATGACAACCCCAATTCCATCTCCTTTGTGGCAACAGACAAGTCATAGCACCTGTGATAATTTCTCTGAGACTCCACAGCTGTGATAGCCCCAGTTTTCCCCTCTCTGTGACATCACTGCAGTGGCAGACTCAGGTTTCCTCTATCTGTCACATCACACCAATGAGGGACCCAGTTTCTCCTCTCCGTGACATCACTGCACTGACAACTCTAATTTATGCCTCTCGGTGACACCACAGCACTCACAGATCCATTACGCCTCTCTCTGTGACATCACATCTGAGAGAGGCCCAATTTTCGCCTCCCTGGGACATCACAGCACTGACAACTCTAATTTACGCCTCTCTGTGACACCACAGTAGTGGCTGCCTCAATTTTCCCCTCTCTGTGACATCACACTTAGGACAGCCTCAAATTCATCCCCTTTGGAACACCGCAGCAGTGACAGACCCGCTTTCCCCTCTCTCTGACATCACAGCAGTGACAGGCCAAAACTACTCCTCTCTGTGACACCAGAGCAGCGGCAGCCTCAGTATTCTCCTCTCTGTGTGTGACATCACACCAATGAGGGACCCAGTTCAAGGTCTCTGTGACATTACTGCAGTGACAACTCTAAATTACGCCTGTCTGTGACAACACAGTGGTGACAGACGCATTATTCCCCTCTCTGGGACATCACAATCATGACAGAACCAATTTAAAACTCTCTGTGATACCACAGCCCGAACAACCCCAATTCTATTCCCTGTGTGGCAACAGACAAGTCATAGCACCTCTGTAAATTTCTCTGTCACTGCACAACAGTGATCAGCCCCAGTTTTCCCCTCTCTGTGACACCACAGCAGGGACAGACTCAGGTTTCCTCTATCGTGACATCACAGCCATGGCAGCCTTAATTTCAGCTCTGATGGAACACCACAGCACTGACAGACCCATTATTCCCCGCTCTGTGACATCACAGAACAGACAGAACCAATTAAAACCTCTCTGACATACCATAGGCATGACAACCCCAATTCCATCTCCTTTGTGGCTACAGACAAGTCATAACACCTGTGTTACTTTCTCTGAGACTCCACAGCTGTGATAGCCCCAGTTTTCCCCTCTCTGTGACATCACAACTGTGGGAACCCCAATTTACGCCTGCCTGTGACAGCACAGCAGTCAAAGATGCACTTTCCACCCATTATGACATCACAGCACTGACAGGCCAAATTTCACCCTTGCTGTCACCCCACAGATTGAACAAGCCCAACTTACACTTATCTGTAACATTTACAGCGGTGATAGTGCCAGTTTTCTCCTCTCTGTGACAAGATATCAAAGACAAGTCAGAATTCATCCCCTCTGATAGGCCACAGCAGTGAAAGCCTCAGTTCTCTCCTCCCGGTGAGATCACTGCAATGACAAGTCCAGTTTACACCTCTCTGCGACACCACAGTGGTGACAGACGCATTATTCCCCGTTCTCTGGGACATCACAGTCATGACAGAACCAATTTAAATCTCTCTGTGATACCACAGCCCTAACAACCCCAATTCCATTCCCTGTGTGGCAACAGACAAGTCATAGCACCTGTGTAACTTTCACTGCACAACAGTGATCAGCCCCAGTTTTCCCCTCTCTGTGACACCACAGCAGGGACAGACTCAGGTTTCCTCTATCTGTGACATCACAGCCACGGCAGCCTTAATTTCAGCCCCAAAGGAACACCACAGCAGTGACAGACCCATAATTCCCCTCTCCGTGACATCACAGAAGAGACAGAACCGATTAAAACCTCCCTTTGATATCATAGCCATGACAACCCCAATTCCATCTCCTTTGTGGCAACAGACAAGTCATAGCACCTGTGATAATTTCTCTGAGACTCCACAGCTGTGATAGCCCCAGTTTTCCCCTCTCTGTGACATCACTGCAGTGGCAGACTCAGGTTTCCTCTATCTGTGACATCACACCAATGAGGGACCCAGTTTCTCCTCTCCGTGACATCACTGCACTGACAACTCTAATTTATGCCTCTCGGTGACACCACAGCACTCACAGATCCATTACGCCTCTCTCTGTGACATCACATCTGAGAGAGGCCCAATTTTCGCCTCCCTGGGACATCACAGCACTGACAACTCTAATTTACGCCTCTCTGTGACACCACAGTAGTGGCTGCCTCAATTTTCCCCTCTCTGTGACATCACACTTAGGACAGCCTCAAATTCATCCCCTTTGGAACACCGCAGCAGTGACAGACCCGCTTTCCCCTCTCTCTGACATCACAGCAGTGACAGGCCAAAACTACTCCTCTCTGTGACACCAGAGCAGCGGCAGCCTCAGTATTCTCCTCTCTGTGTGTGACATCACACCAATGAGGGACCCAGTTCAAGGTCTCTGTGACATTACTGCAGTGACAACTCTAAATTACGCCTGTCTGTGACACCACAGTGGTGACAGACGCATTATTCCCCTCTCTGGGACATCACAATCATGACAGAACCAATTTAAAACTCTCTGTGATACCACAGCCCGAACAACCCCAATTCCATTCCCTGTGTGGCAACAGACAAGTCATAGCACCTCTGTAAATTTCTCTGTCACTGCACAACAGTGATCAGCCCCAGTTTTCCCCTCTCTGTGACACCACAGCAGGGACAGACTCAGGTTTCCTCTATCGTGACATCACAGCCATGGCAGCCTGAACTTCAGCTCTGATGGAACACCACAGCACTGACAGACCCATTATTCCCCGCTCTGTGACATCCCAGAACAGACAGAACCAATTTAAACCTCTCTGACATACCATAGGCATGACAACCCCAATTCCATCTCCTTTGTGGCAACAGACAAGTCATAACACCTGTGTTACTTTCTCTGAGACTCCACAGCTGTGATAGCCCCAGTTTTCCCTTCTCTGTGACATCACAACTGTGGGAACCCCAATTTACGCCTGCCTGTGACAGCACAGCAGTCAAAGATGCACTTTCCACCCATTATGACATCACAGCACTGACAGGCCAAATTTCACCCTTTCTGTCACCCCACAGATTGAACAAGCCCAACTTGCACCTATCTGTAACATTTACAGCGGTGATAGTGCTAGTTTTCTCCTCTCTGTGACATGATATCAAAGACAAGTCAGAATTCATCCCCTCTGATAAGCCACAGCAGTGAAAGCCTCAGTTTTCTCCTCTCAGTGAGATCACTGCAATGACAAGTCCAGTTTACACCTCTCTGCGACACCACAGTGGTGACAGACGCATTATTCCCCTCTCTGGGACATCACAGTCATGACAGAACCAATTTAAATCTCTCTGTGATACCACAGCCCTAACAACCCCAATTCCATTCCCTGTGTGGCAACAGACAAGTCATAGCACCTGTGTAACTTTCACTGCACAACAGTGATCAGCCCCAGTTTTCCCCTCTCTGTGACACCACAGCAGGGACAGACTCAGGTTTCCTCTATCTGTGACATCACAGCCACGGCAGCCTTAATTTCAGCCCCAAAGGAACACCACAGCAGTGACAGACCCATAATTCCCCTCTCCGTGACATCACAGAAGAGACAGAACCGATTAAAACCTCTCTGTGATATCATAGCCATGACAACCCCAATTCCATCTCCTTTGTGGCAACAGACAAGTCATAGCACCTGTGATAATTTCTCTGAGACTCCACAGCTGTGATAGCCCCAGTTTTCCCCTCTCTGTGACATCACTGCAGTGGCAGACTCAGGTTTCCTCTATCTCTGACATCACACCAATGAGGGACCCAGTTCAAGGTCTCTGTGACATTACTGCAGTGACAACTCTAAATTACGCCTGTCTGTGACACCACAGTGGTGACAGACGCATTATTCCCCTCTCTGGGACATCACAATCATGACAGAACCAATTTAAAACTCTCTGTGATACCACAGCCCGAGCAACCCCAATTCTATTCCCTGTGTGGCAACAGACAAGTCATAGCACCTCTGTAAATTTCTCTGTCACTGCACAACAGTGATCAGCCCCAGTTTTCCCCTCTCTGTGACACCACAGCAGGGACAGACTCAGGTTTCCTCTATCGTGACATCACAGCCATGGCAGCCTTAATTTCAGCTCTGATGGAACACCACAGCACTGACAGACCCATTATTCCCCGCTCTGTGACATCACAGAACAGACAGAACCAATTAAAACCTCTCTGACATACCATAGGCATGACAACCCCAATTCCATCTCCTTTGTGGCAACAGACAAGTCATAACACCTGTGTTACTTTCTCTGAGACTCCACAGCTGTGATAGCCCCAGTTTTCCCCTCTCTGTGACATCACAACTGTGGGAACCCCAATTTACGCCTGCCTGTGACAGCACAGCAGTCAAAGATGCACTTTCCACCCATTATGACATCACAGCACTGACAGGCCAAATTTCACCCTTGCTGTCACCCCACAGATTGAACAAGCCCAACTTACACTTATCTGTAACATTTACAGCGGTGATAGTGCCAGTTTTCTCCTCTCTGTGACAAGATATCAAAGACAAGTCAGAATTCATCCCCTCTGATAAGCCACAGCAGTGAAAGCCTCAGTTTTCTCCTCCCGGTGAGATCACTGCAATGACAAGTCCAGTTTACACCTCTCTGCGACACCACAGTGGTGACAGACGCATTATTCCCCGTTCTCTGGGACATCACAGTCATGACAGAACCAATTTAAATCTCTCTGTGATACCACAGCCCTAACAACCCCAATTCCATTCCCTGTGTGGCAACAGACAAGTCATAGCACCTGTGTAACTTTCACTGCACAACAGTGATCAGCCCCAGTTTTCCCCTCTCTGTGACACCACAGCAGGGACAGACTCAGGTTTCCTCTATCTGTGACATCACAGCCACGGCAGCCTTAATTTCAGCCCCAAAGGAACACCACAGCAGTGACAGACCCATAATTCCCCTCTCCGTGACATCACAGAAGAGACAGAACCGATTAAAACCTCTCTGTGATATCATAGCCATGACAACCCCAATTCCATCTCCTTTGTGGCAACAGACAAGTCATAGCACCTGTGATAATTTCTCTGAGACTCCACAGCTGTGATAGCCCCAGTTTTCCCCTCTCCGTGACATCACTGCAGTGGCAGACTCAGGTTTCCTCTATCTGTGACATCACACCAATGAGGGACCCAGTTTCTCCTCTCCGTGACATCACTGCACTGACAACTCTAATTTATGCCTCTCGGTGACACCACAGCACTCACAGATCCATTACGCCTCTCTCTGTGACATCACATCTGAGAGAGGCCCAATTTTCGCCTCCCTGGGACATCACAGCACTGACAACTCTAATTTACGCCTCTCTGTGACACCACAGTAGTGGCTGCCTCAATTTTCCCCTCTCTGTGACATCACACTTAGGACAGCCTCAAATTCATCCCCTTTGGAACACCGCAGCAGTGACAGACCCGCTTTCCCCTCTCTCTGACATCACAGCAGTGACAGGCCAAAACTACTCCTCTCTGTGACACCAGAGCAGCGGCAGCCTCAGTATTCTCCTCTCTGTGTGTGACATCACACCAATGAGGGACCCAGTTCAAGGTCTCTGTGACATTACTGCAGTGACAACTCTAAATTACGCCTCTCTGTGACACCACAGTGGTGACAGACGCATTATTCCCCTCTCTGGGACATCACAATCATGACAGAACCAATTTAAAACTCTCTGTGATACCACAGCCCGAACAACCCCAATTCTATTCCCTGTGTGGCAACAGACAAGTCATAGCACCTCTGTAAATTTCTCTGTCACTGCACAACAGTGATCAGCCCCAGTTTTCCCCTCTCTGTGACACCACAGCAGGGACAGACTCAGGTTTCCTCTATCAAGACATCACGGCCATGGCAGCCGTAATTTCAGCTCTGATGGAACACCACAGCACTGACAGACCCATTATTCCCCGCTCTGTGACATCCCAGAACAGACAGAACCAATTAAAACCTCTCTGACATACCATAGGCATGACAACCCCAATTCCATCTCCTTTGTGGCAACAGACAAGTCATAACACCTGTGTTACTTTCTCTGAGACTCCACAGCTGTGATAGCCCCAGTTTTCCCCTCTCTGTGACATCACAACTGTGGGAACCCCAATTTACGCCTGCCTGTGACAGCACAGCAGTCAAAGATGCACTTTCCACCCATTATGACATCACAGCACTGACAGGCCAAATTTCACCCTTGCTGTCACCCCACAGATTGAACAAGCCCAACTTACACTTATCTGTAACATTTACAGCGGTGATAGTGCCAGTTTTCTCCTCTCTGTGACATGATATCAAAGACAAGTCAGAATTCATCCCCTCTGATAAGCCACAGCAGTGAAAGCCTCAGTTCTCTCCTCTCGGTGAGATCACTGCAATGACAAGTCCAGTTTACACCTCTCTGCGACACCACAGTGGTGACAGACGCATTATTCCCCGTTCTCTGGGACATCACAGTCATGACAGAACCAATTTAAATCTCTCTGTGATACCACAGCCCTAACAACCCCAATTCCATTCCCTGTGTGGCAACAGACAAGTCATAGCACCTGTGTAACTTTCACTGCACAACAGTGATCAGCCCCAGTTTTCCCCTCTCTGTGACACCACAGCAGGGACAGACTCAGGTTTCCTCTATCTGTGACATCACAGCCACGGCAGCCTTAATTTCAGCCCCAAAGGAACACCACAGCAGTGACAGACCCAGAATTCCCCTCTCCGTGACATCACAGAAGAGACAGAACCGATTAAAACCTCTCTGTGATATCATAGCCATGACAACCCCAATTCCATCTCCTTTGTGGCAACAGACAAGTCATAGCACCTGTGATAATTTCTCTGAGACTCCACAGCTGTGATAGCCCCAGTTTTCCCCTCTCCGTGACATCACTGCAGTGGCAGACTCAGGTTTCCTCTATCTGTCACATCACACCAATGAGGGACCCAGTTTCTCCTCTCCGTGACATCACTGCACTGACAACTCTAATTTATGCCTCTCGGTGACACCACAGCACTCACAGATCCATTACGCCTCTCTCTGTGACATCACATCTGAGAGAGGCCCAATTTTCGCCTCCCTGTGACATCACAGCACTGACAACTCTAATTTACGCCTCTCTGTGACACCACAGTAGTGGCTGCCTCAATTTTCCCCTCTCTGTGACATCACACTTAGGACAGCCTCAAATTCATCCCCTTTGGAACACCGCAGTAGTGACAGACCCGCTTTCCCCTCTCTCTGACATCACAGCAGTGACAGGCCAAAACTACTCCTCTCTGTGACACCAGAGCAGCGGCAGCCTCAGTATTCTCCTCTCTGTGTGTGACATCACACCAATGAGGGACCCAGTTCAAGGTCTCTGTGACATTACTGCAGTGACAACTCTAAATTACGCCTCTCTGTGACACCACAGTGGTGACAGACGCATTATTCCCCTCTCTGGGACATCACAATCATGACAGAACCAATTTAAAACTCTCTGTGATACCACAGCCCGAACAACCCCAATTCTATTCCCTGTGTGGCAACAGACAAGTCATAGCACCTCTGTAAATTTCTCTGTCACTGCACAACAGTGATCAGCCCCAGTTTTCCCCTCTCTGTGACACCACAGCAGGGACAGACTCAGGTTTCCTCTATCTGTGACATCACAGCCATGGCAGCCTTAATTTCAGCTCTGATGGAACACCACAGCACTGACAGACTCATTATTCCCCGCTCTGTGACATCACAGAACAGACAGAACCAATTAAAACCTCTCTGACATACCATAGGCATGACAACCCCAATTCCATCTCCTTTGTGGCTACAGACAAGTCATAACACCTGTGTTACTTTCTCTGAGACTCCACAGCTGTGATAGCCCCAGTTTTCCCCTCTCTGTGACATCTCAACTGTGGGAACCCCAATTTACGCCTGCCTGTGACAGCACAGCAGTCAAAGATGCACTTTCCACCCATTATGACATCACAGCACTGACAGGCCAAATTTCACCCTTGCTGTCACCCCACAGATTGAACAAGCCCAACTTACACTTATCTGTAACATTTACAGCGGTGATAGTGCCAGTTTTCTCCTCTCTGTGACAAGATATCAAAGACAAGTCAGAATTCATCCCCTCTGATAAGCCACAGCAGTGAAAGCCTCAGTTTTCTCCTCCCGGTGAGATCACTGCAATGACAAGTCCAGTTTACACCTCTCTGCGACACCACAGCAGTGACAGACCCATAATTCCCCTCTCCGTGACATCACAGAAGAGACAGAACCGATTAAAACCTCTCTGTGATATCATAGCCATGACAACCCCAATTCCATCTCCTTTGTGGCAACAGACAAGTCATAGCACCTGTGATAATTTCTCTGAGACTCCACAGCTGTGATAGCCCCAGTTTTCCCCTCTCTGTGACATCACTGCAGTGGCAGACTCAGGTTTCCTCTATCTCTGACATCACACCAATGAGGGACCCAGTTCAAGGTCTCTGTGACATTACTGCAGTGACAACTCTAAATTATGCCTGTCTGTGACACCACAGTGGTGACAGACGCATTATTCCCCTCTCTGGGACATCACAATCATGACAGAACCAATTTAAAACTCTCTGTGATACCACAGCCCGAGCAACCCCAATTCTATTCCCTGTGTGGCAACAGACAAGTCATAGCACCTCTGTAAATTTCTCTGTCACTGCACAACAGTGATCAGCCCCAGTTTTCCCCTCTCTGTGACACCACAGCAGGGGCAGACTCAGGTTTCCTCTATCGTGACATCACAGCCATGGCAGCCTTAATTTCAGCTCTGATGGAACACCACAGCACTGACAGACCCATTATTCCCCGCTCTGTGACATCACAGAACAGACAGAACCAATTAAAACCTCTCTGACATACCATAGGCATGACAACCCCAATTCCATCTCCTTTGTGGCAACAGACAAGTCATAACACCTGTGTTACTTTCTCTGAGACTCCACAGCTGTGATAGCCCCAGTTTTCCCCTCTCTGTGACATCACAACTGTGGGAACCCCAATTTACGCCTGCCTGTGACAGCACAGCAGTCAAAGATGCACTTTCCACCCATTATGACATCACAGCACTGACAGGCCAAATTTCACCCTTGCTGTCACCCCACAGATTGAACAAGCCCAACTTACACTTATCTGTAACATTTACAGCGGTGATAGTGCCAGTTTTCTCCTCTCTGTGACAAGATATCAAAGACAAGTCAGAATTCATCCCCTCTGATAAGCCACAGCAGTGAAAGCCTCAGTTTTCTCCTCCCGGTGAGATCACTGCAATGACAAGTCCAGTTTACACCTCTCTGCGACACCACAGTGGTGACAGACGCATTATTCCCCGTTCTCTGGGACATCACAGTCATGACAGAACCAATTTAAATCTCTCTGTGATACCACAGCCCTAACAACCCCAATTCCATTCCCTGTGTGGCAACAGACAAGTCATAGCACCTGTGTAACTTTCACTGCACAACAGTGATCAGCCCCAGTTTTCCCCTCTCTGTGACACCACAGCAGGGACAGACTCAGGTTTCCTCTATCTGTGACATCACAGCCACGGCAGCCTTAATTTCAGCCCCAAAGGAACACCACAGCAGTGACAGACCCATAATTCCCCTCTCCGTGACATCACAGAAGAGACAGAACCGATTAAAACCTCTCTGTGATATCATAGCCATGACAACCCCAATTCCATCTCCTTTGTGGCAACAGACAAGTCATAGCACCTGTGATAATTTCTCTGAGACTCCACAGCTGTGATAGCCCCAGTTTTCCCCTCTCTGTGACATCACTGCAGTGGCAGACTCAGGTTTCCTCTATCTGTCACATCACACCAATGAGGGACCCAGTTTCTCCTCTCCGTGACATCACTGCACTGACAACTCTAATTTATGCCTCTCGGTGACACCACAGCACTCACAGATCCATTACGCCTCTCTCTGTGACATCACATCTGAGAGAGGCCCAATTTTCGCCTCCCTGGGACATCACAGCACTGACAACTCTAATTTACGCCTCTCTGTGACACCACAGTAGTGGCTGCCTCAATTTTCCCCTCTCTGTGACATCACACTTAGGACAGCCTCAAATTCATCCCCTTTGGAACACCGCAGCAGTGACAGACCCGCTTTCCCCTCTCTCTGACATCACAGCAGTGACAGGCCAAAACTACTCCTCTCTGTGACACCAGAGCAGCGGCAGCCTCAGTATTCTCCTCTCTGTGTGTGACATCACACCAATGAGGGACCCAGTTCAAGGTCTCTGTGACATTACTGCAGTGACAACTCTAAATTACGCCTGTCTGTGACAACACAGTGGTGACAGACGCATTATTCCCCTCTCTGGGACATCACAATCATGACAGAACCAATTTAAAACTCTCTGTGATACCACAGCCCGAACAACCCCAATTCTATTCCCTGTGTGGCAACAGACAAGTCATAGCACCTCTGTAAATTTCTCTGTCACTGCACAACAGTGATCAGCCCCAGTTTTCCCCTCTCTGTGACACCACAGCAGGGACAGACTCAGGTTTCCTCTATCGTGACATCACAGCCATGGCAGCCTTAATTTCAGCTCTGATGGAACACCACAGCACTGACAGACCCATTATTCCCCGCTCTGTGACATCACAGAACAGACAGAACCAATTAAAACCTCTCTGACATACCATAGGCATGACAACCCCAATTCCATCTCCTTTGTGGCTACAGACAAGTCATAACACCTGTGTTACTTTCTCTGAGACTCCACAGCTGTGATAGCCCCAGTTTTCCCCTCTCTGTGACATCACAACTGTGGGAACCCCAATTTACGCCTGCCTGTGACAGCACAGCAGTCAAAGATGCACTTTCCACCCATTATGACATCACAGCACTGACAGGCCAAATTTCACCCTTGCTGTCACCCCACAGATTGAACAAGCCCAACTTACACTTATCTGTAACATTTACAGCGGTGATAGTGCCAGTTTTCTCCTCTCTGTGACAAGATATCAAAGACAAGTCAGAATTCATCCCCTCTGATAGGCCACAGCAGTGAAAGCCTCAGTTCTCTCCTCCCGGTGAGATCACTGCAATGACAAGTCCAGTTTACACCTCTCTGCGACACCACAGTGGTGACAGACGCATTATTCCCCGTTCTCTGGGACATCACAGTCATGACAGAACCAATTTAAATCTCTCTGTGATACCACAGCCCTAACAACCCCAATTCCATTCCCTGTGTGGCAACAGACAAGTCATAGCACCTGTGTAACTTTCACTGCACAACAGTGATCAGCCCCAGTTTTCCCCTCTCTGTGACACCACAGCAGGGACAGACTCAGGTTTCCTCTATCTGTGACATCACAGCCACGGCAGCCTTAATTTCAGCCCCAAAGGAACACCACAGCAGTGACAGACCCATAATTCCCCTCTCCGTGACATCACAGAAGAGACAGAACCGATTAAAACCTCCCTTTGATATCATAGCCATGACAACCCCAATTCCATCTCCTTTGTGGCAACAGACAAGTCATAGCACCTGTGATAATTTCTCTGAGACTCCACAGCTGTGATAGCCCCAGTTTTCCCCTCTCTGTGACATCACTGCAGTGGCAGACTCAGGTTTCCTCTATCTGTGACATCACACCAATGAGGGACCCAGTTTCTCCTCTCCGTGACATCACTGCACTGACAACTCTAATTTATGCCTCTCGGTGACACCACAGCACTCACAGATCCATTACGCCTCTCTCTGTGACATCACATCTGAGAGAGGCCCAATTTTCGCCTCCCTGGGACATCACAGCACTGACAACTCTAATTTACGCCTCTCTGTGACACCACAGTAGTGGCTGCCTCAATTTTCCCCTCTCTGTGACATCACACTTAGGACAGCCTCAAATTCATCCCCTTTGGAACACCGCAGCAGTGACAGACCCGCTTTCCCCTCTCTCTGACATCACAGCAGTGACAGGCCAAAACTACTCCTCTCTGTGACACCAGAGCAGCGGCAGCCTCAGTATTCTCCTCTCTGTGTGTGACATCACACCAATGAGGGACCCAGTTCAAGGTCTCTGTGACATTACTGCAGTGACAACTCTAAATTACGCCTGTCTGTGACACCACAGTGGTGACAGACGCATTATTCCCCTCTCTGGGACATCACAATCATGACAGAACCAATTTAAAACTCTCTGTGATACCACAGCCCGAACAACCCCAATTCCATTCCCTGTGTGGCAACAGACAAGTCATAGCACCTCTGTAAATTTCTCTGTCACTGCACAACAGTGATCAGCCCCAGTTTTCCCCTCTCTGTGACACCACAGCAGGGACAGACTCAGGTTTCCTCTATCGTGACATCACAGCCATGGCAGCCTGAACTTCAGCTCTGATGGAACACCACAGCACTGACAGACCCATTATTCCCCGCTCTGTGACATCCCAGAACAGACAGAACCAATTTAAACCTCTCTGACATACCATAGGCATGACAACCCCAATTCCATCTCCTTTGTGGCAACAGACAAGTCATAACACCTGTGTTACTTTCTCTGAGACTCCACAGCTGTGATAGCCCCAGTTTTCCCTTCTCTGTGACAGCACAACTGTGGGAACCCCAATTTACGCCTGCCTGTGACAGCACAGCAGTCAAAGATGCACTTTCCACCCATTATGACATCACAGCACTGACAGGCCAAATTTCACCCTTTCTGTCACCCCACAGATTGAACAAGCCCAACTTGCACCTATCTGTAACATTTACAGCGGTGATAGTGCTAGTTTTCTCCTCTCTGTGACATGATATCAAAGACAAGTCAGAATTCATCCCCTCTGATAAGCCACAGCAGTGAAAGCCTCAGTTTTCTCCTCTCAGTGAGATCACTGCAATGACAAGTCCAGTTTACACCTCTCTGCGACACCACAGTGGTGACAGACGCATTATTCCCCTCTCTGGGACATCACAGTCATGACAGAACCAATTTAAATCTCTCTGTGATACCACAGCCCTAACAACCCCAATTCCATTCCCTGTGTGGCAACAGACAAGTCATAGCACCTGTGTAACTTTCACTGCACAACAGTGATCAGCCCCAGTTTTCCCCTCTCTGTGACACCACAGCAGGGACAGACTCAGGTTTCCTCTATCTGTGACATCACAGCCACGGCAGCCTTAATTTCAGCCCCAAAGGAACACCACAGCAGTGACAGACCCATAATTCCCCTCTCCGTGACATCACAGAAGAGACAGAACCAATTAAAACCTCTCTGTGATATCATAGCCATGACAACCCCAATTCCATCTCCTTTGTGGCAACAGACAAGTCATAGCACCTGTGATAATTTCTCTGAGACTCCACAGCTGTGATAGCCCCAGTTTTCCCCTCTCTGTGACATCACTGCAGTGGCAGACTCAGGTTTCCTCTATCTCTGACATCACACCAATGAGGGACCCAGTTCAAGGTCTCTGTGACATTACTGCAGTGACAACTCTAAATTATGCCTGTCTGTGACACCACAGTGGTGACAGACGCATTATTCCCCTCTCTGGGACATCACAATCATGACAGAACCAATTTAAAACTCTCTGTGATACCACAGCCCGAGCAACCCCAATTCTATTCCCTGTGTGGCAACAGACAAGTCATAGCACCTCTGTAAATTTCTCTGTCACTGCACAACAGTGATCAGCCCCAGTTTTCCCCTCTCTGTGACACCACAGCAGGGACAGACTCAGGTTTCCTCTATCGTGACATCACAGCCATGGCAGCCTTAATTTCAGCTCTGATGGAACACCACAGCACTGACAGACCCATTATTCCCCGCTCTGTGACATCACAGAACAGACAGAACCAATTAAAACCTCTCTGACATACCATAGGCATGACAACCCCAATTCCATCTCCTTTGTGGCAACAGACAAGTCATAACACCTGTGTTACTTTCTCTGAGACTCCACAGCTGTGATAGCCCCAGTTTTCCCCTCTCTGTGACATCACAACTGTGGGAACCCCAATTTACGCCTGCCTGTGACAGCACAGCAGTCAAAGATGCACTTTCCACCCATTATGACATCACAGCACTGACAGGCCAAATTTCACCCTTGCTGTCACCCCACAGATTGAACAAGCCCAACTTACACTTATCTGTAACATTTACAGCGGTGATAGTGCCAGTTTTCTCCTCTCTGTGACAAGATATCAAAGACAAGTCAGAATTCATCCCCTCTGATAAGCCACAGCAGTGAAAGCCTCAGTTTTCTCCTCCCGGTGAGATCACTGCAATGACAAGTCCAGTTTACACCTCTCTGCGACACCACAGTGGTGACAGACGCATTATTCCCCGTTCTCTGGGACATCACAGTCATGACAGAACCAATTTAAATCTCTCTGTGATACCACAGCCCTAACAACCCCAATTCCATTCCCTGTGTGGCAACAGACAAGTCATAGCACCTGTGTAACTTTCACTGCACAACAGTGATCAGCCCCAGTTTTCCCCTCTCTGTGACACCACAGCAGGGACAGACTCAGGTTTCCTCTATCTGTGACATCACAGCCACGGCAGCCTTAATTTCAGCCCCAAAGGAACACCACAGCAGTGACAGACCCATAATTCCCCTCTCCGTGACATCACAGAAGAGACAGAACCGATTAAAACCTCTCTGTGATATCATAGCCATGACAACCCCAATTCCATCTCCTTTGTGGCAACAGACAAGTCATAGCACCTGTGATAATTTCTCTGAGACTCCACAGCTGTGATAGCCCCAGTTTTCCCCTCTCCGTGACATCACTGCAGTGGCAGACTCAGGTTTCCTCTATCTGTGACATCACACCAATGAGGGACCCAGTTTCTCCTCTCCGTGACATCACTGCACTGACAACTCTAATTTATGCCTCTCGGTGACACCACAGCACTCACAGATCCATTACGCCTCTCTCTGTGACATCACATCTGAGAGAGGCCCAATTTTCGCCTCCCTGGGACATCACAGCACTGACAACTCTAATTTACGCCTCTCTGTGACACCACAGTAGTGCCTGCCTCAATTTTCCCCTCTCTGTGACATCACACTTAGGACAGCCTCAAATTCATCCCCTTTGGAACACCGCAGCAGTGACAGACCCGCTTTCCCCTCTCTCTGACATCACAGCAGTGACAGGCCAAAACTACTCCTCTCTGTGACACCAGAGCAGCGGCAGCCTCAGTATTCTCCTCTCTGTGTGTGACATCACACCAATGAGGGACCCAGTTCAAGGTCTCTGTGACATTACTGCAGTGACAACTCTAAATTACGCCTCTCTGTGACACCACAGTGGTGACAGACGCATTATTCCCCTCTCTGGGACATCACAATCATGACAGAACCAATTTAAAACTCTCTGTGATACCACAGCCCGAACAACCCCAATTCTATTCCCTGTGTGGCAACAGACAAGTCATAGCACCTCTGTAAATTTCTCTGTCACTGCACAACAGTGATCAGCCCCAGTTTTCCCCTCTCTGTGACACCACAGCAGGGACAGACTCAGGTTTCCTCTATCGTGACATCACAGCCATGGCAGCCTGAACTTCAGCTCTGATGGAACACCACAGCACTGACAGACCCATTATTCCCCGCTCTGTGACATCCCAGAACAGACAGAACCAATTAAAACCTCTCTGACATACCATAGGCATGACAACCCCAATTCCATCTCCTTTGTGGCAACAGACAAGTCATAACACCTGTGTTACTTTCTCTGAGACTCCACAGCTGTGATAGCCCCAGTTTTCCCCTCTCTGTGACATCACAACTGTGGGAACCCCAATTTACGCCTGCCTGTGACAGCACAGCAGTCAAAGATGCACTTTCCACCCATTATGACATCACAGCACTGACAGGCCAAATTTCACCCTTGCTGTCACCCCACAGATTGAACAAGCCCAACTTACACTTATCTGTAACATTTACAGCGGTGATAGTGCCAGTTTTCTCCTCTCTGTGACATGATATCAAAGACAAGTCAGAATTCATCCCCTCTGATAAGCCACAGCAGTGAAAGCCTCAGTTCTCTCCTCTCGGTGAGATCACTGCAATGACAAGTCCAGTTTACACCTCTCTGCGACACCACAGTGGTGACAGACGCATTATTCCCCGTTCTCTGGGACA
This sequence comes from Cyanistes caeruleus, assembly GCF_971803275.1. Taxonomy (NCBI): domain Eukaryota; kingdom Metazoa; phylum Chordata; class Aves; order Passeriformes; family Paridae; genus Cyanistes; species Cyanistes caeruleus. Next base: position 483 of record NW_028255909.1, on the reverse strand, counting down.
TCACAGTCATGACAGAACCAATTTAAATCTCTCTGTGATACCACAGCCCTAACAACCCCAATTCCATTCCCTGTGTGGCAACAGACAAGTCATAGCACCTGTGTAACTTTCACTGCACAACAGTGATCAGCCCCAGTTTTCCCCTCTCTGTGACACCACAGCAGGGACAGACTCAGGTTTCCTCTATCTGTGACATCACAGCCACGGCAGCCTTAATTTCAGCCCCAAAGGAACACCACAGCAGTGACAGACCCAGAATTCCCCTCTCCGTGACATCACAGAAGAGACAGAACCGATTAAAACCTCTCTGTGATATCATAGCCATGACAACCCCAATTCCATCTCCTTTGTGGCAACAGACAAGTCATAGCACCTGTGATAATTTCTCTGAGACTCCACAGCTGTGATAGCCCCAGTTTTCCCCTCTCCGTGACATCACTGCAGTGGCAGACTCAGGTTTCCTCTATCTGTCACATCACACCA